>NC_090374.1:155679768-156879768 GCF_036365525.1 Heterodontus francisci | reverse complement strand
CATTGCTCCTGTGCTCATTGACTCACAATGGCTTCCAGTCCAGTAATGTCTCAATTTTAAAATTCTCCACTTTGTTTTCAAATCCCTCCATGGCCTTGCTCCCTCCCACCTCTGTAACCTTTTCTAGTCCTAGAATTTTCTGAGATCACGGCGTTCTTCCAAATCTGCCTCTTGCACATCCCCGATTTTAATTGCTCCACCATTGGTGGCCATACAGCTGCTTAGGCCCTAAGCTCCTGAATTCCCTTACTAATTCCTTCTCCACCTCTCTCTTCTTCTTTAAGATGCTCCTTATAACCTTCCTCTTTGATAAAGCTTTTGGTCATCTGTCCTAATATCTCCTTATGTGGCTTGGTGTCAAATTTTGTTTGATAAGGCTCCTGTAATGTGCCTTGGGACATTTTATTATATTAAAGGTGTTATATAAATGCAAGTTGTTGTTATAAGTGAGTGAGTAAAACTGTTGCAGATGGAGTTCAATATGGGAAAGTGTGAGGTCATCTACTTTGGATCTAAAAAGATAGATCAGAGTATTTTCTAAATGGTGAAAAGCTAGGAATTATGTAGAAATAGAGAGACTTAGTGGTCCATGTGCAGAAATTAGCAAAACCAAGTGGGCACATACAAAAAAATCAAAAAGGCTCACTGAATGTTGGTGTCTATCTCAAGGGAGTTGGAATAGAAAGGGATACAGTTATGATACAGTTATATAAAACTTTTGGATAGACCCCATCTGGAGTGACGTGTTCGGGTCTGGCCTCTGTACCTCATGAAGAATATAGTGGCCTTGGAGGAAGGGGTGCAACACAAATTCACCAGAATGATACCAGGGCTAAATGGGTGAAATTATGAGGAGAGGACACTAGTGGTTTATAGGCCCCCTAACAGTAACCACAATGTAGAACGAAATATACAAGAAGAAATATTGCGTGCTTGTGATAAAGGGATGGCAATAATCATAGGTGATTTTAATCTACATATAAATTGGAAAAATCAGATTGGCAATAGTAGCCTGGATGAGGAGTTCATAGAATGCTTTTGAGATAGTTTAGTGTCATAGAGTTACAGCACAGAAACAGGCCCTTCCGCCCATCGTGTCAGTGCCGGCCATTGAACCTATCTATTCTAATCCCATTTTCCAGCACTTGGCCTGTAGCCTCGTATGCTATGACATTTCAAATGCTCATCGAAATACCTCTTAAATGTTGTGAGGGTTCCTGCCTCCACCACCTCTTCAGGCAGTGTGTTCCAGATTCCAACCACCCTCTGGGTGAAAAAATTTTTCCTCAAATCCCCTCTAAACCTTACCTTAAATCTATGCCCCCTGGTTTTTGACACCTCTGCTGAGGGAAAAAGTTTCTTCCTATCTAACCTATCTATGCCCCTCTTAATTTTGTATACCTCAGTCAGGTCCCCCCTCAGAAGCAGTGGCAGACATTTAAGGGGATATTTCAGAATACTCAGAATAAGAATATTCCTACTATAAAGAAAAACTCTAAGGGGAGGACCCACCATACGTGGTTAACTAAAGAGGTTAAGGAAAGTATCAAACTTAAGGAAAAAGCATATAATTGCACAAAGATGAGTGGTAGGTCAGGATTGGTCAGAATATAAAGAATAGCAGAAAATGACTAAAAGGTGAATCAGGAGAAATAAATTAGAGTATGAGAGGAAGCTAGCTAGAAATGTAAAAACAGATAGAAAGAGTTTCTACAGGTATTTAAAAAGGAAACGAGTAAGTAAAGTGAGTGTTGCTCCTCTAGAGAGTGAGAATGGGGAGTTAATAGTAGATAATAAGGAAATGGTGGATGAAATGAACAAATATTTTTCTTCTGTCTTCACTATAGAGGATACAAAAAACATTCCAGTAATAGCTGCAAATCAGGAGGTGGAAGGAAGAGAGGAACTTGGTGAAATTACAATCAGCAGGGAAGCTGTACTGAGCAAACTGATGGAGCTGCAGGCTGACAAGTCCCTGGGTCCTGATGACTTCATCCTAGGGTCTTAAAAGAGGTGGCTAATGAGGTGTTAATTTTTCTAAATTCGCTAGACTCTGGAAAAGTTCCATCAGACTTGAAAGTAGCAAATATAACCCCTCTATTCAAGAAGGGGTGAGGCAGATAACAGGTCAGTTAGCTTCATGTTTGTCATGGGAAGGTGTTAGAATCGATCATTAAGGAGGTTATAGCTGGGCACTTAGAAAAACTCAAGGTAAGCGGGAATAGTCAGCATAGTTTTGTGAAAGGGAAATCATGTTTAACCAATTTGTTGGAGTTCTTTGAAGGAGTAACATGCGCTATGGATAAAGGGGAGTCCATTGACGTACTGTACTCGGATTTCCAGAAGGCATTTGACAAGATGCCACATAAAAAGTTATTGTGCAAAGTAGGAGCTCATGGTGTAGGGGGTAACATATTAGCATGGATAGAAGATTGGCTGGCTGGCAGAAAACAGAGAGTATGCATAAATGAGTCCTGTTCTGATTGGTAGGATGTGACGAATGGAGTCCTGCAGGGGTCTGTGCTGGGGCCTCAACTTTTTTACAATTTATATCAATGACTTAGATAAGGGGAGTGATAGCATGGTAGCTAAATTTGCAGATGACACAAAGATAGGTAAGGAAATTATGGTGTGAAGAGGACAGAAGGAGGTTGCAGACCGATATAGATAGGTGAGTGAGTGGACAAAAATCTGGCAGATGGAGTATAATGTGGGAAAATGTGAAGTTATTCACCTTGGCAGGAAGAATAAAAAAGCAGAGTATTATTTAAATGCAGAACAATTGCAGAATTCCGAAGTGCAGAGGGATCTGGGTTAAAGGCCTGCTCGGGTCTGCATATGAGACCCAACCCGAGCCCGAGCCCGAGCCCGACCCGGCCCTAGTCCTTCAATTTTTTCCTGCGCCCGTCCTGACCATCAGTTAACTTACCTTCTGTTTTTCACTTTGTTCTTTATCTGCACAAGCTTAAAATAACTATAACAAAACTACTTTTAAAGTCTTAAAAGTAAATTAACATTAGAGTCACTTACCTGAGGTTGTGAGAGAGTGTGTACGATCTGGCCCGATCCGAGCCCGAATGCCGGACCCGGAAGTGCGACCCATCCCAATCCGAACCCGACACGTGGTCGGGTCCCGTCAGGTTCGGGTCAGGTAGCAGGCCTTTAATCTAGGTGTTCTAGTGCCTGAGTCACAATAAGTTAGTCTGCAGGTACAGCAAGTAATAAAGAAGGCTAATGGAATGCTACCCTTACGAGAAGAATTGAAAATAAAAGTAAGGATGTTATGCTTCAGTTATACAGGGCATTGGTGAGACCACATCTCGAATACTGTGTGTTGTTTTGGTCTCCTTATTTAAGGAAGAATGTGAATTCATTGGAGGCGGTTATGAGGAGATTTACTAGATTGATACCTGGAATGAGCGGGTGGTCTTATGAGAAAAGGCTGAACAGTTGAAGTTTATAAGATCCTGAACAGTCTTGACAAGGTGGATGTGGAAAGGATGTTTCCTCTTGTGGGTGAGTCCAGACGTAGCGGGTACTGTTTTAAAATTAAGGGTCGCCCTTTTAGGACAGAGATGAAGAGAATTTTTTCCCTCAGAGGGTTGTGCGACTTTGGAACTCTCTGCCTCAGAAGATGGTGGAGGGAGGTCATTGAATATTTTCAAGGTGGAGGTAGATAGATTCTTGTTAGGTAGGGGAGTCAAAGGTTATTGGGATAGATGGGAGTGTGGAATTCAAGACACAAACAGATCAGCCATGATCTTATTGAATGTGGAGGAGGCTCCAGGGGCCAAATGGCCTACTTCTGCTCCTAATTCGTATGTTCTGTACAAACAGTGGCAATTTAGGAACAAAAACAGAAACTGCTGGAAATGCTCAGAAGTCAGGACGCACCTGCTGAGAAACAGAGTTAACCTTTCAGATTGATGACCTTTTGTCAGAACTGGAAGTAGTTAAGAGGTGTAACAGTTTTTAAGCAATAACAGAGGTAGGGAATGTTAATTACTCCTGCCTTCCACCCTATCACAGACCTCTTTTGTCTTCTCCTTTTTCCCTTTCCAGCATTTTCTGTTTTTATTGGTAGATGATTGCTATTTTTGCAGAAGCAAGGTTGTTGTGCGTTTCTGCAATGTTCACAGCACAGTATCGGCTAAACCGGTCGGTGCATTTCTCATTCCTCTGTGAATACCAGCAGAACACGAAAACCTGCCTGGTATGCAGTATGCAAGCCTGTCTATCGAAACCCAAACAGAAACTCCTCTTAGGGGGGACGCTGAGGTAATCGCAGAACACTTTGATTTGCTCTCTTTCCCGCGGCCCCCCCTCCCATCCCAAGAATAAACATTACAGTTAGCACCATATAAATTTGCCTTCATCTACGTTTTAACAAAATCTATGTTTTTGTTTTGATAGGGATGGTGCCTCAAAGAAGTGGGGTTGTCATGCACCTGAGTGTTGGGGCGGAGCTGCAGCAGCTAAACTAATTGTAAAGGGTAGAATGAGCTCAGCATGCTGTGTTTTCACGTTGAGTGGCAGAGTAAAACCTGTCTTTCTGGTTCCTGTGTAATCCAAGAGTCTGACTCGCCCTGCACTACTCCAATAGTTGCGGTTTTACACATCAACTCCTATCCTGGCTGTTGGACTGAAGCATTCAGTTTTCCATTGGTGTTGGGTTTAACTCAACATGCGGACCCCAGTGGTGATGATCTTGGGGTTGGTCTGTGCCCCCTCGGGCTATGTGTTGATTCTCACCTGCATTGCGGCTCCGGCCTGGAGAGACGTATCCAGTATTCCCAACGGGGCTCTGGATGAGATCCACCACCAGGGTCTGTGGGAGATCTGCAAGGACGAGCAGTCTGTGCGGGAGCTGACCTGCGGATTGAGCGATGATGCCTACTTTGACTATCAAGTGATCAGCATAGCCCGCGGTCTGATGATCGCTTCCATGGTGGTGTCTGCTGCTGGCATCCTGGTGGCAACTTTTGGAGTTCGCTGCTGGACGGACATCCCCAGCTACCCGATAACTGGAGTAGGAGGAATCATTCTTGTGATCGGAGGGACCTTGACTCTGATCCCGGTGTCCTGGTACACGGATCGACTCAAAGTGATCCCCAACACAGCGGCTGGCACCGAGCTGGCAGTTGGATACGCCGTCGTTCTTGGTTTCGTTGGTGGTAGCCTAATAGTCATAGCTGGGATTAATCTGATGTTCAGTTTCGGCAAGTTGGTGAAAAGGAAGAGTCCAGCGGAGAAGAACTATCACCCGAAGAGCTCAACCTATCCTGGGAGCAGATATCCCACTGGGATTTCTAACCCAGTCACAGTAATAGATTTACCACAGTCCATTCACTCTGCTCCAGCTCCCTGGGATGACGATTTGTAGGCAGACCAGACGCATTTCGGATGATAGGTGGTGGTTATCGGTATGGATTTAACAACTTGGAATTTGAATGCACAACATAGAAACAGGCCCTTCGCACCGACTGGTCCAAGCTCCAGAGGGGGCTCTTCATCTGTCATTGTCAGAATATCCTCCAATTCCTTTCTTCCTGTTGTCTGTCTAGCTTTCCCTTAAATGCACTGATGCTACTCACTTCAAGTACTCCATGTGGAAGTAAGTTTCCCATTCTAACCACTGTCAGGATAAAGAAATTCCTTCGGAATCCCCTATTGGATTTGTTAGTGACTACGTCATATTTACGGTGGCTAGTTTTGGACTCTTCCACAAGTGGAAATATTTTCTCTACATCTATCCTATCAAACCCTTTCATAATCTTAAAGATTCTATCAAGTCATCTTTCAGTCTTCTTATTTCTGGAGAAAAGTGTCCCAGCCTGCTCAGTCTTTTCTGATAGGTTCAAGCTCTTAGTTCTGGTATCCTTATGAATCTTTTTTACACCCTTTCCAGTGCCTCTATGTACATTTTATAATATGGCAACCAGAACACTGCACAGTACTCTATTTTCAAAGTAAATTGCCAATTACACACCCATTCTGCAAGCTTATTAAAGTCTGACTGCAATTTGTCACAGTCCTTCTCAGTAGTGACTATATCCCCCAATTAATTGACATCCCAAAATTTTGAAATTGTACTTCTGATTCCTGAGTCCACATCATTTGCATAATTGGTGAATCCCAATGATACCGGCACCAATCTCTGTGGAACACGACTTCACACCTTTTGCCATTCTGAGTAACAGTCCTTAAGACCAACTCTGTTTTCCATTCTGCTACTTGTGCCCCGACTCCACAGGCTCTGATCTTATGCATGAATCTACTATGTATTATCAAAGTACTTTTGAAAATCCAAATAAATTACACCTTCTACATTGCCCATGTCTATTCTTTCTGCTACTTCTTCTAAATATTCAATAAGGTTGTTTTAAGTGTGCAGTCTGCGCTATTATATTTTCAGATTTTAGATGTTTTTCTAACAATATAACTTGAAGTAACTCAGTTCTGATTATTATTAGGATTTGTTTCTGTGACTCAGTACCTGAAAATAATTGTGTGCCTGTTTTTATGTCAAGGCTTCTTTGGCAGCACTTCTCAAACCTGGTACCTCCACCACATAGAAGAACAAGGGCAGCAATTACATGGGAACACCATCACCTCCCAAGTTCCCCTCCAAGTTACACACCAATCCTGATATGGACAGATATCACTGTTTCTTCATTGTTGCTGGGTCAGAATACTGGAACTCCCTACATAGCAGCACTCTGGGAGTGCCTTCACCACAAGAATTGCAGTGGTTAAAGAAGGCTAACCACGACCTTCTCCAGGCATACTGTGGATGGATCATGTCAACTTTGCCAGTGATGCCCACAAATGAAAATTAATTCTAAAAAAATTCCATTCATTGGTGAAGAACTCAATGGAAGCAGCAATGAGTAAGTTCAGGGAGGAAGCAATCATAAGCCAGAATTTTTTTTTTTAAAAAGCTTTGTGATTTCCACAAGTTAATGAGCAATAAACTTTAGGAAGCTGGCAATGGACAAGTACTGATAAATGGAAGATGACAATGAAATAATCTTTTATGAACACAAGTCAGAAGTTTGCATGAGAAAATAATAGGAATAATTAAAAAGATTTTCTGAAATCTGGAGATGACAAGATTAAAATTAAAAGTTACCTAGTGTAATTGTAAAATTGCTCTGTGGCTAGTAATCATTCAATCTGTTGTGCAGGCTAGATGTGGTGTAATTTGAGATATGATCTCATAAGTGAATCCATAATGAAATGTTGATACTATCTTCAGTTGTTCAGGCAAGCAAGATTCAATATATGCCAATGCCTTTTATAAATAAAATATCTTAACTAAAGAGACACTGGGTTACCCCAGCACCAAAGTGGCCCCCTGTGAAGGGACACCACTATTAAAGAATAAACCATAATTCAACAAAGCAAAGTTATAATGTTAAATATTATTTCCAGTGTTCAGTATACAGTCCAGGCTCTGTGGTGCCCATGGGTTACGGAAGGAATGTGTGTTTATGTGATGATGAGTTTAAGGGATCTTGTCATGACCCGATGCTCCCTGCAGGGATTGGAGGTCACTGAATTGGAGTTACCATGTTGTAGCCAAACCCTCAAACCACACTCCCACTGACCAGAATGTCCTATTGAGAGCACAGAATCATCCCCTTTAATATACTTCTTACACCAGTGACTTTACAAAATAACAGCTTTCAGTCAACATGTTCACAGTACCATCGACTGGGGCCGAAAGCATAGCCTCCCAGTAAATCAAATGTGGAGTAACAACAAAAGAAGGTAACTCAACTTCCCAAGTGTGAAGGTGAACATACAATTTGCACTCAACTACCTTATGGAACAGACCTGGAATAGAGATGGTGTTAGCAAAGAGAAAGGGGGGTTTGGGTACATTTTTGGCAAAGCAAGGATTTGAGGGATAAAGAAATATATAGAACGACAGTGATTTTCAACTCAGTTATGAGTGTGATGGATTCAATGTTTTTTCCGTCTTGTACATTTTTCTGCATGGCTATTATATTTTCATGTTAGGTTGACAATAAAGAACAAGGGTAAGAGAGTTCTACTGCACCCTTGCCAGCACCCATAAGTAGCTAAGTGCACAGACAGTAGGGGATATATATAACAACTCCACAGTTGCAATGAATGTTAATCAATACAATAATGCAATGATATAATCTGCTGGTTTAGGAGAATTTGTACCATCAGCGTTTTGTTGTAGTTTTCTTTATCTGTATAATTACCTTAAATAAATTAATTATTCATTTTAGTATGACTGTGATATTTAACATCCAGGTGGTGTACAATGTAGAATATGATGGTCAAAGAGTAATTGTTCATCCTATTACACCCCATCCCATTTGTGCAACACACAGTGCAGCTTTCAGTTCAAGGGAGACACTGCCACCTCCTGGAAATGCCTTTTTGTGTTGAACAGAAGCCAAAAGTGGTAAGGGAATAAAGCCCCCCCATTCTAACAGTGGGCTTTGCTACTCAGCTCAGAGAACCGAGGGTCACTGTCTAATTCAATTGGAGTGTGTAGCAGGAAGGGGGCTAGGACCAGAGGCTCTATCAATACAGTGATAAGGTTTCTAGTGTGAGCGAGATAGGATGGTTTCAATTTTGCCAAGGTTGAGCTAGAGGCAGTCACAGCTTATTCCCAACTTGATGGCAGATATCCAATAGGACAGTACAGTACCAAGAACAGAGTGAAAGACAAAAGGATTGGTATTACATACATAAGGAAGCTGATAATATACATGAGGTTAAGCATAGAATCTCAGGTTAATGTAGAACCATTATTCCTATGTGGGGAAGATAGATTGGCCTTTGCCTTTTTGCTGGATCACTTATAAATGTGCACAATCAGGTACAGCTTAATAAAGGTCATTAAGTGAATTTTGGTGAGAACTAGGCAGCACCATTGGCAGCTGTAGGGCATGTAACAGATTACTCTATCCATGCCTCTTACCCAATATTATTTTAAGCAAAGGAACATTTGGATAGTAGGAGGTTCAAAAACATTAATTTCCTCCTACCACCACGTTATGAAAGCCAAGGTGGGAAGCAAAACAAATAGCTTTATGATTGGCAAATCACCACCCATCTGAATGCAATAGCCCAGCTGCTATAGGTGAATTTTATTTGCCTCCGCCCCACCCTTCTATTTCTGATGTAGGTTTGAATATTATTTCACAAGGCAGAGGTTTAGCAGAGACATAAACTGGTCATCTCAGTCTTCATCTCTGGGAATAGACTGTCCACTAATATTCATTATAACTCCACTGACTCACACCCTGCTTCCTTTAAATTCCATTCCTCTAGTTTCTTCATCTCCGACGCATTTATTCTGATGATGCAACAGTGATTCTGATATGTCTTCCTTTTTCCTCAACTAAGGATTCCTCCCCACTGTGGTTGACAGGGTCCTCAACCTTGCCTGACCCATTTCCTGCACTTCTACCCTGACCCCTTCTCCTCCCTCCCAGAACCGCGACAGAGTTCCCCTTATCCTCACTTTCCACCCCACCAGCCTACACATCCAAAGGGTCATCTTCTGCCACCTCCAGCGTGATGCCACCACCAAACACATCTTCCCCTCCTCCCCTGTCAGCATTCCGAAGGGATCGTTCCCTGTGCAGCAACCTAGCCCACTCCTCCATTACTCTGACACCTTGTCCCCTTCCCTCGGCACCTTCCCATGCCATTACAAGAGGTGTAATAGCTGCCATTTTACCTCCTCTGACCTCACCATCCAAGGCCCCAAACACACCTTTCATGTGAATCAGCGATTTACTTGTACTTCTTTCAAATTAGTATATTGTATTTGTCGCTCATAATGCAGTCATCTCCATATTGGCGAGACCAAACGCAGATTGGATGACCACTTTGCGGAACACCTCTGCTCAGTCTGAAAGCATGACCCCGAGCTTCAGGTTGCTTGCCATTTCAACACACCTACCTGCCTCCATGCCCACATTTCTGTCCTGGGATTGCTGCAGTGTTCCAGTGAGCATCAACACAAGCTCGAGGAACAACACCTCATTTTCCAATTAAGCACTCTAAAGTCTTCCAGACTGAACATTGAATTCAATAATTTCAGAGCATGACTAGCCCTTTTTTTATTATTTTATTTTATTTTATCTTTTTTTTTTGCCATGTACCTGCCTTAAGCTTGTTATTTCATGTTTGTGCTTTTGGACAGAGCTGTTCATTATTCTTAAATTAACACTCTCTCTGCACTAATGCTTTGTCTTTCATCACACCATTAGCACACTCTCTTTGCCTTTGCCCCATGACCTCCTTGTCACTTTATCTCTCCTGCTCTCTGCCCTATCACATACCTTCCCTTTTGTTCTCTTTCCCCCCATCCCTGCTTCACCTTCTTAAAACCTATTACATTTCTAACCTTTGCCAGTTCTGATGAAAGATCACACACCTGAAACGTTAACTCTGCTTCTGTCTCCACAGATGCTGCCAGACCTGCTGAGTATTTCCAGCAATTTCTGTTTTTATTTCAGATTTCCAGCATCCACAGAATTTTGCTTTTATAAACTGGTCTTGCCAGTTTGCTCTCTCTCATCTTAAAACCAGACGCAGTCCCACAACAAAAGTGAAACATCCATATGCTGGGAAGACAGCAGATGTCCAAAACTATTTTTAGATTTAGAACTTCTTTCAAAGAACAAAGAACAAAGAACAGTACAGCACATGAACAGGCCATTCGGCCCTCCAAGCCTGCGCCGATCTTGATGCTTGCCTAAACTAAAACCTTCTGCACTTCCGGGGCCCATATCCCTCTATTCCCTTCATATTCATGTATTTGTCAAGATGTCTCTTAAACGTCGCTACCATATCTGCTTCCACCACCTCCCCTGGCAGCAAGTTCCAGGTAGTCACCACCCTCTGTGTAAAAAACTTGCCTCGCACATCCCCTCTAAACTTTGCCCCTCGCACCTTAAATCTATGTCCCCTCGTAACTGACTCTTCCACCCTGGGAAAAAGCTTCTGACTATCCACTCTGTCCATGCCGCTCATAACTTTGTAAACCTCTATCATGTCGCCCCTCCACCTCCGTCGTTCCAGTGAAAACAATCCGAGTTTTTCCAACCTCTCCTCATAGCTAATGCCCTCCAGACCAGGCAACATCCTGGTAAACCTCCTCTGTACCCTCTCCAAAGCCTCCATGTCCTTCTGGTAGTGTGGCGACCAGAATCGCATGCAATAATCTAAGTGTGGCCTAACTAAGGTTCTGTACAGCTGCAACATGACTTGCCAATTTTTATACCCTATGCCCCGACCGATGAAGGCAAGCGTGCCGTATGCCTTCTTGACTACCTTATCCACCTGCGCTGCCACTTTCAGTGACCTGTGGACCTGTACGCACAGATCTCTCTGTCTGTCAATACTCCTAAGGGTTCTGCCATTTACTGCATACCTCCCACCTGCATTAGACCTTCCAAAATGCATGATCTCACATTTGTCCGGATTAAACTCCGCCCAAGTCTCCAACCGATCTATATCCCGCTGTATCCTCTGACAATCCTCATCATTATCCGCAACTCCACCAACCTTTGTGTTGTCCGCAAACTTACTAATCAGACCAGATACATTTTCCTCCAAATCATTTATATATACTACAAACAGCAAAGGTCTCAGCACTGATCCCGACAGAACAGGGATTCCCTTTAGATCACAGGAGACATGACTGTGCACATAGTTTAAAATTGTTGTGAGCAAACAGTAGATGCACAAACTAATGGAAGACTTAAGAGACATTTTCAGCAACAGGGAATCTAACACGCAAGTTATCAGTCTCCCATGATCCAAGCTACATTGCTCCAAAAGATAAAAAGCACAAACTATTGATTACCAATAAAGATCTCTCCCTCAGCTAATATTTTGATCCATTTTCAGTTATGTCTCCAAATTGCAATCAGTGAATCTCTACAACTAAAGATTTCTTTCCAACTGGTTTTTAGGCCACTCGCAAGTCCATGCTGATGTTTTCCCTCTTTTAGTTTCCAAGGTAAAATGCTGTTTTTTTCAGGGTAGACACCTGTGTAGGCAGAGCTCCAATAGCAAGGGAAAATCCTCTAAAATAAGTTGGAAACTTGGGAAAGGATTTGCAAAATGATTTTCTTTCTGCAGCTATTCATTATGTTTCACTGCCAGTGCCTGTTAAATAAAAATGGCAACAGCATTCAGAGTCTGGGGAAGTGATGGTCTGTGGAATTGTGAAAGTGAAACTCAACCCCACTATGTTGAAAGGTTGAAAAAGCCACATTCTCATTTATTTGCTTTGATGGGAAAACAGAAGCCACACTCAGAACAATATGAAAGAAGCTCAAGAAGCCCAAGATAAGTGCCCTAACCTCCACCTAGGCTTTGAGACCAGTGAATGTGGCATGAACTTTTTACCCACGCCCACTCCCCTCCCTTGCAGTAAACAGTCCTCGACCACTCATTCACCCATTGCACATTTGCCCAATGGGTCTCATCATGCATTGACATTCATCATGAAACAAGTGAAATGTTGATTTGGCACTTGGGCCGCACTAATGGGCAAGGCATGGCAGTGCTGCTAATCAGTAAATTGTGCGGCATTCTTTAAAAGAAAACTAACCATTTTGTCAAACACCCATGTGCATACCCTTAGTGAACATATACTTCCTACCACTTCTATGTGGTGCATCCATCTGGTTTCAGCAGAAGTAGAGGCAAACAGCTCAGATCCCTGCCATCCAAATAAATTACACCTTCTGCATTGCCCTTGTCTATTCTTTCTGCTACTTCTTCAAACTATTCAATAAGGTTGTTTTAAGTGTGCAGTCTGCGCTATTATATTTTCAGATTTTAGATGTTTTTCTGACAATATAACTTGAAGTAACTCAGTTCTGATTATTATTAGGATTTGTTCCTGTGTCTTAGTACCTGAAAATAATTGTGTGCCTGTTTTTATGTTAAGGCTTCTTTGGCAGCACTTCTGAAACCTGGTACCTACACCACATAGAAGAACAAGGGCAGCAATTGCATGGGAACACCATCACCTCCCAAGTTCCCCTCCAAGTTACACACCAATCCTGATATGGACAGATATCACTGTTTCTTCATTGTTGCTGGGTCAGAATACTGGAACTCCCTACATAGCAGCACTCTGGGAGTGCCTTCACCACAAGAATTGCAGTGGTTAAAGAAGGCTAACCACGACCTTCTCCAGGCATACTGTGGATGGATCATGTCAACTTTGCCAGTGATGCCCACAAATGAAAATTAATTTTTTAAAAATTCCATTCATTGGTGAAGAACTCAATGGAAGCAGCAATGAGTAAGTTCAGGGAGGAAGCAATCATAAGCCAGAATTTTTTTTTTAAAAAAAGCTTTGTGATTTCCACAAGTTAATGAGCAATAAACTTTAGGAAGCTGGCAATGGACAAGTACTGATAAATGGAAGATGACAATGTAATAATCTTTTATGAACAAAAGTGAGAAGTTTGCATGAGAATATAATAGGAAGGATTAAAAAGATTTTCTGAAATCTGGAGATGACAAGATTAAAATTAAAAGTTACCTAGTGTAATTGTAAAATTGCTCTGTGGCTAGTAATCATTCAATCTGTTGTGCAAGCTAGATGTGGTGGAATTTGAGATATGATTTCATAAGTGAATCCATAATGAAATGTTGATACTATCTTCAGTTGTTCAGGCAAGCAAGATTCAATATATGCCAATGCCTTTTATAAATAAAATATCTTAAGTAAAGAGACACTGGGTTACCCCAGCACCAAAGTGGCCCCCGGTGAAGGGACACCACTATTAAAGAATAAACCATAATTCAACAAAGGAAAGTTATAATGTTAAATATTATTTCCAGTGTTCAGTATACAGTCCAGTCTCTGTGGTGCCCATGGGTTACGGAAGGAATGTGTGTATATGTGATGATGAGTTTAAGGGATCTTGTCATGACCCGATGCTCCCTGCAGGGATTGGAGGTCACTGAATTGGAGTTACCATGTTGTAGCCAAACCCTCAAACCACACTCCCACTGACCAGAATGTCCTATTGAGAGCACAGAATCATCCCCTTTAATATACTTCTTACACCAGTGACTTTACAAAATAACAGCTTTCAGGCAACATGTTCACAGTGCCATCGACTGTGGCCGAAAGCATAGCCTCCCAGTAAATCAAATGTGGAATAACAACAAAAGAAGGTAACTCAACTTCCCAATTGTGAAGGTGAACATACAATTTGCACTTAACTACTTTATGGAACAGACCTGGAATAGAGATGGTTTCAGCAAAGAGAAAGGGGGGTTTGGGTACATTTTTGGCAAAGCAAGGCTTTGAGGGATAAAGAAATATATAGAACGACAGTGATTTTCAACTCAGTTATGAGTGTGATGGATTCAATGTTTTTTCAGTCTTGTACATTTTTCTGCATGGCTATTATATTTTTCATGTTAGATTGACAATAAAGAACAAGGGTAGGAGACTTCTACTGCACCCTTGCCAGCACCCATAAGTAGCTAAGTGCACAGACAGTAGGGGATATATATAACAACTCCACAGTTGCAATGAATGTTAATCAATACAATAATGCAATGATATAATCTGCTGATTTAGGAGAATTTGTACCATCAGCGTTTTGTTGTAGTTTTCTTTATCTGTATAATTACCTTAAATAAATTAATTATTCATTTTAGTATGACTGTGATATTTAACATCCAGGTGGTGTACAATGTAGAATATGATGGTCAAAGAGTAATTGTTCATCCTATTACACCCCATCCCATTTGTGCAACACACAGTGCAGCTTTCAGTTCAAGGGAGACACTGCCACCTCCTGGAAATGCCTTTTTGTGTTGAACAGAAGCCAAAAGTGGTAAGGGAATAAAGCCCCCCCATTCTAACAGTGGGCTTTGCTACTCAGCTCAGAGAACCGAGGGTCACTGACTAATTCAATTGGAGTGTGTAGCAGGAAGGGGGCTAGGACCAGAGGCTCTATCAATACAGTGATAAGGTTTCTAGTGTGAGCTAGATAGGATGGTTTCAATTTTGCCAAGGTAGAGCTAGAGGCAGTCAAAGCTTATTCCCAACTTGATGGCAGATACCCAATAGGACAGTACAGTACCAAGAACAGAGTGAAAGACAAAAAGATTGGTGTTACATACATAAGGAAGCTGATAATATACATGAGGTTAAGCATAGAATCTCAGGTTAATGTAGAACCATTATTCCTATGTGGGGAAGATAGTTTGGCCTTTGCCTTTTTGCTGGATCACTTATAAATGTGCACAATCAGGTACAGCTTAATAAAGGTCATTAAGTGAATTTTGGTGAGAACTAGGCAGCACCATTGGCAGCTGTAGGGCATGTAACAGATTTCTCTATCCATGCCTCTTACCCAATATTATTTTAAGCAAAGGAACATTTGGATAGTAGGAGGTTCAAAAACATTAATTTCCTCCTACCACCACGTTATGAAAGCCAAGGTGGGAAGCAAAACAAATAGACTTATGATTGGCAAATCACCACCCATCTGAATGCAATAGCCCAGCTGCTGTAGGTGAATTTTATTTGCCTCCACCCCACCCTTCTTTTTCTGATGTAGGTTTGAATATTATTTCACAAGGCAGAGGTTTAGCAGAGACATAAACTGGTCATCTCAGTCTTCATCTCTGGGGATAGACTGTCCACTAATATTTATTATAACTCCACTGACTCACACCCTGCTTCCTTTAAATTCCATTCCTCTAGTTTCTTCATCTCCGACGCATTTATTCTGATGATGCAACAGTGATTCTGATATGTCTTCCTTTTTCCTCAACTAAGGATTCCTCCCCACTGTGGTTGACAGGGTCCTCAACCTTGCCTGACCCATTTCCTGCACTTCTACCCTGACCCCTTCTCCTCCCTCCCAGAACCGCGACAGAGTTCCCCTTATCCTCACTTTCCACCCCACCAGCCTACACATCCAAAGGGTCATCTTCTGCCACCTCCAGCGTGATGCCACCACCAAACACATCTTCCCCTCCTCCCCTGTCAGCATTCCCTGCGCAGCAACCTAGCCCACTCCTCCATTACTCTGACACCTTGTCCCCCTCCCTCGGCACCTTCCCATGCCATTACAAGAGGTGTAATACCTGCCCTTTTACCTCCTCTGTCCTCACCATCCAAGGCCCCAAACCCTCCTTTCAGGTGAATCAGCAATTTACTTGTACTTCTTTCAAATTAGTATATTGTATTTGTCGCTCATAATGCAGTCATCTCCATATTGGCGAGACCAAACGCAGATTGGGTGACCACTTGGCGGAACACCTCTGCTCAGTCTGAAAGCATAACCCCGAGCTTCAGGTTGCTTGCCATTTCAACACACCTACCTGCCTTCATGCCCACATTTCTGTCCTGTGATTGCTGCAGTGTTCCAGTGAGCATCCACACAAGCTCGAGGAACAACACCTCATTTTCCAATTAAGCACTCTACAGTCTTCCAGACTGAACATTGAATTCAATAATTTCAGAGCATGACTAGCCCTTTTTTTATTATTTTATTTTATTTTATCTTTTTTTTTTGCCATGTGCCTGCCTTAAGCTTGTTATTTCATGTTTGTGCTTTTGGACAGAGCTGTTCATTATTCTTAAATTAACACTCTCTCTACACTAATGCTTTGTCTTTCATCACACCATTAGCACACTCTCTTTGCCTTTGCCCCATGACCTCCTTGTCACTTTATCTCTCCTGCTCTCTGCCCTATCACATACCTTCCCTTTTGTTCTCCTTCCCCCCATCCCTGCTTCACCTTCTTAAAACCTATTACATTTCTAACCTTTGCCAGTTCTGATGAAAGATCACACACCTGAAACGTTAACTCTGCTTCTGTCTCCACAGATGCTGCCAGAACTGCTGAGTATTTCCAGCAATTTCTGTTTTTATTTCAGATTTCCAGCATCCACAGTATTTTGCTTTTATAAACTGGTCTTGCCAGTTTGCTCTCTCTCATCTTCAAACCAGACGCAGTCCCACAACAAATGTGAAACATCTATATGCTGGGAAGACAGCAGATGTCTAAAACTATTTTTAAATTTAGAACTTCTTTCGCTTAAGATCACAGGAGACATGACTGTGCACATAGTTTAAAATTGTTGTGAGTAAACAGTAGATGTCTAAACTAATGGAAGACCTAAGAGACATTTTCAGCAACAGGGAATCTAACACGCAAGTTATCAGTCTCACAAGATCCAAGCTACATTGCTCCAAAAGATAAAAAGCACAAACTATTGATTACCAATAAAGATCTCTCCCTCAGCTAATAGTTTGATCCATTTTCAGTTGTGTCTCCAAATTGCAATCAATGAATTTCTGCAACTAAAGATTTCTTTCCAACTGGTTTTTAGGCCCCTCGCAAGTCCATGCTGATGTTTTCCCTCTTTTAGTTTCCAAGGTAAAATGCTGTTTTTTTCAGGGTAGACACCTGTGTAGATAGAGCTCCAATAGCAAGGGAAAATCCTCTAAAATAAGTTGGAAACTTGGGAAAGGATTTGCAAAATGATTTTCTTTCTGCAGCTATTCATTATGTTTCACTGCCAGTGCCTGTTAATTAAAAATGGCAACAGCATTCAGAGTCTGGGGAAGTGATGGTCTGTGGAATTGTGAAAGTGAAACTCAACCCCACTATGTTGAAAGGTTGAAAAAGCCACATTCTCATTTATTTGCTTTGATGGGAAAACAGAAGCCACACTCAGAACAATATGAAAGAAGCTCAAGAAGCCCAAGATAAGTGCCCTAACCTCCACCTAGGCTTTGAGACCAGTGAATGTGGCATGAACTTTTTACCCACGCCCACTCCCCTCCCTTGCAGTAAACAGTCCTCGACCACTCATTCACCCATTGCACATTTGCCCAATGGGTCTCATCATGCATTGACATTCATCATGAAACAAGTGAAATGTTGATTTGGCACTTGGGCCGCACTAATGGGCAAGGCATGGCAGTGCTGCTAATCAGTAAATTGTGTGGCATTTTTTAAAAGAAAACTAACCATTTTGTCAAACACCCATGTGCATACCCCTAGTAAATTACAATTTCTTGAACATTTACTTCCGACCACTTCTATGTGGTGCATCCATCTGGTTTCAGCAGAAGTAGAGGCAAACAGCTCAGATCCCTGCCATGACTGCTGAGATGTTTTTAGCCTGTGCCCTCTGGGTGTTCTAGCCCGAGGGCTCACCAAACTCTGCTCCACCATTTGTGCATTGTCCCTTTAAATACAGGTGAGATCGCGTCATGCGGGTGTGGTCCCGCCCGCTATGTGAAACACGGAAGTCTGAAGTAATGAGCTCAACTGAGTTGAAATCACAGATTCTGATCTGCTGAGTGGACTTCTGAGTTTCATGTATGCAATTCGTGCTCACAAGCCGCCTTTAAATTAATACTGGGCCCTCTATTCCCTGTGGTGCCCGCTTATCGTGGAAAGACTTAGAAATTACTTGGCTGCCAAACTTGCAGGGGCCACAGGTTTGAGGTGAATTATACACCCCAACAAAAGCAACTGTCTTGAGGAGCATGAACTGCCATGCCATGAATTTTGGCAATTGCCTTTACTGAAATCAAACTGAAGAATTGCTGCAGGTTAGGAGTGATTTAACAAGAATTGTAGTTCGTGATCGTCACATCTCAGGCTGAAATGAATCACAGCTGAAATCACAGATCTAACTTTAACAAGATTTAACAAGTGTTTTATTAAAAACTTCTGCAGATTCCTTGCTTATGGTTGCTCACTGTGGCTACAAAACTATTTGACCTTACAACAACCCCCAGTGTCAGGTGATTTCCCCGAAGCACAAAGCTACTTTCAGTTTCCCTTCTAAGTACCATATATTCTCCAATACTCAAGCCCACACTTACAATCATGACAATGATGACTGAATCAACAGTCCAGGATTATATATTGCAGCTGTTTATTAAACACAATTACAATTTTAACCGACATTGTGAAAGGTGTGGATCAAAAGTTTCTGCTAGCTTCAGCTTGATATCAATGGCTCCTGCAACAAAAAGCTAGCCAAAAGTTAGACAACTAACTAAGGTATTTGAAATTGTGATGAAACGACACCTGCTAAATGGAAACATATCAATTTCATCATATGGAACACTATTTGAACTTTTACTGGACATTGAACATAGCTTGTTTAAAAAGACCACACAGCATAATGGCTGAAAACATGGCTTCACATTTGCATTCTGAAGACAGTTGAATAGATAGACAATGGAAGTGCTCCCTGATTCATTTAGCAGGATTGGGCTGGGCTGATGAGCAAAAGACATTGAGAGCCATTGTCTATGTCAGAGCCAGTACTCCACTCCCCCCACCGAATGTGTCTAGTAAGCTTTGAAGAATCAACAATCCTTGCAGGCAATGCTGTTTCAAACAAGGAGCTGGTCACATGAATAAACTGCAGGCCAACCTGGGAATTGATTGAATTGTGCCTCATAGAAAGGTTCGGGGTAGACTGCAATTGAAAGAAGCACCCCGCTCTCTCTGTCTCTCTCTCTCCAGCAAAGTTCCAGGAACACACAGAAGCAGCTTAAGAGGACTTCTTCAGCCTTCTGGTACCAGCAAAACAAGTCTGAAAGTGTGCACTAGCCCCCAACAAGAACTTCAAGACTTAACTTCAATCAAGGACTTTACATCCAAGCTAAAAACAGTAACTGAATTCCATTTACAGCTCCAATCCCCCCTTATTCTTTCTCCCCCTCTGTATCTATTTGTATGTGTGTTTATCGCATATGCATGCTCGCGTGGTTGTGTCATATATTTTTAGTAACTTTAACTGAGTTAGAATGATAAGGTTAATAAACTTACATCTTTCTTGTTTAAACCTAAGAAGGCCTGTCTGATTGGTTCCTTTACAATTACAATTAGAGAGCAGTGAGTAAGGACTCACTGAGGTGAAGCTAAAACACTTTTTAAAAGCTAAACCCTGTTTCGGCCAAACCAGGAAAGGGGCGAGAGGGGAGCCTGAGACCCCTTCCTCATCCGGTCACAACAAAATCTTACTGAGTGTGAATTTCTAAGTGAAAAATCAGGCCCAAATTAGACAAAATTCCTCCATGACAATGCCAAGCAGCAGGGAAATACCTGGCAATCAATGGGCAAGTATTATTGGCTTAGTGCCAGCTCAGTTCAACCATAAAACCTACAGTTAGCAGACAATACAGCAATGCACTAATGCAGCCTTCAAGTAAGAATTTGAATAGAGTCTTTGGTATTAATGATTCACAAAGAGTTGAAGCATATTTTTTATATAGCCTTCCTCCAAAAAATGGAATTTGTGCAATCATGTACAATGTCTATGTTCATGAATGTCTATGTTCATGAACATAGACATTGTACATGATTGGTAGCCATCCACCTGTGCAGCCTCTAATGGAATGGAGGCAGAGGATTAAGGGACCACCAATCCAGAAATACAACAGAAACTCTCTAAATATCTGGTCCTTGCCAGGCATCAAATACAGCAATATACAACCACACCAAGTAAAAAGACTTCTGAAGAAGGGTCACTGACCTGAAACATTAACTCTGCTTCTCTCTCAACAGATGCTGCCAGACCTGCTGAGTATTTCCAGCATTTCTTGTTTTTATTTAAGTAAAAAGATTTGTCCAGTTTAGATTCTGGCACAAATAATAATGGACTATGCTGAAAATATTAAAACTGAGGCTTAGCATTTTGCCCAAATCTGTTATTTTTATATTCATTTATGGGATGTGGGCGTCACTGGCAAGGCCATCATTTATTTCCTAAATGCCCTTGAGAAGGTGAAGGTGAGTCGCTTTCTTGAACAGCTGCGATCTGTGTAGTATGGGTATATCCACTGTGCTGTTAGGAACGAAATTCCAGGATTTTGTGTCATAGTGTCATAGAGTTACAGCACAGAAACAGGCCCTTCGGCCCATCGTGTCAGTGCCGGCCATTGAGCCCATCTATTCTAATCCCATTTTCCAGCACTTGGCCTGTAGCCTCGTATGCTATGACATTTCAAATGCTCATCGAAATACCTCTTAAATGTTGTGAGGGTTCCTGCCTCTACCCTTCAGGCAGTGCGTTCCAGATTCCAACCACCCTCTGGGTGAAAAACTTTTTCCTCAAATCCCCTCTAAACCTCCTGCCCCTTACCTTAAATCTATGCCCCCTGGTTTTTGACACCTCTGCTGAGGGAAAAAGTTTCTTCCTATCTAACCTATCTATGCCCCTCTTAATTTTGTATACCTCAGTCAGGTCCCCCCTCAGCCTTCTCTGCTTGAAGGAAAACAACCTTAGCCTATCCAGTCTCTCTTCATAGCTGAAAGTTTCTTAGAGCACGTTCTGGAACCAACCAGCGAGCAGGTTATATTAGATTTGGTATTGCGTAATATGACAGAATTAATTAATGACCTCAATAAAGGCACCTTTAGGTAGCAGCAACTACAATATGATTGAATTTTACATCCAGTTTGAAAGCGAAAGGAATGGGTCTAGGACTAGTATTTTAAACTTAAATAAGGGCAACTATGTGGGCATGAAAGCTGAGCGAGGTGAAGTGAACCTGATTACTAGGCTAGGAGATAGATCAATAGAGAAGCAGTGGCAGACATTTAAGGGAATATTTCAGAATACTCAGAATAAGAATATTCCTACTATAAAGAAAAACTCTAAGGGGAGGACCCACCATACGTGGTTAACTAAAGAGGTTAAGGAAAGCATCAAACTTAAGGAAAAAGCATATAATTGCACAAAGATGAGTGGTAGGTCAGATGATTGGTCAGAATATAAAGAATAGCAGAGAATGACTAAAAGGTGAATCAGGAGAAATAAATTAGAGTATGAGAGGAAGCTAGCTAGAAATGTAAAAACAGATAGAAAGAGTTTCTACAGGTATTTAAAAAGGAAACGAGTAAGTAAAGTGAGTGTTGCTCCTCTAGAGAGTGAGAATGGGGAGTTAATAGTAGATAATAAGGAAATGGTGGATGAAATGAACAAATATTTTTCTTCTGTCTTCACTATAGAGGATACAAAAAACATTCCAGTAATAGCTGCAAATCAGGAGGTGGAAGGAAGAGAGGAACTTGGTGAAATTACAATCAGTAGGGAAGCTGTACTGAGCAAACTGATGGAGCTGCAGGCTGACAAGTCCCTGGGTCCTGATGACTTCATCCTAGGGGCTTAAAAGAGGTGGCTAATGAGGTGTTAATTTTTCTAAATTCGCTAGACTCTGGAAAAGTTCCATCAGACTTGAAAGTAGCAAATATAACCCCTCTATTCAAGAAGGGGTGAGGCAGATAACAGGTAGCTATAGGCTAGTTAGCTTCATGTTTGTCATGGGAAGGTGTTAGAATCGATCATTAAGGAGGTTATAGCTGGGCACTTAGAAAAACTCAAGGTAAGCGGGAATAGTCAGCATAGTTTTGTGAAAGGGAAATCATGTTTAACCAATTTGTTGGAGTTCTCTGAAGGAGTAACATGCGCTATGGATAAAGGGGAGTCCGTTGACGTACTGTACTCGGATTTCCAGAAGGCATTTGACAAGATGCCACATAAAAAGTTATTGTGAAAAGTAGGAGCTCATGGTGGAGAGGGTAACATATTAGCATGGATAGAAGATTGGCTGGCTGGCAGAAAACAGAGAGTATGCATAAATGAGTCCTGTTCTGATTGGTGGGATGTGATGAATGGAGTCCTGCAGGGGTCTGTGCTGGGGCCTCAACTTTTTTACAATTTATATCAATGACTTAGATAAGGGGAGTGATAGCATGGTAGCTAAATTTGCAGATGACACAAAGATAGGTAAGGAAATTATGGTGTGAAGAGGACATAAGGAGGTTGCAGACCGATATAGATAGGCTGAGTGAGTGGACAAAAATCTGGCAGATGGAGTATAATGTGGAAAAATGTGAAGTTATTCACCTTGGCAGGAAGAATAAAAAAGCAGAGTATTATTTAAATGGAGAACAACTGCAGAATTCCGAAGTGCAGAGGGATCTGGGTTAAAGGCCTGCTCGGGTCTGCATATGAGACCCAACCCGAGCCCAACAGAACCCCATCCGAGCCCGAGCCCGACCCGGCCCTAGTCCTTCAATTTTTTCCTGCGCCCGACCCGACCATCAGTTAACTTACCTTCTGTTTTTCACTTTGTTCTTTACCTGCACAAGCTTAAAATAACTAACAAAACCACCTTTAATGTCCTAAAAGTAAATTAACATTAGAGTCACTTACCTGAGGTTGTGAGAGAGTGTGTATGATCTGGCCCGACCCGAGCCCGAATGCCGGACCCGGAAGTGCAACCCATCCCAACCCCAACCCGACACGTGGTCGGGTCTCGTCAGGTTCGGGTCAGGTAGCAGGCCTTTAATCTAGGTGCTCTAGTGCATGAGTCACAATAAGTTAGTCTGCAGGTACAGCAAGTAATAATGAAGGCTAATGGAATGCTATCCTTTGTTACGAGAAGAATTGAAAATAAAAGTAAGGATGTTATGCTTCAGTTATACAGGGCATTGGTGAGACCACATCTCGAATACTGTGTGTTGTTTTGGTCTCCTTATTTAAGGAAGAATGTGAATTCATTGGAGGTGGTTATGAGGAGATTTACTAGATTGATACCTGGAATGAGCGGGTGGTCTTATGAGGAAAGGTTGAACAGTTGAAGTTTATAAGATCCTGAACAGTCTTGACAAAGGTGGATGTGGAATGGATGTTTCCTCTTGTGGGTGAGTCCAGACCTAGCAGGTACTGTTTTAAAATTAGGGGTCGCCCTTTTAGGACAGAGATGAAGAGAAATTTTTCCCCTCAGAGGGTTGTGCGACTTTGGAACTCTCTGCCTCAGAAGATGGTGGAGGGAGGTCATTGAATATTTTCAAGGTGGAGGTAGATAGATTCTTGTTTTGACCCAACAGTGTTGAAAGAACGGCGATATATTTTCAAGTCAGGATGGTGTTTAATTTGGAGAGAAACCTGCAGATGTTCAGTGTTGTGATATCACTTTAACAGTTTGAATACCTCACATATCATCACAGGAAGTGATGTCATCCAACATGTGGTAAAGCACTCGGAGATGTGTTAAGCACCTAGTCACATGTGTATGATAAAGCTCTCTTGTAAATTTGTTACTTCACAATAAAGAACCCATGGTTATTTACCTTTCAACTCAAGATTGTCTGGTACCCTATTGCTGACAAAAGCAATAACACAACAGTCAAGTTCACATGCACCTGGGGCCCTTGTTCTACTAGACGGTTCAGGTCGCAGGTTTGTAAGGCGCTGGCGAAGAAGCCTCGATGAGTTGCTGCTGCTCATCTTGTATATGGTACACATTGCTGCCTCGGTACACCGGTGGTGGAGGGAGTGAATGGTTCAGGTGATAGATGGGTGCCAAAAGCAGGCTGCTTTGTCCTGGATGGTGTCGAGTTTCTTGAATGTTGCTGAAGCGGCACTCATCCAGGCAAGTGGAGAGTATTCCATCACACTCCTGATTTGTTCCTTGTAGATGGTGAACAGGCTTTAGGGAATCAGGAGGTGAGTCAACCGCTGCAGGGTACCCAGCCTCTGGAGTCTTCTTGTAGCCACAGTATTTAAATGGCTGCTGCAGTTAAGTTGCTGGTCAATGGTGAGCCTTATGATGTTGAGAGATTCAGTGATCGTAATGCCGTTGAATGTCATGGGAAATGTTTAGATTCTCTCTTGTTGGAGATGGTCATTGTATGGTGCGAATGTTACTTGCCACTTAATCAGATCAAACCTGAATGTTATCTAGGTCTTGCAGCATGTGGGCACAGACTGCCTCATTATCTGACTGTAACATCTGTCTCCATTTTGTTTCCTTTTTCTTTGCAAATTTTATTTTTAGTGTCTTGTTTTTCTCTTTCCTTGTTTTCAAATGGCAGCTGTTCATTCTTCTGCCATTTTCACTTCCTCTAGACGCATCTTTATCACTCCCTTTGGCCTTGTACCAGCAACTGTTTTCATTTTATCTCTCCTGTCTTCCAACCTATCACAGACCTTCCCTTTTGTTCTTTTTCCATCCTCACACCTTTCACTTGCTTAAAACCTATTACATTTCTAATTTCTCCTAGTTCTGATGAAAAATCATGGAGCTGAAACGTTAACCCTGTTTCTCTCTCTACAGATGCTGCCTGACCTGTTGAGTATTTCCAGCATTTTCTGTTTTCATACAAGAACGTACAAAATAGGAGCAGGCGTAGACCATTTGACTCATCAAACCTCCACCTCCATGCAATATAATTATGGTGATTTTCTGTCTCAAATTCACTTTCCTACCCAATCTCATATCCCCAGGTGGATTCGATAGAGTCGTATATCAAAGTCATTGCAGGATTCTCTCATAGAGATGGATTTTCGGCAGGTCATGAAGTTAGTTGCTTGTAATCTCATTACCAAATCATTTGTTTTCTCTGGTGGACCTTGAAAGGAAGAGGCCTAAGGACCTTAAGATGTTGCAGCCTCCAGTTCTTTTAAGGCACAATGGTACTATCTTGTCTGCTTGTTGCTTTTTTTTTGCAGTCAGTATTTTAAAAGATTTTTTAAAGGAGACCAACATGGCTGCCCCACCATGTGACTTCTCAATTCCTTTTCCAAATATGATGGGGGTTCTAGGTTGATTAGCCCCATACTAGTTTAGTGTAAGACATTCATCCTGAGGAAGATTAAGTGAATCACCTTCTTTGTTTTAGGAGCAACTCATTCAACTCAGGAATGTCTCCTGATGGTTTCAAGATAGGCGCTGCTGACACCTCTTAGTCTGGAAGGTATCCTTTTGTCCTTTCAGACAGTGAGTCAGTTTTTGAATACACAGGTCAGGTCAGCTGATCTTCAGTGGCCCTCTTTGCAGACCATGTCCACTTTTAATGTCCGTTGTGGTTCATTTAAAACAAAAGGAAAATTCAGTTCCAGTAGATTCTATGCTGGATACAGTTCGTGTTTAAAGTTATGAATGGGACATGCCTTTACTGGGCATGACAGTGGTGAGAAAGATGGCAAAGTACTGAGAGGGTCCTCAGGATGGAAGGTTGACTTCTCCAGCGGAATACCTGTGGCCGCTCCTGGACCCCTGTCAGTATTGCAGATCCATGATGCTGCCAATTAATTCAGCCACCCATGGCCAACCAACCTCCTGGTGTGAGGCCACATCTGCAGCATTGCTGGGTTCACAACACAGCGGGCTGCCCGAGCAACACTCGGAAAGTTACAGTGTTGTGGAAAATGGGGCCTTAATTGGCTTCATTGCCTACCCGCCTCCGTGGAATAGGCTGCCAATTCCCATGCCAGCCCACCCTGGGAAATTTGCTCGGAGACAGGACAGCGTCTGGGATCATTCCCAAAGGGGTTTCCTGGTACTTTCCTGCCCCCCACCCCCACCCCCTCCCCTCACATAACCTCCAAACCAACCTCCATGGGGCCGGGAAATCAATGTCTCTGCCATTTCCTCATTCCCTATAGTAATTTCCCCTCTCTCTGCCTCTTAGGGACCAACATTTAGTTTAGCTACTCTCCTTTTTATATACTTGTAGAAGCTCTTACAATCTGTTTTTATATACCTGGATAATTTACTCTCATATTCTATTTTTTCCCTTATCAACATTGCCCTTTAATGGTTTCTAGAACTTTCCCAAACCTCAGGCTTATGACTGTTCTTCACAACATTATAAACCTCTTCTTTTAATCTAATACTATCCTTAATTTAACTAGTAATCTATATATGGATCTTTCTCATTGAGTTTTTGTTTTTTAGTGGAACGTATTCTTGAACATTTTGAATCCTTTCTTTAAATGTTTCTCATTGTTTATTTCCTGCCATACCTTTTAGTCTATTTACCCAATCAATCTTAAACAAAGCCAATTACATAGGTATGAGGGGAGAGCTGGTTAAGTTTAAGATTCTTGTTTTTGACTTGAATATGTCACTTTCAAACCAGATATGGAAGTCGATTGTATTCTGATCACTTTTCCCCCCCAAGGATATTTTACTATGAGATATGTAATTAACCCTGCCTCATTACACAATATTAGACCTAAAATAGCTTTATCCCTCGTTGGTTTCACAATGTATTGTTTGAGGAAATGGTGGCAAAAGCATTCTTAAAACTCACCTTCTAGACTACCTTTGCCAATTTGATTCGTCCAGTCTATATGAAGATTAAAGTCCCCCATGATTATTACATTGCTTTTGTTACAGGTTCCAATTACTTCTTGCTTAATGCTCTTTTCAACGGTATAACGACTATTGGGGGCCTATAAACTACTCCAACCAGCTCTGACCCTCATCTTCCTAATCTCCACCCATGCTGATTCTACTTCCTGATCTTCTGAGCCAAGGTCCTTTCTTCCCACTGTCCTTATGTCATCAGGGATACCCCTCCTTTTCCATTCTGCCAGTCTTTTCAAAATATTGTGTATTCTGGAATATTTATTTCCAAACATTGGTTACCTTGTAACCATGTCTCTGTAGCGGTGATTAGATCCAAACCGTTTATCGTTATTTGTGCCACTAGTTCATCTAATTTATTATGAATGCTTTGTGCACTCAGATATAGAGCTTTTAATTTTTTCTAACCACTATTCTTTGCCTGGACCTAATTCACTGATGCACTATTACTGTTAAACACTCTGGGGCAGATTTTCAATCCCCGCTGAGTGCGGGGACAGCAGCGAGCACAATTTGAAGAACACATTCTCGGAGGTTGGCACTGGGTCTCACTGTCTCCGAAACGTAATCCTATTTTTAAACTTCAGCTGCCAGGGAGGGAACAGGTCGGATGCCTGCATCCAATTTTTTGCATGTGAGCTAATTTAAGAGCTCATTAACAGGCTTGTCAGGAACAGAGAGCCATTTTTAAATGCTGGGAACGGGGAAATGCCATGGGGGGAACACAGCAGGGTTGTGAAGACATGAGTATTGTGGAGGGTAATGAGGGCTATGGAAATGGCTTTAAAGCAGAGTGTCAGGCAAGCCCCCCACCTGTCAAGACTGAGTCATACATTATTTCGCCACATGAACATTAAAACTAAAAATTGCAAACCCCTGACTGGAAAGACATGTGCATAGTAACAGACAATGTTGGAACAAGGGACCCCAGTCTTTGCTTCCCCAATGCACAGAAGTGGTCAGACCAGTTTTAGTCACATGACTAGCTGGCTGTTGGTTTTTTGAACTTGCCACAGAATTTGAACTCAGAAGGCTGTTTTCTCCTGGATTGAGAACACCTCTCTCCTGTCTGTTCTCATCTCGCTCTCAACAGCATTGGAAACCATTGAAGACGTATGAACACCAAGAGAGAAAAGTCTCCTACAGTGAACAAGGTTTAAGAAGAATACGGGGCCCCAAAGAAAAGTAAGAGCTGTCTACAATCAAGGACTCTACAGTGGGCTGGAAACACAGAAATAGTAACAAGGAACCCTCTTTGGAGACTGCCTCAAACCTCTCTACTTTTTTTTTCTTCTGCCCTTTTTTGTCCCTATGTGCATGTGTGTATCACGTGTGCATGCTAGCATGAGCGCGTCGTATATCCGTAGGCGTTAATCGTATTAGAGTTTAAGTTTAAGGTTTAATAAGTTTCACGTTTCCCCTTTAAACCTAAGAAAGCCTGATTATGCTAATTTCTTTGCTTTATAATTGGAAAGCTGTAAACATGGATTGACAAAGGGTGAACAGTGTGTTTAAAATTAAACCCTGTTACAATAAGACCAGGCGAAGACAGCAAAAGACCCCTAGACACCTTTCTCACCTGGTTGTAACAAGAAGCAGAGAATGAAGCTAAGCTGCCTCAGATGTATCTCACTGAGGATATTGTTACAGATGTGGAATTTAAATGTTACATTGGAGATTGACATGAGACCAGATAGGGAAGTGAGCCCGCTGGCATGACTGTGGCAGCTAGGATTGGCATGGAAAGACCTGGTAAGCGTTAAAGGCCCAGTTGACAGAGGTTAGATGGGAACAGGCAACTCTGACATTGGACAGAGCAGTCAGAGTGAGCTGCGGCATATGTACCCTCCTGGGCAGCAGGAGGCCAGAGACCAGAGAAGCAGAGCAGAAGGCTGCAAGGGGAGGAAGGCGCTACCCAAGATATCGGGTGCACAGCCCGAGAGACAGCTACCTGAAAATGACAGTGCCAGTGCTGTAGGAGGCTACATCTATCCAGACAGATGGTCTCAGTCCTGTGTGCACTGATCCACAATGATCTGAGGCCTCACGGCCTCCATGGCAGTCTCCTAACTGCAGCCATCAAGGGCACAAGTGCTCTGAACCTCTATACAAACAGGTTGCCCATGGAGCAGCTGTGGACCTAGGTGACATCTCATTAGACCAATCAGGCAGGTCACAGGTATCCTTTTCAGGAGGGCAGTGACTTCACCCACTTAGACACAGATGGGCCTGCACTGGCACAGAGGGCATTGGGTTTTGACAATTCTCCCAGGTGCACAGCATTATCAGTTGTACCCATGTTGCCATCAAGACACCCAGTGACCGGCCAGTGAGATCAGGAGGGTTTCCACTCCCTCAAAGTCCAACTGGCCTGCAACCACAACAAGAGCTTCCTCTATTTGTGCACTCACTTTCCTGGCAGCTGCCATGACTCCTTCATCCTCCACCAGTCCAGGATGCCTCAGATCTTCATTTCAACTGCCAAAGTGCATGGATGGATCCAAGGGGACAAGGAAAATCCCTTGAAGAGATGGGTACTGACCCCTCTACGTGAGCCCCAGACTGTGGCATAGAGATGAAACAACCCACGCCACCTGCTCAACAGGACAACCATTGAGCAGGCCATCGGGTTTGTGAAAATACGATTCTGGTGCTTGGATCGGTCAGATGATGCCATGCAAAGGTCTCTATCATTGTGGTGGTCTTAGGTGTGCTCCATAACATGGCCTGCCAGAGAGGTGTGGACCTTGAGGACAATGAGGTCCAGGAAGGAGATAGCTCACTGGGGGAGGAGCAGGAGGTAAGAGAGGAGGAGGAAGAGGGGGGCGGAGGGGGATAATACTGAACAGAGAGCTGCTCCTGCTGCACGATAAGGTGGCCCCCTCCTGCCACCCTCCGTGAAGAGAACCTCCCTGCTCTCCCTCACAGCCTCCAGTATTAGATCCAAGTTGGTGTCAATGAAGCGAGGGTCTGCCCTGTCCCAGGTGCCGGGCCTAATGCTCCAATGACATCTCGCTTCCCTCTGGTGCAGTGGAAAGTTTTGGCACAAACCGCAGATCTTTCCCTCAGGACAACCAGCAACCTCAGTGGTTGCTGCTGTGGAAGCCGACATGAGTCCCAAACTTGATCTAACCCACTGCCATTTTCAATCTCAGTGTCTGGAAGAGAACAGGAAACCGTCTCCATACCAATTGAGGCTTTCCCACTTGAAAATTGCAATCAAATTCCCAGGGGAGGTAGATTTCAGACCAAAATCCAAACCAGGCTCCTGTTTCCTGCTGCCACTTTGAAAATCCGGCCCTCTGTCCCTTCCTGTCCCACTTTCCTTCTTCTCTATCCGTCTCTACCAAAATGGCTACACTACTTTGTTGCCTCGATTTTTGTTGTTAGATTTTTAAATGTATCTTCATCTGGCCGCTCCCCTGCCCCCTGTTAGTTTAAAGCCCTATCCACAACTGATCCCAAACTGGTTTAATTGGAGCTCATCCCAATAGAACTACCCCCTCTTTCCCCAGTACTGGTGCCATGAATTGAAACCCCTTCTTCCCACACCACTCTGAGCCATGCGCTTAATTCTTTAATCTCCTTGACCCTATGCCAATTTGTGCGGTGCTCAGATATTAATTCAGAGATTATCCTTGAGGTGCTGCTTATTAAATTTAGAACTCAGTTCCTCAAACTACCTCCGCAGAACCTCATTCTTAGTTCTATCTATGTCATTGGCTCCGACCTGGACCACGACAACTGGATTCTTCCACCTCTCCACTCCAAGTTTTTCACCAGCTGTGAGAAGATGTCCGGAACACTGGCACCAGGCAAGCAACACAACCTTCTGAACTCCCAGCGCTGGATTTTATTCTGGCGATGGGTGTCCTGGCGGTGGGCTGGATGGTGGGCGAGACCCCGCCTCTGCCCTCTGTCAGAGCCTCAAAGTCATTTAATGGCAGGAAGTCAATTAACTGCCCACTGTCAGGGACACCGTCCCTTAAGGGACAAGGTCCCGCCCACAGATCTGCCAGCCAATCGGAAGGCCGGCAGCTCTGCGGTACTGACAGCGCCATTGGGAGCAGTGGTGACTTCCGATACTGCAGGAGGCCCTGCAGCACCAAAGATTGGAGAACAGTCCGGGACAGATGACAGGCAAAGAGTTGGGGGGGCGGGGGGGGGGGGGGTGGTGGGAGGTGTCTTCCCCGGGGGGTGGCAATCGCTGCTGAAGGAGGGGCCTCCAGGAACCCTGGATTGTCCCCAAAGGAGGGACCCCTCCCTGACCCCAGTAGGTCGCCACCAGGTTTTACCGAGTGGTGTCTCCCTGTGGTGGCGAGATGCTCTGCCATCCACAAAATTGAAGTGGAGGCAGGAAGAGATTCTTAAGTGACCATTAATTGACCTGGGGCAGGAAGACCTTCCCTGGCCTTTCCCATCCTGGACATAATTGCAGGGGCCTGGGCAATGGGAACGGAAACCCCTGCCATTTTTTCACCCCCCTCCCGCCTCCTTGCCCACCTCCAAGGGCAGAACAAAATTCTGCCCTCAGTCTTGGTTGCAGAGAACAGTCTGACTATACTATTCCCCATCACTACCATATTCCTTTTCACTCCTCTATGGCAGAAACCACACCTGCCAAAATAAGACATATTAATTTCATCACATGGGACATTATTTTTGAACTGTTACTGGATTTGAAATAACTTGTTTAAAATGACAACAATGGATGAAAACATGGCTACACATTTGCATTCTACAAGACAGTTGCATGAAGACGACAATGGGAGTGCCTGCCTGATTCAATTAGCCATATGGATTTTGATCAAAAGACATTGAATGTGTAAGAGCCAGCATTCCACCTCCCCCCCACCCCACCCCAAACTGACAGTGTCCAGTAAGCTGGGGGAATCCACTCACCTCGCAGGAGAGGCTGTTCCAAATAAGGAGCTAGTCACATGACTAACCTGCTGGACAACCTGGGTTTGTTTGAATTGTATACCCAGAAAGGAACAGACTGCAATTTGAAGACAAAAGAGAAGGAAGGTCTCTTCCTGTCTCTCTCTCTCTCACGCAAAGTTCCAGCGACCCATGGAAGTAACTTAAGCCTCAAGACAGAAGACCAGTGAAACAAGTTTGAAAGTGTGCACTGGGCCCCAATGAGAACTGCAAGACTTAAACTTCAATCAAAGTCTTTAAAACCAATCTAAAACCAGTAACTGAACTCCAGCTATTACTTCAAACCTTTCCCCTTCTTTCTCCTCCTCTGTCTCTATTTGTATGTGTGTTTATCGCGTATGCACGCTAGCTTAGTCGCGTCGCGTATTTTTAGTAGTTTTAACTGAATTAGAGTTTTAAGGTTAATAAACTTACATATTTCTTGTTTAAATCTGGGAAACCTGTCTGGTTGATTTCTTTGCCATTACGATTAGAGAGCAGTGAGCAAGGACTCACTGAGAGGGAAGCTAAAACACGGTGTTTTAAAAGTTAAACCCTGGGTTATGGCCAAACCAGGAAGAGGCTGAGAGGGGGAGCCCTAGACCCCTTTCTCACCTGTTCGTAACACCACCCAACCTGAATGGCACTGTGCACCATGGTGCTATAGTCACTTTGCTCATACATCTGGCAGTCCTTGTTCTCATCCACACAGGCAGCAAGAACCTCGTATCTGCTGGCCAAAGTCAAGGGCTGAGACACCTTCATGCGAGGTGATGCATTTTGGAAGATCCAATTCAAGAGTGAACTATACAGTAAATGGAAAAGTCCTGGGGAAAATTGATGTACAGAGAGATTTGGGTGTTCAGGTCCATCGTTCCCTGAAGGTGGCAACGCATGTCAATAGAGTGGTCAAGAAGGCATACGGCATGCTTTCCTTCATCGGACGGGGTATTGAGTACAAGGGTTGGCAGGTCATGTTACAGTTGTATAAGACTTTGGTTCGGCCACATTTGGAATACTGCGTGCAGTTCTGGTCGCCACATTACCAAAAGGATGTAGATGCTTTGGAGAGGGTGCAGAGGAGGTTCACCAGGATGTTGCCTGGTATGGAGGGCGCTAGCTATGAAGAGAGGTTGAGTAGATTCGGATTCTTTTCATTAGAAAGATGGAGGTTGAGGGGGGACCTGATTGAGGTGTACAAAATCATGAGAGGTATAGACAGGGTGGATAGCAAGAAGCTTTTTCCCAGAGTAGGGGATTCAATTACCAGGGGTCACGAGTTCAAAGTGAGAGGGGAAAAGCTTAGGGGGGATATGCGTGGAAAGTTCTTTACGCAGAGGGTGGTGGGTGCCTGGAACGCGTTGCCAGCGGAGGTGGTAGACGCGGGCACGATAGCGTCTTTTAAGATGTATCTAGACAGATACATGAATGGGCAGGAAGCAAAGAGATACAGACCCTTAGAAAATAGGCGACATGTTTAGATAGAGGATCTGGATCGGCGCAGGCTTGGAGGGCCGAAAGGCCTGTTCCTGTGCTGTAATTTTCTTTGTTCTTTGTTCTTTGTATTACATTCTGGATCCCTGACTTGCAGTCATAACCTCCTGTCCATGACCATTTGGCCAGCTCTAAAGTACTACTTAAGGATGTGTCTGCCTCCCAGAACAAATTTTTCAGCTAACTCTCCTCTTCCCCGATACCCCACAATGTCTGCAGCACAGACTCCTACCCACCTCTGAGCTGAGGTTACTCGAGCTGCAGACACTTACTGCAGATGTGGTTGTCTGGGACTGCAGTACATCCAAAAACTCCCACGTTGCAGCTATGACACACCACTGACCCTGCCATGTTTATCTAAACTGTTAATGACTTAATTAGTTAAAATTATTGCTTAATTATTTTAGTTCCATAGAATATTAAATTAATAAACTAGATAAACGAATTAAAGTAGTGGTAAGCTACAGATTCTTAGCTCTGCATTTGACACTCCTCCCTAGCTTAAAGAGCAAAAATAAACTGCGATATTCACCAACCAATCACATACCTGCTGTTCTGTGACGTGTTATGACCAGGTGAGAAAGAGGTCTAGGGGTTCCCTCTCAGCCTTTGCCTGTTTTAATCATAATAGAGTTTAATTTTAAAAACACTGTGTTGTTAGCTCCCCCTCAGTGAATCCTTGTTCACTGCTTTGCAATTGAAAGGCAAAAAGAAATTAATTCGACGGGTTTTAAAAAATTTAAACAAGAAAGGTAGAAGTTTATAAATCTTAAACTCTAATCCGGTTAACAACCACGAATATGCGATGCGACCGCACTAGCATGTACCCATTTGGAGCGGCACAGTGGCGCAGTGGTTAGCACTGCAACCTCAAAGCTCCAGTGACCCCGGTTCAGTTCTGGGTACTGCCTGTGACCATGTGGGTTTCCACTGGGTGCTCTGATTTCCTCCCACAGCCAAGACTTGCAGATGGATAGGTAAATTGGCCATTGTAAATTGCCCCTAGTGTAGGTAGGTGGTCGGAGAATGGTGGGGATGTGGTAGGGAATATGGGATTAATGTAGGATTAGTATAAGTGGGTGGTTGTTGGTCAGCACAGACTCGGTGGGCCGAAGGGCCTGTTTCAGTGCTGTATCTCTCTATGACTCTATACATGATAAACACACATGCAGATAGAAACAGAAAAAGTAGAAAGAAGGAAGGGGATAAGTTTGAGGCAATACCTGGGTGTATTTACAGTCCTCTGAGTTCAATGTAGGGTCTTTGGTTGCCGGTAAGCCTTGCTGTTCATTGGGGCCCAGTGCACGCTTTAACTTGTTTCGATGTAAGAGTTTTTTTTCACAAGGTTTAAATGACTTCAATGAGTCTGGAGGTTTGTGAGAATGCGAGAGAGTGCCAGCCAGGAGAGAGGCTCTCTCGCGTTCCAGGGTCATGCTGCATAGTTCCATAGTGCAAAGTTATACTGTTGCTTCAAAGACTAATGTGCAGAAAAAAACGTACTTTAGAACATCAACAATACAGGAACATGGGTTCCAGCTTCAGTTGCAATCTGCAGTTTGTCTTCAAACTGTCCTGTGAGTACAATTCAAAACTCCAAGTTGGCTAGCAGGCTAGTCATGAGACTAACTGGTTTAACCACTCATGCGTATGTGAAGTCTCCATCTTAGCAGACACTGGAATGCAAGATTTCTATATCTTCAATGTCTGGTGATCAAAATCCATTTGGGTTAATTGGACCAGGGAGTGGTTGCGTTGCCCCCACAAGCACCGTCTCTTAGTATGCAAATATCCTCCAGCCAAATATCTGGTGAAATCTTTAAACAAGTCATTTCTTCACTCCAGCAACTGTTTAAAATTAATGTTCATATGACAAAATTAATATGCCTCATGCCTCAGCCTTTGATTTTTTTGTTGTCGTTGATTTTGAAGCTCCGGCTCCCAACTCTACGCTCCTCTCGCCCTTCCGCACATCCACTCTTGGGCCTAGTTTTGTCCTGGGTCACTTGAACCTCTCGCTCCCCTGAAGCCTGCTCTTGGGCCTAGTTTTATCGTGGGTTGCTCTACTGGCTTTCACGCAGGCTTGCACTCTGGCCTGCTTTTATCCTGGATTGTTCCTCTTGTTCTCCCGTGTGCCCACTCTCAGGCCTGGTTTTATCCTGGACCCCTGCCCTCACAATCCCGCATGTCTACTTTCAGCCCTAGTTTTATCCAGGGTCACTCCTTTTGCTCTCCTGCAACAATCTGTGTTGGATGATGAGATGGAAAACTACAGATTCAAATTTTCCAATGACACAAAATAGGCAGCATTGTAAGCAGTGTAGATGGAAGCATAAAATTACAAAGATATTGACAGATTAAATGAATGGGGAAAACGGTGGCAAATGGACTTCAATGTCGGCAAATGTAAGGAGCTAAAAATGATAGAACAAGGTACTTTCTAAATGGTGAAAAGCTAGAAACAGGGGAGGTCCAAAGAGACTTAGGGGTCCAGGTCACAGATTATGAAAATGTTATCAATAGATACAGAAAATAATCAAAGGCTAATGGAATGCTGGCCTAGAATACAAGAGGGTAGAAGTCATACTTCAGTGACACAAAGCCCTGGCTAGACAATACCTGGAGTAATGAGTGCAGTTCTGGGCACCACACCTTAGGAAGGATATACTGGCCTTCAAGGAAGTGCAGCACAGATTTACCAGAATGATACCCGGACTCCAAGGGTTAAGTTATGACAACAACAACAACGAAGAGATATGAAACAAACTAGGGTTGCCTCCATGGAATTTAAAAGGCTTGGGTGATTTGATTGAATTTTTCAAGATATTAAGGGCAACAGATAGGGTAGAATGAGATAAACTATTTCTGCAAGTTGGGATGTCAAGAAGTAGGGGGTATAGTCAAAAAATTGGAGTCAGACCTTTTAGGAGTGAAATTAGGAAACACTTCTTCGCACAATGGGTGGTAGCAGTTTGGAACTCTCTTCCACTACTGGCAACTGATGCTAGATCAATTGTTAATTTTAAATCTGTGATTGATAGACCTTTGTTAGCCAAAGGTATTAACGTATGTGGGCAAAGGTGAGTGGGTAAATGGAGTGGGGTCACAGACCAGCCATGATCTGACTGAATGGAAGAACAGGCTAAATGGCTTACTCCTGTTCCTACATTCCTATGCTCCAAGTGTACAAGTAAAGCCACACCATCTCCCAAGACTACTTTTCCAGCATCATTTTATATCTGTCTCTTCAAAGAACCTTTTTCACAAAAAGCTTTTTATATAAACTTTTACTTGGTGAGAACCTTTCACTGAAGACAGATCAGCTTTCAAGAAAAGTTCCAACACGATGCTTCAGAGGAAATACAATAAAAGGGCAGAACAACAAACACCATTATAAATAAGCAAGGCCGCTTTACTGGGAAAGGCAGCATTGTGGTAATGCTACTCAATATTAATCTAGAGTCCTGGACTAATGCTTTGGAGACACGAGTTCAAATCCCACTGTGGCAGCTGGGGGAATTTAAATTCAAATTAATTAAAAACCTGGATTTAAAAAGCTAGTCACAGTAATAGTGACCATAAAACTAATGGATTGTCGGGAAAAAAACCACCTGGTTTACTAATGTCCTACGGGGAAGAATATCTGTCCTCTTTAGCCAGTCTGGTCTACATGCAACTCCAGACCTACAGCAATCTGGTTGACTCTTAACCTCCCTCTGAAATGGTCTAGCAAGCTTTCAAACCACTATGGAAAAATCAAATATGAATAAAACCAGACAAACCAGATGGCATTGAATGACAAAAGCACACCCTGCCCAGTTGACCTTGCAAAGCTGTCCTCAGTAACATATAGGGATTTGTCGTAAAATTGGGAGAGTGTCTCACAGACTAGTCAACCAACAGCCTGGCAGTCTTACTCACCAAATCTCATTTTACAGCCAATGTCACAGATTCCTCCATCCCCATCTCTGCGTAGGTCATGTCCAACGGGCAGGATAAGCCCACCAGAGGTGGCAATACAGTGATATATGTAATATTCTGATGCTGGTTAGTCTTATAACAAAATATCTGAGAGATTGACGGTTACAGGAACAGGAGTTTATTTTCATGCATCTGACTTTTAAGGGTTCCAGTTTCACTCTACACAATACAAGTTCTGTTACATCACTTCCTGTGATAAAACTCAGATTACTTACATATTCTGCTCAGTAACAGGCCTATATTACATTAAACTACAGTATACAGTCATAGCCCAGGGAGTCCTGAACATTGACTCCAGACCTCATGAAGTCTCATAGCATCAGGTCAAACATGGGCAAGGAAACCTCCTGCAGATTACCACCTCCTGTGTTCTCTCAACTGATGAATCAGTGCTCCTTGGAAGAGGAACTGAGGGTAACAAGGTCACAACATGTACGCCAAGTGGGGGACTTCAATATCCACTGCTGGCTGAGTCCTGAAGGACATATGTGCGAGACCAGGCTTCCAGCAGATGGTGAGAGAACCTAAATGAAGGAAAACCTACTAAACCTCATCTACACCAATCTACCTCCCACAGATGCATGACAGTATTGGTAGGAGTGACCACTGCATAGTTCTTGCAAAGACAAAGCTCGGTCTTCACACTGAGGACACCTTCCATCATGTTGTGTGCCACTACTACCATGCTAAATGGGGTAGATTCAGAACTGATCAGATCTAGTTGCTCAAAACTGGGCATCATGAGGTGCTGTGGGTCATCGGCAGCAACAGAATTGTGTTCCATCACAATCTGTAACTTCATGGCCCAGCATATCCCTCACTCAACCATTACCATCAAACCAAAGAACCAAACCCTGTACAATGAGGAGTGTAGGAGAGCATGTCAGGAGCAGAACCAGGCATACCTAAAAATGTGGTACCAACCAGGTGAAGCTACAACACAGGACTACAAAAATACTAAACAGCGGATGCAGCATGCTATAGACAGAGCCAACATCCCACAACCAACAGTTCAGATCAATGCTTTGCAGTCCTGCCACATCTAGTTGTGAATGGTGGTGGACAATTCAACAACTGATCAGAGGAGGTGGCTTCAGGAATATCCCCATCTTCAATGATGGGGGAACCTAGCACATCAGTGCTAAAGATCAGGCTGAAACATTTGCAAACATCTTCAGCCGGAAATGCTGAGAGAATGTGACGCAGTGGTTAGCACTGCAGCCTCACAGCTCCAGCGACCCGGGTTCAGTTCTGGGTACTGCCTGTGCGGAGTTTGCAAGTTCTCCCTGTGACTGCGTGGGTTTCTGCCGGGTGCTCCAGTTTCCTCCCACAGACAAAGACTTGCAGGTTGATAGGTAAATTGGCCATTGTAAAATTGCCCCTAGTGTAGGTAGGTGGTAGGAGAATGGTGGGGATGTGGTAGGGAATATGGGATTAATGTAGGATTAGTATAAATGGGTGGTTATTGGCCAGCACAGACTCGGTGGGCCAAAGGGCCTGTTTCAGTGCTGTATCTAAATGATCCATCTCAGCCTCCTCCTGAAGTCCCCAGCATAACAGATGCGGGTCTTTAGCCAATTCAATTTACTCCTCATAATGATACCAAGAAATGGCTTAGTGCACTGGATACAGCAAAGGCTATGGACCCTGACAACATCCCAAAGCTGAAACTTGTGCTCCAGAACTAGCCAGACCCCTAGCCAAACTGTTTCAGAACAGCTACAACACTAGCATCTATCCAGCAATGTAGAAAATTTATCAGTATGTCCTGTCCACAAAAAGCAGAACAAATCCATTCTGGCCAATTACCACCCCATCAATCTACTCTCAATCATCAGCAGGGTGATGGAAGATGTTGTCAACAGTGCTATCAAGCAGCACATGCTCAGCAACAGCCTGCTCAACTATGCTCAGTTTGGGTTCCACCAGGGCCACTCAGCTCTTGACCTTGAGCTTTATTAATAGGGGCACAGAGTACAAGAGCAAGGAAGTTATGTTGAACTTGTATAAGACACTAGTTCAGCCTCAGCTAGAATATTGTGTTCAATTCTGGGCGCCGCATTTGAGGAAAGACGTGACGGCATTGGAGAGAGTACAGAAAAGATTCACAAGAATGGTTCTAAGGATGAGGAATTTCAGTTATTGAAGAGGTCTGGAATGCATGGCCTGAGAACATGGTGGAGGCAGGTTCAATTGAAGCATTCAGAGGCAAATTAGACAGTTATATGAAAAGGAAGAATGTACAAGGGGAGAAGGCAGGGGAATGGAACTGAGGGATTTGCTCTTTCAGCGAGGCAGTGCAGACATGATGGGCCGAATGGCCTCCTTCTGCGCTGTAACAATTTTGTGATTCATTACAGCCTTGGTCCAAAACATGGACAAAAGAGCTGAATTCCAGAGGGGAGGCGTGAGGAATGGACTACAGGAATATACAGATGTCATTGAGAAAGCTGTCGATCAACCATGTACTTTGGTTCTGCAGTCACTTAACGGGCAAAGCTTTAACTTCAGAATTGAATTTTCTTGTAATTGGACATAAAGCTGGTATAACTAGCCTGTATAATTTCAAACCTGCATAACAATTAATTCATTTTTCCAGTTAATTGGAGGCATAAGACAAATAACTCTCCCACAGTTACTTGGCCTTTCAGTACTTAGTGAGCGATACTGGCATGGTACCTGTCTACCTTTTTTAACATAGAGGCAGAATTTACTGGAGTGTGGCATGCCCAGTTAGATTTTTCCTGCACCGTTTTGCTCAAACATTTTTTGCCCTGTAAGTTGGCAACAGGGCGCCTGAGACGTCATTGAACAAAGGAACCAACGGTGTATCTCCTTACCCAATGAGACTTAATGATTGAGATAGAAACAGAGGAAGGGCTGAGCAGGAGGGTGAATTAGAGGAAGTGGATTTAATATAACATCAGGTAAAGGAAGAGAAAGAGAGGGAAAGAAAGATGGATTAGGAGACAAAGAAGTGACAGAAATGAAAAGTAAGAAAAATTGTATTATTTTAAAATTAAACATGTTTGCAATCTCCAACAATTCACTTCCTGAAAGGAATAAGGCGCCTTACTTTTAATTGTTCACCTTCTGGGTCAGAGAGGTTGATTGACAATCATTAATAATGATCACGTTATCAAAGGAATACTTACGCTATTAACTACTAGACTTAACTTTGTGGTGCATTTAATGCCCAATTAATCTGGAAATGCAGCAACTTCGCAAAACAGATGTGGTGGTAAAAGGAGAGATATGGGGCTGGATTTTACTTCGGGTGGACGGGAGGTGGCCACCGACGTAAAGGTCGGTGGCGAACCCGCTTCCGCCTAGCCCAGGGATCTGTCCCACATTTTACGGGTCCCTGGACTTTAATTGTTCCGAGGCGGGACTTCCACCCACTTGAGGGAGGAAGTCCCATCTCATTGAGCTGCCGGCCAATCATCGGGCCGGCAGCTCTTCGGCCCGGTCAGCATCTTCCTTTACCTGATGTTATATTAAATGCACCACTGGGAGTGGTGGCCACTGCTGGGACTGCAGCCCAGCTGAGGACATGGAGCCAGGAGTCCAGGTAAGTTTGGGTTGCCTCGCCAGGTTAATCGGTCGGGTGGTCATTTGGGGGGAAGGGGGGCGTTTTGGCTCCCGGGGGTGGTTGGGAAAGCAGGGGCAGCCCTTAATCGGGCACCCTGTTCACGATTGTCAGGCCTCCCCCCCCACCCTGGGTCACGGAGAGGCCACCAACTCTCACTGGGCGGCCTTTCCCGGCTCCAGGACGCACGCTTGCCATGGGTAAAATCCCCATAGAGGTGGTCGAAGGCCCTTAAGTGACCGTTAAGTGCCCACATAAGGGCCTTGATTGGCCTGGGGCGGGCAGACTGTTTTTCATCCCCCTCGCCTTTTGTAAAGTGGGGCGGAGGCAGGAGCGGGTCAGGAAGGCCTCCCGGAGCCTCCCGCCCAATTTTACGCCACCCCACTGGCACCATTCGGCTCGCTGGGGTGGCAGATAGTCGCTCGGCACAGCAGTGCAGATCATCCAGCAACTTATGGGGATTTGCAATGCACAGGTAGATATTTCTCACCACAAGCTGCTGGGAGATTTGAACATTAATAATTGCGTGCATTGTTCACACCTCATTACTTTCCCTGCAAAATTTTATCCCATTAATTTTGATATTGAAGTGCATGGTACTGTTCCTTGGTAAATGCCAATGGGCGATTTTGAATGATCAGTTAATTGGTTGCATCTAGGATTCCTGAGGGGAGACTAGTTCAAAGTAGATAAGGATACTAAAAGTAATATTATGTAATACTTTCCAATGAATTTTATAGCCTGCTAAATGCAAATGTGTATCGGTTAATAGTTTGAAGGCAAATGGACGAAAGCAAGACTAGGGAAAAACTGAAGACATCAAAATTATGCATGTAATTGGTTTAACATGTGTATAACTAAATCCTGATGTCCTGTAGACTAATGTATTGGGCTGAGATTGGAAGTGAGTCACACAGAGAGCAGCCATGGATGGAACTAAAAGAGAAGTCATGTTCCAGTTGGCGCACACTCGCAGACCATTTGCTTTGGCTGTATTTGAGGATGAAATCTACTGATCTAATGCAGAATTGAGAACTGTTCAAAAAGCTAACGAGGGACTGGAAAAGAACAGGATTGTGGTCTTGAAACACAAAGTTCAACCATATGGATTAATGGTAGCATGTATGTATATCGCAGAGTCAGAAAGAGGGAAACTGATAGCTTTGAAAATATATTTAACTGGTGACTGAATATTTAAGTCTTCATGCCAGTTTTGCTATTGATCATGAATATGTCCATGCTACTTTACTTCAAGTATTGTGTATAATTATGTTATTTTTCATAATCTCAGTCATAAGGACACTTTACTGGACTTACCTTCGGGAGAGGAGTTGGACCCGTGAGGGAGCACCTCTTCAGGAGTCAGCGCGTGCTGACTGAGTTTAAAAAAGAAATTTAAATAGTGACATCACAGGAAAGCTGTAAGGTGATTGGTTGGTGAGTAACTGCTATTCGGGAGTATCTATAAATAGCAAGGTTACTACACTACTGTTAGGTTGTGTGTTAATAGCTAGAAATTAAAAAAAAAACTTCAAATTAAAATTTATGCAACTACCTTATAATTAATAAAGGCACACAAGCAGAAGCGAAGTAAGAAGCTGGTGAGTTTATTGTTCTATTTTTAAGCGGTAAGGTTTATTGAATTACTGAGGTTTAAATTGGTGTAGTAAGTGCTGGTGAGGACAGCCATTAACTAAAACATTAATTAAGTAAATACGTTATTTTAGACACAATAAGGATGCTAGGCAGGTGATGTGTTGCAGCTGCAATATGTGGGAGCTCGTGGACACCAGTGATCCATGACAACCATGTCTGCCGTAAGTGTATGTGGCTTGAGGAACTTCGGCTCAGAATTGGAGGCGGAGCTGCAGACACGGATATCAGGGAGGCGGCAGTTACGTGGACACTTTGTACCAGGAGGCGGTCACACCCCTTAGGATGGGGTCTTCTGATTTGGTCCATGGTCAGGGATAGGAGGGTGCGACTGTGAATGAGGCAGGCATGGGGACCCAGAATGTAGAAGCGGAGGAGCCTCAGCTGTTGCAACTGTCCAACAAGTTCAAGGTTCTCGCAACATGGTGAATGAAAGCTGGAGCTGCAAAGCGGATGAGCGAACTGAGCATGGCACCATGGGAAAGGAAGTCATTCAAGTGGGGGAGTAAGTAGGAATGTAGTGGTAGTAGGGGATAGTATAGTCAGGGGATAGATACAGTTCTCTGCAACTGAGAGAGAGAGTCCAGACAGCTGTGTTGCCTGCCCGGTGCCAGGGTTCGGGTCATCTGCTCGGGGCTGGAGAGGAACTTGCAGTCGGCAAGGGAGAATCCAGTGGTCATGGTCCATGTAGCGGATCTGCTGAGGGCATATGCGCTGCTAGGGTTGAAGTTAAAAAGCAGAACCTCAAAAAGGTAATAATCTGTGATTTATTACCTGAGCCATGTGCAAATTGGCATTGGGCAAATAAGATTAGAGAAATGAATGTGTGGTTCAAAGACTGGTGTGGTAGAAGCAGGCTCCGGTTCATGGGCCACTGGCACTAGTACTGGGTAAAGTGGGGGTGATACCATTGGGACGGACTACACCTGAACAGTGCTGGGACCAGTTCTAGTGAGCCACATAACTACGGAAGTAGAGAGAGTTTTAAATTAAATAGTGGGGGCAAGAGATCAAATTTGGAAAGAGGTGGTAAATCAAAGAGTAGAGACAAGGCAAGAGAGAAAGATATTAATATGGGAAATGACAAACAGACTGTGACAGCAAGGAACAAACAGTACAAATCTAAACCAGCAAATAAAGCTAGAGGTTACAAAAATAATTTTAAAAAGACAAAACTAAAGGCTCTGTATCTGAATGCACATAGCATTCGAACAAAACAGATGAACTGATAGCATAAATAGAAATAAATAAGTACGATCTGATAGGCCAGGAAGTTAAGAAAAGGTGGAGGGGTAGCTCTGTTAATTAATGATGGTATTAGTACAATAGAGAGGAGGATGATACAAGTTCAGGAAATCAGGATGTAGAAGCGACTTGGGTAGAGATGAGAAATGATAAAGGCAAGAAGTCTCTTGTGGGAGTGGTGGACAGGCCACCTAACAGTAACCACATGGTAGGGTGGAGTATAAAGGAAGAAATAACAGGAGCTTGTCCAAGTACATGAATCGCAAAAGGTTAGTATGCAGGTACAGCGAGTAATTAGGAAAGCTAATAGAATGTTATCATTTATTGCGAGGGGAATTAAATGCAAACGTAGGGAGTTTATGCTTCAGCTGCACAGGACATTGATGAGACCACATCTGGAGTGGTGTGTACAGTATCGGTCTCCTTATTTAAGGAAGGATATAAATGCGATGGAAGCAGCTCAGAGAAGAGTTTATAGACTAACACCTGGAATGGGCAGGTTGAGTTATGAGGAAATGTTGAACAGGCTAGGTTTGTATCTGCCAGAGTTTAGAAGAGGAAGAGGTGACTTGATTGAAAGAAGATCCTGAGGGGGCTTGACAGGTTGGATGTGGAAAGGGTGTTTCCTCTTACGGGAGAATCTAGAACAAGGGGTCACCCATTTAAGACGGATGAGGAGAAATTTCTCAGAGGGTCATGAGTCTTTGGAACTCTTCCTCAAAAGACAGTGGAAGCGGAGTCTTTAAATATTTTTAAGGTGGAGGTCGATGGATTCTTGCTAAGCAAGGGGTGAAAGGTTATCGGGTAGGCAGGAATGTAAAGTTGAGGTTACAATCAGATCAGCTATGATCTTGAATAGTGGAGCAGGCTCAAGGGGCCGAATGGCCTACTCCTGTGGGATCAGAATTCCTTCTCCCCAACTGGACTTTAAAACTGGACTTTGTGGAGTATAGGGAAGGAACCCCAACCCCCACGGTCAATAGTACTGTGAATGAGAGCCAAAAATCAACACAAAGCATACAGACAAGCTGCATTCCAATGGGTCAATTTCAAACATTCCAACAGCACAATAGAACTGATACTGTTAAAGGACTGGAATTTGGGACATTATCATAACAGTGACACAGCATAACTGCCATCATGTAACCCAATTAAGTAATTAGGGAGGCATTGTTACAATAAGCTGGCCCCAGACGACAGCATTCACTCCTGTCAAGACAGGAGAGAAACCTTTTTCATGTGTATCAGCTCTGGAGCTTGGAATACCTCACCTTGGTGGAGTTCATTGTTCTCCGTCATGGAAATAACATCAGCACTGAATGGATATGTCTGGACCAGGCAGGTAACAGACGAATGAGATTAAAAGGTGCTAAGCACTGACCATCCAGCAGGATGGCTTCAGGAGATCTGTTTATGATATTTTGACAAGGATCATCATAAAAAGGACAAGATCGAAGGGTCTGACACTGCAGTCAAGAAGGAGGGTCAGGAATAGTCAACCTGGCTCACTGGAAGGACCAACTGCGTGGAGGATTGTAAGTTATCAGCCAAATCCAAGGGGTATTTGGGGCTGAGAGTTTAAAGCAATTTTAAGTGTAACAACCAAATCCTGGGAGGATTTGGTGTTTTGAATTGAGTGAGTTTGGGGCAGAAAGGTGGGGTTTTACCTGTCGTTTTCTGGAAAAGGTTTATCTTATAAATCGTGGTGACCTGTGTGTTTGGGTGGGAGCCGAGGTTAAATCGTGGAGGGATTTAAATCGGACTAATCAATCAACGTGTCATGTGATATCCTTTAAAATAGCGGTCTTTGTATCAGGGTGTTAGGAGGGTTTTAATAAACAAGTTTGTGGTTCAGCCCAACCCTGTGTCTGTGCAATTTGTCTTTTATAAAATCCTAAAGTCAAGAACCATCAGTAAAGGTGGAAAAGGGAGTGGGAACTGCTTACACTCCTGGTCTAATTCATAGGTTCGTATGTAATTACTGTCCATTTTTCAGCTGAATTTACTTTGTTTTTCTTATTGCCAGGTTACATTTGAATATAAAATATAGTTTGAAAAAAATAGTCTACCCAGAGACCACCCTGTGAATGTATAGTTATTGGGCTGCAAGGACTCTGGTTCCACCATTCAGGGGGGAAATTGATTATAGTCATTAGATGCAAGTGATTATTTGCTTTAACTTTAGTTGCATGGGATTGGAAGAAGGAAATATTAAAGTGGCCCATATACACAGCTCAATTTAAACATTGCTACACTTGCAATTAAGGTCGCTACCCTTGACCAAATCCTGTACATGGGTCTTGTTTTCTAACCTTTACACTAGAGTATTATCTGTTGATGAACCCCTCCCTACAGGGAAAGGAACAAATGGATTAAGTGTTTTCTCTTCCTTTTCCCTACCCCCATTTTAACAAGGCCATTTGAAATTACAACTATTCAGAAAATTTACTAGTGTTATGACCAGGTGAGAAAGCGTTCTAGGGTTCCCTTTCAGCCTTCACCTGGTCTTACAGTAACAGGGTTTAATTTTAAACACACCATGTTTTTAGCTCCCCCTTGGTGAATCCTTATTCACAGCTTTCCAATTATAAGCAAAGAAACCAGCACAAACAGGCTTTCTTAGGTTTAAAGAAGAAAAGTTGAAATTTATTAAACTTCAATTCAGTTAACGCCTACGGATACACAACGCAACCACGCTAGCATGCATATGCGATACGCACATGCAAATAGACACAGAAAAGAGAAGATAAATAAAGTGGAAAAGTTTGAGGCAATATCTGAAGGGTTTTGTTACGCTTTGTCAAGCTCACTGTAGAGTCCTTGATTGTAGGTAGATCTTTCTTTTCGTTGGGGCCCAGTATTCTTCTTAAACCTTGTTCACTGTAGGAGGCTTTTCTCTTTTGGGGTTCATGTGTCTTCAGTGGATTCAAAGGCCTGTGAGAAAGAGAGTGGAGCAGACAGGAGAGATCTTCTCTGTCCAGGAGCAAACAGAAACACTCAGTTCAAACTGTACAATTCAGAAAACCCCAGGTTGCCAAGCAGATTAGTTCTGTGACTAACTGGTCTGACTTGGCTCTGTGGATTGTATCATCTTAGTAGGGCCTGGAATGCTCCTCTTACACACAATCCCTGGTGATCAAGGTCCATTGTGGGTTGAATGTGTCAGGGAATGGTCCTTTGTTCTTCCAATCACTGTCTGTTAATATGCAAATGACTTTTCCAGCCACAGCTGATTGGTTTAACAAGTCCTTTTTCACTCCAGTCATTCCAGTAAAATTAATATTCACGACAAAATTAATGTGCCTCATTCTTGGCAGGTGGGGGCCGAACATGACACCTCCACAACCAACGGAATGAAATGTGATTTGAGAAAAGGCGCATTTCATTAAGAGGGTCGAGAAAAATCTAAGATACAGAAAAAAAACATGCATTTCTCTCATTCATTCCCATTGATTCATAAATCCTAAAACTTATTAAAATCACTCATTTTTTGGCATCCCAATAAACAGGTGGTACATTTTGGGGAAGTTTCTCTTCCGTTCACTCATTTCCATGGCTTCCTAGGGTCTTTGTTCCTGCTGAGGTAATTATTTTTCAGGAGTCAGTAGTGGGTGGAACTATCCTGAACTCTCTTTCAGTGCTTTGCCGAGTTATGCAAAAGTTTTTGACTTTAGGGGGATGGGTGGTTTGTTTTTTTTCTGACTGCAGGAGGATTCTTTGTTAATGTTCCCTTTGTCCTCTGGGACACTCCTGCCTGCAGGTATTCATGCAGACTCTACTGCACTTCCCTGTGGCACTTCAACTAGATGAGGCATCAACCTCAGTTTCTCTGCCCCTTAGAGGTCTTTCTTTGTCTCTGCAGATTCCTGTAAATACTGTTAGCAACACGGGTGGGTTGCTTCCAGTGTCTGCATTTATATAGGAGGATGAGAGGTTTTAGTTTTCACATTTTCCGGGGTTGGCTGACTGGACAGTAGGGGTTTTCATTCGGGATTCCTCCTGGATTTCCTTTCACCTGCCCTGTTGGTCACTTTTTCCCCTTCCCTGTCTAATCTTTTGCCAGCCTTGTGCCTGTCTGTCCTCTTTTGTTCTCAGCCAAGGTCCCTTACAGCTCACCAGCCCTCTGCTAGAGGGTCCTCCTAACACCAGACATAGGGGTGCAGGTTTCATTATAGGTTGGGGTTTCACCTCAACCTGGCACATGTGGCAATTCCTGCAGTGCTTCACCACATCTTTGTGGAGTTTTGACCAATCAAACTGCTGTCTTATGTGTCCCTGAGAATTACTATGGGCTTGCTTGCCTACTCGACGGGTATGGAGTTACTTTCCCTTCAGACACAAAACCTTTCATTGCAGCAGCTTTTTCGGGAGCAGAGTGCGAGCGAGTGAGCAGCTGGGAAGGTCAGTTTGAAAGTAAACTTAATTTCCTTTTGTTTTCGGCGGAGGCCAGGGGGCTGCTGGGTAAGTAAAACACTATATATTTGGGCGGTTTCTGAACCCGAGACACCACACTTGTAGTGTCTCCCACCCGCCCTCCTCCTCTAACCAAAAAAAAAAAGGACTCGGTGGGGTGTTTATAAGGTAAGGCTTTTTCTATTTCTCTGGTTTTATCGTGATTGGTCAAAACTTTTCGTTCCTTTTTCATTTAACTAAGTTAAGCTTAAGATTAAAAATGGCAGGAGATCTCAGACCCGTGTCATGCTCCTCTTGCTCAATGTGGGAGCTCAGGGACATGGCTGATGTCCCTGACTCCTTCACGTGCAGGAAGTGTGTCCAACTGCAGCTCTTGTTAGACCGCATGACGGCTCTCGAGCTGCGGATGGACTCACTTTGGAGCATGCGCGATGCTGAGGAGGTCGTGGATAGCACGTTTAGTGAATTGGTCACACCGCAGATTAGGATTGTTGAGGGAGAAGGGGAATGGGTGACCAAAAGGCAGAGAAAGAGCAGGAAGGCAGCGCAGGAGTCCCCTGCGGTCATCTCCCTCCAAAACAAGTATACCGTTTTGGATACTGTTGAGGGAGATGGCTCACCAGGGGAAGGCAGCAGTAGCCAGGTCCATGGCACCGTGGCTGGCTCTGCTGTTCAGAAGGGCGGGAAAAAGAGTGGAAGGGCTATAGTCGTAGGGGATTCGATTGTAAGGGGAGTAGATAGGCGGTTCTGTGGTCGAAAACGAGGCTCCCGAATGGTATGTTGCCTCCCAGGTGCACGGGTCAGGGATGTCTCAGATTGGCTGCAGAACATTCTAAAGGGGGAGGGTGAACAACCAGTTGTCGTTGTGTATATAGGCACCAATGATATAGGTAAAAAACAGGATGAGGTCCTACAAGCAGAGTTTAAGGAGTTAGGAGCCAAGTTAAAAAGTAGGACCTCAGAGGTAGTAATCTCAGGATTGCTACCAGTGCCACGTGATAGTCAGAGTAAAAATGAAAGAATAGTCAGGATGAATGCGTGGCTTGAGAGATGGTGCAGGAAGGAGGGGTTCAGATTTTTGGGACATTGGGACCGGTTCTGGGGGAGGTGGGACTATTACAAATTGGACGGTCTACACCTGGGCCGGACTGGAACCAATGTCCTTGGGGGTGCTTTTGCTAACGCTGTTGGGGAGGGTTTAAACTAATGTGGCAGGGGGTTGGGAACCAATTGAGGAGGTCAGTTGACAGTAAGGAGGTAGTAACAAAAGCCTGTAAGGAACTAGATAATGAAGTCAGTGTGACTAAGGGGAAGAGCAGGCAGGGAGCAGATGATGAATGTAAAGGGACTGGTGGTCTGAGGTGCATTTGTTTTAATGCAAGAAGTGTAGTAGGTAAGGCAGATGAACTTAGGGCTTGGATTAGTACCTGGGAGTATGATGTTATTGCTATTACTGAGACTTGGTTGAGGGAAGGGCATGATTGGCAACTAAATATCCCAGGATATCGATGCTTCAGGCGGGATAGAGAGGGAGGTAAAAGGGGTGGAGGTGTTGCATTACTGGTCAAAGAGGATATCACAGCTGTGCTGAAGGAGGGCACTATGGAGGACTCGAGCAGTGAGGCAATATGGACAGAACTCAGAAATAGGAATGGTGCGGTAACAATGTTGGGGCTGTACTACAGGCCTCCCAACAGCGAGCGTGAGATAGAGGTACAAATATGTAAACAGATTATGGAAAGATGTAGGAGCAACAGGGTGGTGGTGATAGGAGATTTTAAATTTTCCCAACATTGACTGGGATTCACTTAGTGTTAGAGGTCTAGATGGAGCAGAATTTGTAAGGAGCATCCAGGAGGGTTTTCTAGAGCAGTATGTAAATAGTCCAACTCTGGAAGGGGCCATACTGGACCTGGTGTTGGGGAATGAGCCCGGCCAGGTGGTTGAAGTTTCAGTAGGGGACTACTTTGTGAATAGTGATCACAATTCCGTAAGCTTTAAAATGCTCATGGACAAAGACGAGAGTGGTCCTAAAGGAAGAGTGCTAAATTGGGGGAAGGCCAACTATACCAAAATTCGGCAGGAGCTGGGTAATGTAGATTGGGAGCAGCTGTTTGAAGGTAAATCCACATGTGATATGTGGGAGGCTTTTAAAGAGAGGTTGATTAGCGTGCAGGAGAGACATGTTCCTGTGAAAATGAGGGATAGAAATGGCAAGATTAGGGAACCATGGATGACAGGTGAAATTGTGAGACTAGCTAAGAGGAAAAAGGAAGCATACATAAGGTCTAGGCGGCTGATGAAAGACGAAGCTTTGAAAGAATATCGGGAATGTAGGACCAATCTGAAACGAGGAATTAATAGGGCTAAAAGGGGTCATGAAATATCTTTAGCAAACAGGGTTAAAGAAAATCCCAAAGCCTTTTATTCATATACAAGGAGAAAGAGGGTAACTAGAGAAAGGATTGGCCCACTAAAGGACAAAGGAGGAATGTTATGCTTGGAGTCAGAGAAAATGGGTGAGATTCTAAACGAGTACTTTGCATCGGTATTCACCGAGGAGAGGGACATGACGGATGTTGAGGTTAGGAACAGATGTTTGATTACACTAGGTCAAGTCGGCATAAGGAGGGAGGAAGTGTTGGGTATTCTAAAGGGCATTAAGGTGGACAAGTCCCCAGGTCCGGATGGGATCTATCCCAGGTTAATGAGGGAAGCGAGAGAGGAAATAGCTGGGGCCTTAACAGATATCTTTGCAGCATCCTTAAACACGGGTGAGGTCCCGGAGGACTGGAGAATTGCTAATGTCGTTCCCTTGTTTAAGAAGGGTAGCAGGGATAATCCAGGTAATTATAGACCGGTGAGCCTGACGTCAGTGGTAGGGAAGCTGCTGGAGAAGATACTGAGGGATAGGATCTATTCCCATTTGGAAGAAAATGGGCTTATCAGTGATAGGCAACATGGTTTTGTGCAGGGAAGGTCATGTCTTACCAACTTAATAGAATTCTTTGAGGAAGTGACAAAGTTGATTGATAAGGGAAGGGCTGTCGATATCATATACATGGACGTCAGTAAGGCGTTTGATAAGGTTCCCCATGGCAGGCTGATGGAGAAAGTGAAGGCGCATGGGGTCCAAGGTGTACTAGCTAGATGGATAAAGAACTGGCTGGGCAACAGGAGACAGAGAGTAGCAGTAGAAGGGAATTTCTCAAAATGAAGACGTGTGACCAGTGGTGTTCCACAGGGATCCGTGCTGGGACCACTGTTGTTTGTGATATACATTAATGATTTGGAGGAAAGTATAGGTGGACTGATTAGCAAGTTTGCAGACGACACTAAGATTGGTGGAGTAGCAGATAGTGAAGGGGACTGTCAGAGAATACAGCAGAATATAGATAGATTGGAGAGTTGGGCAGAGAAATGGCAGATGGAGTTCAATCAGGGCAAATGCGAGGTGATGCATTTTGGAAGATCCAATTCAAGAGTGAACTATACAGTAAATGGAAAAGTCCTGGGGAAAATTGATGTCCAGAGAGATTTGGGTGTTCAGGTCCACTGTTCCCTGAAGGTGGCAACGCAGGTAAATATAGAGTGGTCAAGAAGGCATACGGCATGCTTTCCTTCATCGGATGGGGTATTGAGTACAAGAGTTGGCAGGTCATGTTACAGTTGTATAGGACTTTGGTTCGGCCACATTTGGAATACTGCGTGCAGTTCTGGTCGCCACATTACCAAAAGGATGTGGATGCTTTGGAGAGGGTGCAGAGGAGGTTCACCAGGATGTTGCCTGGTATGGAGGGCGCTAGCTATGAAGAGAGGTTGAGTAGATTAGGATTATTTTCATTAGAAAGACAGAGGTTGAGGGGGGACCTGATTGAGGTGTACAAAATCATGAGAGGTATAGACAGGGTGGATAGCAAGAGGCTTTTTCCCCCAGAGTGGGGGATTCAATTAAGAGAGGACACGAGTTCAAAGTGAAAGGGGAAAAGTTTAGGGGGGATATGCGTGGAAAGTTCTTTACGCAGAGGGTGGTGGGTGCCTGGAACGCGTTGCCAGCGGAGGTGGTAGATGCGGGCACGATGGCGTCTTTTAAGATGTATCTGGACAGATACATGAATGGGCAGGAAGAAAAGAGATACAGAACCTTAGAAAATAGGCGACATGTTTAGATAGAGGATCTGGATCGGCGCAGGCTTGGAGGGCCGAAGGGCCTGTTCCTGTGCTGTAATTATCTTTGTTCTTTAAAACCTCAGGAATCCTATTAAATTTTCCTGCACTTGCAGCCGTAGGCTTCCTGGTCTCACTGTTACTGAAGTGTAAAGGGCACAGAGGGGACAAAATTCTTGAATTGCATTCAAGCGAATCTTTTTAGCTAGCATGTAACAAGCCCAACAAGAGGGGACACAATTCTAGATTTGGTCTTTGGTAATGAAGCTGGGCAAGTAGATGAAGTAGCAGTGGGTGACCATTTTGGAGATAGCGATCATAATAGTTAGTTTTAGCACAATCATGGAAAAGGACAAAGATAAGCCAGGAGTTAAAGTTCTAAATTGGGGGAAGGCAAATTTAATGAAACTGAGAGGTGATTTGGCAAAAGTTTACTGGACACAGCTACTGGAAGGAAAATCAGTGGCAAACTAGTGGGAGGCATTCAAAAGCGAGACTCTACAGGCACAGTGTAGGCATGCTCCCACAAAGATAAAGGCAGTACAGCCAAATCTACAGCCCCTAGTTATCTTGAGGCTTACAGGGCAAGATAAAGCAGAAAAAGAAAGCTTATGACAGTCACAAAAAAACTTAATACTTTAGAAAGCCGAGCAGATTATAGAAAGTGCAGGGGTGAAGTAAAAAAAGAAATTCGAAAAACAGAGGACATGAAAAAATATTGGCAGGTAAAATCAAGGAAAACCCAACGATGTTTTATCAGTACATTAAGAGCAAGAGGATAACCAAGGAAAGGGTAGGACCTGTCAGAGATGTACGAGGGAACTTGCACGTGGATGCAGATGACGTGGGCAGGGTTCTTAATGAGTTTTTTGCCTTTGTCTTCACAAAGGAGAGGGATGATGTAGACATTGTAGTAAAGGAGGAGGAGTGTGAACTATTAGATACAAATAGCATAATGAGAGAGGAAGTACTAGAGGGTCCGACATCCTTGAAAGTGGATAAATCGCCAAGGCCAGATGGATTGCATTCCAGGTTGTTAAAGGAAGTCAGGGAGGAAATAACAGATACGCTGAGGATCATCTTCAAATCCTCATTGGATACGAGTGATGTGCCAGAGGATTGGAGATCTGCGAACATTATACCATTGTTTAAAAAGGGTGCGAGGGATAGGCCAAAAAGTTATAGGCTGGTCAGTCTGACCTCGGTGGTGGGTAAATTATTAGAATTATTTCTGAGGGACAGGATAAAATGCCACTTAGAAAGGCATGTACTGATCAGGGATAGTCAGCATGGATTTGTTAAGGGAAGGTCATGCCTTACTAACTTAATTGAATTCTTTGAGGAAGTAACAAGGAGGATTGTTGAGGGTAGTGCACTGGATGTGATCTACATAGATTTTAGTAAGGCATTTGACAAGGTCCCCCAAGGCAGACTGGCCAGTAAAATGAAAGCCCGTGGGATACAGGGGAATGTGGGGGGCTGGATCCAAAATTGGCTCAGTGACAGGAAGCAAAGGGTAGTAGCCAATGGATGTTTTTGTGAATGGAAAGCGGTTTCCAGTGGTGTTCCACAGGACCGAGTGTTGGGTCCCTAGCTGTTTGTGGTATATATTAATGATTTGGACTTAAATGTGGGAGGCATGATTGGGAAATTTGCTGATAACACAAAAATTGGTCATGTAGTTGATGGTAAAGATGATGGCTGTAGACTCCAGAATGATATCAATGGTTTTGTTGAGTGGGCAGAAATGTGGCAAATAGAATTCAATCCGGAGAAGTGTGAGGTAATACACTTGGGGAGGGCAAATAAAGCAAGGGAATACGCAATAGACTGGAGGTTATTGAGAGGGGTAGAAGAAGTGAGGGACCTTGGAGTGCATGTCCAGAGGTCCCTGAAGGTGGCAGGACAGGTAAAGTGTGATGACATATGGAGTGCTTTCCTTTATTGTCCGAGGTATAGAATACAAGAGCAGGATGTAATGCTAGAACTGTACAAAATGCTGGTTCAGCCACAGTTGGAGTATTGCATACAGTTCTGGTTGCCATATTACAGGAAGGACATAATTGCGCTGGAGAGTGCGCAGAGGAGATTTACAAGAATGTTGCCAGGGCTTGAAAATTGCAGCTTTGAGCAAAGATTGGATAGGCTAGGGTTGTTCTTCTTGGAACAGAGGAGGCTGAGGGAGTGACTTAATTGAGGTGTACAAAATTATGAAGGGCCTAGAAAGAGTAGACAGGAAGGACCAGTTTCCCCTAGTGGGGAGGTTAATTACCAGGGGGCACAGATTTAAGGTGATTAGAGGGGACACGAGGACAGACTTATTCACGCATAGGGTGGTGGGTGTCTGGAATTCACTGCCAGGAATGCGGCTGGAGGCATGAACCCTCAATGCTTTTGAAACATATTTGGACATGCACCTGAAGTGCTGTAACCGGCGAGGCAATGGACCAGGTGCTGGAAGGTGAAATAAGATTGGGCAACTAGTTTTTCAGCTGCCACGAACATGGCAGGCTGAATGGCCTCATTCTGTGCTATAATTTTTCTACAGTTCTATGCTTCTAAAGCCACAGCTTGTTCTGCTGTGCTTTCCATCAGGTTCACTTCTTCACTGAACAGGTGTGCCCTGATTAATCCTAAAGGTTTTCCCTTTTGTTTCCAGTCAGCTTTTAAATGCCTTGCTTTATTACAATGGAAGCACACAGATCTCGCTCTTCCTGCTCAAAGCACCTTCCTTTTTGGCTTGGGAAAACCTCCCACCCAATCATGTCTCCTGCTTCCCTAGGACTGCTTGGGCTCTTATCACCTTCCCACCCCTTTTAATTTTCAGATGTATGGGGGCAATTAGGAAAGGTTCTCTGTGAAACCAGCTTATAAATCAAAGCAAACTCAGCTTACCGGTCTTTCTGAACCCACTGTTCCTCTGCATGTGTCTTTATGGAGAGCAAGAGAAATTTTTAAATTCCCTTAATTTTTTTTTGAGATTTTCATTGCCGACCTGTACTTTAAGAGCCCTCAGCCAAAGGTCAAAAGCCAGTTACTTACTTCTTTCAAACTCCAGATAAGTTTGATTAGATTGCTTCTTGGAGGGTTCTAAACTTTTGGCGATAGGCTTCGGGTACGGATATGGCCCGAGGATAGCATTCTTTGTCAGCTCATGATTTGATGAACACTCATCTGGCAACAGGGAACACACCTCATGGGCTTTTCTAATTAGCTTGCTTTTCAGTAAAAGAGGCCAGGTCACAGCTGGCCATTTTTGCTGCCTTGCCAGTTTCTCAAAGGACACAAAAAAGGCTTCTACATCCTCTATGAATCTTGGAATTGGTTAAGCTAGTTTTAATAATTTTGTACCCAGCCTGATTTACATTCTTCCACATTGGCTGTCCTTTCACTGGGGTTACTGTCACCCCAAGTTAACTCAAGCCACTTCAGCTCTCTTTCTTCACATTCCTTCCAGAACATTCATTCTCTCACCTGCCTTTCATTTTCTTCCCATTCCTTCTAGAAGGCACTTTCTTTCTCCCTGTCCTCTAATTTAAGTTTCCTCTGTTCCAATTGTAGTGTTACTAGCAATTTCTGCATCTAGAGACAGGTTACTGGTGATAGTTGAGCCTAGGTAGGTGAACTCTTGAACCACTTCCAGAGCGTGGTCGCCAATATTGATGGATGGAGCATTTCTGACATCCTGCCCCATGATGTTCGTTTTCTTGAGGCTGATGGTTAGGCCAAATTCATTGCAGGCAGACGCAAACCTGTCGATGAGACTCTGCAGGCATTCTTCAGTGTGAGATGTTAAAGCAGCATCGTCAGCAAAGAGGAGTTCTCTGATGAGGACTTTCTGTACTTTGGACTTCGCTCTTAGACGGGCAAGGTTGAACAACCTGCCCCCTGACCTTGTGTGGAGGAAAATTCCTTCTTCAGAGGATTTGAACGCATGTGAAAGCAGCAGGGAGAAGAAAATCCCAAAAAGTGTGGGTGCGAGAACACAGCCCTGTTTCACACCACTCAGGATAGGAAAGGGCTCTGATGAGGAGCCACCATGTTGAATTGTGCCTTTCATATTGTCATGGAATGAGGTGATGATACTTAGTAGCTTTGGTGGACATCCGATCTTTTCTAGTAGTCTGAAGAGACCACGTCTGCTGACGAGGTCAAAGGCTTTGGTGAGATCAATGAAAGCAATGTAGAGGGGCATCTGTTGTTCACGGCATTTCTCCTGTATCTGACGAAGGGAGAACAGCATGTCAATAGTCGATCTCTCTGCACGAAAGCCACACTGTGCCTCAGGGTAGACGCGCTCGGCCAGCTTCTGGAGCCTGTTCAGAGCGACTCGAGCAAAGACTTTCCCCACTATGCTGAGCAGGGAGATTCCACGGTAGTTGTTGCAGTCACCGCGGTCACCTTTGTTTTTATAGAGGGTGATGATGTTGGCATCGCGCATGTCCTGGGGTACTGCTCCCTCGTCCCAGCACAGGCATAGCAGTTCATGTAGTGCTGAGAGTATAGCAGGCTTGGCACTCTTGATTATTTCAGGGGTAATGCTGTCCTTCCCAGGGGCTTTTCCGCTGGCTAGGGAATCAATGGCATCACTGAGTTCCGATTTGGTTGGCTGTATGTCCAGCTCATCCATGACTGGTAGAGGCTGGGCTGCATTGAGGGCAGTCTCAGTGACAGCATTCTCCCTGGAGTACAGTTCTAGGTAGTGCTCAACCCAGCGGTCCATCTGTTTGCGTTGGTCAGTGATTATGTCCCCCGATTTAGATTTGAGGGGGGTGATCTTCTTGATGGTTGGCCCAAGAGCTCTCTTCATGCCATCATACATTCCTCTGATGTTTCCGGTGTCTGAGGCCAGCTGAATATGACTGCATAGGTGTTGCCAGTAGTCGTTTGCGCAACGCCTAGCTGTTCTTTGTGCAGTACTTCTGGCTGCTTTAAGTGCTGCGGATGTTAAATCGCTGGGGGCTTTCTTGTAGTTCAAAAGTGCAATGCGCTTAGCGGCTATGACAGGTTCCAGCTCTTCATTATGAGATTGAAACCAGTCTGCATTTCTCTTCGCACTTTTGCCGTAGGTGGTCAAAGCTGACTCATAGATGGCGTCTCTGATGTGGGCCCACTTGGTCTCAGCATCCCCTGTGGGAGTGTTTTGAAGGGCTGTTACAAGTGAATTTAGAAATTTTTGTAACAGCTGTGGGTGAGAAATTCTGCTCGTGTTGATGCGCGGGTGGCCCTTCTGCTTGGAATGATGCAACTTCTTTGGTCTGAGTCTAACCTTGCTGCACACCAGGGAGTGGTCGGTGTCGCAGTCCGCACTGTGGAAGCTGCGTGTGATTTGAACACTGTTTAAGGCGGCTCGCCTTGTGACAATGAGGTCTAGCTGGTGCCAACGACGTGATCTTGGGTGCCTCCATGAAACCTGGTGACAGGGTTTAGTGTGAAAGAACGAGTTGGTGATGCAGAGGTTATGATAGGTACACAACTCAAGCAGTCTCTGCCCGTTCTCATTCATCCTTCCAACGCCATAGCGCCCAAGGCAGGAGGGCCATGAGTCATGGTCGGCCCCAACCCTGGCATTAAAGTCCCCCAGCAGGAATAGGTGTTCGGTGTTGGGGATGCTGCTAATGATGTTATGGAGTTGTTCATAGAACTGGTCTTTAGCTTCAGGTGCGGAACAGAGTGTTGGAGCACAGATGCTGAGTAGGTGTACTGGACCAGAGGTGGTGAGCAGTCGGATGGACAGTATGCGTTCCGAGCCATTTGAGGGAGGCTCTATCATGCTGAGCAAGGAGTTTCTGATGGCGAAGCCCACTCCATGCTGTCTTGGTTCTTCAGGATCCCTGCCCTGCCAGAAGAAGGTGTAGTCTTGCTCTGCTAGAGAGCCACTCGCGGGGAGGCGAGTCTCCTGAAGTGCTGCAATGTCCACATTGAGTCTACTGAGCTCGTTGTTAATGATGGCGGTCTTCCGAGAATCGTTGATTTGTGTAAGGTCTTCCGACAGGCCAGGACACATAGTTCTGACGTTCCAGCTTGCAAAGCGAAGGGCTGGTACCTTCTTTCCTTTTTTCATGTTGTTTGGTGCGGTGTATCAGTCCACCTTTCGGGCAATGACCCTGAGCTCCAAGCACCCATTGAAGCAGGCAGACTGTGGCGGGACAGAACCTTATTGACCGGGGGCTGCCCGGTTTGAGGCGGGCGGTAGCTGTCCAGTGAGGTGCAATGACCTCTCCCACCGACAAAGGCAACCCGTGGCGCCCAGTTTCTACGCCAATTTATCTGGACTTATAACCCGTAACTGCTGCCTTCCGTGTTGTTTCAGTCGCTGTGAGGCAACTATGGAGTGACCTCTCCATGGCGCATGCCTGGGCAAATTTATGGAGGTTGAGAGTTGCCCAGTCGTCAAAACCCCCCTCTCGGCCTTTCTGGTGGGGTCCAAAGGAGTGCAGGACACGACGTTTGGCACCAGTATGGCTGCAGGAACTGCCGGAAACATGCCAAAGGTGACACATGACCGCCTACGGGGTTCCGCTCCGGATTTTCTGTTAGGGTTTGCAGAAATCAACAAGCGCATGGGTAAGGCTTCCACTGCTATGTTCAGACTGGCCAAGAGAGTGTGGGAAAATGGCGCACTGACACGGAACACAAAAGTCCGAGTGTATCAGGCCTGTGTCCTCAGTACCTTGCTCTACGGCAGCGAGGCCTGGACAACGTATGCCAGCCAAGAGCGACGTCTCAATTCATTCCATCTTCGCTGCCTTCGGAGAATACTTGGCATCAGGTGGCAGGACTATATCTCCAACACAGAAGTCCTTGAAGCGGCCAACATCCCCAGCTTATACACACTACTGAGTCAGCGGCGCTTGAGATGGCTTGGCCATGTGAGCCGCATGGAAGATGGCAGGATCCCCAAAGACACATTGTACAGCGAGCTCGCCACTGGTATCAGACCCACCGGCCGTCCATGTCTCCGTTATAAAGACGTCTGCAAACGCGACATGAAATCGTGTGACATTGATCACAAGTCGTGGGAGTCAGTTGCCAGCATTCGCCAGAGCTGGCGGGCAGCCATAAAGACAGGGCTAAATTGTGGCGAGTCGAAGAGACTTAGTAGTTGGCAGGAAAAAAGACAGAGGCGCAAGGGGAGAGCCAACTGTGCAACAGCCCCAACAAACAAATTTCTCTGCAGCACCTGTGGAAGAGCCTGTCACTCCAGAATTGGCCTTTATAGCCACTCCAGGCGCTGCTTCACAAACCACTGACCACCTCCAGGCGCGTATCCATTGTCTCTCGAGATAAGGAGGCCCAAAAGAAAGAAGAACTAGCAATACCCAGTCTGGATTTACTTCTAATGCGGTTTCTGCTTCTTCAGGCAGAAGGGAAAAAATGGTTGGACACTAGCTTTAGGAGCTCAGACGTCCTTGCTCCACCAGACTGATTCCACACTACTCATGCATTTTCCTCAACTCCCCCATGGACAGTGTTTTTAAACTTATCCGAAGTTACTTCACCCTGGATTGGAGAGCTACTAGCTTAGTTACAGACATGCTACTATTGAAATCTTGCTTTTTGACTTGGAACAATTTGGCTTCCCACTTCCAATTTTGCTACTTTGTGGGTAAAATTTTGGACACTAGCACCCAAATTTCTGTTATGACCAGGTAAGAAAGACATCTAGGGTTCCCTTTCTAGCCTTCACCTGGTCTTATAATAGGGTTGAATTTTAAACACTGTTTTAGCACCCGCTTGCTGAATCCTTTTTCACTGCTTTCCAATTAGAAGGCAAAGTAATGAGATCAAACAGGCTTTCTTACAGTTAAAGAAAGTTGAAATTAACTCTAACGTTTACAGCTACAGGACATGCCCACACAACGGATATGCAAATAGACAGAAAAAGAAAAAATTGCGAAAGTTTGAGGCAATGTTAGAAGAGTTTTTGTTATGGTTCTTCAAGCTCCCTGCAGAGTTATTGATTGTAGGTAGATCTTATTTTATTGGGGTGCAGTATTATTCTTGAACCTGGTTTGTTGTAGGAGACTTTGAGTTCACATGCCTTCAGTGGCTTAAGAGATGGGAGCAGACAGGAAAGTCCAGGAGCAGACACTCAATTCAACCTGTACAATTCAAAAAACTCCAGGTTGCCAAGCAGGTCAGTCATGTGACTAACTGGTCTGACCACATCTTGGCTCTGGATTGTATCATCTTAGTCGGGCCTGGAATGCTCATCTTACACAATACCTGGTGATCAAGGTCCATTGTGGGTTGAATGGGTCAGGCAACGATCCTTTGTCCTTCCAATCACCATCTGTTCATATGCAACTTTCTTTCCCAGCCACAGCTGATTGTTTTAACAAGTCCTTTTTCACTCCAGTCACAGGTTAAAAATCATTCATACCAAAATTGATGTACATTATTCCTGGCAGGTAGGAGCTAAGCATAGCAGTAGAAAGCACTACATGGAAATAAATAGTATTAACTTGAAATTTCAAAAGACTACTTTATTTGAAATGGTTGGATTATACCTTTTCAAAGTACTTCAAAAACCATTAACTGCATAGAAAAAATAGTTTGGGCCCAGCTGACTTGTTTGCAGTCCGATGAACTAAGCAGAGCAATCTTTCAATCTGATTACTTGAGATGTTGGTTAACATTTGTTTCTAATCAGGTGATGCATGGGGTCCTGCAGATAATAAGCATTTTTCAAGGATTCAACACCTTTTGAGCCCTGGATTGAAGCAGAGCTGCCAATGTGGACTGGACACATTGGCACACAGGTCCCACCATCCTCTGCCATCAGCTGTTAAGCCTTTTCCTCTTCATAATTGCTCCCAACGTACTTATGCAGCTAATAATTAAGAGTGCTTTGATTCAGAGTTTGCTCCTCCTAAGCCAACTTAAAAAGGAATTAAAGTTGCTAATTCTTAGATAACTTTATATTCCTATTGAAGAGTTCTGGATTAACATTGACTGCAAAATGCCACAGAACAGGGGCTATGATCTTATAGCTAGATTCTTAACATATCCCAGATCATAGCAATCCTGCTGGAAGCACAGGATCATCCCTTTCATGTAAATTTTGCACCAGTGACTTCTCCAAGAAACAGGTCCACAGTGCCCTTGACTGTAGCTGAAAGCTGATCCTCCATAAAATCAAATGCAGCCTACATGTGATGACTTTACTGCCTTATGGCCCAAGCACGGAGTTGTACCAAAGCACAAGAAAATTGAAAACAGGATGCACCACACAGCAGTGATCTTGGCATTAAGGCACACCATGCCCAACTGACCTGCCAAGTCCTCCATGCCTGTTTGGGGCTTGTACCAACATTGGGAGGGCTCCCCCACAGATCAGTCATGTAACAGCCTGACTGTTGCACACCTTACAACCAATGTCTCAGACTCCATCACTCCTCAGTATGTCCTGTCCCATTGGCAGGGCAGGTCCACCCAAGGTGGTGGAATGTACAAACAGGAGGGAGCATCCTTGGGAGTCCTCTGACCCCAGAACCCATAAACTCTTGCCATCAGGCCAAAGATGGGCAAGGAAACCTCCTGCTGATTCCACCTACCATCTTCCTTACTGATGAATCAGTACACCATGTTGAACACCACAGAAACAGCACCACAGGTCGAAAAAACACAATGTACTTCTGGTGGGGGACTTCAGTGTCCACCAGGTGTAGTGTAGTACCACTGTTGGCCAAGTCCTGAAGGACATGTCAGCCAGACTGGGAGTTTGGCAGATGGGGAGATCACCAAGACAGGAAAAGTTCCTTGAGCTTGCCCTCAATCTACCTGAAGCATTTCTATCCATCCATGGCAGCATTGGTAATGACCACTGTATAGGTCCTTAGAGATGAAGTCCCATCTTCACTGTTACCACATTCCAAAATGAGATTCAGAATGGATTTAGCTACTCAAAACTTGGCCAACACCTCAAGGATGAACAGCATTAATTCAATCTGAATCTAACCTAGCCACAGCATATCCCTCAGGGTTTAGTGAGGGCAGGATAGCATACCAGGAACATACCTAAAAAAAAAAAAAAGAGGTGCCAACCTAGTGAAGTTGCTACACAGCACTATATAAGGCTAGAGACTGGCAATTCTGTAGTGAGTAACTCACCCAACTCCACCATCTACAAAAAGGTAGAAGTCAGGATCGAGTTGGAATATTTCCCACTTGCCTGATGAGTCAGCTCCAGCACTTCAACCTCACAGGACAAAGCAGCCTGCTTGATCTGCACCTATCTACCAACACAGCAACAGTGTTTACCATCTACAAGATGCACTGTAGCAACTCAAGCCTCCTTTGACAGCACCTTCCAAACTGGTGACCTCAACCATCTAGGAAGACTGATGCATGGGACCACCTGCAGGTTACCCCAAGCCACACAGTATATTGACTTGGAACTAATAACTGTTCCATCACTGTTGCTGGGTCAAAAACCTCAAACACTCTTCCTAACAGCACTGTGGGTGCATGTACATCACATGGACTGCAGCAGCTCACTACACAAGGGCAATTGGGGATGGGCAACACATGTGGGCCTTGCCAATGACACTCATCCCATGAAAGAAGTGAGAAAGGAGGGAGGATGGCCAGGCACATGTTGGAATAGTCCAGTCTAGAGGCAAGGGCATAGATGAGGGATGCAGCAAAAAATGAACAGAAATGGGTGATGTTAGCAATACAAGTAGGCAGGGAGAAGAGCTCAACTCAGGATCAAATAGAATGAAGTTGCAAATAGAGCAGAACTGAACTAGTCAACAGGACAAGGGGTGGAGTCTTCTTAGGAAGAGATTGCAACAGGGATTAGAGTGGTTTTAGTCTTCCAAAATTTTGTAAATATTTCTGCTCATGGTAATGGATGTTGGATAAGTTGCATGTCAAAAAACAGTGGGTGGTGAGAAGAGTGTCATTCATGTAAATGTAGAATTTGACAGTCATGAGCACAAAAGACTGATGTGTTTCTAGTTACTGCTGCCAAGGTGCAGCCTATACAGAGTATTAGGCTTTATTTTTGCACAAGGGTGCAGCTTATTCTGAGCAATTTGTTGCAACATTACTGTATGGAGAAATGGATAAGTTACCTCAATAAAGATTAAACCAAGATAATGTAAAAATAAAATGTAGTAAAAAGGTTGCTGTGTTAATTAGAATTGGGCAAGGAGACCAAGGAATATAGATCAAAGGCAGGTAAATGAGGAGAGTTATCAATCAACCATGATCTAATAAAATGGCAGAACAGACAAGGGTGAAAAAAAAAGGACAAGCTAATGAGAAGTCAGAATGGCCAAAAAGGCAGGAGGGGTCTGTTAAGAGCCATTTGCTTAAAATTTGAAGGGTCTATATTGCTTGATTCCCTGAACCAAATAACTTCAAGCCAAGACAACTGCTTTGTTGTTTAGCTCAAAGCTGAAATTAGAAAAATAGTTTGAATATTCTAACAGAATGCACTTTTCCATTACTGGCATCCCAACTTAAGTAATGCATGTACTGAATGGTGGCATTAAGTTTGGTCTAGTTTAATTGAAATAAAAAAGTCAAATTGCCTTAGTCTCACTTGAGCAGTGGTGCCATGAGTGCATGCCTCTTTTGAAGAGCACCACTAATATAACTGACAAGTGGTCTAATTGAATGGAGTCTAAATTAAAAACAATTAGTTGAATTTGACACTCAAGTAAACTGATTAAGATAACATTAGATTAGCCCAGTACCTTAAATGTACATGTCCCTTTCAGGAAGCACAACCAATAGAATTGAAACAGCTGGGTTTCAATGGAACAAAAAAGAAAACAAATTCTCGTCTAGACAACATTCCCTATTGTGTCCATGTGTTTGTAAATTCTTAAAATTTGATTGTCAAATTTGTCTGTTTTCAAAATTGGAGGTGAATTATACACTAAAGCACCTGCTCCAAGATAGATTGGATTGTTCAGTGAGGGTTAATGCCTCGAGATACATGAACTGCTCCTTGCCATGAATTTTTGTCCCAATAGTTTGATTTCAATAAAGATAAAGAACTGCTCCAGGGTTAAGGTGCAGTTTAACAGTAATTGTAGCTGAAACAAAAGGATAAGTTGCAACTGTTTATTTCAGCTAAAATGCAATTATGTAATCTACAAGACTGGATTTAAAAAAAGGTTCTGTAGGCTTCAGCTGGATGTCTGTGGTTCCTGCAAAAAAAAAAAAAAAAATTATGAATGCTGGGCTAACTTTGTAACAAGTTTTAAAAAACTGATCTTTAAAAGCTCAAAATGGAGTCAGGTGACTTCATATCAACTGCTTAAGGATAAGCTAGAAATTGTGGTTACCAAGCCAGCAGAACACAGATCAAAGAGTTTTGGAAAAACAGACTGCAGGGGTATAACATCTGTACAATGAGTTTCACCCTCCCAGGCTTATGGATCATAAACAAGGAGTCAGTGATTGAGAATGCAAATATGCATGGCATCTGCTGACACCTGGGAACAATGGAAAACCCAGGTGGCTGTGCTGAAACTGGATTTGGCAGATTGGGGAAGAAAAAAAAAAAGACATAAGCCATAGTCATTCCAGATAAATGTAAGATTGTATTAAGGCTACAGGGAAAGCAGTGGCGCGAGAGAGCAAGAGCACGACTAAACATTAAGAGCAGCAACTTGGGTTGCACACATGCATCAACTGTGTTCCAAGATAGTGAAATATAAAAAAAAAGTGGGACCTGTTCCCTTCAAAAGCAAGTGCTCTCATGACATCAAACCAGTTATCGTTTGCCATTTAATGTAATCTGTACAAGACCCACAGGCTAAATTTCATGGTGACCTTAACCATGGGAATAACTCAAACATTGCACTGTTCAAGTGCCACCTTAGCTGAAGTAATGAGCTATCCTGACTACAAAGACATAAGTTGTCACTTCAGATCTTGTAAATTCTATAATGAAGGCAATTTACTTCAGAAGGAAGTTATTTGCAAGTTTAGTTTAGAATGCCTAAAGGATGCTTATTCAGATATCCATTAAAAAAAAAAGAGGCCAAGCATCCTAGCATGACATTTAAACAGGCAAAAGGAACTAGAGATGAACTTGTAAAAGCAACTATCTCTGAATGAACAACTTGGCAAAAGCCCCTCAAAAATACCTCTAGATTAGGTTAGTAGCTGCCATCAATGCCCCTACTGTAGGCTATGATTAAGGGATGATAATCAAATAAAAATGACAGGTCAGATTCTAGAAGACAGTGCATGACAAAAAGATACTGCAGGCACTGGAAATAATAAAAATGTTAAAAATACTCAGGTCAGGTGGCATCCTTTGAGAAATCAAGAGTTAACATTTCAAGTCTGAGACCTTTCATCAGGAAATTAGGATTAAAAAGTGTCTTAAATGTTGAGGTAGTAGAAATGAAGCTTCTCCCATTAAGATAGCTTTTTCTCACTAATTTATTGAAGCTCTAGGATGCAATAATGAGGTTGAATTAGTCTAGTAACACTGCTGTGTTCAATCTAAAAATACATTTGCTATACACTAGAATGCCTTGCTCTTAGATTTTATACTACACGCTTAATCCATTCTCCCTTCCCAATCATATACTTCTCTTCGAAATTCCATTAAATCATGCTTCCATCAGTAGCAATTGCCTAGGTTGAACTGAAAACAGTATATCCTGGTGGTTAGTTCTGGCTAGACACCAAAAGACAGCACATTACTAAGCGCATCAAGATTACTTTTTTTTTAAAAAAAAAGTGACTTTCGTTGCTTGGAATTTCTACATTTCATGCAAAAAGGAAATGGAATATGCAGGACAATAAGATTTAGTTATGCACAATATAAAAACAAGACAAAAAAGTAGTAGTGAATCAACAGTGTGATAGATTCATGTTCCTTGCCAACAGAAAGTATGAACACTAGGAATGGAAAAATGTGTAATGTGGAAAAAAAAAAGACAAATCAAAAGGTGCTTGACTTGAACAAATGTAAGCTACAGGGGAAGTAAGGGAGCAAGGTTTGGCCAAAGATTGGTTTTAATGAAAAGTGTTGGGCCAATAGCTGCTTTGATCAAAGCTTGGTGTAATAGGAGCATTCAACATGGTTATTGTTTGTACCTCAATCCCACACTATCCCCATACTCTAACAAAAGAAATCTGAGTTTTTGAATATACAAAATGACAGAGCATCCAGAGCCCAATTTCAAGCTTGGATACAGAAAAAACAAGCAGGAGTTAATACACAAACATTTACAATAGCAAAACTGGCAGGCAACAGATACCATTGTATGTTAAGTGTTATTAAAAATGGGCTCTGCATCTTGAAATCTGGGGAAAATTGGTGAATGCAAACCATTTAGTTTAATTCAGATTTAAGGATAGAGAAAAAATGATCAAGGAGGGTGAATTAAAGTCAAATCAGATAGAGATAAAAGATTGCAGGAATAGGTATGAGCGAGCATTAATTGTTCTCTTCCTGAGGGAGGAAAGTTGATTTCATTCATCTCAATGCACAAATCTAGCAAGTTCTAAAAAAATGTGGATGCTAAAGGCTAGATGGTATGAGAAGCAAGGGATGTAAATTGACCAAGTTTGGAGATTCGCAACTCACTACCTCAAACCCCTGAACTTGCTGGCTAATTAAGCCAACTCAAATTTGCAGGAAGTATATTTGATTCTCCCTGCTTTCCTCAGCATCTTGGAGACCAGGGGTTGAAAATGAACAATTCCTCAAAAGCATATGTAGATGGATAAAGCAAATAGTATTTGGATTTTATAAACTGGGGCAGAGCTTGAGTAAAAAAATTCAGGTTTTTAAACAATGGTTAGGCCATAGAAAATACTATGCAGTTATAGGAACACTACAGTAACAAATGCAGGGCAAGAGATTCATATAATACCAGAGGTAAACTATACTGTCAAACATCCCCTCACAGGAGGGGAGAAAGCAAAAGGGGACATGAACTGTGCATAATTTTCATTATGAATACTTTTTTGGTAGGGTCCTAAAACAATGTTTTTTAAAATCAAAAAGTTAAATCAGGTAAAAGTAGATAAGTTGTTCAGAAAGAAAGACCAGAAAGATGCAATACGCCATAGAATTCCAAATATTCTATTTATCCTTAAATATTGAAGGAAACAGACCTATGGGAAGAGCACAAAATGGGAATAGTTGCAGAGTGCTCTCGCAGAGCTAAAGCACTGGGCCAATGGTATACAAGTCCCAATACCAAGTGCTGTTATTAACTATGAGGAATGAGTTAGCTCTTATAGCAGAGAAGCTCTATTATTTTCATTTGAGGGAAAAAGAGTTACTGGATAAGGAATCCTGAGTGCAGGGGTATTGAAGTAAATGGGACTTCAAACATTTGGCACATTGAACTGGATTTTCAGCTCAGGTGGGTGGGTGCAGCAAGTTCCTTCGCTTTTTTCCCCCTCTAGAGAAGAAATGGACTGTGGGAGTTTCCCTTCCAGTGATGGCCTGGCACCAAACTTTAAAGTTAAAGTTAGAGGGTACCTCCAGTTTGAAGTACTCCTCTCCATCTACTCAAGCTGGACAGCCTCTGATTGGATGGTGACCCTGACCATTAAGTGGCCACTGGGGAACGAAAAAAAGCTGAAAGTTTGACCATTGGGAATTAGAAGCCTGCAGTGAGCAACAATGGGGTTCAGAAGCTTTCAGGAAAAATCCTGCCTAGGGGATCCGCTTCAAATAGAGGTTTCAGAACCAACCATTCTAATGGAATACTAAAATGAAACTGCCTAATGTCTACTTATAGTATGTGGGTCTCATCTTTACATTACCTCTCGGACTTCTACAAAAGCCTCATTCCTGAAGGTCTGGCTCCCATGTCCTGTTTCAGTCAGTTGTAAGTTGGCTCTGGCTTTCCTGCATCAAAAATACATTGACATTTACCAAAGAACTGATTCAGCTTTTAAGAAAGTAAAAATGCAATTTGACATGACTTAAGTCAATTCCTGCTGCAAATATCTCAAGGGTGGGATACTGGAAAGTAGTCATTTTCTTGATTGCCTCAACCCACTAGTGCCAAAGGAGGAATGTTTCCATTTATTGGTCTTCTACCCTGATTATCATGCTGGGCAGGTAGAAACAGCCAATTACCTTTTAGCTAGGACTTATGGGAAGTCTACCTTTAGCCCAGTGCTCAGCTTGGAAGAGTTTTATTTTTAAACATATTTACTCCCGAGTCTAACATCCAATAGGGGCTTGGGTATATACCCAACCCACCTGGAGAATAGGATTGGTTCAAGTTGATTGAAGGATAAATTGCCAATTATCTGTCATTGACTTGGGAATTTAGGAATTGCTAGATGATACCAATCTGAAAAGTCTTAGTTTGCTTTGATACATGCAATGAAGCGTCTGTACAAATGGTTTTCATTGTCGACTAGTCCCAAATATTTGTTTCCACAGATTTATCTATTTAGAAAATTCCAAAATAGTTGACATGGATTAAAGGAGTTAAACACCAACCTTTTCACAGCTCTCCTCTTTTTAAAGATGATTATTCCAACAACAACAAGCAGTATTACAACAAATATTCCCAGAATAAAGAGAAGGCTCATTTCTGGCATCATTTGATCCTCGCAGAATTTTCCAGTGTAGCCCTCCTCACATTTACATGTGATCACATCATTGACTATATAGCACCTCCCATGCATATTGCACATCTCAGCTGTACAGGAGAGGGATCTACCAGCACCTTCAGTTGCACTGAAATCACCACCTATTTGGTCTGTAGAAGTATTTTCTGTGGCAGCAAAAATAGTAGCATGCTGCAGGGAGACTCCATGACCAGGTGTAGTTTTAACAGAATCTAGATCACGGGGAGATGAGAGTTTACTTTCTTTATAGGATGTAGCGGTGATTGGAAGCCATTTTGAAGTGGCTAAGTATTCTTGAGTGGAGGGAGAGACTTTGAAAGTTGAAGAACTAGGGAGAACATTGTGTGTTGGCAATGCAGGTTCCTTCCATGTTCCATAACCTGTGGAAATAAGTTACTTGAATTAGGATAGAACATGAGGAAAAGAATGCAATACAGATCCAAAAAAGGCAATGAATAAAACAGCCTAATAAATATTTGGTTTTAGATTGCAATATAGGGACACATAGGACCAAGAATTGGGTCTCTGTTGGACCCAAAGTTTAAAGATATTAAACTGCTAACCACATCACTACCATAAAATTAAAATAGTTTAATGAACTGGTCACAACCAGGAGACAAGTGACCATGTATATTGAAGTACCAAGTAGCCTACGGCCAAGAGGCCAAAAAGTTGTTACATGGTTTGCACTCAAGCAGTATACAGACCAGACCAGCATCTACAGAAGGTTCCAAATGCTGTGATTGTACATTACTTCTAACAAAAACAAGTTAATTTTTGCATTCATGATTTTGCTCTTCACCAGGCATCACTGGCAAAATATTTAGTCAGAACAGCTGCAGTTTACAAGTGATGTATAAAGCACTTTGGTTGAGACAACCCATTGTTGCCATGAAGCATATCCAGTGCTATCCCTTACTTTAAACATCTGGCTTTGAAGATAATTCACATGGAGCACTAATCAAAAACCAGTGAAAGGCTCTTGTACTTCACAATTACCCTGGCTAGTCCAGCCCTTCTAGATTGCAAACAGTCTTGAGCAATCAGCTTCCAGAACATGGATCTCATGCAGGCACAGCAAAAAAAGTGAACTGAAACCAAAACTATCATTTGAGGACCGATTTTCTGCAAGTTTACTAGACTGCTGCCAGTGGGTATACAACTGATCTGTGGGAATACTAGTTCATTTATCAGTTGCATTTTGTAATGTCAGTCAACTTCCCCATCCATGCAGTCACTCCCAGCCAGCTCTTGGATGAATGTGTATAGATAAGTGAAAAAGGTATTTTATGTTGATCAAAAAAGGTAATCACTTGCAATCTTCCATTTGAAAAGTCAATGCTTTGATTTCTTTAGATCTATAATTGATGATCACACTTCTCACCCAGCTTTGGAGCCACAAAAGCAGATGTCACATGTAGTATGCAAGAAAAAAAAAAGGACCACATGGTAGAACTGGGCTGGTTATTGCAGGGGCAGACGTGCCAAAAATTAATGTTTTAGAGAATTAGAAATGACAGATTTCTAACAAAAGAACCAGAGGGGAGATTTTAAATATGCAGTGCATTCCAAATCATAACTCACTGTCTGAAAGGGTAGTGGAAGCAGATTAAATAGCAATTTTGAACAGAAAATTGGATTATAGGAAGCAGGAAAGGGAATCAATTGCTTAGCCTTAAGAGGCTGTGTTGAATGGAATTGAACAGCACAGGAGGCCAATTGTGAAAGAAAAAGCATTATACACTAAGCTATTAAATTTTTAGTTCTGGAGCAGATTCTGAATTACAAGTTTAAAAGCTTACACTCTATTTCGTCTGATCCATCAGCACAATGTTTTTCACCATCACACACTTGCTCACTCAAGATGCAGCTCAGTCCATCTTGGCATTGCCAAGCCTGATGTGGGCACTGTATGGTTTCACACTTGCTGCCATTGACAAGGTGATATCCTGTGGAACATCTACATGTTCTGCCACCTGGATATGCGAGACACAAATGGTTGCAGCCACCATTTTTCTCCGAACAGAAATTGTGTCCTGTAAAGAATGAGTCAATGTTACAACCACATCTGGGAAAAAGGAGCCACAGACTATTGTAGAAACACTGCAACCCATTGGGGGTTTAAATGCAGCAATTTTGATCCAAAGAGATATGCTCATTGCTCCGCAGAGTAGATATTCAAGTGCTTGGAAGAGTCAATATTCAATTTATTAACCAGGGGAGACTATAGTTAAGCAGTAAATTAGCACATGCACAAATTGGCTGCTTTGTTTCCTGCATAAGTTGACTACACTTGAAAAAGTACTTCACTGACTTCTCATAGCATGTCCCAGTGCTTTGCAAAGATGCTATATAAACAAATGCTGTTATGCACAGAATGTTTAAGTGTTAGTGAATTTCAAATCTAGCATTTGTTAATTGATTTACAACAGCTCTCCCTTGGCTTTAATACACAATTAGTGTATAAACAAACTTGTAGAAAGTTGGTTGCAATTAATTGTGCAAGTAACCACTCCCCCTACCAATGCCTAAAAAAAAAGGAATAAACTGTCACTCTTGCATGTAGTGAATTGTTGACTTAAATTGGATAAAAGGGTTCAGCTAATTCACCCTCTTGCTCCAGTATCTCAATTCTTTTTTCATTCATTAGGAGTCCAGATGCCTTCATCTTGCTGCATCAGATCACTCCATGTTATGTTGCAAAATATTTTGAACTGAAGGATGCAGGAAAAAAGTCCAATACATGCTGCAAGATCCTCCCTTCAAGATTTTGACCCATTCGGTTAATAATTAGAAACTGACCTTGTTGCTGCAGTTTGCTGTACACTTTCAGACCAACAATTTTCTGCTGTACTTCAAACCACTGTTGCTTCTGCCCCATCATAGTGTACCATAGCCTTGTGTAATCTGTCAAAAGAGTTTAGTGTTATGATTTAAGCCACAAACCAGATTAGGAATTAGTGGAATTAGTAATTTACCATCATGTACTGTTGTCCAGAACAGGATGCTCTCCCCATACGTAAACACAGACTGAGCTTCAATGCCTGCTTGAACTTCTTTGAATTCTGAGCCATCCAAAAGAACACTGTCAATAACATTGTGATCTACCAATAGGAGAAAAAAAAAGTTTTAAAGTTAATCACTTTAGGGATAGAACTAAGTGAAATATTAAGAGGCAGCCAAACCAAGAGTACAACTATACATTGGTGCCTAGTTAGGCACCAAGTTCAGCAATACATAACCACACTAACTATAAAAACTGGTCTGATTTACATTCTGGGACAGTAATGGATGGTGCTGTAAATATTAAAACTGCAGTTTAGCACTCTACACAATAGATTTAAGCAAAGTAGCACTAGTGTTCTCACATGACCAGCACTGTTTAATCAGTTCCCAATTCCTAAAATCAGTAGGTCATCATGAGGAGTTTGGATTTAACTAAATCTGCAAAAAAAATCTTGTGCAATATGCTGTCCTGCAATGACAGCAAGCCATTTGCTAGAAAATAATCTTTTCATAAGTGAGAATGGCAGGGATGAGTCAGGTAGAGATTCCTGTTCATGTCAATTTAAAAAACAGCTTTCAAAAGTGTTTGAAGTGCTTACATACCAAGCTTTCAAGAAAGATTTTTAACAAATGGACTTTGAAACTAGGCCACTAGAGTCCAGACAAAACACTAAAATTACACTAGAAAGTGAGCATTACATTGCACTATTAGCATGCAAAGAAGTGCAAATTCTAGTAGTGCAATCACCCCAACTGGGGGAGCAGCTTGAAATGGAGACTTGGGCCTCATCTCATGCACATTAAAAGGTGAATGTCTGGCTGCTTACCTCATCAGCACAAATTAAATCCTGGCTGAGGGTTATTGCAAGAGCATTCTGCATCTGCTGGTTCAGAGGGACATTTTGAAAATAATTTAAACTGGTTGGTAGCTGAAATCTGGAGTTTAAGCAGGCCAAATACCTGTCCTGATCAGAAACTAAAATTTCCCAGGGGGTTCTTAAACAATTTAGGTCTGTAACATAGAAGTGCCCAACCCCAGTATTAAACAGCTGCCCAGGACACCTACAGGCATGTAAAACTTTGTGGCATGAACAGATTGTTTGTATAGTCAGTTCTGCTCAGTCAGTGTCATGCAGGCCCTCCATCTACCAAGATGGAGGCACATTAATTTTGCCACATGGATAAATTTCAAATTGTTGCTGGGAAGAGAAGGCCTGTGACAGGGGGTTGCCAGGCCCCTGGCTGGAAAGACATTTTTGCCCACTAGCTGCTTGGAACAAAAGAGCTATCCCCTGGTCCAATACAATCTCCAAACAGATGCAGTCAAACGAGCTAGTCACATGACTAACCTGCTTGGCAGTTTGGATAGAAACGCTGCAGAAAGCTCCTGGACTGAAGTAGATTCTCCTGCCTGTCTGTTCCCATCTTTCACAGAACTCCAAAAACACACAAGACAGAAAAGTCTCCTACAGTGAACAAGATTCAAGAATACTGGGCCCTGACAGGGGCCAACAGTAGTATTGCCACTGGATTAATAGCCCAAGACCAAAGGTATTGTTCAGAGGACATGGGTTAAAAATCCCACTGCAGAAGGTGGAATTTGAATTCAATTAATTCCAGTTTTATTTTTTTTTAATTAAAAGCTAGTCTAATGGCCATTGGCCTACATGCAACTCCAGACCCACAAAGATGGTTGACTCTTGCATGTTCTCTGAAATGGGCTAGCAAGCCACTCAGTTGTATCAACCACTATGAAGTCAATAAAGCAGCCAGACAGACCAATGTCAACCTAGGCATTAGAAACAAGTAGCAACCCTGCAAAGTCTTAAGATCTGGGGGCTTGTGCTGAAGTTGGCAAAGCTGTCCTACAAACCATTTTACAGAAAACATCCCAGACACTGCTATCACCATCCCCAGGTATGTCCTGTCCCTCTGGTAAGACAGACCCAGAGGATCAAACATGGGCAAGGAAACTATTACCACCCTCAGCTGATCAGTACTCTGCTTCCTCTAAATGGTGGTCAACACTGAGGGTGGCAAGGGTGCAGAATGCACTCTGGGTGGGGGACCTCAATGCCCATTGCCAAGAGTGGCTCAGCAGCATCACTAACAGAATCCCAAGGGACATTTCTGCTAGACTGGGTATGTGGCAGGCAGTGAGGGAACTAAGAGGGTTAGTCCTCAATCTGCCAGTCAGATGCATCTGCCCATGACAGTATGGGTAAGAGTGATCATGGCACAGTCCATGGAGACAAAGTCCTGCTTTCACATTGATGCCCATGTTGTGTAGCACTACCAGTGCACTAAATGGGATAAATTTCAAACAGATCTAGCAATGCAAACCTGGGCATCCATGAGGCACTATGGCTGTCAGCAAAATGGTACTCAACCATAATCTTTTAACCTTGGACTGACATATCTCCCACTCTACCAATCTTGGTAGAAAAAAGTGCAGGAGGGCATGACAGGAGCAGCACCAGGTATAACTCAAAAGGCATGAACCCGGTGAAGCTACAACCCAGGACTACTTGCATGCCAAATAGCATAGGCAGCATGCAACAGACATGGTTAACTGATCCCATAACCACCAGATCAGATCTAAGCTCTGCAGTCCTGCCACACCCAGTCATGAATGGTGGACAAGTAAACTAGACAAGGTGGCTCCACAAATAACCCCATCCTCAATGTGTAGGGGGAAGGGGGGGGGTGGGGTGTGGAAAAGAGCAACGGAGTGGGTACAGGGGAAAGAAGCCCAGCACATCAGTGCAAAAAAGATAAGGCTGAAGCATTTACAATCTTCAGCCAGAAGTGCTGGGTTGTTGAGACATCTCAGCCTCCTCCTGAAGTCTCCATCATAGATGCCAGTCTTCATCCAATTCACTTTGCATTCCCAATATCATGAAATAGCTGAACGCACTGCCAAGGCGATGGGTCCTGACAATATTACGGCAATAGTACTGAAGACTTGTGCTCCACAACTTGCCACACCCCTAACCAAACTGTTCCAGTACAGCTACAACACTGGCACCTAACCAGCCATGTGGAAAGTTGCCCAGGTATGTCCTGTAAAAAAAAAAAAGGACAAATCCAACCTGGCCATTAATGCCTCAGCCTACTTTCAATTAGTAAAGTGATGGAAGGTGTCAGTGATCAAGCAGCACTCACTTCGCAATAACCTGCTCAATGATGCTCAGTTTCGGTTCTGCCAGGGCCACTCAGCTCCTGACCTCATTACAAACTTGGTTCAAACATGGACAAAAGAGCTGAACTCGAGGTGAGGGGGAGAGTGACTGCCCTGGACATCAAGGCAGCATTTGACCAAGTATGGCAACAGCAGCCCTAGCAAAACTGAAGTCAATGGGAAATTGGGAAAAACACTGCTGGTTGGAGTCATACCTAGCAAAGGAAGATGGCTGTGGTTATTGGAGGTTAATCATCTCAGATCCAGGACATCACTGCAGGAGTACCTCAGAGTAGTGTCCTAGGCCCAATGACACTCCTTCAAGTCAAAAAAGGTTAGAAATGGGGATATTCACTGATGACTGCACAATGTTCACTATTCACAACTCCTCAGATACTGAAGCAGCCTGTAGAAATGCAGCAAGACCTGGACTATATCCAGGCTTGGGCTGATATGCGGCAAGTAACATTTGTGCCATAAGTGCCAGGCAATGACCCTCTCCAGCAATAGAGAATCCAACCATCTCCCTTTGACATTCAATGGCATTACCATCACTGAATCCCCCATTAACATCCTGGGGGTTACTATTGACCAGTAACTGAACTGGAGTAGCCAAATAAATACCATAACTAGAGGTCAGAGACTAGGAATCTTGCAACGAGTAACTCACCTGACTCCACCAAGACTGTTCATTTACAAGGCACAAGTCAGGAGTGTGATGGAATACTCTCCACTTGCCTGCATGGGTGCAGCTCCAATAACTCAAGAAGCTTGACACCATCCAGGACAAAGCAGCCTGCTTGAATAGCACCCCATCCACAAACACTCATTCCACCACTGATGCCCAGTGGCAGCAGTGTATACCATCTACAGGATGCACTGCAGCAATGCACCAAGGCTCAGAAGACAGCACCTTCCAAACCTGCAGTCAACCACCTAGAAGGACAAGGGCAGCAAGTGGTTGAGACTAAGTTCCCCTCCAAGCCACATGAGATTGACTAAAAACTATATTGCTGTTCTCTGCTATCACTGGTCAAAATCCTGCAACTCTTAACAGCACTGTAGGCTTCCCTACCCCACAAGGACTGCAGGGTTCAAGGAGGCAGCTCATCACCTTCAAGGGCAATTAGGGATGGGCAATAAATGCTGGCCAGCAACACCCACATCACCATAAATGAAACCAAAAAAAAAAGTGTACAATCAAGGACTCTACAAATGAGCTCGAAGAACCATAACAAATTTCAGATATTGCCTCAAAGTTTTCCACTTTTTTTTTTCCCCTACTTCCTTATTTGTACATGTATGGCATATGCATGCTAGTGTGGACACATCTGTAGGCTTTAACTAAGTTTAAGCTCAAAGAAAAGTGTAATTTATTGAGAACCTGTTGTGCTAGTTTCTTTGCCTTATAATTGGAAAGCAGTGAACAAGGATTCAACAAGGGGAGCTAAAAACAGTTTAAAATTACAACCCTGTTACACGAAGACCAAGTGAAGGCAGAAAAGGACCCCTAGACACTTTTCACCAGGTTGTATCAGAATTATGCCTGGAAATTGAACAATGCATACCAGAATGTAAACCAATGCATCATTAGAACTAATTTTTAATTTACCGTAGTGAGTGTTAATTTAGATCCAAGGAAAGGAATGCAATTTAAGCAGTTAAAGAACTGTTGCACTTCAAAAAAAAACATGACTAACCAAATGATTTTTAGCTTTATGTTGGTCTAAATTGGCAGCAGTGAACTCTATGACATGAACTGGACATCAGGACTAGTGGCTTATTTCAATTGATCCCCTTCAACACTTACTTAGATCAATCCAATAAAGCCGCGTGCCAGATTCTGCAAGGACCAGGCCTGTAGGGAGGCGACACTTTTTCCAAACTACTTTCCGTTTTTCCCCATTCATATGAGAACATTCAATCCTTGGACCACTTCTCTGGTCTTCTGAGCCCCAGTCAGAGAAACACATGATGCCAGTAGGTGGATGTAATGCAAGGGAAGTTGGATGATAGAGATTTTTTATCAGTACAAGTCTATAAGAGCCATTTGCAGATGCCACTTCAATTACACTAGGTATGCTAGTGACCCAGTAGATATTACCACTCAGCCAGTCCACTGTTAGTGATATGATGTCATCAATCTGAAAAATCCTCTCTTCTGTGGATACATTGGACCCCAGCATAAATCTCCCAATGAAGCCATCAGAATCTACAAAGTAGACCAGTTTGTCTTTCCAGACATAATCTGCTGAAGACACTTGGTTATTGATCAATTGGTGCACTAGGTGTTCTGGTAAGGCCTTTGACCCTGTATCTGGCTGTAGATGCTTCAGGTATACCTGTAGAGAAAAAAAATAATATGAATTGCAGTTGTAATAATGGTGCATGTTAAAGCAAGCAACATAAAATATATCAGAACAGCATCAAACGCAAATTAAAGCAATGGAGATAAATCCAATTCCTTGAGATAAATATCTAAAATGGTATCACATGATCTGAATTGGTGGTTTTTCCCCCAGAGGTAAAATAAAAAAAGTCACTTAGGAAATGCAGTATTTTAGACTGAAGAGTGATATAATAGCCAAACATGTAGTTTGAACTAACATCTGACACTGACAGGATTGAGTGTAAAAAAAAGTTAACTGGCAGTTATTATAGGTTCAGTTGCATCAAATAGGCTCCAATCATGTTTACACTAATAAAAGTAATGCATTGCATAGCTGACTAGTTACTTTGGGACAAGGTCTTTTCAGGTACACATTATATGAGCTGTTAGCTTTTGGTAAGCTTATTCTAGGAATTCATACAATCTATTTGCTTGAATGGAACAGGGTGGCCTAGATCCACCTTCAAGAGCAAAGTGGGCATTTGAGAGTTTGGTCTGATGCATAGGATTTCCCCTTGGTTGTCTGCTTCTCTTCCTGGTAAATGTAACTTTGTCTTTAAAAAATGAGGGAAGTGAAGTGGTTGGAGATAATTTAGCCTACAAAAAGCCAGTCAGGCATCAAGTCCAAAGACTTCTTCCCCAAATCACTTCTCCCCCAACAAGGGAGAGAGATAGAGTTAACATTTTCATTAATCAAGCTTTAAAAACTCTTGAAAATCAAGTCTAGCCAGTTGGTATTATTCAAAACCCATCAATTGGGTCAGATATAGACAATGATCAGATCCATTGGAACCTCAAGTGTCGGTAGAGACTAATGCTAGAGACCAGAGGACTGAATCAGACACTCTAGCTTCAGCACTGGGTTTTAGCTGAAGTAGGCAAAGTCAAGGGAAAGCCTTGTTTTCTCCCAAATACAAGAGCTCATCTTGCATACAAAAGGCACAAAAATACAAGAGTGAAGGATCTAGTCATTCAGGCCAATCACAGAAGCCAATTCCTCAAATGAACATCTAGTTCAAGTTTCACATTACTTGCCTGCAGTCTGTTCCATATGCTCATCACCTTGTCTTGTGGCCACGTCTGTGCAGCTTCCTGCCAAGTTGAAACTTTTGCCCTAATCTAGTGTTCAATTTTTAGAATTTTGAACTTCTAGTATTCAAGTTCAACTGAGCAGTTTAGTTGTCTACTTGCATCAGATGCTTGAATGTGACTAGAATTAGTTTGTACCAGGGTCTTGTAGACTTGCTTATGAATTGTGCTCTAATTATTGTAGTTATACACAGCCAGATTCCATTAGATTTCCTTTGTTAATGCTGCTCAACAGCCACTGATGCAAGGTTTGTGATGTGTGCTGTAACCGAGCTATTTAAATGATCTTCTAGTTAGTTAGATCCAAGTGTCATTTGTCAATAAGACAACTGAGTTTTCTTGTTTAGTGTCCCACCACACCCCTCTGGCTCAATGATCCAGAATAGAAATGTTGTATATTTCAAATGGTGGCTCTATTCTGGGATTAAGTTTCTAGCAATTGGGTGGGGAAGAGACCACAGGTGCAGGCCCCTCTGCAACTGCTCCCTAGTTTGCAATCTCAGCCACTTGGAAGTCACTTTTGGGATCCCTTGTTAGCTACAATATTTAAAAAGAAAATCTGTAAAAGGATAAGTGCTGCAAATTCTTTAGTTTTCATGTCAATTATTTCACCATGTAGCTTACTTTGGGATCTCATCCAACAGAACTCCATTGTTGCCTACATTAGTCATGCTCTAGTTTTCCCCATTGTCACATTCTGTTTTTCTTGTCTATGTTCCCTACCCCCCCACCTCAGAGCTGTGAAGGCTCCAATGCTTAAAGACAACTTTAAAAAAAATCAAGGTACATCCAGCTTCAACAATTTGGGCAACTATCACCAGTTTAGCATGGTTTTACTTGGAAGTAAATTAAAACCAGATAATCTGCCAAGAATCCCTTTCTAGCATTTTTATACTTCTCTTCAAAGCTTAAAAACTTAGTTTTCAACTTGGCAGAACAAAAAAGGTCAAATACTTAAGCTGCAGTTACAAAAGCTTCTCCCACAAAAAGAACAATGACCACAAGAAATAAACAAGTCAATATGCAGTGTAGGAATGGATGCTAGGGTCAGATTAGTTTAGTTTAGAGATACAGCACTGAAACAGGCCCTTTGGCCCACCGAGTCTGTGCTGAACATCAACCACCCATTTATACTAATCCTACACTAATCCCATATTCCTACCAAACATCCCCACCTGTCCCTATATTTCCCTACCACCTACCTATACTAGTGACAATTTATAATGGCCAATTTACCTATCAACCTGCAAGTCTTTTGGCTTGTGGGAGGAAACCGGAGCACCCGGAGAAAACCCATGCAGACACGGAGAACTTGCAAACTCCACACAGGCAGTACCCGGAATCGAACCCGGGTCCCTGGAGCTGTGATGCTGCGGTGCTAACAACTTTGACTGAGGGCACAGTGGCGCAGTGAAGAACTTTCAATAATACAAAAAGTTAGGTGGAGAACCAACTTTAATCCCTTTTGTTTTGTCCTTGAAACTCACCAAAAATTCAAAACAACGTGTTTGATCAGAATATTTTAAGAGCAGGGGAAGTTATCCCTAATTGCCTGGCTAATATTAAAATCAACCATGAAAGATTCTGGTAATCCTTGTTAATGAGCTTGTTGTGCAGATTGGCTGCTGCATTTCTGACAGCATCTACACTTCAAAAGTGAAGTGCCATTCACAACAACTCATTCTGAAACAGCAAGACCTGGACAACATCCAGGCTTGGGCTGATATGTGGCAAGTAACATTCATACCACACAATGACCATCTCAGAATATCATCTCTCCATGTTCAATAGCATTACCATTTCTGAATCCCATCATTAACATCCTGGGGGTCATGATTGACCGTAAACTGAACCAGACCAGCCACAAATGCTGTGGCTATGAAAGCAGGAGGGGGGCTGGGAATTCTGAGGTAATCTCACCCTGTCCACCATCTACAAAAGGCACACATCAGGAGAGAGATTAAATACTCCACTTGCCTGGGTAAGTACAGCTTCAACACTCAAGAAACTCACCATCCAGGACAAAGCAGCCCACTTGATTGGTACCCCCCATCCACCTTCAACATTCACTCCCTTCAGACAGTGGCAGCAACATGTACCATCTACAAGATGCTCTGCAGCAACTCACCAAGGCTCCTTTAACTACATCTTCCAAATATGCACCCTCTACCACCTAAAAAAGGGCAGCAGATGCATGGAACTGCCACATGCAAGTTCCCCTCCAAACTACACACCATCCCAATTTGGAACTGGGTCAAAATCCTGGAACTCTTAACAGCACTGTTGGTGTACCTACACTTCAAGGAAGCTCACCACCAAGGGCAAAAAATGCTGGCCTAGACAAAATGTACACATCCCATGAATGTCATTGAAAAGGTGCTATACAAATGTCTCAATTTTACCTGAGTTAGGGCAGTGGGAGAGATTATGAAGAGAAAAGGTTCATCAGCTGATTTCATGCAGGTCACACCATCATCTGCCAGCAACAAGCCCAGTCCACATTGGCAGCTCCCCTTCAATCCAGGACCCAATAAGCAGAAATGCTTACAGCCTAATTTTTCACAAGGATTCATCAACTTCGGCTGCAGAACTTCATGCATCACCTGCAGATAGAAACTTATTTTACTTATTTACTCAAGGCATCTTGAGATTAAAGTCACCATGCTTAGCTCACTAGGCCTGCAAGCAAGTTAGCTAGTCCAAAGAGAAATAGTTTTTTTTAAAGCAGTTAGTGGCTTTGAAGTAAACTTTGAAATGGAGCAGTCCAACTGTAAAAATTTTACCTTTTGAAAATGCAAATTAACAATTCCTTTCCTCCATCCCCTTAAGGCCACTTGAAAATACAGCACTTAAGACTTACTAGAAAGCACAAGAAAATATTTAAATCCAATTGTTCCTTTCCCTGCAGGGAGGAATTGGTCAACTGGTTAGGCAGATAATAGCCTAGTGTAAAGGTTAAGAGAAAAGAGACAGATGTACATGTTTTGATCAGTGTAGTGATTGGTGTGGCAAATATAGCAATGTTCAAATTATGCTGTGTACAGTGGCCACTTAATATATTCTTCCAACCCCATGCAACTAAAGTTAAAGCAAATAATCACATGCCTCCAATAACTATAATCAGATATCCTCATGAATGGTGGAATGAGTTCTTGCAGCCCAATAACTACTCATACACCAGATTGTCTCTGGGCTGCTGCTTTCCCCAACTACATTCCCTTGTAACTTGGCAATCAAAAAAGGAGAAACCACTTCACCTGAACAATGAATAGTAATTGAATGCAGTAAACATCCTTCTGATGGATTGAAAATACACATTTGTGAACTGGCCACAAAGCTTAGTATAGCATTGGCATATTCATGAGCTTTAATATACATTAATGTATATTTTTCTAGGCTTAGTTTTCTTCTGCCATGCAACCCAAATCCCTACCTTTATTTCATATGGTTGAACATTGCGTTTCAAGAGGACAGTTCTGTTCTTTCCCAGTCTGTCAGCTTTTTGAACAGTTCTTAACTCCACATCAGACCAGTAGATTTCATCCTCAAATACAGCTACAGCAAATGGTCTGCGAGTGTGCACCAACTGGATTAACTGATAAAAATGGTTATTCAATTTCATTAATTACTTTTAGCCATTAATTAATTATTTATATTTTATTTAAATTCAGTACCTTTATCCCTGTGCCATCTAAATTAGCCACACCAATACAATGCAGTTTGCCATCAGCCCAAAGTAGTTTCCTGCCAAGCAGATCAAGAGTCAAGCTAGTTGGCCAACCAAGTCCACTCTTAATAACGAGTTTTCTATTTGTTCCATCCATGCCTGCTCTCTCGATGCGTGGCTCACTTCCAATATCAGCCCAGTACATCAGTCTAAATTGAACACAAATTAGTTACACATTTTAGTGATTACATATAGCAGATATGATTTTGATACCCCAGTTCCTCCCTAGTCCTGCTTGGAGTAATAGTTTAGGCAAGCAAGTGAATGGTTAGCATTGATTGACCTCCACATTTAGGTTAAAAGCCCACTGATTTTAAGGTTTGACCTTTTCTTCATATAGGGATCCTAGTTAACTGACCATTCAAAATGGACTGCCAAACATTACCATTGAACAGTAATGCACACTGATACCAGCCAGGCACCATGTTAGTGTAGCCTAAAGACATCATTTGTTTTGTACCTCCAACTACAGGAGAACAGTATGTAGGTTTGGACTTGCCTGGAATTAGAAATTGAAATACAATTTTAAAAAAAAGTTAAAGTCTCACCCAATAAGTGGCTGCAGAACCAATGAATGAGGTTGATCTATAGCTGTGTCAATTACAACTGTATATTCTGCGAGTCTATTCCATGTGGTGTTCAAATTAGCTGCCAGAATACGGCCAGCTACTCCATCTGTCCAATAAATATTTCTGCCCAACCAGTCCAGGGCTACACAGTCAGACTGGACTCCTGCAGTACAATATATGGATAGATTTTTAAGAAGTTCCATTTCCATCAATCCATTAAAACCTGGCAATTGATCTCAGGACAAGGTTATCCAGACATTTCTTCCCCCCCCCCTTCATTCTGTTCAAAAGGCTTGTTGTTCCCAGGGGTTACTAACTAGTTTTTGGTTTGGATGATTCTGTATAACTAGTTGCTTGGAAAGCTATGGTAGTATAACTGAACAGCCCTTCAGCAGATTATGTCAATCTGAAGTTAAGCTGGGCTTGAGTTCCACACCACTTGTGCTGTTCCAAGCAAAATATATGAACTTAAGTAATTTGGATATAGTTGCCAATTAACTTCAATGATTGCACATCAATTTGTAACAGATCAATCTGAGATATCAAGCCTAAGCGTCTAGGTAAATCTCCACAAAATTCCCTTCCTGTGTACTGCTCTGCCCTCCCCAACTACAAGCAGATTTAAACTTAGACAAGCATCATACCTCTGGGTGCACTAGATAAAAAGTCTGCCTGCAATCTTCACATTCCTGTCAGTTTAAAAAAAAAAAACAGTCTATTTTTCAAATCTAATTTAAATCACTGACCAAAATCAATACTTGCCCCATTTCTTGCTACTAACAAGGAGGTCCATGTTCTTGAACATGAGGCAGGTGCCCAAATTGCACTTCTCAAAAAGTGAATCTTTTGTTTTTGTAACAATCTATTCTTGTTCAATTATCCAGTTAATTCCTAAAATTAGTTTTTAAATAAGGCAATCCATTTTAAAATGAAGGACTCTTCCACATGAAGTTCTCCCTGAATTTGGCTATGATCTGCTTCACAAATCAAACAAGCAGAATACTGAACATTCTGGAAATCAAAAAATGCTGGAAACTCAGGTTAGGTAGTATCTGTAGAAGGAAAGAGTTAAGCTTCAGGTTGATTAAAAAAAATTATTAACTGAAAGGTTAGTCTGATTTTCTAGTCAAGTGACTGCACTTCACTGACCAAGCTGCCCACAATCTAGCAATGTGGAGTATGGATTTCACCCAATTTTGTTTTCATTGGGTGCAAAGTCAAAGATCTGCAGATTCCCAGAGATAATGTTATCAAGAGTAGTAGCCAATTACACTGAAATATTTCAGAAAAAAAAACGAACTAGGAACTAAAAATGCACCAATTTTACAGTGAAGATTGGGAGATTAGCTGAAATCATTTAAACAATTTCAGAATTGAAAAATTAGAGAATATAAAATTTTAGGGTCAGAGATTCTTCAGGAGTAGTTAGGCATAGTATGCCATTTTAAAAACTCAGCTACACCTCTAGCAAAAATTAAATGGCACAGGAGGGGAAGTTTCTCAGTTGCAATTTCCAATTGAAACTTTCAAAACAGCACATCTAAAGTATTAAAAAATTGAGCAATGATTTCTGCATATAATTGCATATGTGCAGACTACAGTAGTGGTTGTTGCTTTGAAGAGTTTGAGTAATGCGGATACTGCAAAATCCAGCCAACAGATGCTGGCTGGTTTGCTGGCTCAAACTTTTGTCTTGATGGTTCAACTATTCACTAAAATAAACCACATAAGATTAACTATAGCTCTACAGAACAGCATTTCCATGAGGCACTGATGAAAAATAATCTTAACATCCACTTTTTTGTGCCAGATATGCTCAAGAAAATGATGCAAAGCAAAATACAATAGTTTGTTTATTTATTTTTTTTATTTAGAGATACAGCACTGAAACAGGCCCTTCGGCCCACCGAGTCTGTGCCGACCAACAACCACCCATTTATACTAACCTTACAGTAATCCATGTTCCCTACCACCTACCGACACTAGGGGCAATTTACAACAGCCAATTTACCGATCACCTGCAAGTCTTTTGGCTGTGGGAGGAAACCAGAGCACCTGGCGAAAATCCACAGTCACGGAGAACTTACAAACTCCGCACAGGCAGTACCCAGGATCGAACCCGGGTCCCTGGAACGGTGAGGCTGCGGTGCTAACCACTGCGCCACCCTGTTTGATCTTACTATTGCAAGCATTAGTTTATAAACTGACCTTTGATCAGTATTCCCTTATCTTGTTGATCTAGTTTCATCCACTTTATACTTTCAGAATAAGCATCAACCCAGAAGATTACTTTTTCCTTCCAGTCATAGTCCAGGGAGAAGATGGCACTTTTTGCAATAGCAGGAAGAATGTCCTTTTTAGCACTATGCAATCCATACAGCAGGACATCATGGTGAATGGATACAAGAAGAACTGGCTCAGCACCTACATTAAAAGTGAAAAAGGATGCAAGGCTAAAGAGAAACACGACAAGTTTTAAGTCACAGAATTTGGGCTTACTGAAAAATGGTCAGAATGAGGTTCTTCTGACACAAGACCAACTTAGCCATCAACAGTGTAAAAGAAATTGTACCAAGGGGTTCTACATTCTCCATTGTAGAGAATTAAGAATTGTGCAAGCCATAGATGATAGATAAAATTGCCATTCCTCCTTTTAAGGATAAATGTGGTGAGCAGGCTACATAATATCCAACAAACTTCATTAAGTTAGCTCAGAACATGACAAGGCTCAGAGGAGACAATCCATGTAATTTTCTTTTGCATGTTGCAACCCTTCAAAATTCAGAATTTAGCATGTAAAATTAAGGTATGGCTGTAGTATAAAAATGTTGCCCTGCTAGCATTATAGATGCCAAGGTTGTAATTAAGTCACTGGCAGGAATATTGAAATATAGGGCAACTTCAGATGCATCACGATAAATAGGAGAAAACACTTCCCACTACATATAGTAAGTGGCAGTATGAATGCAATTTGCTTGTTCTACAGTGGCTAGTATACCCAAGAGATCCTGGAGGTAGCAATTGCTGGTAACTGATTAAGTGCACCTACAGAGTTTTAATTACATTATTTCCCCAGGATGTATAACTAAAAAAATCAGATTGTGCACTTGTCATTGCAACTGAAATGATTTATTAAAGTTCTTTGCATCAACTTTATGGTGTCCCTAAACAGGCAGTAATCGGAGCTTAAGTGTCCCGTCACAATGATAGCTAGACCACTTTTCTTAGAGATAGGTGTTGCACAAAGGGAATTACATATGCTGATATGTCTGGAAGGTTAAACAACTGGTGACCCTGTTCAGACACTTTAGCTTGGCCAAAGATAACAAAATTCCAGGCTTGGCTTTACTATGTAAAATGAGAATAACCAAGATTGTAAATGAATCAGAGGTGCTTGAAGTGCTTAGTATTGTTTAAACAGTGCTTTGTAATTGATGCTTACAGGAAATGATTAACACTATTAGACTATAGTTGTCTAGTTTAAGCAGAGACAGTCCTAGAGGTGGGAACAAATACTTTTCCTGCAATTAGCTATAACTGAATTGGAGTGGGAAAAGCCTAATGAATAGATAGCTAATATGGATCTAGTACATGTAAATAGATGCTGTACCAAAGTCTGAAGTTGAAATTGCCAATGAAAAAAACATTGAAAGGACAATCTTAGAGAAATAGTATCCCTATAGTACAATACAAAGAATCCTCACTTAAAAAAAAAAGGATGGGGTAAGATAGCTGCCCAACATCAAGGTTTTTGCTTAAATGGGACTAGAGATTCCTATTAAGCTCAAAAAGGTCACCAAGTTAAAATTTAAACAACACCTTGCCCTAGTTTCTGGGTCAAACAGATTGCATGGCCAACATCTGTTCAGGACAAAAATCAAATTTCTGCAAGGGTTCCCTGCTTCAGTGGAAGTCTGAAGAATGCAAGCTGAAATTAGTTTGTTGGTTTCTGCTGATCTTTGGAACAAGATCAGAGAAACAAAAGCAACCAGTTTTTGTTTTTTTTTAAAGAAAAATTTGGTAAATTCCAGTGACACTTGCATGCAACATTGAAATGGCTTCAGTTGAAGACAAAATTACCGAGTTGAGCAGACAATATTGCAGCTTGGGTGGGTGGACAAGTGAGACAATAGCAGTTCAATACAAAACAAATGGAGTCAGATGCAAGTTTTTGTTTTGTCCAACTAGAGGAGGCAATTTGAATAGCAAAAGGGACAACTTGGGTCTCACTTCACAAGTCAGTATTTTGCCTTTACTTAAGTATTGGAGACAAGCCATTTGACACATCTAGTCCATGCTGGTGATTATGCTCTACTTCAGTCTCCTCTAGTCTTTACTCAAAACCTTTTTTTCCCCCTTCTCCCTCATGCTCATTACTTAAATGCATCTAGATTTGTCTCAAGTTCCACATTCTCACCACTCTTCAGTAAAGTTTCTTCTGAATTCCCCATTTACAATTTTTGCATTGCCCTCTAGTATTGCTCTTCCTGCAAGTGCAAACATTATGGTTGCTAACATTTACAGCAGATTGTTCAGCCACCCCTCAGCCTTCAGAAAGGAGACACAGCCTAGTCTGTTCAACCTGATTATACCCTGCATTTCTGGCATCATCCTTGTATTTGAGGGTGCAAAAACTAGTCTGAAAATGGTGAGCAGAATTTCATGCAGTACTCAATTCTACAATTTAGCAAAACTAATTTCAAATTTTCAGAAATAAACCCAAGTAATTGGTTTGTGGCCTTAACAGATCACCAATTTGTACTCCAATCCCTTTACTCTATTTAGAATTTAAAGATAGCTAATTTTTCTGACCAAAATGCAATACATTATCTATGCTGAAATTCATTTGCCAATTGTATGCCCATTCTGCAAGACTTAATATGAAGGTGCTACTTCTGTACATTTGATGCTACAGCTATGAGAAAGTCTTAATATCCAAAACAAAGACTCTGCTGCACCTTCTGCATCATAAAAGCAAAGGGCACAGTTTACATTAAGTATAACTTGACTTTAAATATCTAAAGATCAGTAATGAATTAGAGCAAATATCTAGGAATCTTGATTTGTGGCAAGTACTTTTCTGGCAAGCATACCACTCAAAGCATGTTCCTACCTGTCACTTTACAGCTGTGTCCATCATTGTGCAGCAGAAATCCAGAGTGACAACTGCAGCTGTAGGTTCCATTCATATTGTGACACATTTGACTGCATGGCCTGGTTGGTAGTTCTTTACATTCATCAACATCAACACAGGTATACAAGTCAGTCATAAACTTAAACCCATTCTCACAGCCACATTTCTGCAACAAAGATGTTTAAACATCAGTTTTGGTTACAATAAAAAACATTAAAACTACCTGTAGGCAAAGATTGAAACCATGCAGGCAAATTTGAAATGCTCATTGCTGTTTGTGCATTTCACCCAATGTCCCATTTTCACAATTTAAAAAAAAAATGGTAGCACTTGTGCAAGAACAGGGACTATACAAGTGGTCAGCTTTAAGCTGGGGAGGGGGGTTGTGAGCACAGCTAGACTGATGCACAGGTGAGCTCTTGTCCACTGCATTATGCTTGTGTACAGCTGAGTGGTGCAATGGTATTCCCCATCCCTCCTTGGCAGCAGGCATTTTTCTAGGGAGCTTGAAGAGGGAGATTCTAAACTGAATGACTTCCCAGCTTGAGGCAGAGGCAACACAATAAAGGCCAGCTACCCGACCCAGACAATGTGTTGGGCTGGACACTCACAGCAAGAATTGCAGGCAAGTGTTAGTTTAAACAAAAAGCTTACTTAAGTGGAGAGTCTGGTGTATCAAGCAGGGAAATAGAGTCTGTGCAGTGAGCATCTATGATGTCATCACACTCATGCTGCAGCTTCCTGAAGATTGGGAGTCACAAGCCAAGTGAAAGGAGCATTGCAGTGGTCAGGTCAGGCTGGGTGGAGAAGTGGGGGGTTAGAAAGAGAAAGAGGTGGGGGGTGGGACAGATGGAAAGTCTACTTCCCATTAGTGGACTCACAGTTTAATAACCAGTGGTCAGCTTCACATCAATAGCTAGATCTAGTTCTTAAGTCCTGACAAATAAGACTGTAGTTGGCAGTCAGATTAAACTTCACAGTCCAAGTCACCCCAAATTAAAATATGGAATTTTGTCCCTTTCCCCCTTCAAAAGCTATTTTGGGAAATACTTACAGGTCCATGTGGTGTCTTGTAACATACGTGGGTACAGTTTTTGCATTCCTGAACATCACAGTTGTCACCTTCATCAGAGCCATCTGCACAATCATTCTTCCCATTACAGACCAAACTCATGTTGATGCACTCCACCGTAGCACATTGGAATTCAGAGCTTCTGCATGGCCTTGGTTGGCCTGTTTGGTTGGGAGGGGCAGGAAGCAAAAGTTTAATAACTGCCCTTGTAGTGTATAGGCTTAAGCCAAACAGAAGACCTTTTTTTTTAAAAAAAAGAACTCACACTCCATCTCATCACTGCCATCTTTACAGTCTCTCTGTCCATCACAATGCCAGAAATCTGGAATACACTGAGAGTTACCACATGTCCACTGAAATTCCTTGCACTTTTCTGAAAATTTGCAATTCTGAAAGGAAAAGGAATGGACAAATTTAAACTAGTAAAGTGATTCAAAACCACAATGATCAATACCCAAAGCATTATTGCAAATAATGCAATGCCAATTTGAATTCAAATTGTGAAAAATTTAACAATTTTATTTCTTCTTGGGAAGTGTAATGTACAGCTGTGATTACAGCACTTGTACAATATACACATACTATAGCTCAGGTGCTCTCATGTAACCATTTTACCTCAATTGACTTTAGTAGATTCAAAAATTCTGAATTGAAAAATCAAATTGTCATCTTGTTCCACAAACTAGTTTGGAAATACTGATTTGGTATCTTTCTAGGCAACTAGAAAATCTCTAGTTCAGTTCCTTTGGAATCTGAAGGTTGCCACTATCAAAGCCTTAACAGATTGGCTAGTTACTCATTGGACAATGGGCAGAAGCAATCCACACTGCACATAAGTACTTACAGGAGCAAGTGGAAAATTCTGGCAAGTCAGCTTGCATTGCAACTTTTATTTGTAGGTCATAGCTTTCCATGGGTTTAAATCATGCATAGGCCTGGAGGTCAATATTAATTGACTATGGATTGGATAAACCAAAGCTTTAGTACCTGCACTTGGAGTCAGAAGCCAAAGTCCATAACAAGTCAATTGCTTACCTGCACTAGGTTCAGATGCTTATCTGGCTAGAGGTCAAGGCAAGGTTGCATTCCAATATTGCAAGTCCATGGAAACAAGGTTTGAGATGGAACTCAATTACCTTCACATTTATGTTATGACCCTGTAACTTTTTGGGGAAATATGTAGTGTCTTTAAGCCAAACTAGTTCAAGAACAAGCAGGCCTCTGGACTTACTAAGGTGCAGTCTTGCTGCCTTGGATACAGCCAGACTGAGCAGAGATACATTTGTTACAATTTAATTTTGAACTGGCATATAGTGCAAACAACCTATTCCAACAGGAACACAGGCAGACAACTGTGGGTTAGCACAAGAGAGAGTTCAGTCCATTGCAACTGAAAGAAAATTTAGTCTGTTTATTTATTCTCAAAATTCTGAAAGTCAAGCCAAAAACCTGAAATTTAAACTGAAGGGAATTTAGACAATCATAATTGCTCAAAAAGCCAAATTTGTTAATGTAAAAAAAGTTTGCAAGTTAATTGTTGAAATTCACCACAGGTTGGGGGAGAAAAAAACCATCACTTACTGCCAGAATTAGACTATGGACTGTTCTACTGTTGAACCTCTTTTCCTTCTCTCCCCCACCACCCTCCCCCGCCTTGGAGCATTTGGTGTTCCCAAGAGCACTTGGAAAACTGACAGGATTGGACAAAGTCAACATGGATTTACAAAAGGGAAATCATGCTCGACAAATCTACTGGAACTTTGAGGATGTAACTAGATTAGATAAGGGAGAACCAGTGGATGTGGTGCATTTGAACTTTCAGAAGGCTTTCTATAAAAAGGTGCCACAAAGATTAGCATGCAAAATTAAAGCACGTGGGATTGGGGGCAAGGAATGGACATGGATAGGGAACTGGTTGGCAGACAGGAAACAGTAGGAATAAACAGGTCTTTTTCTGAGTGGCAGGCAGTAACTAGTGAGGTACTGCAGGGATCACAGCTAGGACCCCAGCTATTCACAGTACATAATGATATAGATGAGGGAATTAAATGTAATATATCCAAATTTGCAGATGACAAAGCTGGGAGAGAGTGTGAGCAGGATGCAGAGAAGCTCAGTGATTTGGACATGTTGAGGGAGTGGGCAAATGCAATATAATGTGGATAAATGAAGTTATCAATTTTGGAGGCAAAAACAGGAAGGCAGATTATCTGAACAGTAACAGATTGAGAAAGGGAGGTGCAGCAAGACCTGGGTGTCCTTGTGCACCACTGAAATTAAGCATGCAGGTGCAGCAGGCAGTTAAGGTGGCAAATGGTATGTTGGCCTTCATAGTGAGGATGAGTGTACAGGAGCTGGGATGTCTTGCTGCAATTATACAGGGCCTTGGTGAGACCACATCTGGAGTATTGTGTGCAGTTTTGGGTTCCTTATCTGAGGAAGGATGTTCTTGCTATGGTGAGAGTGCAGCAAAGGCTCACCATACTGATTCCTGGGATGACAGGACTGACTTATGGAGAGAGATTGGGTTGACTAGGCTTGTATTTGCTCGACTTCAGCAGAATGATGGGATCTCAAACCTAGAATTTTTTTTTTTTTTAATATAGGACTGGACAGGCTAGTTGCAGGAAGGATGTGCCTGATGGCAGGGGAGTCCAGGACCAGGGGGTCACAGACTAAGGATAAAAGGGGCCAACCATTTAGGCCAGAGATGAGGAGGGATTTCTTCAGAGTGGTGAAGATGTAGAATTCTCTACCACAAAAAGCAGTTAAACCAAATCATTAAACATTCAGGAGTTACATATAGTTCTTAGGGCTACAGGGAGAAAGTGGGAACAGGGTACTGAGTTTGGATGATCAGCCATGATCTTATTGACTGGCAGAGCAGGCTCAAAGAACTGAATGGCCTACACCTGCTCCTATTTTTCTATGTTTTTATCAATGTCCAGAAAGCAGATATAAATTTTCCAATTTGTGGGGGGGGGGGGGGGGGGGGGGGTTATGATCTATACAAGGCATTTGGGAATTTAACAGCAATCCATTGTATACCTGTTCATCCATCCCATCTTCACAGTCAGTATCATCATCACACCACCATTCCTTTATTATGCACTCCTTACTGACAGGGCAGATCATCTCATCAGGCTTGCACAGAATTGGCTTAGGTTTGGGACAGTTGTGTTCATCTGAGTGATCTCTGCAGTCATATTTTAAATCACAACGGAAAGCTAAAGAGATGCATTGGCCATCATTGCAGCTGAAGTCATCACTGCTACACCCTGCACAAAATAGAAGACATTTTTTAAAAAGGTGGTGATCTTTCTTGCAGACCAAAAAACAGTTCCTGAAAACTGGATAATTTTCAGACTAGCTAGATAAGCAGTCTGTGAACATCCCTACTTTATGGATAATAGTTAGCTTGTACTGTAGGCAATACACAGACTGGGACCCAAATCTCTGGAACATTTGACATCCCAACTCAAGCCACCCAATAGACAAAGTTATGGATGTCTAGTGGTTAAACTATGGGATAGCAATCAAGACCAGGACTGCTTGAAAAATACTTCATGGTGGAATTGAGAATTTGAATTCAGTTTAGAGATTTGAAAATAAAGAGCTGTTTAGTCAGTCAGCATGAATCTGCTGAAGCCATTAGGGGAGAAAACCTACTGTACTTACCAGGTCTGGCTTGTGTGCCAAGACCTTGTTAACAGTTGACTTAACAGCTCTGTAGTGAGCCAGCATGCCACTCAACTCAATATAAGGCAGACCACCAACACCTTGTCAAGACAAATAGAAATGGGCAATTGTCAGCCTTGCCAATCCAAAAAAGCTTCAAATATTAAAAAGCTGCCTGCACTTCAACTAGTAAAGCACTTCAATCATGACTAGCATGATTTCCACTGGCTGAATGTGGTTCAGAGGCTGGAAAAATGTGAGGGGAATGGAGACGGGCTAAATGTTAGGCAGGCAATCCAGAGGGACTAAAACAAGTAATGGCCAAACTAGCATCTGCTAGATAGATGCTTGTCCAAAAAAAGTTCAATAAATTGTGATGCAATACCCCACATAACTGTCAGACAACTAATGCAGACTAGTGGACTGGCAGAGGGTTGCTTCTCTAAGCAATTAGAGACAAGGTTGTACAACATTTGAATTATCCAAAAGAAAATTTCAGTGTTGAGGTATTATAGTCCCAAAATGCTTAGCAACTTAAAGAACATAGTGGGCATTTTGATAGTAATACTAATTACATTTCCTAGTTGCAGTAGGGACCCAAAGATTCACCACATTCCTCACCCAATGAAGAGTCCTGTAGATTGATTTTATCCTTCTGAAAAAGGAAGGCATCCACTGCAGGAGCAGTAGAAGCAGTCACATGGATTCAACTTAACAGGCACTTTTATTTAATGGAAATTTCCTGATTTCTACAGTATCAATGTTCCATGTCTAGTCAGCAATGCATGTAAATAAGTTAGTGAGAAGGAGGCTGGCTTGATTGAGTGGAAGAGTATGATGAATTTGACAGCAGCAGGTATGCCAACATGTTAACTTGAGGGATGAACATCCTTCACTGGAAGGGAAGGGGACAAAACTTCCAACACTGGTCATTTACCTTTGGAAAAAGGCAGTCGCCATAAGAGAACAACTAAATTACAACTTCAGCCAGGATTAAATACAAACTAGGCATTGTCAAGAAAAAAAAAAAAGAGATTTAAAAAAATGATGTCAAATAAGTGACAGATTCCAAGCCATCAAAACCAGTATTAAGCAAAATTACAAAGGGTAATTATCTTACTCAGAAATGACCCTTTCCAACTATATTCCAAAACAAATGCCAGCTAAAAAGGAATACATCTGTGGCCAAACCAACAGTAGAGAGAGTACATATATTATTTCTATTCAACCACCTGGCCCAAGTTAATTAACTCCTGGAATGAGTTGACAGCCTCCTAGAGGATTCAGAGGCCTATCAGAAAGCAGCAACTAGCTGCAGTATTGGAGAGGACACCCCAATAAAAAACATCCAGAAGACACTTGCAAGCAGAGCAGGTGGCTGCAACAAGGCAGTGGTGAGGGGGAAAGATATGTTGCAAGGTCATGTGGCTGGAGAGTAGAGGAATCTGGGGCAGAGGCCTTTACTTCCCTTATGTTGCCAGGCAAGAGTGCACCATTAAAAGGAACATTTATAACCATATGGGCATCCAACTTTCACTGGAAAGTTGGATGACCCTACTTAGGAATGGGTTCTAATGTTCCCATTTGCATCATGACCTTCCAATTTACATTAATACAGTTCCAATGGAGTCTGGCAGGAGCCAGATCTATTGCTAAAACCAGTGGAGTTAGGTTGGCAGGAATGGAGGTGCTCTATTCTAAACAAATCCCTTTTAGATTAAAAAAAGTTAATTCTTCCTTTTGCTCAGTAAATGAGCTGAATGACATCATGGGTCCACATGCTCTTCTGAACAAAAATAACTGCATTGTGGTCCAAGTTAATTGAATCATCTACACACAAGATTTAAAAGTTGAAGACTGTTCAGCTGTTGGATATGGGGTTGCAATAACTGTACAGCAGTTTAATCTTAGTTCTAATGTGCTTGATGCTTAAAAACAATGGAAGGGCCATCTCCATGTAAATTTAGTGGGGTGCAAGCCACAAATGTAGTCAAGGGACTTCATAGAACACATTCTAACCAGGGAGTAGTAAAACTGGCTCAGCTTACCACATTCAAATTCATCAGTTTTATCAGTACAGTCTTCACTGCCATCACATATCCAATACAAAGGAATACATCTCTGGTGATCATCACACCAGAAACCACAGCTGTCTGATTCAATGCAATCCCTTTCATCAGATCCATCTGGACATTGCTCAATCCCATCACAGTGTAGCTGTCCTTGAATACATCTGGCTCCATCTAAACACTTAAATGCATCTGAAGGGAGAAAGATTTGTCAATACAGCTCAAACAGTATGAAAAACAATTGATCATATTTCTGTGGGACAGGGATGAATGTCATTAAGAAACACTGTAGAGAAATTGAGAACGAGGTTTGACTTTCTGAATAAAAGCCTATTGTATACTATTTTTAGATTTAGGTTGAATTACTTCTGCTGAATCATCTCCCATCAAGAGGTTAAAACTTGCAAAATAACTTTATGGACTGAGGCACTCATCAGTTAGCACCTAATCATGAAAATGCAAATGCTCCTGCATAGGGTATCACAAAAATTGCCTTTTTGGAAGCAAAGTGACCATGAATCTGGTTCTGCTCCAAAAGCTTCAATGTCCTCAAATTTGCACTCCCAAGCAGCTCAAAACCTCTCTCAATTAGAATATTCTCCAGACAAGTGACTCCTTGACTGCTAAGGTTCTCTATTCCTGCCTAGTACACAAGACAAGTTTATGAATTCTTAGCTCCGTTATCTTGAGCTTCAGTCCAGAGTCAGACTCTAGACTCATACTGGGTGATGCAACCTCACCCACTTTCCAACCAGCAATGTGAAAGCAAGTACCACGTAAGCCACTGCAGGTCTTTGGTTCAACTCCAAGTCAGAAGGGGGAAAGGGAGAAAACTCCAACTGAAAGATTCATGCTACAAATTGATATTTAAAAGGCACATAGAATAAAAAGAAGTGAACTGACTTGAGTCAGTAATCATAGGTAGAAACTGTTTGCAAGTGAATTACTTTAGTCAACTGGCCATGGTACAGGGAGTGGACAGCCATTTCTCCAACCTCCTTCCCTTCAGCGTTTTGTAGAGGACAGCAAGACACAAGACATTGTATTTAAAGTGGAGATAGGAGTAATCAACATGGCTGTTGGTTTCACAGCTTCTCATTTCAGAAAGCAGCAGTTGGAATAATGTTGACAGGACAGGTGGCTAGTTACCTGGTTCATCACATACTTCCAAACACCCCATCTCATCAGATCCATCAGGGCAGTCTTTGTCACCATCACATTTGTATTCAAGGCTGACACATTCAGTTCCATCTTCACAAAGGAAGGAGGTACGATCACACTCTAGTATTGAATCAGGTTCCTGCTGAACTTCCCAAATATCTAGAGAACAAACAAATGTCATCGTATGCCTCCTCACTCAGCTTTGATTTTGACTATGTAACAACTGACTATCTGGTTTTCCCAAAATGCAGCAAGTCTGAAAAATCTTAACCAATCGGATTATAATGCAATACAACACAACATGCTAACATCCATTTCCTAGAGATCAACTTGTGGCTGACCATTGTACACTATCCCTTTTCTTGCTTTTACTGGTACAGAGCAGTAAACATAATTGACACTATTCTCCATAAACTTCAGTTTAAAGGCCTGCTATCTGACCCAGACAACATGCCAGGTTTGGGTCAGGCCAGACAGTATTAATTGGACTTGAAAAGGTCATTAAAAAAAAAATTGGAGCCATGAAGTCAGTGAACATTCCAGTGGTCAGGTATGGGCTGGGCTCAGGAAAAGATGGAAGGACTCTGGCCCAATGTAGTTGTTGGGTTTGGGTCTTTTTTCCTCTCAACCTTCACTTCAGTTGTCCAACTCAAATGGGACTCAGTTGCCTATTTAACTGTAGCCAGAGCATTTTCAACCATGGCTTATTTCCCCACCCTTGAAGTCCCTCAAGGTTCTATTCACCATGCATCCCCATGGAGTCAAAAGATAATACTTCATATGCACTGAAGACATCCAGCTTTACTTCAACTGACTCAGACATCTAGTCCCAGATAATTTGCTCCATTCAAGAATGGAGATTGAAGCCATCATCCTTGACACTCACTAAATTCCATCTCTCCCCAGCTGCTGTCTAGTTCACAACCTTTGCATTTTATTAAGATTTCCAGACCCATATCCTCAGAAATGCCTAATCTCACTTTTGCCATAACCCATCTGAAGTTGAAAACACTCACCCACCTCATCGCCAAAATAGTCTAACCCAATGCTGTATTTTTGAATTCCATTTAACTATTTAAATTTTCCAATAGGGCTGACAGCTCTGCCTGTGCACAGGCAGCTGATATTGCTGGGGACTGTCAGCCCCCCCCCCCACCCAATAGAAATGAACTGTACTTTGGATTGCAGCTCTTTGGCGTGCAGTGTGCCAATTTATTTTCTTCAATTCAGCCCCATGGCAGAGCTTCACAACTTTCTTGCCCTTCCCCACATACCTCGACTTCTATAGCCAAAAAAAATTTCTTGTCTTTAATATGCTGGGGCAGAGAATTCCAAATACTCAACCCTTTGGTGAAATGTCTCAGGCCAGATAAGGGATCAGTCACTTAAGACTGACTATATAGATTTTCAGCATTTACCTGGTCAAGCTCTCCCAAGAATTTTATGTTATAATACTACAAACACTTGCATTTTATCCTGCACTATGCATCCCTCACCCATGCTCAGACACCAATTTAAAAAAAATTCAAATCCTTCATGGCTGCACCTCTATATCCAGTCTGAAACTTTCAGAACTATGCATCCTGAAATCCCTTTGTCTCACCACTAGTAGCTATGCCTTCATCTGTCTAGACCACAATTTCAGAAATGCCCACTAAATTTCCTTCCAATCAAGCTTTTAGTAACCTGTTGAATATCACACTTTGTTGAGTGTGTGCACTTGTGAAATGTTGGAACTTTTAAAATAAAAAGTGCTTGAAATACAAGTTTTGGTGTCCAGCCAGGAATAGCAATTGGGAATACACCTGATCAACTGTTTACTAAACCAAGCACCAGACAAGACCTCCTTAATATGGTAGGAACCCTTAGTATGTTGGAGGTCTAATGAGGAATGTGATTATGCAAGTGCAAGAAAACAAAAAAAAAAAAAGTTAACTTTGTTTGGATATTATAACCATGTATTGTAACAGCAAAATCAAAAGTTGTTTGTATTCACTCCATGGCAATTGAACAAGTGTCAAGTTAATTTGAAAACTAACTGTAAATTAATGGTTACAGAATACTTCAACACAGCCTCACATCTGATTTAGGAGAACTAAAGTACACTAACAATTCAAAAGGCAGAACAAAACTGCAGGAAGATTAGCTTCAATCTGCATTGGTCAGATAATGAAACTTTTACTCCATGCAAAATACAAGGCATGTGTTAAGTGCTTTTTCTCCAGTTATTTAAGACTGGATGCTTCAGGCTCAATTTGCTGGTGCAACTTACCTACCTATAGGAGTAATCAAAGTACAGACAGACCCAATTATGACACTGCAATCTTAACATACTGTAAAGAGGAATTTGTACTTTGATACTTGCAGGTTTAGCTTTCTACAAGGTGGTGTTCGCCAGCAACATTAAAAATATGTTACCTGGAGAACAGTCCTCACCATCTGGACAAAGGCAGTAAACTCAATTAGTGTTGGGGACAGGTGTCCCCATCTGGATATTCTCCATTGTGTAACAATGATTTTCTGCAAGTTTAAAAAAGTGCCTAAAGCACAGTCTGGAGTTGCAAATATAGTTAGTTCAGCAGCAAGTGTCAAGGACAACAAATACTAAAAGTATGAAATTCAGCAACTATGGAAGGCCTAAAAATGTGACAATAAAAACTATGAATATTTAGACAAAAAAAAAGGTCAACCATGTGGCAGGTTCTTAAGAGTAAGAAAATTGAACAAAAAAAAAAACTGTATAGTTTAATTTGAAGTGAACTGGCAGAACATCTTGCATGTTGTGTTGTAAACTTAAGCTAGGTCATAAAAAAATGGGCAAGAGTAATAGAATAAATTCTTATACCAGAAATTGTTCCAACAACTCTATCGGAAGTGCAAGATGATGCAAAAATCTATAGCTTAGTATCAAGTTGGCAGGGAGGAAGAAAAAGGGACCATGGGAAGAATTTTGAAGCTTGATTTGTAAAGAATTATTGGACAGTTCTAAACAAAGAATGTGATGCCCATGTTTCTTGGATGCAGTGGCAAAACCATCAATAGAATCTCTACTTCATTAATTCCAAAAGGAAAAAAGTTTGATGTTTGCATATGGAAACAAAAATAGATAAGAAATGGAAATTTGTGAAGGAATCAAAACCTAGAAATTTGAAAAGCTAAATTCCAGATAGGTTATTGTAAAAGTCAGCATCAAAAAAAAGGTACAATGTAGGATGAGGTACTGTCAATAGCAAGACAAAATTGTTATTCTGTAGGGCAATGCTTGGACCAAATTTCTAGATTAATGGCCTAGGTATTGGTCAAAAAATGCAAACCTGTTGACAGCTAGGACAAAAAAAAAAGGGACCCAGTGAAAAGCAGAAAAAAAAACTGCAAATAATTTGTAGGGTAGAAATGGGATTGAAATGCAGATTAGCATTTCAAAAACTCTTGGCCCCAAAGTCAGACAGCAGTTAGAAGATAGTACTTTAAATGGTTAATTACCCAGGAATCTGCACCAAGCTTGCTGTAGCCTTCAAAGGCTATGGTAGGAAAGAGGGAATGTCAGAAATAAGTGGTGCTTTAGTCTAGGATTCAAAGCATACTAATTGCTCAATTTGATTAAGATATGACAAGCCATCCACATGTTCAAGGGCAACATGTTAACATTGTTGGATATCCAAGGAAGTGGTATTTAAAAACACTATAGACTGGTACCTTTATTACAGGAGTTCTACAACCCCATACCTAATGGAATTAAGACAAGATCAGCACAGGCATTTCCAGTAAAGCAACGTAACCATTTTCCATTTAAATATCCAAAATGGTGATTTTGTATTTCAGAATTCTTAAAGCAGAGCTTATTGTATGCTATTAAGCTCATGACAACCTTTTAGTTACAAGTGACCCATTTATCTTCAAGCATTGAATTAGTACAGAATACAAATGAATCCTAATCTTTGCATATTACTTTAAAAATAAATAGAGTTGCATTGAGTAAACAAGTCATCTAACTTCACTAACATTAAACTTACTTGCACATTTTCCAGATACTAGAAATGTTCCATGAGGGCAAGCACACTTGTAGCCTTTAATGTTCACTGGGGAGAGCAAGCATATATGGCTGCATTCTGCTTTTTGACACTGATGATCTACAATTCGTAAAAAATTAACTTGATTAGGAGCAGCAGGAGAAATTGTCTAGGGCATTTAGTGAATTTGAATGACTACTTGTTTTGATATACAAGTCTCTAGAGGTAACGCTACTTCAAAAACAAGCATAAGGGTGAGAATCAGATGCCAGCTTACATCCAAAATAGAATGCTGAGTGACTGTAGGATTCTTTGAAGACTCATTGTTCATCATGGGAAGAGGGTTTCCCACTTTAGAGGCTAGTACATTAAAGATGCAAACAAATTTGTCAGCCGTGAAGATGAATCTCCTGGTTGGAGTGGAAGTGTATACAGAGTATAGAAAGGGCCAAGTAGATCCAATTATATTGGGACAATTCCATTTCAAATGAGTTTATGCACCAATGCCAATCTCTACAAATCAATCTCATCCTTTGAATTACCATCTGCCTGAATGTCAGCAAAAGTCTGACCTTAAGACATTGTAATGTTACTTCCACTCCCATCCACAAGGAGTCACTAAGATCTTAAACAAAAACAAGTAGTCTTAGCTCATCCCAAGGAGGAGATCAGCTGACCATGCAACAACCCCAACGATCTGTTTTATAGTGCAATTGTCTTTAAAAAAAAGTTAGCATACTGATTGTAGCAGTGTTCTTTTGGGGAGTGGGGGGAGAAATGAGGTGCAAGAAAAAAAAAAAGATTGCCAGGAATCTATTGCTGCTTTTGGGTTTTGTTAAAAAGGCCAGTTACAAGTGGGCAGGGTAATGCATCAATGCTATAGCTAATTACCAGCTGTTTGAACTGAGTGGAGAATGAACCAGCCAGAGAGCATAAGGTTCAATTCAAGTTTTAATTTATCTTTGGTAAATAATTGATGTTAGCCATCAACATGGAGTTAATGCCCATGAGATGGTCATTGGACAAATGCCAGTTTAGTGCTTGGTAAAGAAAAATTGGATAATGGAGGCAAGCAAGTCATGCTTTGAGTGTAGCAAAATCTTAGTAAGGGGTGATGAGCAATTGTTTGAAAGAACTAAAAGCACACATTCTATGGAGATATATTTGCTGGTTACAGCTGTTCATAAAGAAAAGGACTTACTTTGTTTTTGATGTTCATGAACAATGGTCAACTTGGAAACCAGTGCAGGCTCTACTAAAACTTCCTTTTGCTTTTTCAGATAGCTGGATGTACGTAGCACTCTATTTACTTCAGACCAATAGAACCAGTCTTCAAATACTGAGAATCCTAGAGGTTGTCTAATTTCCAAGTCAAAGAAAGAGAATCTCCCATTGCCATCCACCTTGACTGTTTCAACAGACTTGAAACATGTAAAAACAAACAGCAAACCTTTAGACATCTTGCTGTGAAACAGTGATATTTTGCTTAAACATAAGGTTTTTTTTTTATATTTAAAAAAAAAAAGCACACAATTGTTCTACATATTCACGAGATCTACCAGAAGGGGAAAAAAGAAAGGTGTCATGGGACTAAGTTCCCTTAAGTTACTAGGACAATATCTTGGAAATCTCAATTTTTGGATTATTAACAAGGACTGTAGAAACTAAAGGCAAACGATCATTGCAAAATGTAGGCAAGAATGCATTTATTGCTCATGAAAAATAGAAGTGTCTCAAGCACTTCAGTAAAATTCCATTTTAGCCAAGAATAAAGGATAATGCTTTACAGCAAATTAAATTACACTTAATTTTTAAAATGCATACATCTGTTTTAACTATTGTAGTCCATTTAGCAATGTTTGCTGAACTTTCAGAACACCTAGTTTGGAACAGAAATAAAAGAAATTGGATGCATTTGGAAGAAGCAGAATTATTCAAGTCAGGCAGCATCAGTGGACAAACAGTTAAAGTTTCAGGTCTGTGATCAGTTTCAAAATGTTAATTTACTCTCCAGATGCTGCTAGACTTGAATATTTCTAGCTGCTTGGAAGCTAGATTTACATAAACCAAGTGATGACCCCTAAAATCCCCACAAACTACATGATCAGAAGCTATTTATGCTCAGTTGAGCTGTGCCAGCAGGTATAAGTTTACTCACATGGTCTTCATTAAACCAGTACAGTCGCTCTGTTGGATAATCTAGAGAGAGTCCAATTGGTTCTACTGAGTCAAGAACAGCAACTACTTTTCTTTCAGAGCCATCCATGCCTGCTGTCTCAATGTGGGCCTTGGAGTATACATCTCTCTGGTTTACCCAGAACATGCAGCTGAAAGAAAGAAACACTTTATATTTACGCCTTTAACTAGCCTTGCTGGATTTAAGATTTCTCTGGTTTCTTCTCACGGAAGACTACAATCAGTTCTACAACTTAATATCCCCAATATGAATAAATTATCTAATTCAATGTACCATTTCAATTGAAGGCTCAATTAGCCATCTCCCTTTGACAGTTGCACTCAAATTTCATTTCTAGCTCCTCTGCGGTCATGTTCAATTACCTTTGCTCTCGGTATGTCCAATTCAAAGCTGATTAAAATACAGCTCCCATAATTCAGAGATGATGTGACTAAGTGAAACTCTTCACAACCCCTTTCCTCAATTTGAGGGTGGCCATTGGAGTCATGGCATCACCTAGTGTAACTGCACTTCAAAGAAATTGTCCCAACATCTCACTTGTTCCTTTGAAGAGAATCTTAGACTCTGGTTGGTTTACCACTCCCTCAGGGAAAATAAAACACTGCTATATCAAATATCTTCAACCTTCTCTGCTCCAATGGAAAACCTTCTTCCTTAATCTCAAAAAGGGAGAAAAAAAAATCCTTTATCCTTAGGCAAAAAGACTGCCACATTGCAGGCTGAAGAACCACACTTGAAGTCATAGCTTAACTTCAAAGATTTAAGCAGCTTGAATAAGTTACTTGCTTACTATGTTCATGACAGGAGCACACACTTATCTGACCTTACAACCACTCCCAGGTAAGGCATTTTCCCCTGAAGCACAAGCCAGTTTCCCTGCCAAGTACCATATATTCTTTAATATTTGAGCACACATTCAGACTCCAGGTACAGGAAAAAGCAAAATGAGTATGCATTGTTGAACCAGGAGTTTACAGCACAAAGCTTTGTGTTTGCTAGAGAAACTAACAGATTTGGCTACCTTGCTTGCCAAAACCAGTTAACTGTTTAGAATCACTTATTACAGTAAGAGTGCAAACTAACTGCAAAGTTTACCTGTTGCAGTAAAATGTCCTCCCCTGCATGACAATTATAATTTGATAATTCCCCACATGCATTCTCCAATCAGGAGACTGGTCACTCCACTAATAGCCTTCATTAAACCTTAGTATATTTTAAGCTACCATGTGTGGGGAAGCAGCTTTCACATCTTTAACCAGCGATGACCCAAGTTTCATCTGAAGATGAAGCAGCAAGGTACATAGAAAATATGTCAACTGAAGACTGTTTACTAATTTTATACTAAAAGGAATTGTTCATTCAAAACCTGCACACAGGTATAAGCCATGTTCATTTTACTATTGTAAAATACAACACCTGAAATGTGAAAAGAAATGGTGAAATGCAGCACAATGTTAGTCACAAATCAAGAAATTTTCATTTTCCATTTGTTACTTTACATGGACAAGCTAGGGATGTGCAATTTTCAGATGTACATAATACAATGGGAGCAGTGTACCCATTACAAAAGTAGAGAAGTTCAGTGGTACTTGCCAAGCATGCTGGATGTTGCATAGCCCATTCTGTCCAAGCAAGGGTGGATACAAAAGTGATCAGACGTTTACATTGATATACACCAGTTTGTAAACAAACATGCACCTCAATAGTTCCACTGAAAAGTTGCATACCTTTTTGCTGGAAAGAGAACTAACTGTTCTGGTCTTATATTCTTTTCTAGAAGAGTCACAAAACCATTGCCATTAGACATGCCAGCACAAATCTTCTTTTCAAGGTAGTTGGTCCAGAAGATCAGCCCAGTAAGCCAGTCAACAGCTACACTAGTCACACCTTTGGCACCTAAAAAGGTCATTGAGGCAGTTTTACTTAATTAGCATTGAAAAATCCAAATTCACACTTAAATAGATTAGTTTAAACTTCAATATCCATCACCAAGGGTCACCTGGTAGTACTACAGAGTCCTGAAGGACATATCAGCCAGACTGGGCCTGGGGCAAGTGGTGTTAATTGACTGAGGGAAAATCTACTCTACCTTGTCCTCGAATCAGTCAGATAATACTCTTATGGACAGTTGCAAGAGTGACCATTATACAGTCCATAGAGTGGATGCATGAGAGGACATGCTCCATTGTGTTGTCTGAATGGAGAGACTCAGATTTAGCAGCTCAAAAACTGAGCATCTGAGACACTGTGGGCCATCAGTATCAGCACTGTACTCAAACACAATCTGTAACCTCATTGCCTGGCATATCAATCACCACCATTACCATTAAGCCAGGGACAATGAAGAATGAAAAACATGCCAGGCATACTTAAAAATGAGGTGCCAACCTAGTGCAGCTACAACATAGGCTACATGTATGCTAAACAGAGGCAGCAGGCAATAGACAGAGCTAAAATGATTCCAAGCCAACAGATTCGATCAAAGCTCTGCAGTCCAGCCGCATCTTGTGCAGAATAGTGGTGGACAATTAAACTGTGAGGCGGCTCCACAAACAGCCCTATCCTCAAAAGGGGAGGCCAGCATGTCAGTGCAAAGACAAAGCTGAAGTGTTTGCCACCATCCTCAGCCAGAAGTCTCCAAGGTTCCCACCATCATAGATGCTAGTCTTCAAGCCAGTGAGATTCATATGTCAAAGAAATGCCTGAAGGCATTGAATACAGCAAAAGGCTATGGGCCTTAATATCCTAGCAGTACTGAAGACTTGAGCTCAAAAAACTGTGCCCCTAGCCAAGCTGCACCAGTACAGCTATAAAAACCATCTACCTGATAATGTGGAAAATTTCAGGTAAAAATTAGAAATTTATTCCAGCCAATTACCACCTTAAGTCTACTAAAACAAAGACATGGAAGGCATCAATGCCATTGCTATTAAGTAGCACTGACTCACTCAACTGGGGTCTGCCAGGTTCACTCAACTCTAGACCTCATGACAGCTTTGGTCCTGAACACAGACCAAACAATTCCAAAGTGATGTGACTGCCCTTGACAGTCAGCATTTCACTGGGTGGGGTAGAGCCCTAGCAAAATTGAAGTAAATGGAAAATCAGGAACTCCCAACTGGTTGGAGTCTTACTCTAGCACAAAAGGATGATGGTTGTGGTCAATGGACCAAATCATCTCCACCCCAGGACATTGCTGCAGGTGGTGTCCTAGGCTCAATCTTTAGCTGCTTCATTAATGCCTTTCCCTCCATCACAAGGTCAAAAGTGTGTGGGGGAAGAAAGTTTGTAGTTCTCTACCATTTGCAGCTCCTCATACTCTAGTCCATGCTTGCATACAGCAAGACTTGGCCAACCTCAGGTTTGGGTTAAGTGGCATGTAACATTTTTGTGCCAGGCAATGATCAAGAAAATCTAACCAGCTCCCCTGATGTTCAATGGAATTACCATCACAATCCCACACCAACATCTTGGTTACCATTGACTAGACACTTAACTGGACCAGCCATACAAATAAATACTGTGGCTACAAGAACAGGTCAGAGACTGGGAATTGTCATGAGTAACTCATCTGACTCCCCAAAGCCTGGCCACCATCTACAAGGTAGAAGAGGGTGATGGAATACTCTCCACTTGGAGATGTGCACAGCTCCAACATTCAAGCTAAACACAAAAGGCAAAGCAATGCACTTGATCAGCACCCCATCCACCATCAGTAAACCATGGCAACAATGCATACCATCTACATGATGCACTGCAGCAACTTGTCAAGCACCTTCCAAACTGAGATAAGGATAAAGGCAGAAAATACATGGGACTGCCTGAAAGTTCCCCTCCAAAGGTCATAGACCATCCTGACTTGGAACTATGTCATTCCTTCAAGGTCACTGGTTCAGAAATCATGGAACTCTCCCCAACAGCACTGTGGGTGTACCAGATGGACTGACATGTCATGTCAAGGTGGCTCACTGCCTCCAGTGTGAATTAGAAATGGGCATTAAGTGCTGGCCTTGAGTGATGTGCAGATCAAGAATGAACAAAAAAGTGACTGGACAAGTTATAAATTGTTACTTGCTACAAATAATTGGTAACAATTGACAAGTACACAACTTGTGTTCATCATATTTTGTGTCAGGCCTTTCAGCCACTGCAAAACTAAACCCAAAAAAAGAAGAGTTCAGCAAAACCAGTTAATACACCATATAATCTACCTGAATACCTTTTTTCAAAACAATCCAGTTTTGCAATTAGTTTGTAAAAATCACCAGCATGTTTAAGATTTAATTAAACATATACAGGGGCAATCTTCATGTTGCACAAAGATAAAATTCAAGCCACTTCTAAATTCATTTGGTCTTTGATATACATTTCACCATGAAACTGGTGAAGTGATTCCACAGGATGGAGACAAAGTTCTACAGTAAGGTAGATTGCAGACATACAATACTATTGAGGAACAAGCTGAGGAAATGAGTATGCAAGTCAGTATTACCTTTGTAAATTGGAGAGCTTGAATTCTCAGTTAATGAACAAAATATGGTTCCCTCCACATCCACCCAGTAAAAGGCAGACTTTGCCAGGTCATATGCAATAGCTACAACTTCCTTAGCAACTGTCATCGTGTGATATTTCCTGCTGTTCAAATCAAGTATTCCTAGACTTTGGTGTCCTGCTGCCAAAATGAAAATAGCAGCTTCTGCAAAATAAAACATTTCAGTTGACTCGTTGTGGGTGCTAAGTCAGGTTTAAGAACTGCACAATTACTTTTACTTTAAAAATGGTTTGTTAAAAGTGTACATTATTGGGTGGAGTCAGATTAAGGGAGAAAGTAATAGTCTGAATCAGTGTTAATGTGCATGTATGTGAATACAGAGTGTGATTAATAAGACAAGTGAGGTACAAGTGCAGATTGCCATGTGGAAATACAATGTGGCTATAACAGACCTGGCTCAAAGTAGTGCAGCATTTGTTGTTACGTATTCCTGGATATAAGGAGCTCAGGAAATATAGGAAAGGGAAAAAAAAGGGGGAATGGTGGCAGTATGGATGTAGACCATTAGAGCTGGAGAAAAAAAAAGGATGTCCTAGGAGTTGAAGACAAAAAAAAACAATTTGGCTAGAACCACAAAAAAAAGGGAAAAGAGTGCAGTTACATTGCTTGATACCTATTGGCCACCAACTAGTGGTAAGGACGTGGAGGAACAAATTTGCAAGGAAATCAGGGGTGCAAAAATCATAAGGTAGTTATAATGGGGGACTTTAATTATTCAAACAGACTGGGATAATAAAATGGCTGAGAGGCAAGAGTTCCTAAAGGGTGTTCAGGAAAAATTTCTACAACCCTATGTTGCTAGTCCAAAGAGAAAGGAGGCACTGCTAGACCTGGTTCTTGGGAATGAAGTGGGCCAAGTGGATCTGGTATCAGTAGGAGGGCATTTAGGGGGAACAGTGATTTTAGGCTAACTATGGGAAAGGACAAAGATCAATCCAGGGTAAGAATAATTAACTGTGGGAAGGCCAACTTCAATGGAGGCAAGACTGGAGCTGGGGCAAATTAGAATCAAAAGCTGGCAGGAAAGGGAATAGACAAACAATGGGTCACTTCAAAGTGAGTTTGGGCAGTCAAGGTTTGTTCTCTTACAGGGGACAAGTTGAGCTAACAAATAGAGAGCTCCCTGGGATGACAAGAGGTAGAGATTAAGAAAAAAATTGCACTCATGATAGATTCTAGGTAGAAAATACTAAAAACAGGCTGGAGAAGGTACAGAGGGGAAGTGAAAAAAAAACAAAGCAGGAGAGACTGGCAGCTAGCATTTTAAAAAAATCCCAAAGTTTTCTATAGGCTTAAAAGTAGGGACAAGAGGATATACACATTGAGGCAGAGAGCATAGTTAAGGTTTTAAAATCAATACTTTGCATCTGTCTTGACCAAGGAAGATTCAACATTGACTGGGTTGTATGATACAAGTCAGACACTAGAGGGGTTTAAAATTGATAGAGGAACTATTGATAGGTTGTCTATACTTAAAATGGATAAAGAATCAGGGCCAGATGAGATGCATCCAAGGATATGGAGAAAAGTGAAGGTGGAAGTCAGAGGGACTGGCCATAATTTCAGTCTTCTTTAGACTTGGGGTGGTGCCAGAGGATTGGAAAACTGCAAAGGTTACACCCTTGTTCAAAAGAGGATGTAAAGATAAGCCCAGCAACTACAGGCCAGTCAGTAATTTCAGTGGTGGGAAAACTTAGAAAAAAAACCAGGACAAAAAACAATAGTCACATGGATAAATGAGTTAAGGAAAGCCAGTGTGGATTTTTTCTCTTCCCAAATGAAAAAAAATGTTCAACTCACTGGAGTTGAGGAGGTTACAGAAGGTTGACGAGGGCAATGCTGATGTGGTGTACATGGACTTTCAAAAGGCATTTGATACAGTGCCAGAGACTTGAGCAAAATGACAGCTCATGGAATAAAAGGGACAGTAGCAACATGGATACTAAATTAGTGGAGTGACAGGAAACAAAGTAGTGGTTAATGGATTTTTTTGGGCTGGAGGAAGGTTTGTAGTAGAGAGTTCCCCAGGGAAAGGGATGGGACCCTTGATTTACCCAATATTTATTAGTTACCTAGATGTTGGTGTACAGGGCACTATTTCAAAGTTTGCAGAGGATATAAAACTTGGAAGCATTGTGAACTGAGAGGATAGTGTTGAACTTCAAAAAAAAAAAGAGTGGCAGATGAGGTTCAATGCAGAGAAGTGTGAAGTGATTATTTTGGTAGCAAGAACATTGAGACACAATATAAAAGTAAAGGGTACAATTCTAAAGGGGGTGCAGGAGCAGAGGGACCTGGGTATATCTGTGCACAAGGTCATTGAAGGTGGGACAGGTTGATAGCAGTTGAAGCATATGGTATCCTGGGCTTTAGGGTATAAGAGCAAGGAGGTTATGTTTGTTTATGACACTAGTTCAGCTTCAGCTGAGTATTGTGTTCTGTTCTGGGTGCCACACTTTAAGACAGAGGGCATTGGAGGAGAGTACAGAAAAGATTCATGAGAATGGTTCCAGGGATGAGGAATTTCAGTTATGAAGATTGGAGATGTTAGGACTGTTTACCTTAGAGAAGAAGGAGTTAATTTGTTAGAGGTATTCAAAATCACAAGGGTTTGTACAGAGAAGATAGAAAGTTTCTACTCATGAAAAGGATCAAGAGGGCACAGATTGAAGTATTTGTTAAGCAGCAAAAAAAAAACTCTTCACACAGCAAGTGGTTAAGATCTGGAATGCACTGCCTCAATGTGGTGGAGGCAGGTTCAATTGAAACATTCAAAAGGCAATTAGACTGTTATATGAAAAGAATGTGCAGTGTTAGAGAGAAGGCAGGGGAATGGAACTGAAGGAATTGCTCTTTGTGAGCCACTGCAGACATGGGCCGAATGGCCTCCTTCTGCACCAACAATTGAGAGATTGTGAAGTCTGCAATGTAAACATCATAAAGGATGACTTTGCTCCATGGCAGATATCAGGAGCGTCATTTCAGCAGAGAGCTTGGGACCCCAAAACAGGGTCAGGTTGTATTTAAAGTAAATCATACTGTGACAGTCATTGCACATAGTTACATTTGCAGTGCAAATGCACCCTAATTAGCCTGGTTAAAACATTTGCCAGCTCAGCATTTGCTCAAACATTACCATGCAGAGAAAACAGTAGCAAATGTTAACAATTAATGCACAAGTTGACCATTAACCCACCAATGGAGAGATGCTTAGAATTCCAGTCTGAGAAGGCATTTCAAATCCTGAAGACATTTAGTTTAAATTGCTTGAAAATAGATACAGAAAAGCTTTCTGCTTTAAATTGGTCTCAGACGGAAATAAAATTTCAGGGCAGTATTGAAATTTAATGCAGGAGCTGAATTAGCTTGTCCTTTCTAGAGTCCCAAGTTGAGGAAAGGAGGCTGTGTATATATGACCAGTTAGCTTCATTTTAAAATTGGTTCTCTTGGAAATTTCACCAAGTTTAGCTGGGAGCAGAAACTCACTTTCACATTAAATATTTGTGTCTGATTTAAGTAGTGATTTTTTTTCCAGTTACAGGTTTTGATCTTTTTGGGAATTTCAAAACAGATCGACCTTCAGGAACAAAATTACAAATACTTCTAAGCCAAAACATTAAGATCCACAAACTCTAGGGTGTTCATTCCTCTTAACTTTTCAAAAGCATTTCCATACAGCAGGGCTATAACCAAAAAGGAAAGACTGGCATCAAAGCCTTTGGACACAGTTCAAGAATGGAAAAGCTTTCCATATAAACTGTAGCACAATCCACACAACCAAAAGCCAGCCAGAAGAATCTTTCAGGCTATGTTGAGACTTTGACACTTTACTCCCATTACCAAATACAGTAGTGGTTATGTTACTGCACTAGTAATTTCAAAAAAAAAGTCAGACTAATGATTTGAAGATGGAAGATCAAATCCTATGTGGGAATTTAATTTAGTTTGATAAACCTGGAATTAAAAATTTGTACTAGTTGTGACTGAACTTGACAGTCAAAAATCCATCTGGTTCATTAATGTCCTTTAGGGAAGTCTGTCCTTCCCTGGTCTGGCCTGTGACTAAAACCATAGCAATGTCAAATAAATTGAAAATGCTGCAAGTACTCTGGTCAGGCAGCATCTGTGCAGAGAAAAATAGTTAACATTTCAGGGTCTATGACTAAAAAAAAAAAAAAACAGACCTGGAATGTTACTTGTTTTTATTCTCCAGATGCTGCTTGACAAGTATTTCCAGCATCTGTAGTATTTTGCTTTAGTATCATAGCAATGTGGTTGACTCTTAATTATCCTCCGAAATGGCCAAGCTAGTTCTAGAGGGATAGGCAATGAATGCTGGCCTTGCCAGTGACACCCACATTCTATATTCTTAGATCAAAGCCATAACTGGCCTTCAATATTGACTGGGCAATGTTTCCTTCAGCATGAAAAGGAGACTTACCTAATAGCAATGTGCATCATACTTATTGGTTTAGGTTGGCAGGCAGCAAGGAGCAAGGGAAAATGAATGGAAGTACAAGACCAAAAAAAAGGTAGTATTGTAACTTTGTAGAAGTTTAGTAGATGCAGCCTCCAATTAGGTAGCTACAAAGGGAAGAATAGACCATTCATATCCACCAGTTATTGTCAAATAGAAACCAAAACTCCATTTAGACAATTAACTTTTACCCAAACCATCTGATCAAAAACAAATGAAATGCATTAAGGTTATATTGGTGCAACATACTACAAAGGTTTGATGCATGGAAATTGTTACTGTATTAAAATTGTTAATGTGGACAGTCTTACAATGTAGGAATTTAAGTAGCCATCTTGATACAGCTACTACAAGAAATGGCATTCAAATGAAGTGGTGTTGATGTTCAAATTCAGCTATGCTGTTAGGGACATGATTACTCAAAGATTGAGTTGTAGACACTGGCAACATCTTTGGAATTGCATCTGAAGTATCAGTGCCTAAAAGTACAATGCATGAATTGCCTGGTAACTTGAGCAATATATGCCTTGCATTGGATTAGCAGAAGATGTAGCTCCAAGACTAACACCTTTATTATGTTATAATGTTGTCTCCAACTCAACACCTGAATATGCAAAGTATTTAACCTTTAGATGATTCAAGGCACAAGTGATGCCAAGTTGGATTTTTGTAAAACAAAAATTTTCTTTCCACTATTGGTTATAATTGTACCTCCCTTTAGGAGATGGAAAGAACAATGAAGCAAAATCCAATAAGCCAAGTCACCTATTGATACTCCTTACTTTGAAGAATTGGAATTTTATCAGTTGCAGTTATTTAGAATTCAGTTCTCTTGTCTATTTTCAAGATGGGCACGTACATTGGCTTGCCATACTCTCCCCTCCCATTTGCTATATAATTCAATGGTCTTGTTATATAGCACCTCCTGCCTTTTGTGGCACTTATTTTCTGCCACATTACAGGTTGACAGTGGAAGGAAAACACTTTGGAAATAAATGGTTTCATAAAATGGAGAAATTAATACACAACCTTACAGCCATATGTAGCAACACCTGCAAAAGGAAAGGGAAGCCAGCCCAATATAGTTTCACTGAATTTTAAATTACTTACCAGAACAGTTCTTACCACCAGGCTGTAAAATCATGCCAATCGGACAAGTGCAGTGTACACCCCAAATAGCTTCTTCACACAAGGAGCTGCAGCCCCCATTATTGTCCCAACACTTTTTACCTAAGGCAAGATTTTGAATAGAAATGAACAGGCATTTTTTGCACAGCTATGAAAATGGGAAGGATTATGCAGTGTACAGTAAAACTCATTAAAGTTACCAGAATTGGTGAATTAAGTAGCCAATTGGCTGCAAAAAACAAGTTGCAAATAAGTAATTCCAACAAAATATTGTAGACTATGACATTAGTCATGATAAAACTCAAGCTGTAGGAAATGCAGTCAACACCCCCATTTGCAGTATTCATAGGGCACAGAATAATCAAAAAAGTGCCCTATATGTTGAGCTACTCAATCAGTTGTGCAATGATCCAGGGCAATAGTCTTCAGGAGGTATTGAATGCCAGGCTTTGACATTCTGAAGGGAGCAGGTGGATGCAACTACATATTAATGTAGACAGAGCTAGAATTAAAGAGATCATGAAAGCCCAAGATTATGAAGGTTATACATGTAACCCATTGAACATTACCATAGATTGGCAAGAGTTAGAAGGCACAAATCAAAAACAAAATTTAAAAACAATGGAAAACTGATCCAAATTTTGAATTCAAGTTTAGTTGCTACAAAATTAAATGTAATCCAAAATAAGTGCACCAAAAGCCAAGCCATGTCTTACCACAAGTTTCTGGTTCATCAGTTCCATCCATACAATCTGATATCCCATCACATATTTTATGCTTAGAAATGCATTTGTTGCTACATTCATATTCCACACATGTTTCTTTATGCTCAGCTTCTGCCATCAAGGATAGAGATACTTGGATTATACACTTCAAACAATGCACTGATTGATTTCCAAAAGGCACTCAAGGTGAGGCCACAATCTCCAATGAATGCACAACACTAAATGCACTGATTAGTGCTATACAAAACCACATACTAGGACATCCCAGGTTTAATTTGGATTTTTAAAATTGGGCAATGACAGCTCTTTGCAGCAAACGACCCTCATCCTTTGGATGAGAAGCTAGTGATTCCTCTGCCATTACCAACCAACAGCTGCTGATCCTTCCTCAGCAATGTGACTGCAGGCCCCAATAAGGCCATTTTAACATTTTGCCAACCCTCCAGTGTTGAAAGCCTCAGTCTGGGGTCAACCAAAAGTATTGAGATTCCCCAAAGTTCTGGGAAAAGTTGTGTTCAAGGACTAGCTTGTGGCTAATGTGACCCTATCCCCCCTGAGACAGGCACAAGGCAGGAAATGCTAGGACACAATTGTGCTCCAGTTGGAAAATTTAAGCACTTGAGTAGGTAGGGTCAGGAAATTTTTGGGCAATTGCGTTAATCAGCAAATTGAAAAGGAAATTAATCTTTCAAAAATGGGATCACTTTCAGAACTTTGCACTTCAAAATCCAGAAGGCAACCCATTAAAAACAAAAAAAAAATGACCCAAGGGAGAAATCTCAATATCTAGAGAGTCCACATCTGAGGGAAAAGAAAACAAAATTCAGTTTTTGTGCATCCTGATGCTTGCTGCTGGACCAAGCCATTGTTTACTACACAGTAAACTCCATAAAAGCCAATGTTTAATCTTCCCGATCAGATGAGTGTGGGTGGTTCAGATTCTAGAAACCAATAAAGCTTTGATATCCAATTAGACTGAACCTATATAAATGAGAAACTGCAGCCTTTGCACTTTGCCAGTTTGTTCACCCTGCATGGTATACAAACCCACTATGTTTATCATACATTGCACATTGATCCTTACTAAAAAAAAAAATTAAACCCAAAAAATGGTTAACAGAATTCATTCTATTTGCTCACTCCAATTTACATCGTTAAATTATATAGCAAAAATGAATTGCTTAACAGGAAAACCAGTAATGAATTGTTGGATCTTTTAATGAAATGTAGTGGCATTATGCAAATTCATAGTCTACAATTTGCTGCAATATCCCAATTAATCTATCCAAGAACATGGAAAATACCACTGATCCACTCAAATGTATTTTATGGGGCACAATTTTGTCATATTTAAATTGATAAGTTAGTTAATTAGACACTCTGACCAAGGAGATTTCATCTTAGCCAACACCCACAGTTCAAGTAGTGCATCACATAGCATTCAGGAGCTGGATTGCATTTGACTTTTCATTTCTTATCTAGGGGTGAAGGCTAAATACCACTGCTAATATCAGCAACTGAACTCAAGTATGGATACATTCCATGAGCACCAGAACATGTTTGAACTAGAATCAAAATTAGGAATGTCCAGGCAAGTCAAATGATTTACTTATCGTATTTAAGTAGCTCTTGCCCCACCCCCACCTCAATTGCTTATAACCTTTGACATTTCTAATATTTGCTAGTTCCGAAGGAGGGTCACTGACCCAAAACATGAACTCTGCTTCTCTTTCCACAGATGCTGCCAGACCTGCTGAGTGGTTCCAGCATTTCTTGTTTTTATTACTTATTGTAATAAACACATTACCAAAGCAAGCCCCTTTCTCAATATTTTGTTGACCACTCCCACTAGTGGGTGAAGAATCAACTAGTTTTAAAAAAGGTAATTATCTTTATACTGGAGTGAAAGACCCAACTTAACTTTATACCCAAAGTCAGTTAATTTCAGGTTTCAAAGATTATTTTAAACAAATATGGAAACAATTTTCTCCAATGGAGTGAAAATAGGAGCTGACCTGAACTGGCTTTATTATTTCCACACTGCAGCACACACCTCTTCCCTCCCCATCACCACCACAAAAGGTAGGTTAGAGTGAAAAGGCTCTACGTGCATGATATTTAATTCTAGCATTGAGCTCACCACAGAATTCTTCGTCAGAGTTGTCTCCACATTCATTAATACCATTGCACATGGCATCCTTAAGAACACATTTTTGGTTTCTGCATTGCCATTGTGTTCCAAGACAGGTCTTGTTTGGACAGTTAACTTCATCTGAACCATCATCACAGTCTGCTTGCCCATCACACAAAGTCCATTCATCAATGCAGTAAGTGCCATCATGACACTGGATTTTTCCAGTACCACATTTTGAGTATTCTAGGATAAATATAATGTTTCAAAAGTTAAAATGGTCAACACCCACAAATATTTCAGTAGAAAGCAACTTTGATAACAAATCTATTTGTTCAGACCTTATAGAAAGTATTCAAATCCAGAATTTCTGGTTTAAATGTAATGAAGTTTGTCTAAACTTTTCAAAGTATAATCAAGTATTGGTCATACTGCAGTGCAATTCATTTGAGCCATACAATCAGTGCTTGTCCAACCCAAGCATGCTCAATCCACTGTCCATTTTCTCATATGCAATAGAAAAATGCAAAAACCAATTACACTACTCAAATTTCAATTTTTAATACACTAGAATATTTAAGGCCAAAAAGACTTGCAGGTTGGTAGGTAAATTGGCCATTATAAATTGCCCTTAGTATAGGTAGGTGGTAGGGAAATATAGGGACAGGTGGGGATGTGGTAGGAATATGGAATTAGTGTCTGATTAGTATAAATGGGTGGCAGATGGTCAGCACAGACTCGGTGGGCCAAAGGGCCTGTTTCAGTGCTATATCTCTAAACTGAACTAAATAAGCCGTTTGGCTCAGCTTTTCCAGAATAAACTTAAATGTACATGAAAAAAACCAATCAAGATGTTAGAGAAACATTTCACTTATTAGATGGCTTCTCAATTTTGTATTTAACTACCAGGTAAAAACCAGTGTTGACTTTGTTCCCATCCATGTTCAAAATGACTCAGACACTTTACACTTGATCTTTTGGACGACTTAAAAAATTGATGGGACACCATGTTCAATTAAAAGTTAAGGCTAATAAAATAGACTGTAGATTTGAAATTTCAGCAAGATAAAGTCAAACAAACTTAAAAGGGCCAATGTGGTAAAATAACTTGCTCTTATTTTGCAGCAAACCATTGGCAGTAGTGACCAACTAGGCAACCACAAGTTTAGAACCCCAGGTAACTTGTATACTATTGTACACAGCCATTTTAAGTGACTGGTTTTATTATCTGACTGCCTTTAGAAAATCTTGAAGTACTATTCCATAGGTCACTTCCTACTGACAAAGATCACAAAGTCAAGCTTCTGCTAGTTACATCAGCACAATACAGGCAGAACCAGTACAAAGGGAGTAGGGAATTTTAATTTGAGTTAGGTCTAAAACTATTTCTTCAGAGATCGTCACAGTAGCTCAAAATTTGAATCCTGAATCAGGCTTGGGCCAGAAAACAGGTTGAGGTTGAAATTGCTGAGATTCAATCAATTGCACTGCTGAAATGAAGACTGTTCAAGTTATGCAAACTTAAGTACATAGATACAAGAATGTATTTTTAAAAAAAAGTTATAAAAAAGATTTGAGTCAGAAAAGGGTGCATGACAGATGCCATGTGAATAATACAATCGAGACCCAGGCTGAATATAGAAAGTTCAGAGGGGGAAAAAGTGACAAACAAATAAGGGAAGAGAAGAACAGAAAAGAGACTAGCAGCTAACAAAGGGAATCCAGGTCTTCCATCAGCATGCAAATATAAGGGTGGTAAAGGAGAAGTGGGTCTGATTAGGAACATAAATGGGGATTTATGCATGGAGGCATAGGGCATGGTTGAGGAACTAAAAGTGAGAGATTATATATATGAAATTGCACAGAAAATGGCCATAATCTTCTACTCCAGATATGCAGGGGATGGTTTTTTGGTGGGGGGACTGCAGCAGGCAAGGAGAGGTGGTATCAGAGAACTGCAAATGTTACACCCTTGCCCAAGAGGTTGAAAGGATAAGTCCAGCATCTAAGTGGCCAGTTCTATCCTAGTGGTGGAAAGCTGTTAGAAGTGATCATTTGGAACATAATTGATTTGGACAAATTTGAAATAAGGAAAGCTAGCATGTATTTAAGGGCTGTTAAGTTATCAAAAAACAAAACGAGTTAACCAAGGGTTACTGAGGGTAATGGACGTGGTGTACATACACTTACAAAAGGCATTTGATAAAGTGTCACATGACAGGTGCCAAAGTTAGACCCCTTGGAATAAATGGGACAGTAATGGCTGAGTGATGGAAACAGTTGTTTCCCAAGGGCAAGTGTTAGAACCCCTGCTTTTCTTGCTGTATAATCTAGACTTGGGTACAAATGACACTTCAAAATTTGTCAATGACAAGATTGCAGGGCAGGTTGAAGAACAGATCACGAGGAGATTTGATAGAGGTGTTTGGACAGTTGTAGGGAGAAACTGTTCCCATTGGACAAAGGATCCAGAACACTGATTAAAAAAAGGTGTTTGGCTAAAGCAGCAATGGTGATTAGAAAATTTATTTTAAAATGCAGTGAGTGATTAGGATCTGGAATGCACGGCCCAAGTGTGGCAGAAGCAGATTCAATTGAGGTCTTCAGAAAAAATTTGCAGGGCTATGGGGAAAGGCAGGGGAGTGGGACTACAGGAGCTGCTCTTGGAGAGCTGGCACAGATGACATACCAAGTGGCCTCAATTTACTAAGAAGTGGACTGGTGTACACCAATTAACTCAAGTGTATTTTGCAAAGTTGAGATTTTTAAAATCAGGCTGTTCACAGGTAAAGGACTGGGCACCTAGCAAAAAAATGCTAATTTTCATCTATATTAAGACTGCACCAGGTTACCATTCAAATACATTCAGGAATGTTTTAATGGAAAGAACAATTATATTTATTACAATTACATGGGTCCATGGAAGATAAAGTTTGATTATGCTAATTATGAGATTTAAAGCCCAACTTGGCCAGTGCATCCAACAATTTCATAACCATGTCTGGAGTAGAAGCTCTACCCCATGCATTTCACTTTTTAAAAATTATATCACAGGATGATAGAATCACTGACAAGGCCAGCATTTATTGCCCATCCCCAATTACCCTTGAAAAGGTGGTGAGCTGCCTTCTTGAATTGCTGCACCATGTGGTGTAGTGCTGATAGAGTTCCAGATTTTTGACCCAGTGACGGTGAAGGAATGACAATATAGTTCCAAGTCAGGATGTGAGACTTGGAGGGGAACTTGCAAGTGGTGTTCCCATGCATCTGCTATCCTTATCCTTCAACAGAAAGGTAGTCATGGATTTATAAAGGTGCTGTCAAAAGGAGGCATGGAGAGTTGCACCTTTTGTTGGTATACACTGCTATCACTGTGCACCAGTGGCAAAAGGAGTGAACATTTAAAGTGGCGGATGGGGTGATCAAGCAGACTGCTTTGTCCTGGACAATGTCAAGACTCTGGTGTTGTTGGAGCTACACTCATCCAGGCAAGTCGAGAGTATTCTAATCACCTGCAAATCTGATGTCAGGAGTGGACAGGCATTGGGAAGTTGGTTAATCAATACAGAATTCCCAGCCTCTGACTTGCACTTATAGCCACAGTATTTATGTGGCTGATCCAGTCAGTTTCTAGTCAATGGTAATCCCAGGATGTTGACTGAATGGGGGAAATTCAGCAATGGTATTGCCATTGTTTGTCAGAGATGGTTGGATTTTTTTTTGGAGATAGTCATTGCCTGGCACTTGTGGCACAAATATTACTTGCCACTTATCAGCCCAAGCCTGGCTGTTGTCCAGGTGTAGACACTGCTTCAGTATCTGAGGAGTTGAGTAGTACTGAACACTGCACCTGTGGTCAGCAAACACCTCCATTACTAACCCTACGATAGAGGGAAGGACATTGATGAAGCAGCTGACAATAGTTGGACAGAGGACACTAACTTGAGGAACTCCTGCAGTGATGTCCTGAGGCTTAGATATTTGACTTGAACAACCACAACCATCTTCCTTTTACTAGGCATGACTCCAACCATCCTTGAAGCAGAGCTTTGGTGCCCCACTGGTCATCTGGTCCCAGCTACCTCCCCATTTAGAAGGTCCTTGGGTATGCAACCATCTCCCATCCTGTGGATGTGACCAATCCACTGAAGCCACCTCTGATTAGTGCCAACACTTGGGAGCTTTGCCTTGAGGACTGCTACATTTGAGATTGTCCTGCCAGGATATACCCATAATACACTACAGACAGTGAAGATGGAAATTAGATTCTTTTCCTGGTAGCTGCAAGTCACCCATGTTTCACAGCCATACAGCAAGGTACAGAGAACACAAGCCTTATAAACTATCAGTTTGGTGTTATCCCATTCACTGTCTGCATATTTGGCCACCTTGCCAGTTAATATATTTATTAAGATAATAATCATAACTACTGGATCATTGTAAAAACCATCTCATTCACTTTGGAAAAAGAAATATGCTGTCTTTACCAAGTCTTGCCAGCATCTCTGCAGACCCACAGCAATGAGCAATTCTGAATTGCCCTCTGAAATGGCCTAACAAGGCACTCAGTTAAGACCTTGCCAGCAACACCCAGATCCAATGAATGAATTACACTCCCTGGTTTCCTCTACATATTTGGGCTTCTGCCACATCAGTTATATTCTCTACACTCTGCTTACTCTAGCTATAACTGCTTTCAGTCTATTCACATCCTCCCTCAAGTGATCACAACTGCTGATTTTTCTTACCAATAAAATGTCTCATCTGGTCACTAGTCATTACATGAATGGCTGCAAGACAGTAGTGTTCCTCAGCTGCACAGAAGCCCAAGCAACAATCAGCCTACCTCATTACCCACTCCTAGGCTCCTAACAGATGATTAATTAATATTTACATAGGAACATACAAATTAAGAGCAGGAGTAGGCTCCTTGGCCCCTCGAGTCTGCTCTGCCATTCAAGATGATCATGGCTGATCTAATGTAACTTCAACACCACATTCCCACCTACCCCCAATAATTTTTCACCCCCTTGCTGATCAAAAATCTACCTTTGCCTTAATATTCAAAGGCTGCTTCCACCACCTTTTGAGGAGGAGTTCCATAGACTCAACCCTCAGGAAAAAATTCTCCTTATGTCTTAAACTTCATTTTTAAAAAAATATATAAAATCGATCCCTAGTTCTAGATTCTCCAACAGGAAACATCCTTTCCACATCCAACCTGTCAAGGCCCCTCAGGATCTTATATTTCAATCAAGTCACCTCATTCTAAACTCCAGCAGGTTTAAGCCTAGCCTGTCCAACTTTGCCTCACATGACAATCCACCCATTCCAGATATTAGTCTATTAAACCTTCTTTGAACAGCTTCCAGTTACATTTTTACTTAAACAAGACCAATACTATATATAGTATTTCAGATGTACAGTCATCAATGCCCTGTATAGCTAAAACATAACCTCCCTACTTTTGTAGTCAACTCCCCTGCAATAAACATTATCTTTCCCAGTTACTCCTACCTGCATACCAACCTTTTGCAATGCATGCACAAGGACACCTAGATCCCCGTACATTTCAGAGCTCTGCAATCTCCCATTTAGAGAATATGCTTTAATTCTTCCTGCCAATTTCACATTTTCCCACATTATGTTCATTTGCCATATCTTTACCCACTCATTTACCCATGTCCCTTTGTAACCTTTTATCCTCTTCACAACTTACTTTCTTGCCTATCTTTATATCAGCAAATTTAACCATACCTTCATCCAAGTCATTTATATAATTGTAAAAAGTTGACGCACCAGCACTGATCCCTGTGGCACACCACTCTATACATCTTGCCAACCAGAAAATGACCCATTTATGCCTACTGTTTCCTGTTAGCTAGCCAATCTTCTATTGATGCTAAAATGTTACCCCCTACACCATACGCTTTTATTTTCCACAATAACTTTTGATGTGGCACCTTAACAAATGCCTTCTGAAAATCCAAGTACACTACATCCACTGCATATGTTACTTTAAAAGAACTCCAATAAATTGGTTAAACAGGATTTCTCTTTCACAAAGAGATGTTGAATCTGCCAGATTACCTTGAATTTTTTTTTTTTTTTTTAAGTGCCCTGCTTTAACCTCCAATAGCAGACATTCTCCCTATGATGGCTGTTAAGCTAACTGGCCAGTAGTTTCCTGCTTTCTGTCTCCCTCTGAGCAAAATGAGTTATATTGGCCACTTTCCAATCTAACAAAACCTCCCCCAAATAAAAGGAATTTTGGAAAATTAAAACCAACGCATCAACTATCTCACTAGCCACTTCCTTTAAGACCCTAGGACAAAGTCCAAAAGAACCCAGTAACTTGCTAACCCACTCCTCCAACTATTTACTCAGTACCACTTCCCTGGTGATTTTAATTGAGTTCCTCTTCCATTTCCTGATTTAGTTATTTCTCAGATGTTACTTGTACTCACCATGGTAAAGACCAGTACAAAATACCTGTACAGTTCATCCACCATCTCTTCATTTTCCATTATTAATTCCCAAGCCTCACTTTCTTTGGACCAATGCTCAAGTTTTTGAAAAAAAAAAAATCTATAGAAATTTACTGTCTTGATGCTGCTGGCCAGCTTCTTCTACCCTTATTAATCTTCTAATTGTTCTTTACTGCTTTTTATATTCTATCCAATCTGCTGGCCCGTTACCCATCTTTGTATAATTACATAATTTTTCTTTCACTTTGATGCTATCTTTAACTTGTTAAATGATGGGCCCTCCCCCTTGACTTTTTCTAACCATTGGAATATACCTATTCATTTAAAGTGATACACAATACTAGTGCAGCTCCTCATTCTCTTAATACTTCTCCCCACACGCCCCCGCAATTCAAATCCCTAAACGATAATTTAAGCAGTTTCCTCCTATACTGTCAAGTGTAGGAAGCAAGGTTAGCGTTAAAAGCTTGAAATTCAACCCACCACATCGTTCATCAACGCCATCAGGGCAATCTTCATCGCCATCACACAACCAAGAAAACGGGGCACAGCCGTCTCCGCAGGGAGTCTGGTGAAACAATCGGCACCGATCTCCATCTACGGGAGAGGTCGATGGAGTGAGAAGCAAATAAAACAAACAGTCACAAGGTATAAGAGTGCACACGTCTAACGATGCACTATTCAATAACCTATTACAGACTTCACTTTGATTATGAAAGCAACAGCAGATATTATTAGAATTCACCCAAAGCGAAAAAGCTTTTCACTCCCCTATCCCAGTCTTGCTACCTTCAACACGTGAAACTAGGCACTCTCGGTTTAGGTCCACTTTGCTTTGGGTCAGTATCACAGTAACTTACCCACGAGATTAACATCCCTTTCAGAAAGAATCAAACAGTTTGTAAATATCCCCAAGAGCAGCCACTTTAAAATTATCCATCCCATTTTTGCCCCCTTCCTTGGTCGACCCGAGCCAGCACCCAAATTATTAAAAGGAAACTGCAGAAAGAGAAGTCCTGCAAAGCCTTTCATATAGACCCACTCATTAGACCCGATTTCAACAGAAACCTGCCATTCGTCACAATTGCGAAGTGCTCTGGAAATCTATTAACAGCAATTAGTCAATTTCACCCGTTTGCTTTAGTCTTTGTGGATTGAACGATCACCGGCATTTGGACATGGGTTGATTTAACTGATGTTCCGATAAGAATACGTTAAATGTGTTATTTTTCCATTTAAAATTTAATTGGTTTGGAAGGAGATTTGTATTTAAAGGCAGTTAAATGACCAATTGATATCACAGCCATTACAGTTACACAACAGCCATGTAGTTACATCGCACCATATAATAGTTGCTTCACAAGATATATAATTGAATCGCACATATATAATTAGATGAAACCATGAGTAGTTATACCACAGCCATATATAATTATACCGTACCCATTTTTGAATTACACTTTGTATAATTACATCATACCCCAAATATGTATAATTATACCACAGCCATGTATGGTGCCATCACAGTTATGGATAATTGTATCACTATTTCCTTTATTTACTGAAAGTGCTGGAAATACTCAGCTGGAAATACTGTGGCCTTGACAGACCTGAAATGTTAACTCTGCTTGTCTCTCCACAGATGCTGCCTGACCTGCTGAGTATTTCCAGCAGTTTTGGTTATTATTTCAGATTTCCAGCATCTGCAGTATTTCACTTTTATTCTTTTACTTACGGTTATATTTTTGGGTTGTTTCAATCCTTTATTGTAGATTTTCCAGTTATCGTATCTTAGATCACTCTTACAGGTGAGATGCAACTTCCTCGGCCTTTGAGAGTCTTCTCTAGTCTTACTATCTGGGTAAAGCTTTCAGTAACACACCAGGCCAATGAATAGAAAACCCTACTCTGTCAATTTCTTTTGAACCTACTGAAATTATTCTGATGGCACCACAAGGTTTACCTCCAGTGTGTGTCTGATGATAACATCACATCAGACCTCGATACCATTTGTAATTAACCTGCTTCTGTGTAACCTTGCGTTAACAACACAGCACCCCTTGTCCTTGGCTCTTTGTGACCTGCCTTACTGTGTAGGTTTCTGTTTGATTCATTTCCCAATCACAGGGAAATTATCAGGTGTCAGCCATGGCTCAGTGATAGCACTGTCATCAGAAGGTTGTGGGTTTGTGTCCCACTGCAGAGACTTGAGCACAAAATCTAGGCTGACACTTCAGTGCAGTACTGAACACATGTTGCACTGTTGCAGACTATCTTCTGTATAAAATGCCTTCCCTCTCAAATGGATGTAAAAGTTCCCATGGAATAATTTTGAAAAAGCGTAAGGGAGTTCTCCAGCCTAATATTTATGTCTGAACCAACACCACTAAAACAGGTTATCTAGCCATTATCACATTGCTGCTTGTGGGAAATTACTGTGTGCAAATTGGCTGCTGCATTTCCTACATTACAACACTTCAGAAGTATTTAGTTAGCTGTGAAGTGCTTTGAGCTGTCCTGTGGTCATGAAAGGCACTATCTATATAAATGGAAGTTCTTCCTTATTTCTTTATCATTATTTTCTTTAGCTCTCCATCTGTTGCTAAGACCTTTTGAAATTCCTAATTGTCGAAGTTAAAAAGCAACAGACTGTCATAGGAACAGGGGTGGGGAAGCCATTCCAGTCCTTTAACCCAGAAAATTTCAACTTATATTCACAACTGAAAATTTGAAAATGCAGTGGATGTGAAATGTACTTTTGACACTACACAATTTAGGATTTAGGATTAGAGTTAAGTAGGGGACAGTATAGTTAGAGAGATAGCACTCTCCTTTGCTGTCGAGAGCATGAGTCCCGAAGGCTGTGTTGCCTGCCTGGTGCCAGGATTCGGGACATCTGCTCGGGGCTGGAGAGGAACTTGTAGTGGGTAGGGAAGGATCCAGTTGTTGTGGTCTACGTGGGCACCAATGACATAAATAGGACTAGGAAAAAAGGTTCTGCTTAGGGATTATGAGCAGCTAGGGGCTAAATTAAAAAGCAGAATCATAAAGTAATAATCTCTGAGTTACAACTTGAGCCATGAATAAATTGGCATAGGGTAGATAAGATCAAAGAGTTGAATGCATGGCTCAAAGATTGGTGTGGGAGAAATGGGTTTCAATTCATGGGACACTGGCACCAGTACTAGGGAAAGACAGAGGTGTCCAAAGGGACAGTCTTCACCTGAATCATGCTGGGACTATTGTCATGACGAATCATATAACTAGGGCTGTAGAGACGACTTTAAACTAAATAATGGTGGGGGGGGGGGTGGGGGTGAGGGGGGGTGGTGGTGGTGGTGGTGGTGGTGGTCGGGGAATCACATGAGAGGAGATTTGGTAAGTTAAAGAGAAGGGACATGACAATAGAACAGGGTAGCAATAAGGGTAATGTTAACCAGACTGTGACAGGAAGGGACAGAGAGAATAAACTTAAGAGTGCACCAGCAGATAAGGTCAGGGTGTGGAAGAATGGTAAAAAGACAGAATTAAAGGCTCTGTATTTGAATGCACGCAGCATTCGTAACAAAATGGATGAATTGATATCACAAATAGAAATAAATAAGTATGATATGATAGCCATTACAAAGACATGGTTGCAAGGTGAATATTCAAGGGTATTTGACATTTCAGAAGGACAGGAAATAAAGAAAAGGTAGTGGGGTATCTGTTATTAAAGGGTGAGATTAGTACAGTAGTGAAAGATGACCTTGGTTCAACAGAGCAAGATATAGAATCAGTTTGGGTGGAGATAAGAAATAGCAAAGGAAAGAAGTCACTTGTGGGAGTAGTTTATAGGCCCCCTAACAGTAGCTACACTGTAGGACAGAGTATACATGAAGAAATAATGGGGGCTTGTAAGAAAGGTACCGCAATAATTGTGGGTGATTTTAATCTTTATATAGTTTGGAGGAATCAAATTGGTGAAGGTAGCCTGGAAGACAGGTTCATAGATTATATTCGGGGCAATTTCTTAGAGCAATACATTCCAGAGCCAACCAGTGAGCAGGCTATTTTAGAGCTGGTAGGACCTCATAGTAAAGGAGTCTCGAGGCAAGAGTGATCAGAACATGACAGAATTTCACATTCAGTTTGAGGGTGAGAAGGTTGCATCTAAGACTAGTATATGAAGACAGAGTTGGCTAAAGTGGACTGGGACAATAGGTTAAAAGGTAGGATGGTAGAGAAGCAGTGGCAGACATTTAAGGAGATATTTCATAACTGTCAACAAAGATATATTCCTTTGAGAAAGAAAGATTCTATGAGAAGGATACACCATTTGTGACTAACAAAGGAAGTTAAGGATACTATCAAATTGAAATAAAACACATACAATACTGCAAAAATGAGTGGTAGGTCAGAAGATTGGACAAATTTTAGAAACCAACAAAGAATGATTAAAAAAAGAGGGAGAAATTAGAGTATGAGAGAATGCTAGCTAGAAATATAAAAAACAGACAGTAAATGGCTCTACAAGTATATAGAAAGGAAAAGAGTATCTCAAGTGAGCTTTGATCACTTAGAGGGTGAGACTGGGGAATTAATAATGGGAAACAAGGAAATGGTGGAAGTATTGAACACGTACTTTGTATCAGTCTTCACTGTAGAAGACACAAAAAGCATCCCAAGAATAGTTTAAAATCAAGAAGAAAAGAGAGGGAGGAACTTAAAACAATTAGGGAAAAGGTACTGGGAAAACTATTGGTACTAAAGGCTGTCAAGTCCCCGGATCTGATGGCCTGCATCCTAAGGTCTTAAAAGAAGTGGCTACAGAGATAGTGGATGCATTGGTTGTAATCTTGCAAAATCCACTCGGTTCTGGAAAGGTCCTAGAGGATTGGAAAACTGCAATTGTAACATCTCTATTCAAGAAAGGAGGGAGACAGAAAGCAAGAAACTATAGGCCAGTTAGCCTAACATCTGTCATAGGGAAGATGCTTGAATCTATCATTAAAGACTTAATAGCAGGACTTCACAAAATTGTAATACAACCAGGCAGAGTCAACATGGTTTTGTGAAAAGAACATCGTGTTTGACTAATTTATTACAGTTCTTTGAGGAAGTAACGAGCAGGGTGAATAATGGGAACCAGTAGATGTGGTGTATTTGGTTTTCCAAAAGGCATTCAGTAAGGTGCTACATAAAAGGCTACTACACAAGATAAGAGCTAGTGGTGTTGGGAATAACATATTAGCTGTAATAGAGGATAGGTTAGCCAACAGGAAGCAGAGAGTCAGGGTAAATGGGCCATTTTTGGGTTGGCAAACTGTAACAAGTGGGATGTGTTATGACCAAGGTGGGAGGGGTGCACTGTTAATTCAGTCCCCCTTCTCCACGGATCACAACATATATTTAAATTTTCCCACTTACTTTAACAGTCAATTATATACTCTATTTTCCCCCAGAATAAAGCACGTGAACCAGGTTTCTTTAATAAGCAACAAAATTATTCATTTATTATAAACCAAGTCTTAACCATTAATAAAGTAAAACATACACACCAATTGAAATATTAAAGCCCCTTATTTATCCAAGTCCATAAACACATACACCCATACATAAACAACCGATTAACTGGGGGAAAAAGAAGGGATTTTTGTTTACAGTTGTTACAAAGAAATAGAAAGAATAAAAAAACGCTTAGGATGAAAAGACAATGTGGAGGGAAGTCCTTTATTTTGGTGAGGGGTCCCAAAGGTGTTGACGGCTGTCAATGGGATCTTCCTAGAACACTTCTTTCCAGGCAAGGTTGATGACCAGGTTGGATACGCTTTCCAAGATGCAGCTACTGAGGCTTCAGTTAGCTCTTAAACCAGAAATGCAGCAACAAAGGTTCCAGTTCCACACATTTGTCATGTAAGTTCTTTAATCGTGCAGGCTTTCTTCAACTACAGGAGGAAATAGGAATACTCTTGATGCAGGATTCCTTTTCAAGAGAAAGATGGGCTGGTAGTTTCCTGGCACGTCAATAAGCAAACTTCTTCCGTTTCAGGCCAAAACCAACTGGCTTTTTTAACAGTTCAAATTGAAACTAAAACTTTTCCAGAGGTCTAGTCTCATGATCTCTATAAATCTTGGACTGTCACCTCTCTGTAAACCAAAACAACCCCTGCTGTTTTTATTTGAAAACAGATGCCTTCCAGTAACTGTTTATAGTTCCACTCTCAGTCCCAACCTTCTGGTGACCAGCTTTTAAAACCCCCCCACAAATTTCAGCTTCTATGAAATCCTTTTCAGTTTTAAAATATCGATTCTCAAATTTTAACAAAAAAACGGAAACACTCGAAATCAGTGTCACAGGGATCAGTGCTGGGGCCTCAACTATTTACTATCTATATTAATGACTTGGATGGAGGGACTGAGTGCATGGTCGCTAAATTTGCTGATGACACAAAGATAGATAGGAAAGCAAGTTGTGAAGAGGACACAAAGAGTCTGCAAAAGGATATAGATAGGTTAAGAGAATGGACAAAAGTTTGGCAGATGGAGTATAATGTGGGAAAATGTGAGTTTGTCCACTTTGGCAGGAAGAATAGAAAAACAGAATATTATTTAAATGGAGAGAGACTGCAGAAATCTGTGACACAGAGAGATCTGGGTAAGCTGGTATAGGAATTACAAAAAGCTAACGTACAGGTGCAGCAAGTGACTGGGAAGGCAAGTGGAATGTTGGCTTTTATTACAAGGGGAATTGAGTATAGAAGTAGGGAAGTGTTGCTACAGCTGTACAGGGCCTTAGTAAGACTGCATTTGGAGTACTGTGTACAATTTTGGTCTCCTTACTTAAGGAAGGATATAATTGCATTGGAAGCAGTACAGAGAAGGTTTACTTGGCTTCACTTTTCTGGGATAAGGGGTTGTCTTATGAGGAAAGCTTGAGCAAGTTAGGCCTATATTCATTGAAGCTTAGAAGAATCAGAGGTAATCTTATTAGATTAGATTAGATTAGAGATACAGCACTGAAACAGGCCCTTCGGCCCACCGAGTCTGTGCCGAACATCAACCACCCATTTATACTAATCCTACACTAATCCCATATTCCTACCAAACATCCCCACCTGTCCCTACCACCTACCTATACTAGTGAAAATTTATAATGGCCAATTTACCTATCAACCTGCAAGTCTTTTGGCTTGTGGGAGGAAACCGGAGCACCCGGAGAAAACCCACGCAGACACAGGGAGAACTTGCAAACTCCACACAGGCAGTACCCGGAATCGAACCCGGGTCCCTGGAGCTGTGAGGCTGCAGTGCTAACCACTGCGCCACTGTGCCGCCCATTGAAACATATTGAAACATATAAAATTCTGAGGAGGCTTGACAGGGTGGATGCTGGGAGGATGTTTCCCCTTGTGGGGGATGGGGGGGGGGGTAGAACTAGGGGGCACATTTTAAAAATAAGGGGCCTCCCATTTAAGATGGAAATTAGGAAGAAATTTTTCTCTCAGTGGTTCGTTAGACTTTGGAATTCTCTAGCCCAGAGAGCAGTGGAGGCTGCGTCACTGAATATATTCAAGGCTGAGTTAGACAGATTCTTGATTGACAAGGAAGACAAGGGTTATGGGGGATAGACAGAAAAGTGCAGTTAAGGCCACAATCAGATCAGCCATAATCTTATTGAATGGCACAGCAGGCTCGAGGGGCTGAATGGCCTAATCCTGCTCCTATTTCTTATGTTATTATGTTCTTAACGTTAATATTTTGGGTTAGAGTTAGGTTTGGGATTCAGATGTTAGGTTTATGGTCATGAATTATGTTTAGGGTTAGGGTTACCGCTCAGGCTTATTGTGTTAGTGTTAAGATGTTAGCACTTAATGTCGGGGGCTTGGGTTAAGAGTTAAGGAATAGGGTTAAGGATAGGGTGTAGGTTGGGTTTAGGATGTTAAGATTAGGAGTTAGAGTTGACAGAGAGCATCACAGGAGCCATGAGGTGCATAAATACAGTGCAGGCATGGCTAGAGTTGCAGAGGGCTTCGTGGGAGACCCGAGGAGCATAAATACAGTGGCAGCATGGCAGGAGTGGCAGAGAGCATCACGTGAGGCCTGAGGAGCATAAAGATAGTGCAGGCATGATGAGAGTGCCAGAGAGCATCACAAAACAGCCACAAGGAGAAAACTGAAGAAGAGATGCCCATATAAGCACAGAAGGTGGAACCCAATGTCATGCTAGGCCCCCCACCTGCCAAGAATGAGGCACATTAATTTTGTCATGAACATTGATTTTTAACTGTTACTCGAGTGAAGAAAGGACTTGTTAAACATATCAGCCGTGGCTGGAAAAGACATTTCCATATTAACAGACGGTGTTTGGAAGGACAAAACAGCCATTCCCTGACAACCCACAATGGACTTTTGATCACCAGACATTGAAGGTGGGGGAGCTCCCATTCCAGGTTGACTGCTAAGATGGTGGAATACACAAACGGACATGGTCAAACCAGCTAGTCACACGACTAACCTGCTGGGCAACCTGGGTTTTTTGAATTTGTACAAACAGTTTGGGCAGAATATCTGTTTGCTCCTGGACTGAGAAGATCTCTCCTGTCTGCTCCCATCTCTTTCTCACAAGCCTCTGAATCCACTGAAGCCACATGAACCCCAAGAGAGAAATGTTTCCTATGGCGAACAAGGTTTAAAAAGAATACTGGGCCCCCAACGAAAAGCAAGATCTATCTGCAATCAAGGACTCTACAGTGAGCTCGAAGAACTGTAACAACAACTCTTCAGATATCGCCTCAAACCTTTCCACTTTATTTTTCTTCTGCTCCTTTCTGTCTTTTTTGCATGTGTGTATCGCGTATGCATGCTAGTGTGGGGCATGGCATGTATCCGTAGGCATTAATCGAATTGGAGTTTAAGTTTAATAAATTTCAACTTTTCTTTATTAAACCTAAGAAAGTGTGTTTGTGCTGGTTTCTTTGCCTTATAATTTAAAAGTGGTGAACAAGGATTCACCAAGGGGGAGCTAAAAACATGGTGTGTTTAAAATTAAACCCTGTTACAGTAAGATCAGGTGAAGGCTGAAAGGGAACCCTAGACCTCTTTCTTACCTGGTCGTAACACAAAGAAATTACAAATATGTATTTAGGATAAGTACTTGTAATAAGTATTTAGGATAATTATTTAAAATAAATGTTTAGGCTAAGTATTTTGGATATGTATTTAGAATGACTATTTATTTTGAAAAAGTATATAGGGGATAAAATAAACTAAGTAGGAATACAAACACTAAGAGGATCTGAAATTGTATTAAATACAATTAAACAATGGTGAAAGAGAAGGGAGTGTGACTAATTGTACAGCTCTTTCAAAAAGAGTTAAAGGGGTATAATATAAGTAACATTAAGACGTATATTTATATATGAGTAGATGTTAAATAGAATTGTGGGACAACTCTGTTTACTAAGGAATAGGATGTGGACAAAATATCGGTAGAAGTGAAGATGGTAGAGGTAATGGATGAGGTGAAAATTGATAGGGATAGGCAGGATGTACTGAAAAGGCTGGCTATGCGTAGAGTGGATAAGTTGCCCGGTCCAGATGGCTTACGTTGCAGGTTGCTAAATGAAGTCGGGGTGGAGATAACAGTGTAGGACTTGACATAATTTTCCAATCTTCCCTTGATGCAACAGAGGTGACAGGTGATTGGAAAGTGACAAATGCTCCACCCTTGTTCAAGAAAGGGTATAAGGACATTCCTAGTAACAAAAGGCCGATCAGTTTAACATCAGTGGTGGGTAAGCTTTTAAAAACAATAATCAGTGAAAAAATTAACTGGCACTTGAGGAGGTTTGAGTTAATTAAGGAGAGCCAGCGCACTTTTCCACTCTTCTTCCTGCCCCGCTGTGCAGCTGAGCCACCCATGGTGCCATGTGCTTGGCTCTGCCTGCACTCATCAGAGGAATCATCAGTCTCACCAGTAACTGAATACTGGTTGAAGAGTGAGATGCACTCATGGGATCCCTGCCCTGTCTGCCTGGTCCTCCTTGTCCTACTGGTGGTCACCCATTGCCTCTCTACCTACACATTTTTAAGCTGTGGGCTGACCATCTCCAGAAACATGCTATTCACAAAGCTTTCAGCCTCACATCTGCCCCGTAGTGACTGCAGCTGCCGCTCATGCTCTGAAACCCGGAGTGCGACCTGCTTTAGCTGGCGACACTTTCCGCACCATGTTGAAGTCTAGGCCACGAGAGGCATCCAGGATTTTCCACTTGACACAGGATGTGCATTCCATGGGGCTGAGGTTCACTGCCATGCCTTTACTTTCTAAAGTATTATCTAGAAACACTTACCAGTTACTCACATGGTCTTATTGTCTCCCGCTCCCTCTCTCAGACTGCTCCTTGTTTTGTAAAAGACCAGAATAGCACCTCTTCCCTCACTGTGCCAACCTCTCTCACTCACCAAATTCCTCAAGATAGAAGTAGTACTCCGTTGAGGTGGACTCTGTGCTACTTACTTATCAGCCAAAGTGTCCAGGAGCACTGTTGATTACTATATACTGCACAACCTGGCTATCAGTGGAGGCATGGACCTGGAGAACCAATGGTAAATCCTCTCAGAAACCCAACAGGGCACCAATTCAGCCAAAGAATTTGCTCTTAAAAAGCCAACAGGTAGCAAACCAAGAAAAACTAAAGGCAATTACTGATAGTTAAGTCCTGCAGCAACACCTACATTTCCCCCTCCACTCTGCTGGTACTGTTGAGCTAGACTCTATCTAAATCTGAAGAGGGTTCCAGAGTACCCTCAATGGCAATCTGCATACTGATTTTACTCAGCTAGCATCATCAAGCACATGCTGCTGGGCTGGAGTCAGTCTGATGGTGTTGCTAGCTGTTCTGCATGTTGTGCCTGGCCTAGAAGGTGATGTTGATTTTGCAGCTGGATTAGGATCAAGTTTCCAGTGTTTCTGGGCTCATAAAAAGTGCTGGAGATGCGGGACTGGGTTAATCGCCTGATGGTACTGGCTTAGCAACAAGAAGCTTGCATTGTTCAGCAGGGATTAGCTGGACTGGTAACTCCTGCTTGTGTTGTTGGACTACGATAAACCTATATTGGTTCCCATCTGGCAATTCTTTTAATATTCTCATACTCATGTTTAAATCCCTTCATGGCCCTATATGTCTGTAACCTCCTGCAGTCCTACAATCCTTTGACAATTCTGCATTCCTCCTACTCCTGTCTCTTGTGCATCCTGCACTTCCTTTGTTGTACCATTGTCAGCTGTGCTTCCAGCTACCTAGACCCTAAGTTCTGGAATTCCCCCCCCCCCCTACAAACATACGGACATATAAATTAGGAGTAGGAGTAGGCCACTCGGCCCTTCAAGCCTGCTCCGCCATTCAATAAGATCATGGCTCATCTGCTTGTAACCTCGACTCCACATTCCCACCTACCCCTGATAACCTTTGACCCCCTTGCTTATCAAGAATCTTTCTACCTCTGCCTTAAAAATATTTAAAGACTCTGCTTTCACTGCCTTTGAGGAAGAGAATTCCAAAGACTCACAACCCTCTGAGAGAAAAAATTTCTCCTCATCTCTGTCTTAAATGGGTGACCCCTTATTTTTAAACAGTGACCCCTAGTTCTAGATTCACCCACAAGGGGAAACATCCTTTTCACATCCACCCTGTCAAGACCTCTCAGGATCTTATATGTTTCAATCAAGTCGCCTCTTACTCTTCTAAACTCCAAGCATAGCCTGTCCAACCTTTCCTCATAAGACAACCCACCCGTTCCAGATATTAGTCTAAACCTCTACCTTTCCACTTCTCCACCTCTCTCTCCTCCTTTAAGACGATCCTTAAAATCTATCTCTTTGACAAAGCTTTTGGTCAACTTTAGGCGTTATGTTAATTTTTGCCTGTGAAGCATCTAGGGAATTTTTACTATGTCATAACGCAAGATAAATGTGAGTTGTTGTTGATGTCACACATTGAAACACCACAGATGTTAACCTCTATTGCAAAACCATAGAAGTTTAAAGCATTGGGCCCATCATGTCTGTAAAAACTGCAAGTGTTCTTTGTGATAAAATATTCCAATGCTCTGATAACTCACAGTAAAAAAAAAACTCTCGTAGCTATTCTCCTCACTCTCTCAGAGACAGTTTTAAGTTGTTGACCTCTCATCGCTGGCACCCCAACCGTATAAAATAAACTTTCCCTATTAATTCTATCAAAACTCTTTATAATTTTGAAACCTCCATTACATTTCCCCTTAGCCTTCTCTGTTCTAGCAGAATAGTCTTGACATTTTAAGTTTAGTTTTAAATCTATATTTATAGGCAATGAACCTATATACTGCACTGTATAACATAATGCATTGATATACCACAGGGGTAAACCTTTTTCCTGTACTCTATGGTGTAATGCATCAATATACCATAGTAGTGAATCTACATCCTGTGCTGCATAGTGTAATCCATTGACATACAATTACATTGAAACACCTTGTTCGATACATAGGTGATTCTGGTTGAAAATGCCAAGCATAAATTTCACACAGAAATATTTTGCAGTGCCATATATATAAAATAGAGATAGAATGTAGAGCCACTATAATATGACTCAGTCAAAGTATTGTGCTGTGTTTCTTTCTATTAGTTTATACAAAATACTTGCTTTGCAAAGTGGAAAATTCAAGATAACTCTCAAAGGGTCTTGCCTCTTGATAGGATATCTTTCACTCTAAGCACTTTTACTATGATGTAACTTGCTACTGACATTTTTGAGGAAAATGCTGACTTGTTGAAGCAAGTTAAGGCTTGTAAGTTTCCTATTTATCAGAGGATTGAGTTACTGAATTGTGTCTCTGAGGCTTTGCTGTAAATTATTTCTCTGATTGGATAGCCTGGTGATGTATTTTTAATGGTGGAAGAAACCACTTAAGTTCATTTGTTTTTGCTGGAACACGCCTCTTATATCTGCAGCTAGTTAAAGGAATAGGATTGGCCTTTTATTGCTGAGATGGTACATCTTATAAATTGGGGGAGGGGAGTGAAAGCTCAGAATATGCAATGGGTAGATGCTAACAATCCATTTGCATCTGGCGTATGGCTTGTGCATGTCTCAGTGTGGATCAGTCTGCTGTAAACTGGGTAAGTTGTATGCCTGCCACAGAGGAAAATTAAACTGGTAAGTGATATCTCTTAGGGTCCGAGGTGGCTTCAAGATGACAAGCCTGGCAATGAGGGTTGAGGACGAAGTAAACTCTTTGAGGCACATTTGGTAATCTGATAACTGAGGTTGGCGGGTCTGCAGGGCTCCAAGGATACCAAGGATAATGATTGACCAGCCAGTCTAGCTCACTAATGGAACCCTGGAGGGGTAAACCTGTCACTCGGAGAGGGGAAGATTCTTCCCCATTCAGTTGCACATACGTCTGCCAGCCACTGGCTCTAGCCGAGCAAGCAGTGTGTAACAACTTGGGTAAACTCTGCGTGCTATTTGGAACCCTATTCACATTGGGTACTTCAAACCTTGGCTTTGCCAATGTGTGCCTATGCTGTGTGTGCTCAGTCATGAGGGATATGCCCTGAAGGAAATGGAATACCGACATGTGGTATAGATTATTTATTCAGTTGATCTAGTGATTCTTAAACGTGGTAATGGGCTTCCAATGTGCTGGACCAATAAAAATTATAATTTGTGCAATAGAGTAATTGGTTTCTGTTACAGATTTTAAAGCTGCTAAATAGGTGATGCATGTTTCCTTTAAAATTCTATGAACAATCTAGGATTATATATACAGCTTTATGTGGTGTATAAAATGGTGGCAGCAAAATACAAAACTGAATGTTGTCAGGAAGGCGACGGGCATTCCACCCCCTGCCTTCACTCGCTGTTTTATGGGCCCCCATGCCAACCTGCCCATCCCTGGAGGGCTGATAAAATTCAGCCCCTTGCTTCAGCTATTCAAAACCCTGATTAGACCACACCTGGAGTTCTGTGAGCAGTTCACACACCTTAGGAAGGATATATTGGTCTTGCAGGGAGTGCAATGTCGGTTTACCAGAATGATATCTGGACTCCACGGTTTAAATTACAAGGAGAGAATACACAAATTAGGGTTGTATTCCCTGGAATTCATATTGTTAAGGAGCGACTTATTTGAAGTTTTCAAGATATTAAGGTAAACAGATAGGGTAGATTGAGAGAAACTATTTCCACTGGTTGGGGAGTCTAGGGACAGGGAGCATAGTCTAAAAAATAGTGGCAGAGTTTTTAGGAGTGAAATTAGGAAACAAAAGTGTGGTAGAATTTTGGAACTCTCTTCCACAAATGGCAATTGATGTTAGATCAATTGTAAATCTTAAATCTGAGATTGATAAATATTTGATATCCAAATGTATTACGGGATATGATGTAAAGGCGGGTATATGGAGTTAGGTCGCAGATCAACCATGATCTCATTGAATGGCCCAGATCAGACTCGAGGGGCTAAATGGCCTCCTCCTGTTGCCATGTTTCTAGATTAGGGAGTTGGCAGGTTAGAAGAGGGGACAGGTTATTGGAGTGGGCATGTAAGAGGAGTGGACAGGTTAGAGGAGTGGATAGGTTAGAGGAGCGAGTAAGTGAGGTGATTAGGCAGGTTAGTGAAGTGGGCAGGTTAGAGAAGGGATTCCAGAGTTTAAGGCCTTGGTAGCTGAAGATACAATCACCAAACGTGGAGTGATTAAAATTGGAGATGGTCAAGAGGGAAGAATTGGAGGAGAACAGACATCTTGGAGGGTTTGAGGAGATTAGAGATAGGGAGGGGCAAGACCATGGAGGGATTTTAAAATAAGGATGGGAATTTTAAAATTGAGATGTTTCTTAACCAGAAGCTAGTGTAGGTCAGCAAGCATGGGGGTAATCGGTCAACAGGGTTTGGTGCGAGTTAGGTTAGGTGATTAGACTGGTTAGGTGATTGGGCAAGTTAGGATAGTGGGAAATTTAAGTGACTGGGCAGATTAAGAGAGTGGGTATGTTTGGCAAGTTGTTCTTTTTAGGTGGTTATATTTTGATGTGAAAATGATGAAAATATGTCAATCATATGTTTTCCTCATTTGCAACCTTAACAATGCTCGGAATGAGAACATTGGTGCATTCCCAACATCCAGCACTGGTCAGGGCTCAAGCGGAGAATTTAAAAGGGTGATTTCCCTACTGCAATTGGTCTCTGAGCATTCAACTCCAGTAGATAACATGTATAATCACAAAACAGGAAAGGTTTTTTATTCTTTTTAAATGTTGAGGTGCGTATTGTTCCAATTATGATGTGACCAAGTGCTACATAGTCCCCCACATAGCAATGGACAGATGTCCCACCTTGCCATACACAAGGTACTAAAATAGAGACAAAAGAACTTCTGCACTTATATATCTCATAATTATACTAGCTGATCAGCAATTCCAATGTTGTTGATTGCATAGAATGTTTGGTGTCCCTGGAGAGGGAGCACGCAGTGTCCACTGGCATGCTAAGGCTTTCTGCCTTTCCCAATAGGTGGGCACAGACATGACTGGAGTGCATCATCAACCTCGGGACCAAATTTTAATTAGGTTCGACAAGTTCTGTTTAATTTTTTTTAAATTTTCTTTTTATTGGTTGTGCTTCTTTAAGGGGGTACTTGTGACGTCAGTCATGAATTACCAAATGCAACATTGAAAAAAAGAGGTTGCATATGATGTTTGTTCCTGCAACTGTAAATGATGTGGTGTTGCCGGAAATTAATGCGGCTGTCAGGGACACTACCCAACAGGTTGACACCAAATTTTCTGCACATTAAGCACCTTACTTTTCAACAAGAAGAAACCACAGATGTATACTATGATCAGAACACATTGTGCAATGTTCTACAACTTGCAGAAACAGACAGCATTAAATGATTTTAACCCTGTATGTGTTATGACTAGCAAGACAGAATCCGACAATTCAAGAAGGACAAACCTGCTTAAATTTGATCATGCTCAGGACGTTTAGAATATGACCTGAACTGATCTTATGAGTTAACACTTCTACTTAGTACTTTCCATTTATCTGAGTGTGATGGCAAGAGACCATCAGCAACTTTCCTAACAATGATTGCAGTTGTGTCAGTATATATGTATAACTCTTCTGACATGCTGAATAATATAAAGAATTGACCACACATGTTCTCAATAGTACATAGCTGACAAAAGGTTTATACACATATATTGGTTGAAAAAAGTACATGCAGCACTGACAAGACAGTATATTTATAAATTATGGGAACAAAGTGCCCTGGTCATAGAGATGGGCAATTATTTGTCTTTTACATACTTTGTGTGCCTTAATCGTGACTCTTCTTTTGCCAGCAGCTCTACCCACTTGTCCCTGTAGCTCTAGTCCCATGTGCCTCTAGCTCTAGTCCTATGTGCCTCTAGCTCTAGTGCTATGTGTCTCTAGCTCTAGTCCTATATGCCTCTAGCTCTAGACCCGTGTGCCTCTAGTTCTAGTCCTATGTGCCTCTAGCTCTAGTCCCGTGTGCCTCTAGCTCTAGTCCTATATGCCTCTAGCTCTAGTCCCGTGTGCCTCTAGTTCTAGTCCTATGTGCCTCTAGCTCTAGTCCTATGTGCCTCTAGGTCTAGTCCTATATGCCTCTAGGTCTAGTCCTATGTGCCTCTAGCTCTAGTCCCATGTGCCTCTAGCTCTAGTCCTGTGTACCTCTCGCTCTAGTCCCGTGTGCCTCTAGGTCTAGTATTCTGTGTCTCTAGCTATAGTCCTATGTGCCTCTAGCTCTAGTCCTTTGTGTCTCTAGTTCTAGTCCTTTGTGTCTCTAGTTCTAGTCCTATGTGCCTCTAGCTCTAGTCCTATGTGTCTCTAGTTCTAGTGCTATGTGCCTCTAGCTCTAGTCCTATATTCCTCTAGCTCTAGTCCTATGTATCTCTAGCTCTAGTCCTATATGCCTCTAGCTCTAGTCCTTTGTGTCTCTAGTTCTAGTGCTATGTGCCTCTAGCTCTAGTCCTATATTCCTCTAGCTCTAGTCCTTTGTGTCTCTAGTTCTAGTCCTATGTGCCTCTGGCTCTAGTCCTATGTGCCTCTAGCTCTAGTCCTATGTGTCTCTAGTTCTAGTGCTATGTGCCTCTAGCTCTAGTCCTATATTCCTCTAGCTCTAGTCCTATGTGTCTCTAGCTCTAGTCCTATATGCCTCTAGCTCTAGTCCTTTGTGTCTCTAGTTCTAGTCCTATATGCCTCTAGCTGTAGTCCTATGTGCCTCTAGCTCTTGTCCTATGTGTCTCAAGCTCCAGTCCTATGTGCCTCTAGCTCTATTCCTATGTGCCTCTAGCTCTAGTCCTATGTGCCTCTAGCTCTAGTCCTATATGCCTCCAGCTCTAGTCCTATGTGCCTCTAGCTCTAGTCCTATGTGTCTCTAGTTCTAGTGCTATGTGCCTCTAGCTCTAGTCCTATGTGCCTCTAGCTCTAGTCCTCTGTGTCTCTAGTTCTAGTCCTATGTGCCTCTAGCTCTAGTCCTCTGTGTCTCTAGTTCTAGTCCTATGTGCCTCTAGCTGTAGTCCTATGTGTCTCTAGCTCCAGTCCTATGTGTCTCTAGTTCTAGTCCTATGTGCCTCTAGCTCTAGTCCTCTGTGTCTCTAGTTCTAGTCCTATATGCCTCTAGCTCTAGTCCTCTGTGTCTCTAGTTCTAGTCCTATGTGCCTCTAGCTCTAGTCCTCTGTGTCTCTAGTTCTAGTCCTATGTGCCTCTAGCTGTAGTCCTATGTGTCTCTAGCTCCAGTCCTATGTGCCTCTAGCTCTAGTCCTCTGTGTCTCTAGTTCTAGTCCTATGTGCCTCTAGCTGTAGTCCTATGTGTCTCTAGTTCTAGTCCTCTGTGTCTCTAGTTCTAGTCCTATGTGCCTCTAGCTCTATTCCTATGTGTCTCTAGTTCTAGTCCTATGTGCCTCTAGCTCTTGTCCTATGTGCCTCTAGCTCTAGTCCCGTGTGCCTCTAGCTCTAGTCCTATGTGCCTCTAGCTCTAGTCCTATGTGCCTCTAGCTCTAATCCCGTGTGCCTCTAGCTCTAATCCCATGTGCCTCTAGCTCTATTCCTATGTGTCTCTAGTTCTAGTCCTATGTGCCTCTAGCTCTTGTCCTATGTGCCTCTAGCTCTAGTCCCGTGTGCCTCTAGCTCTAGTCCTATGTGCCTCTAGCTCTAGTCCTATGTGCCTCTAGCTCTAGTCCTATGTGCCTCTAGCTCTAGTCCCGTGTGCCTCTAGCTCTAGTCCTATGTGCCTCTAGCTCTAGTCCCGTGTGCCTCTAGCTCTAGTCCTATGTGCCTCTAGCTCTAGTCCTGTGTCTCCAACTCTACTCCCTTGTGCCTCTAGCTCCAGTCCCGTGTGCCTCTGGCTCTAGTCCCGTGTGCCTCTAGCTCTAGTCCCGTGTGCCTCTAGCTCTAGTCCTGTGTGCCTCTAGGTCTAGTGCTATGTGCCTCTAGCTCTAGTCCTATGTGCCTCTAGCTCTAGTCCTATGTGCCTCTAGGTCTAGTCCTATGTGTCTCTAGCTCTAGTCCCGTGTGCCTCTTGCTCTAGTCCCGTGTGCCTCTAGTTCTAGTCCTATGTGCCTCTAGGACTAGTCCTATATGCCTCTAGTTCTAGTCCTATGTGCCTCTAGCTCCAGTCCTATGTGCCTCTAGTTCTAGTCCTATGTGCCCCTAGCTCTATTCCTATGTGTCTCTAGTTCTAGTCCTATGTGCCTCTAGCTCCAGTCCTATGTGCCTCTAGCTCTATTCCTATGTGTCTCTAGTTCTAGTCCTATGTGTCTCTAGCTCTAGTCCTATGTGCCTCTAGCTCTAGTCCTATGTGCCTCTAGCTCTAATCCCGTGTGCGTCTAGCTCTAATCCCGTGTGCCTCTCACTCTAGTCCCGTGTGCCTCTAGCTCTAGTCCCGTGTGCCTCTAGCTCTAGTCCTATGTGCCTCTAGCTCTAGTCCCGTGTGCCTCTAGCTCTAGTCCCGTGTGCCTCTAGCTCTAGTCCCATGTGCTTCGAGCTCTAGTCCCGTGTGCCTCTAGCTCTAGTCCTATGTGTCTCTAGCTCTAGTCCTATGTGTCTCTAGAGCTAGTCCCGTATGCCTCTAGCTCTAGTCCTATGTGTCTCTAGCTCTAGTCCCGTATGCCTCTAGCTCTAGTCCTATGTGCCTCTAGCTCTAGTTCCATGTGCCTCTTGCTCTAGTCCTATGTGTCTCTAGCTCTAGTCCTACGTGTCTCTAGCTCTAGTCCCGTATGCCTCTAGCTCTAGTCCTACGTGTCTCTAGCTCTAGTCCCGTATGCCTCTAGCTCTAGTCCTATGTGCCTCTAGCTCTAGTCCCGTATGCCTCTAGCTCTAGTCCTACGTGTCTCTAGCTCTAGTCCCGTATGCCTCTAGCTCTAGTCCTATGTGCCTCTAGCTCTAGTTCCATGTGCCTCTTGCTCTAGTCCATGTGCCTCTAGCTCTAATCCTATGTGCCTCTAGCTCTAGTTCCATGTGCCTCTTGCTCTAGTCCGTGTGCCTCTAGCTCTAGTCCCGTGTGCCTCTAGCTCTAGTCCCGTGTGCCTCTAGCTCTAGTCCTATGTGCCTCTAGCTCTAGTCCCGTGTGCCTCTTGCTCTAGTCCGTGTGCCTCTAGCTCTAGTCCTATGTGTCTCTAGCTCTAGTCCTATGTGTCTCTAGCTCTAGTCCCGTATGCCTCTAGCTCTAGTCCTATGTGTCTCTAGCTCTAGTTCCATGTGCCTCTTGCTCTAGTCCATGTGCCTCTAGCTCTAGTCCCGTGTGCCTCTAGCTCTAGTCCTACGTGTCTCTCGCTCTAGTTCCATGTGCCTCTTGCTCTAGTCCATGTGCCTCTAGCTCTAGTCCCGTGTGCCTCTAGCTCTAGTCCCGTGTGCCTCTAGCTCTAGTCCTATGTGCCTCTAGCTCTAGTCCCGTATGCCTCTAGCTCTAGTCCTATGTGCCTCTAGCTCTAGTTCCATGTGCCTCTTGCTCTAGTCCATGTGCCTCTAGCTCTAGTCCCGTGTGCCTCTAGCTCCAGTCCTATGTGACTCTAGCTCTATTCCTATGTGTCTCTAGCTCTAGTCCCGTGTGCCTCTAGCTCCAGTCCTATGTGACTCTAGCTCTATTCCTATGTGTCTCTAGTTCTAGTCCTATGTGCCTCTAGCTCTAGTCCTATGTGCCTCTAGCTCTAGTCCCGTGTGCCTCTAGCTCTAGTCCCGTGTGCCTCTAGCTCTAGTCCTATGTGTCTCTAGCTCTAGTCCCATGTGCTTCGAGCTCTAGTCCCGTGTGCCTCTAGCTCTAGTCCTATGTGTCTCTAGCTCTAGTCCCGTATGCCTCTAGCTCTAGTCCTATGTGCCTCTAGCTCTAATCCCGTGTGCGTCTAGCTCTAGTCCCGTGTGCCTCTCACTCTAGTCCCGTGTGCCTCTAGCTCTAGTCCCGTGTGCCTCTAGCTCTAGTCCTATGTGCCTCTAGCTCTAGTCCCGTGTGCCTCTAGCTCTAGTCCCGTGTGCCTCTAGCTCTAGTCCTATGTGTCTCTAGCTCTAGTCCCATGTGCTTCGAGCTCTAGTCCCGTGTGCCTCTAGCTCTAGTCCTATGTGTCTCTAGCTCTAGTCCCGTATGCCTCTAGCTCTAGTCCTATGTGCCTCTAGCTCTAGTCCATGTGCCTCTAGCTCTAGTCCCGTGTGCCTCTAGCTCTAGTCCTACGTGTCTCTAGCTCTAGTCCCGTATGCCTCTAGCTCTAGTCCTATGTGCCTCTAGCTCTGGTCCTATGTGCCTCTAGCTCTAGTCCTATGTGCCTCTAGCTCTGGTCCTATGTGCCTCTAGCTCTAGTCCTATGTGCCTCTAGCTCTAGTTCCATGTGCCTCTTGCTCTAGTCCCGTGTGCCTCTAGCTCTAGTCCTATGTGTCTCTAGTTCTTGTCCCGTGTGCCTCTAGCTCTCGTCTTATGTGCCTCTAGCTCTAGTCCAATATGCCTCTGGATCTAGTCCCGTGTGCCTCTAGCTCTCGTCCTGTGTGCCTCTAGCTCTAGGCCCTTGTGCCTCTAGCTCTAGTCCTGTGTGCCTCTAGCTCTTGTCCTCTGTGTCTCCAGCTCTACTCCCTTGTGCCTCTATCTCTCGTCCTATATGCCTTTAGCTCTAGTCCCGTGTGCCTCTGGATCTAGTCCTATGTGCCTCTGGCTCTAGTCCCTTCTGCCTCTTGCGCTAGTTTTAGTCCTGTGTGCCTCTAGCTCTAGTCCCTTGTCTCTCTAGCTCTATATCTTGTGTTTCTGGTTCCAGTCTTTCTGCTTGGTCCTGTACCACCTTCTGCCATTAGTTTCAGTCACATGCCTTAAGCTGTATATATCAGTACCTATAGCTCTAGTCCTTGTGCTGTTTCAAACACTAACTCTGTTTCTCTCTTGACAGATGCTGCCTGATCTGTTGGGTAGTTCCAGCATTTTCTGTTTTTACTTCTATCCTTCTCAGTGTGAGCCTCATGGCAGCAGTCTGTTTTACAATGGAGGGCACCACAGCTGAACCCAATTCCTTCCTAATCTGAAGGCTACCAAAATCCAACAGGGGTCTAAAAACTATTAGAAATGCAAGTCCTTGTTGAAAATTTCTGTCACTAGACTGAGGACATTGAGATCAAAAGGCACAAAGGGTGCTATGGTTGCTGTCCCAGCTGAGATCAGATTTCTTATCTGAGACCACGGATCAAGCCCTGGGACTTACTGGTCAATAATCCTAAAGACCAAATCATGTAGTCCATGTACTCACAAACATTTGGGGAACAGCACCATTTTTCTGCTTGAGAGCAATAACACAGTAAGATTACTAAATGGAATAGGCCATTCAGTCCTTTGTGCCTGCACTGTCATTCAATTAGATTATGACTGACCTGCATCTCAACGTCATCTTCCCAACTTTGTTGTATTTTCCATTGATAGCCTTACCTCATAAAAATCTATCTATCTCAGTCTTGAAAGCTCCAATTGTTCCAGCATCCATCGCCATTTGGGGAAGAGAATATCAGGGCCAGGAGTGGGCTGGAGGCTGAGGGGGGTGGGGGGTGGGAGGAGGGAGAGTGTAAAATCAAGTGGGAGGTGGGAGGGTGATGTTCCCATCGCCTACCCACCCCCGCAGCCATTTTACCAGCGGTGAGTGGGAACATCAGCACCTGTGGAGGCTCCCCAGTAATACCAGGCAGCCACCCGGTGTGCCCGGGGGGTTGGGGCCCTCCTGATCTTGTGCCCTGTGCCCCACACAGGGTCCCCCCTCCCCCGCAACAGCACAAGCCTCCCCCAATGGGGCACCTCCCTTGACCCTCCTGAACAATCCCCACCTCCCTCATTGGGGCTCAGCCGATTGTCTCTGGCGAGGCCCAAAACCCCACTTTTCTTTTGGTCAGCTATGTGGCCTGGTCCAATCTGCACCTTCTCCTTTGTTATCTCTTGCCCAACCCCCACCTCACTTGTTTATAATCTGTGACTTTTCTAATATTTGTCAGTTCCGAAGAAGGGTCACTGACCCGAAACGTTAACTCTGCTTCTCTTTCCACAGATGCTGCCAGACCTGCTGAGTGAATCCAGCATTTCTTGTTTTTGTTTCAGATTTCCAGCATCCGCAGTATTTTGCTTTTATTTTAGTGTTTAATTCACTGCCACTTCTCTTCCAGGAATGCCTACCTTGAAGAAGTTCTGCTCTTCTCTCCGACGGGATTTTCGTTTGTCTCTTTTACCTTGTTCACCTTCATTGCTTTCTATTTCCCTCCTGGTGTTTGTTGCTCCGTGACCTTTTGGTCAGCTATGTGGCCTGGTCCAATCTGCACCTTCTCCTTTGTTATCTCTTGCCCAACCCCCACCTCACTTGTTTATAATCTGTGACTTTTCTAATATTTGTCAGTTCCGAAGAAGGGTCACTGACCCGAAACGTTAACTCTGCTTCTCTTTCCACAGATGCTGCCAGACCTGCTGAGTGAATCCAGCATTTCTTGTTTTTGCCCCACTTTTCTTTCTTGGGGCTGGCATCCATGATGCTGCTCTGGGCTGGGTGCAGTCCCAGCAGTGGCCACCACTCCTGGTGGCACTGCTGGGACTGAAAAGCCGCTGGTGTGCTGATTGGCCGGCAGCTCTTGGAGGCAGGATTTGGTGCCTCAGAGGGGTAGAAGTCCCACTTGAGACCAATTAAGGGCCTGGGCCATGCAAAATTGCTGCTTTGTTTCCAGGCCTGGCGAAGGTGGTTCGCCCCCTCAATTTTTAAGTCAGTGCCCGGGGCCTCTGCCGCCATGTAAAATTCCAGCCTAGATTTCCTTTAATCTTTGTGTGAAAAAGTGTTTCCTAATTTTCCTCCTAAATGGCCTAGTTCTAATTTCATGTCCCCTTGTGCTTGATTCCTGTGCCATAAGAAATAGTTTTGTCACATCTATCCCTCAATCTTCTATACTCATGGGAATACAAGGCACGTTTGTGCAGCTTGTCCTCATGATTTAACCTAATAAATCCAGGTATCATTCTCATGAATCTGCTCTGCACTCCCTCTAGGAACAATATATCCTCTCTGAGGTGCAGTGCCCAAAACGGAATGCAGTACTCCAGACGGAGTCTGACCAAGGCACTATACAACTGCAGCATAACTTCCACCCCTTTGTATTCTGTTTCCCTTGAGATAAAGACCGACATTCCATTAAGCTTTTAGAAGGAGAGATTTAGGACTGGAATGGACTTTACAATTCACTGTACTTTTATTGAATTAGGGTGAGGGCTTATTTGCAATTTTACCTAAACGATTCAGGAAATGGCTCTGACGTAATCCCTCGGTGGAGAAATGGAAGTAGCAGAATGAATGAACTCATTGGAAACTCAGGGACCGGAGTTTACTAAAAATGAGCTATTTGGTTAGTAGCAAGTAGGGGGTGGGGGGTTAGCCCTTAGACTGCGAGCAGGTCCAGGGAGATAAATTTAAAGGACAATTATTTCAGCAAATTAGTAGTCCAGGCATGGACCTTTAGTCTAGTTCAAGATGGGTGTCACCAGGCCAACCTTTGATTCATGTTCTTGCATCAAAGACAATAAAAACATGATAGAAGCTGAGGATGAAAAAGGCCACAGATTTATCCCCACCTCTCCCATTTTCAGGGAGAGTAAAATTCATCAACTGTCCTGGAAGGGTAAATTTAAAATTTATATGACAGGGTTGTGATAAAACAAAAATATTTACTCGTCGGCTGTTGAATGCTGAATTTATCCGTGTGAAGGGTCCTATAGGACTTGCTGTTGTGTCATTCAGATTCATTCTTTCCTTACTGTGTGACAGGTTCTGCATCAGATACTGCAGCATGAAATATTTTCTATTGAATGCCAACTGCATGTTCATTTGCTTTAGCCAATACTTTGATTTGAATTTAAGGTGTCTAACCACTTATGTAGCAGAGAGGCTGAATGTTATTGTTTAATCTCAGGACTAAAAGTAACCATTTTTAAAAATTGTTTTGTTTAGCTACTAATTGACTATGGGAACTACTGCAAGTACCAACAAGCATGCTGCACCAGCAGTCTACGCACCATGTGACAGGGATGTCAAACGATCTGAAATTGACAATCATTCCAAAGATATCAACACTGCAGCAGGCTTGGCAAAATCCATCATCACCAACAAAGTGGCACCTATTGTAATTACGTGAGTTACAGCAGTCAGGGGTAGGACCCTGCTGAGGTTATGGCTTAATGATCCAATATAATATTTCAGAGGATGGGTAAATAGGGATATTAAGGATGTGTTACACAATTAAACTCTTCTATCCCAATTTCAGTGTGGAAGCAGTCATTTTAATTTGGATATAAATAATTTCAAAGGAGACTAGCACATCATATAGTCCATAATGTAAGTGAACCCTTTCAGTGTGAAAATATTCTTCACCATTAAATGGGAGGGGGTGTCTAGGTCTGAGATTTCAGATCCATCTTTTCTCCTCAGAATAATTAGCTATGTTGACACAGTACATAGCGTCAGGAGTAGGCCATTTATCTCCTTAAGTCTGTTCACCATTCAGTTAGATCATGGCTGATCAGTATCTTAATTGCATCTACATCCCTTGGTTCTGTAACCCCTAATACCCTCGCATAACAAAAATCTATCAATCTCTGTTGAAATTTTCAATGGCGTGGCCTCAACAGCTTTTTGGGGGAGTAATTTCCAGAGTTCCACTACACTTTGTGTGAAGAAGTACTTCCTGAGATCACCTCTGAATGTTGTAGCTCTAATTTAAACTTTGTCCTGAACTCCTCTACCAGAGGAAATAGTTACTCTCTATCTACCATTATCAACTCCTTTAATTATCTTAAATTAGATTACCCCTTAATCTTCCATACTCAAGGGAATACAAGCCTAGTCTGTGCAATGAGTCGTTATGATCTATAACGCACTGTCTGGAAGGATGATGGAAGCTTATGTCATCGGAACTTTCAAAAGGGAATTGGATAAATATTTTAAAAAGTAAGTGATTGCAGGGCTATGGGGAAACAGCACAGGAGTGAGACTAATTGGAGTTTCAAAGAGTCAGCACAGACACAATGGCCTCCTTCTGCATTATTTCTATGATTCTCTGAACCTGTCCTCATAATTTAACCCTTTAAGTCCAACATCATTCAGCTGAATCTAAATCTTGTATGGGGTAGATTAACACAGTGTGAGGTAAATTAGCACAGTTTGTGGTAGATTAAAACAGTGTGATGTAAGATAACACATTATGGGATAGATTAAAACAGTCTCAGGTAAATTAACACAGTGTGAGGTAAATTAGTACAGTATGGGATAAATGGACACTATGGGGTACATTAACAAAATATAACAGTATGGGGTAAATGAAAACAGTCTGGAAATGAACAAAATATAGGGTAAATTAACACAGTATGGGGTACATTAACACAGTAGGAGGTAGATTAAACAGTATGGGGTAAATTAACACAGTGTATGGTAAAAGCAGTTGGCAGGAAAAAAGACAGAAGCGCAAGGGGAGAGCCAACTGTGTAACAGCCCCGACAAACAAATTTTTCTGCAGCACCTGTGGAAGAGCCTGTCACTCTAGAATTGGCCTTTATAGCCACTCCAGGCGCTGCTCCACACACCACTGACCACCTCCAGGCGCTTACCCATTGTCTCTCGAGATAAGGGGGCCAAAAAGAAAGAAAAAAGAATGGTAAATTAACAGAGTAGGAGGTAGATTAAACAGTATGGGGTAAATTAACACAGTATATGGTAAATTAACACAATAGGAGGTAGATTAACACGATACAGGGTAGATTCACACAGTATGGGGTAAATTAACACAGTATGGGGTAAATTAACACAGTATGGGGCAGATTAACACAGTATGGGATAAATTAACAGTAGGTGGTGGATTAACACTTTACAGGGTAGATTACAGTCTGGGGTATATTAACCACAATATGGCGTAGATTAACACAGTATAGGGTATTTTAACAGTATGGGATAAATTAGTACATTATAGGGTAAATGAGAACAATATGGATAGATTAACACAGTATGGGGTACATTAACACAGTATATGGTAAATTAACATAGAATGGGGTACATTAGCACAGTATGGGGTAAATTAGCACAGTATGGGTAGATTAACACAGTGTGAGGTAAATTAACACAGTTCGTGGTAGATTAACACAGCACAGGGTGAATTAACACAGCACAGGGTAGATTAACACAGTACAGGATAAATTAACATAGTATGGTGTAAATTAACAACGGCAGATAGATTTAAAAAATATAGGGTAAATTAGCACAGTATGGGTAGATTAACACAGTATGGGGTAAATTAACACAGCATAGGGTAAATTAACACAGTATAGGGTAAATTAACACAGTACAGGGTAAATTAACACAGTATGAGGTAAATTAACCCAGTAGAAGGGAGATTAACACAATATTGGGTAAATTAACACAGTATGTAGTAGTGTTACGATCAGGTGAGATGGGGATCCAGGGGTTCCCTCCCAGCCTTTGCCTGGTCTAACCGTAACGGTGTTTAATTTAACAAACACCGTGTTTTTAGCACCCCCCTCAGTGAATCCTTGTTCACTGCTTTCCAATTGTAAGGCAAAGAAATCAGACAAGTTTTCTTAGATTTAAACAAGAAAGATGGAAATTTATTAATCTTAAACTCTAATTCGGTTAACGACTACGAGTGCACAACGCGACCACGCTAGCATGGATATGAGATAAACACACACGCAGATAGAGACAGGAACAGTAGAAGGAATAAAGGGGAAAACATTGAGGCAATATCTGGTAATTATTTACGGTCCTTTGAGTTCAATATGGAATCTTTGGTTGCCGGTAAGTCATGCTGTTCGTTGGGGCCCAGTACACACTTTAACTTGTTTCGATGTAGGAGTCTTCCCTCGCGTGAGGTTTAAGTGACTTCAGTGGGTCCAGAGGTTTGTGAGAAAGCAAGAGAGAGCCAGTTAGGAGAGAGGCTCTCTTGTTCCAGGTTCAGTTACAATCTGCAGTCTGACTTCAAACTGTCCTGTGTCTATTTCAAAAAGCCTGGACCAGCCGGTTAGTCGTGTGACCAGCTGGCTTAATCACTCCTGCGTTTGTGAATTCCAAAGCTCTTGGTGAGGGGGCGGGGCAGTGTATGCTGTCTCTTACCACGACAAAATGTAGATCACCATTGTCCAGCCCAATCTCTGTTAATTGAATCAGTGAGCAATTCTTTTGTCTCTCCAAGCACTGTCTTAGTATGCAAATGTCCTCCAGCCAAATGTCTGGTGATCTCTTCAAACAAGTCATTTCTTCACTCCAGCAACAGTTTAAAATTAATGTTCATATGATGAAATTAATATGCCTCATTCTTGGCAGGTGGGGGTCTTCATTACAGGTAGAGTAACACTGTCCAGGGTAAATTAACAGTATGGGGTAGATTAAAACCTTATGGGGTAAATGAACACAGTATGAGGTAAATTAAAGAAGAGATAATATAGCACCTCTCGTGACGTCAGAGCAGCCCAAAGCACTTTGCAGCCATTCTAGATAGAATAAATAATCTAGATTAACAGTATGTTGTAATTTAAAATAGCACAGGTATGAATAATACAGTTTGAATAGGATTAATGAAGTATTGGTTAGATTAGCATGGTATAGGCTATATTAACCTGGGACAAGGTAAATTAACACCACATGGTCTATATTAACACAAATTAACATACACTACATCAATACAGTATTGGCAAAATTAACATATTATGTGCTAGACTAACACAGTATGGACAAGATTAACATATTAGGAGTTAGATTAATATAATACAGGCTGGCTCAACACATTATGAACATATTTAATACAGTATTGGTTAGATTAACATAGATATGCAGGTACACCAAGCAATTAGAAAGGCAAATGGTAGTTTGCCTTTATTGCAAGGGAGTTGGACTATAAGAGTAATAAAGTTTTGCAGCAATTATCAAGGGCTTTGGTGAGACCACACCTGGAGTACTGCAATACCTAAAGATGGATAAATTGCCTTAGAAGGGGTGCAACAAAGGTTCACTCGGTTGATTCCTGGGATGTGAGGAATGTCCTATAAGGAGAGATTGAGTTGAAAGGGGCTATACTCTCTGGAGTTTGGAAGAATGAGTGGTAATCTCATTGAAATGTGCAAAATTCTTGGAGGGCTTGGCAGAGTAGATGTTGAGAGGCTGTTTCCCCTGGCTGGAGAGTATAGAACGAGGGGTCATAGTCTCAGGTTAAGGGGTTGGCCACTTAGTACTGGGATGAGGAGAGATTTCTTTATTCAGAGGGTTGTGTCTCTGTGGGTTGTGGAATCTTTGTTGATGAGTATATTCAAAATTGAAATTGGTAGATTTTTGGGCACAAAGGAACTCAAGGGATATGGGGGTAGGCTGGAAAGTACAGTTGAGGTAGATGATCAGCCACAATCGTATTAAATAACGAAGCAGACTCAAGGGGCCATCTGGCCTACTCCTGCTTTTATTTCTCATGTTTCTTATGATCTAGGTTAACACAGTATGATTTACTTTTTCCGTACCCTTACTCTGGGGTAAATACCATTTTAATCCTCGATCATTTATTTTGAACCTATTTAGACTTTTGCTCATTCATAACGCAGTCAGTAATTTTACTTCAGATCTCTTTGTCTGGAGAGCCCCTGGTGTTCTTGGGAATCCTTTTGCCTGCAATAGCAACATTGACTACAGTTCATTGGTTGTGAAGCACTTTGCGAGGTCTGAAGGATAATAATGAGGTGCTTTTCTAATTGGGAGTTATTCCTTACTGTGCTTATCAAGGTGAGGGATGTTAGTGCTGGGAGAGGAAAGTATTTTGTCTTTTGCTGTTCATTAACAACACCAGGAGCTCTCCAGACCAGATGTGTTCCCAGTGATAAGCACACACTGGAATTTGTAATGTTGGTCTCTTGTTAGCAATGTAAATAATGTGTCTGATGAAGGTTCAGTTGACTCTGTTATCATGGATTTGTCACATTGATGGGTTCATGCAATTCCACATGGCAGCTTTGCAACTAGGAAATGTTTTCTGTTACAGCTGAAAGTGGTAAGGACATTGGGCAGTAGTATAGATTTCTCTCCGGGGCCTTCCTTCTGTTGGGAATACACAACAGGTACAATAAAAGGAAATAACTTGCATTCCTGCAGTGCCTTTCACAGACCTCAGGATATTCCAAATCATTTTATAGCCAATTAAGTACTTTTGAAGTATAGTCAACGTTGTAATGTAGAGAATATGACAGCCAATTCACACATAGCAAGGTCCCACAAACACCAATGTGATGGCCAGGTCATCTGTTTTTTGGTGATTTTTTTGGACAATATCAGAATGAGGTAAATTATCACAGTTATGGGTACAAATATTAGTGTGGATTAATACAATATTGTTTGTCAGGACACCAGGGAAAACTCCCCTGTTGTTCTTCAAAATAGTGCCGTGGGATCTTTTACATCCACCTGAAAGGGCATACAGGGCCTTGGTTTAACGTCTCATCTGGAAAATGGTGCACCAGACAGTGCAACGCTCCTTCTCTACTGCGCTGGAGTGTCAGCCTATATTTTTGTTCATGGACTTGCACTCACAACGTTCTGACTCATGTTAGATTGATACCACTGAGCCACATTATATAGCAGGCATAGGGTATAGGTGAGGAAAAAAGCCTCATGTTATTTTTATGTACTGGGCCATCAGCAAGCCCTGGGTACACTCCTGACACAGGCTAACCCCTGGCAGGGACTGGTCCTGGAAAGTACAGCAGGTAATAGACATGCAGCTACAGCACTGAGAGGCTTTCAGCTGCCTTCTAGGCTGTCATGATGGCTGCTTTTCCTCAATCACAGGCCCGGTACAACAATTTTCTTCCTGAGCTTCCTAATTTGTCTTGCTTATATTCTCATATCTTCTGCTTCTTTCCAAGATACAATTTAAAGGAAGAATTTCAAGTTCATGATGACTTTCATAAGGCCCATTATGTCATTGGCCGTATGAACGACAGTTTACCAGAGCACTACCTTGTGCAGGTAAGTTATTGGGCCTTCTCGGAAGCATGTGCTTGTCCAGTTTGAACATCTATTAATTGCTCAAAGAGCAAAATACATTAGTAAGGATGAGTGTGTTATGCTGCAAGTAATCTGCAAATGTATCAGTCTGAGATATGCCAAAAAAGGCATAATCTAAATAGTACATTTATAGTATGGTCATACAGGGAAAAGGTACCCTGCAGTGTTTGGCATATAAACAGATCATCTCAGTCAGCAGCATTAGTAAACAGCCATTATATCATTAGTGATCCACTATTCATTTCTTCCATTGTTTTATGAACAAAATGTTTCATGAAGCTGCACGATGTAGCTCTAATCGTTTAACTGCGATCTTTTTCTTAAAATGACAAATACATTGGGATTAAAGAAACAATGTTGTAAAAATTGTCCAGCATGCTGGAGATTCAGAAGACAAACATATGAACATATGAATTAGGAATAGGAGTAGGCCACTTGGGCCCCTTGAACAAGATCATGGCTGATCTGATTGTAACCTCAATTCCACATTCCCGCCTCCCCCCAATAAACTTTCACCCCCTTGCTTCAAGAATCTGCCTTAAACATGTTCAAAGACTCTGCTTCCACTGCCTTTTGAGGAAGAGAGTTCCAAAGACTCACAACCCTCTGAGAGAAAAAATTTCTCCTCATCTCTGTCTTAAATGGGTGAGCCCTTATTTTTAAACAGTGACCCCTAGTTCAAGAATCTCCCTCAAGGGCAAACATCCTTTTCACATCCACGCTGTCAAGACCACTCAGGATCTTATATGTTTCAATCAATTCACCTCTTACTCTTCTAAATTCCAGCGGATAAAGCCTAGCCTGTCCAATCTTTTCTCACAAGACAACCCGCCCATTCCAGGTATTAGTCTAGTAAACCTTCTCTGAACTACTTCCAATGCATTTGCATCCTTTCTTAAATAAGGAAACCAATACTGTACACAATACTCCAGATGTGATCTCACCAATGCCCTGTATAATTGTAGCATAACCTTCCAACTTTTGTATTTAATTCCCCTCGCAACAAACGATAACATTTTATTAGCTTTCCGAATTACTTGCTGTACCTGCATATTAACCTTCTGCAATTCATGCACTAGGACACCCAGATCCCTCTGCATCTCAGAGCTGTGCAATCTTTCATCATTTAGATAATATGCTTCTTTTTTATTCTTCCTGCCAAAATGGGCAATTTCATATCTGGTGAACCCATCTGGTTCACTAATGATCTTTAGGGAAGGAAATCTGCTGTCCTTACCTGGTCTGGCCTACATGTGACTGCAGACCCACAGCAATGTGGTTAACTCTTACATGCCCTCTGAAATGGCCTAGCAAGCCACTCAGTTGTACCTAACCGCTACGAAGTCAATAAAAAGAATTGAAACTGGACAGACCACCCGGCATCGACCGAGACACCGGAAACAACAACGGCAAACCTAGCCCTGTCGACCCTGCAAAGTCCTCCTTACTAACATCTGGGGGCTTGTGCCAAAGTTGGGAGAGCTGTCCCACAGACTAGTCAAGCAACAGCCTGACATAGTCATACTCATGGAATCATACCTTACAGACAATGTCCCAGACACTGCAATCACTATCCCTGGGTATGTCCTGTCCCACCGGCAGGACAGACCCAGCAGAGGTGGCAGGACAGTGGTATACAGTAGGGAGGGAGTTACCCTGGGAGTCCTTAACATCGGCTCTGGAACCCATGAAATCTCATGGCATCAGGTCAAACATGGGCAAGATAACCTCCTACTGATTACCACCTACTGCCCTCCCTCAGCTGATGAGTCAGTACTCCACCATGTTGAACACCACTTGGAGGAAGCACTGAGGGTGGCAAGGGCACAAAATGTACTCTGGGTGGGGGACTTCAATGTCCATCACCAAGAGTGGCTTGGTCACACCACTACTGACCGAGCTGGCTGAGTACCAAAGGACTGGGTCTGCGGCAGGTGGTGGGGGAACCAACACGAGGGAAGAACATACTTGACCTCCTCCTCACCAATCTGCCTGCCGCAGATGCTTCTGTACATGACCGTATTGGTAGGAGTGACCACCGCACAGTCCTTGTGGAGACAAGGTCCCGCCTTCACATTGAGGATACCGTCCATCGTGTTGTGTGGCACTATCACCGTGCTAAATGGGATAGATTCCAAACAGATCTAGCAATGCAAAACTGGGCATCCATGAGGTGCTGTGGGCCATCAGCAGCAGCAGAACTGTGCTCAACCACAATCTGTAACCTCATGACTCGGCATATCCCCCACTCTCCCATTACCATCAAGCCAGAGACCAACCCTGGTTCAATGAAGAGTGCAGGAGGACATGCCAGGAGCAGCACCAGGCATACCTCAAAATGAGTTGTCAACCTGGTAAAGATACAACCCAGGACTACTTGCATGCCAAACTGCATAAGCAGCATGCAATAGACAGAGCTAAGCGATCCCATAACCAATGGTTCAGATCTAAGCTCTGCAGTCCTGCCACATCCAGTCGTGAATGGTGGTGGACAATTAAACAACTAACTGGAGGAGGTGGCTCCACAAATATCCCCAACCTCAATGATGGGGGAGCCCAGCACATCAGTGCGAAAGATAAGGCTGAAGCATTTGCAACAATCTTCAGCCAGAAGTGCCGAGTTGATGATCCATCTCAGCCTCCTCCTGAAGTCCCCAGCATTACAGATGCCAGACTTCAGCCAATTCGATTCACTCCGCATGATATCAAGAAACGGCTGAAGGCACTGGATACTGCAAAGGCTATGGGCCCTGACAATATTCCAGCAATAGTACTGAAGACCTGTGCTCCAGAACTCTCTGCACCCCGAGCCAAGCTGTTTCAGTACAGCTACAACTGGCATCTACCCGGCAATGTGGAAAATTGCCCAGGTATGTCCTGTACACAAAAAGCAGGACAAGTCCAACCCGGCTAATTACTGCCCCATCAGTCCACTCTCAATCATCAGTAAAGTGATGGAAGGTGTCATCAACAGTGCAATCAAGCGGCACTTGCTTAGCAATAACCTGCTCAGTGATGCTCAGTTTGGGTTCTGACAGGGCCACTCAGCTCCTGACCTCATTACAGCCTTGGTTCAAACATGGACAAAAGAGCTGAACACAAGAGATGAGGTGAGAATGACTGCCCTTGACATCAAGGTAGCATTTGATCAAGTATGGCATCAAGGAACCCTAGCAAAACTGGAGTCAATGGGAATCAGGGGGAAAACTCTCTGCTGGTTGGAGTCATACCTAGCACAAAGGAAGATGGCTGTGGTTGTTGGAGGTCAATCATCTGAGCTCCAGGACATCACTGCAGGAGTTCCTCAGGGTAGTGTCCTAGGCCCAACCATCTTCAGCTACTTCATCAATGACCTTCCTTCAATCATAAGGTCAGAAGTGGGGATGTTCGCTGATGATTGCACAATGTTCAGCACCCTTAGCGATTCCTCAGATACTGAAGCAGTCCGTGTAGAAATACAGCAAGACCTGGACAATATCCAAGCTTGGGCTGATAAGTGGCAAGTAACATTTGAGTCACGCAAGTGCCAGGCAATGACCATCTCCAACAACAGAGAATCTAACCATCTCCTCTTGACATTCAATGGCATTACCATCGCTGAATCTCCCACTATCAACATTCTAGATGCTACCCTTGACCAGAAACTGAACTGGAGTAGCCATATAAATACCGTGGCTACAAGAGCAGGTCAGAGTCTAGGAATCCTGTGGCGAGTAACTCACCTCCTGACTCCCCAAAGCCTGTCCACCATCTACAAGGCACAAGTCTGGAGTGTGATGGAATACTCTCAACTTACCTGGCTGGGTGCAGCTCCAACAACACTCAAGAAGCTCGACACCATCCAGAACAAAGCAGCTCGCTTGATTGGCATACCATCCACAAGCATTCACTCCCTCCACCACTGACACGCAGTGGCAGCAGTGTGTACCATCTACAAGATGCACTGCAGCAACGCACCAATGCTCCTTAGACAGCACCTTCCAAACCCGCGACCTCTACCACCTCGAAGGACAAGAGCAGCAGATGCATGGGAACATCACCACCTGCAAGTTCCCCTCCAAGTCACACACCGTCCTGTCTTGGAACTATATCACCGTTCCTTCACTGTTGCTGGGTCAAAATCCTGGAACTCCCTTCCTAACAGCACTGTGAGTGTACCTACCTCACATGGACTGCAGCGGTTCAAGAAGGCAGCTCACCACCACCTTCTCGAGGGCAATTAGGGATGGGCAATAATGCTGGCCTGGCCAGCGACACCCACATCCCATGAATGAATAAAAAACAATTCCCACATTATACTCCATTTGCCAGATCTTTGCCCACTCACCTAATCTACCTATATCCCTTTGTAGCCTCCTTATCTCCTCTTCACAACTTACTTTCCTACCTATCTTTGTGTCACCAGCAAATTTAGGAACCATACCTTCAATCCCTTCATCCAAGACCTGGGTGACTCTTTCCTTAGTCAAATATTTTTAATTCATTCATGAGATGTTGTGCCGCTCGCCAGACCAGCATTTATTGCTCATCCCTAATTGCCCTTGAGAAGGTGGTGGTGAGCATGGTTAATTATTTCAAATAAATTGTGAAAATTAATCTGGGCAAGAAATTCAATTGCCTTGATTTTCTGGGCAGAGGAACCACAGTTCCTGGCTTGCTCAGGCCCATTGGAAACGGGGTGGTCAAGATAGCAAATTGGTCTACCCACCTCATTTCCATGATTGTGGCATGGAAAGGTGAGACCTTTGCACAGCACCGGTCTCCATTCTTGCGTAGGCTTCCTCGACAGATTCCAGAGGGCCAAGTAGCATTCTGTGGAAAGCATGCATTCCAGGCAGCCTCCCCTAATTAGAGGTGCACTCCCTATAAAAGGGAAGTTGCAGCAATGCACTGCAGGCTGCTGGATAATTGCTTTTGGCCATTGATAGAATTGCCATTTAACAGCAAAGGAAGGAGAGGTCTCCCAAATCTAGCCATGCTGCCCAGAACGGATTCTGCTGGGAGGTTGAAGCCAGGAGGATTGCCATGTTTCTGTTGGAGGTGGGGGGGTGGGGTGGGCACAAGGTTCCCACAGTAACCCTGCGAATGGATTGGAAGCATGGGGCGAGGGTTGTGAATACCCAGAGTGTAGCACCACGGACCTGGCAGCAGTGCCAAAAAAGTTTAATGATCTCACTTAGGTGATCAAGGTGAATCAATGCACGAGCACACCACATCTTGCAGCAACCACATCTGCTGCCTCTCACACTGCTCAATGCACCACACACCCATCACTCATCCAGCACCCCACCCTGACACTGAGGACTCATCCCTAACATCCTTACACTAAACCTTACTTACCTTTGAAGCATACCAGCTGCACGCACTTCTCACTGCTGCCACATACCTTCAGCTATTCAGCTATGTCAGGCATCACCCAAACATACTGACACAGAGTCGATGACATTCTGCCTTCTTTCCTGCAAGAGAAAGTTGTCCACGATATATGGGAAAAATAGGGTACCAGAGCAGGACTAGCATGACTACATCCCCTCAACATCCGTGAGGAGATATTTCTGCGGATCATGGGCAGCATACAGTGGAACCAGTGCCATCTGGTGTAGTGCAGGCCATCTGGATGACAGTAAATTGCTGCCTTATGCACCTTCTCCACTAAAACTTTACCCTTACCATTGAAAAGTGCTATGAAATGGAAACTGCAGATGGAGTCACTGTGTGCCTCCTGATTTCCTCCACTCCCACCCTAACCCCTACTCTCCCCTAATGCTTTTATGCTTTGAGATTGCCAAAAACTGCTGGCAGCTCAGCCCCCACAGAAACAGGAGGAAGGGCAAGAGAAGGAAGACAGATTTGAGGAAGATGTACCCTTGCTCGACCTAACACTCGCAGCCACCAGCTCAGATACTGGCACTGAGTATACCTTAGCGGCAAGTTTAGAGTCAGGATCTGCATGTAGTGAGTCACTGGGCACGAGTGGACTGCAGCCAGGACAGGGGGAGATGTCGGTTTATGTGCACACTCCCCAGAGGGGAGGCAATCAGATGAGGGGGACCTTGTTGGAGCAGACTATAGGAGAATGCTGTTGAACATGCTTGGTACATTGGCAGGCTAGAAGCATGGAGGAGTTCTGTTCCACTATGGCCCAGAATATTGCACGGAGCTTGGAGACCATCCTTCCCACCGTAGAATTGGTGGGCAACTCCATGGTAGCACTGCTTGACTGACCCATGACAGCGTATCTGCTGGCCGCTGTCTCAACTTCCACTGCAGCACAGGTGGATGCCTTCCAATGTGTCAATGTTGCAGCAGCAGCTCAGATGGAGGTTGTGAGATCCCTGTCTGCTGCAGGTAGGCTCATGCTGTCTGCCATTCAGGTTGTGACTGCTGCCACCCAGTCACAAACTGCTGCCATTGTGGATGCTGATCTCAGTACATGACATGCAGGCTCTCACAGTATTCCAGCAATCGATCCTCAAACAGATTACTCGGATTGCTGAGGTGCTGCCCTGGGTGAGTGTCAGTTGCTTTGTGAAGAACAAACCTGCTGTCCTCTGTCAGGTTGATGGCATTTGTCCTTCCACCACTTCTGCAGTGCCCTTGCTGATGCCATTCAGCTGGCCAGCTCAGACTGTTCCTGCCCATGCCGAGGTGGTGCAGTCTGAAGCTGGGCTTTTAAGGCCCAGAGCTGCTTGAGGTCGTCCTGAAAGGTCATCTGCAGTCTCCACCGATGAAAGTCAGCAGCCTTCTACCAGCCGTGCTGCAGCCAATAGGGTAGGACTTTGTTGGAACACTAGGCCAGGCAAGGTCAGCTGGAAGACAGATACTAAAGATATGCACAAAGGCGATTAATTCTTTTTTTTTTGCATTATTGATGTATTGCTGGATAAAGAAGTTATGTGAAGCTATTGCTTTTGGCCTTTATTGAGTGATGTAGACAAAGTGGACTTGTCATGGAGAGTCTGAAATTGAGTTTTTGTAAGGGGGTGGTGGGTTCATGTTGGGGTGGGGATGTTTCAGCTGAAGCAAAACATCACATTGCAGTTCCTCTTTCTTTGTCAAGTTGCAGCTGGCGCATATGATCTCCCTTCTTCCTCCTCCTCCTTCTCCTCCTCTTCCCCCCCCTCCACCCCCAAGATGGCCTCCAGATCCCAAGGGGTCATGTGGCTGGGCCCACGTAATCACAATAGTAAAGTTGTGGGGGACACAGCACGCTACCTCAAATATGGAGTCGCTCTCAGACATATACTGCAGTGAGAATCTCAGTGACCCAGGCAGCGAAATCTCTTAGCTGTCTCCAAGATATTATTTGTGGCTCCATGGCTCTTGTTGAAGGTCCTCTGACCTCGTGTGGTGGGATGGCAGAAGGGATTCATGAGCCATGTGTGGAGGGGGTATCCCTTGTCTCTGAAGAGCCATTCTGTTATCTGTCTTGGTGGCCCAAAGGCAGTGGGTAGTGTAGACTGTCAAAGGGTGAAAGCATCGAGGTTGCCTTCAGGGTAGCAAGCATCCACCCATAAGAATTTTTTTGGTGTGGTTGCACACTAACTGCACATTTACTGAATGGCATCCCTTGCAGTTGTGGTCTCGCTCCCTGTTGATGTGGGGGACCCACAGAGCCAAGAGCATGCAGTTGATGGTGCCCTGCACCATTGGGAAGCTTGCTATCTTGGTGAACCCATGTGTCCTTTCATCCTGGTCTTCTCTCCTCCTGTAGAGTGGCTTTGTCACCTCCTGGATAGCTCTATGGACAGCAAACTGAGACATTGCTACTGTCACCAGCTGCCATCTTGAAGAAACAGGTCTTGAACAACGAAAGGGCAACAGTGATCTTCAAATCCACTTGGAGGACCATCCTCATCCTGGTTTCGGGCTTCAGGCCTTCGTGAAGGATGTGACATAACTCCATCATCACCTCCTTAGTAAAATGAAGCCTCTTCAGGCACAGCTTCTGGCTCATCCCAGTTTAGGACTGGTGCTCCCAGAAGACCCTCTCAAAGTAGGCCCTCTAAAGAGAACATTCCTTCTCCACCCTCATCGCAGAGGGTCCCCTCCCTGTCTCCTCCTCTGCCTATCCTGTTCAAACTGCAGAGCAAATGACACTGCAACTACTGTCCCCATACTAATGAAAAGCTATGGAATTCCTCAGCCTTCCTGTGGTCAGCACAAACCGTCAAACACCTTCAGCAACTCACCACAGTGCTTCCACCAAATTTGCCTGAGCAGAAGTAAGTCAAAGGCACCTCAGCTGCAACTTGTTGAATGGCCCTTTAAATAACTTCAGAACAGGGCTATTCTTGCTCAGTAATGCTTCTTGTTCCAGAGTGAATAAGTAAGGCATTCCCTGCACATTTGCTGGCCAATTTTAGTATTTGTGCTTTGTATCAGCCTGTTGACATCCATGAAGGCTGATCCTGTCCTTTCATCCCCCTTGGGCACACGCAGTGGATGCACCTGTGCACCACTCCAGTCGCCCGATACCGTGCAGCCCACAGGGGAAGTGACCAGTGCCTTTTAATGAGGGACACCCCCCCACCCCCAACCCTGCAGCCAGCAAGCAGCTCGCACGGTTTTTCGGGCCGTGCTTCCCATGAGGTGAGAGAGCTGCACACTGCATGGCTATTTGCAGTGGCGGCGGAATGAGGCCCTTAATTAGTCATTAATGCCCAGTTAACGGCCTCAATTGGTGGCGGGGTGGGAAGGCCATTCACAGGCCTTCCTGCCCTGGACTTAATTTTGGCAGAGGCGGGCGGGGGGTGAGGTCACCCACCATCCCACCCGATTATATGCTCTCCCAGCCTCCAGAGAGCATAACATTTCCCCCATAGAGTTTGTACAGGCCAAAATAAGCTAGGACATTGACTACTTCTTTGTGAAAGTAGTTGGTAGATTTGAGTTTGACCCCTAACTGCTATTGTTTCCTCCTCCATTATTTTCTCAGCCAAGTCCTAACATGTCTATCTTACAAAGGTAACTGTTCCTGTCTCTCCAATCCAATTACACTGAGGGCTTAAAGCTGAACTGTTAACCTGTCCTTCTTTTTCAGGAGCTGACTGGCCTGCTATGCATTTTCTGTTCTTTTAGATTTCCAACATTCAAGGTTTTCCTTCTCCATTATTTAACTCTTTATGAGGTGTGGCTTTGTGCTCAATTTATTTCACACACTATCTTCAACATTGCAGCTATTGAGTCCGACCCTTATACGCTTGCATATTTAGTTTTGGATTGGCATTTGTAAGCAGGCTCCTGTGTTTACACAATTACATCCAATTTTCATATCCTAGCAGCAGAATCCTAGAGCCTGTTTATTATGAGCTGAAATTCCCAGCTGAAGGAAATTACAGTGTAAGATTAACTATGGGGAATACTACTACTCGTGCTCAGCCTCATGCAAAGGTGCCTTAAATAATTCACACATGATAATTCCCCATTGAGCTTGTTAGTATTACTGCTAATTGTCGAGCTAGAAATTCAGAAGCTGAACCTTATGCTTAATTGTTTCTATAATTGTAAAGAAGATAAAGATCCTTTCATGCATCAATTTATTAGTGAACTGTTTGCAAATGACATCTGTTGGTGATACAATTTTTGACTATATGTCCTTTCAGGGCAAATATTTCATGGTCAAAGATCTTAACAACAAAGTTGATGTCCTTCTTACCATGAGTAATTATGGTGCACCAAACTTTCGCCAGACTGACCTTGGCTATCCAGTGTATGGCATGGGACAGCCAACAACGAAAGGCTTCTGCAAAGTACTACAAAGACTGAAGGAGGAAGGGCATCAGGTGAGAAATATGTTCAGTGCTGACCGGTGCTTCTTTCTCATGTGTGACTAGCACATTAGTTGGCATTGCAGTGCTAGACTGAAATGAGCAGAGTCATAAATGTTGAGGACTGTGGTATGTTGGCTGCTATTGGAGGTTCCATGATTATATTGTGGCTTAGTTGCAGGAGACTTTCCAGCAAATGCCTCAACTCTGCCAAATGCCTCCTCACATCAGTCTTAGTAGTAGTATTTCCATTTTGCCAGCCATCAAACCGAGGGCTAAGTGCTGTTGCTCCATCATTTGCTCACAGATTCCATTGTCTGCTTCAACAAATCGGCTGTCCTTTTGTTTTATTTTTGCCTCGTACTTCTCCCCTCCCTTGCACCAAGCTTTGGCAATGGCTAAAAATATTTTAAAAGCCTTTATAAAGACAGATAAAGTATTTGCCCCAATATGCAGCTACTTAGTTTTAAGTGTTTCCTTTAAAGTAAAATGGCAGCCCTTTAATGGTTAGCCTTATTTTCCATATCCTCCATGAGGCCAGGTTCTAGCTTAAGACCACAGCTGAATTGAGAATACCCTGCAAAAATTTTGGATAGCATTTAGCAAGTGGGCAGTGAAAATTCACTACAGAGTAGAAAAATGGGTGGTGCACATAAGGTGGAATGGGGCAGGTAGGCACAAACTCTGACAATGTTACTCTCCTGATTCCAGTGAGCGGGAATGTTTTAGAGCCTTTTCAGTTCACAATGATAATGAATGGATCTAGTTATAGCCTCAAATGTCAGTTTGTGGCTTGACTACTGACCATTGACAGCCATGCCTTCAGCAGTCTAGGCCCTAAGCTCGGACCCTCTCCTTTTCTCTATCTCTATCTCTTTCATTAAGTGAATCCTTAAAATGTACCTCTTTGACCAAGCTTTTGATTCCCTGTTCAAATATCTCCTGATGTGGCTCACTTCCAAATTTTGCCTGATAATGCTTCTGTGCAGTGCATTGGGACATTTTGCTACATTAAAGGAGCTATATAAATGTAAGTTGTTCTTTTACCTAGCAAGGTTGCCTTTCGTACTTTACTCCCAGAAGCAAACATCACCGGGTGGAAGCAGTTCCTCCAATTAGGAACTTGCAATCTGGTGATTAAATGTCAAGGAGCAGAACATTTCAAATTGATCTGCTGAAGGCTTGTGGAATGGTTTGAGCTCAATGTCTGACCAATCTCTATCTGAATCACAATGGTCAGTATCTGCTCATTCCACCAAAAAACTGGCTGAGAACTCACCTGAGGTCAGGGGTTTGTAAGTTGATGATTCTTTTGCAGAAACTCATTGAAACTTTTGTTTGAAAACTCTTTCTTTGGCAGCCTACTTATGTCAAACAGTTGCTTTCCACAGTAGTGCGTGGATAATTTAATAATTTTAAACATTTCTGACCATGACTTCATGAATTTTGACAACTGTTGCATGTGGAGACATGTTTCTTGCACCATTTTAGAACTTTACTATCTCATCTACTTTCTAAAATGTATTTAAATCCTTCCATAGCTATACCCTTCTATACCTCTGTAACCTCATCCAGAATAATGCAAATCTCCCCCCAACTTCACTGTCTCTAGCCTCTTGTGTATTTGCACCCCTTTTCCCCACTAAGAGGCTGATGTCACATGTTCTAGAATTCCCTTGCTAAGTCCCTCTACCTCCTTAAAACCCACCTCCTTGACAAATCTTTTGCTTACCCCTCCACCTATCATTTTCTTTGGCTCAGTGTCTATTTTTCTGGTTATACCATAGTGAAGGAAAATTCCTTCTTCCTCCAAAAGGAATTTTCCTCCACACAAGATCAGATGGCAGGTTGTTCAACCTTGCCCGTCTAAGAGCGAAGACCAAAGTACGGAAAGTCCTGATCAGGGAACTCCTCTTTGCTGACAATGCTGCATTAACATCTCACACTGAAGAGTGTCTGCAGAGACTCATCGACAGGTTTGCAACTGCCTGCAATGAATTTGGCCTAACCATCAGCCTCAAGAAAACGAACATCATGGGACAGGACATCAGAAATGCTCCATCCATCAAGATCGGTGACCACACTCTGGAAGTGGTTTAAGAGTTCACCTAACTAGGCTCAACTATCACCAGTAACCTGTCTCTCGATGCAGAAATCAACAAGCGCATGGGAAAGGCATCGCTGCTATGTCCAGACTGGCTAAGAGGGTGTGGGAAAATGGCACACTGACATGAACACAAAAGTCCGAGTGTATCAAGCCTGTGTCCTCAGTAACTTGCTCTACGGCAGCGAGGCCTGGACAACGTATGTCAGCCAAGAGGGACGTCTCAATTCATTCCATCTTCGCTGCCTCCGGAGAATCCTTGGCATCAGGTGGCAGGACCATATCTCCAACACAGAAGTCCTTGAGGCGGCCAACATCCCCAGCATATACACCCTACTGAGCCAATGGCGCTTGAGATGGCTTGGCCAGGTGAGTAGCATGGCAGATGGCAGGATCCCCAAGGACACATTGTACATCGAGCTCGTCACTGGTATCAGACCCACCAGCTGTCCATGTCTCTGCTTTAAAGACGTCTGCAAAAGCGACATGAAGTCCTGTGACATTGATCACAAATAGTGGGAGTCACTTGTCAGTGATCGCCAGAGTTGGCGGACAGCCATAAAGGCGGGGCTAAAGTGTGGCGAGTCGAAGAGACTTAGCAGCTGGCAGGAAAAAAGACAGAAGCGCAAGGCGACAGCCAACTGTGTAACAGCCCCGGCAACCAATTTTATCTGCAGCACCTGTGGAAGAGTCTGTCACTCTAGAATTGGCCTTTATAGACACTCCAGGCGCTGCTTCACAAACCACTGACCACCTCCAGGTGCTTACCTATTATCTCTCGAGACAAGGAGGCCAAAGAAAGAAGAAAACCATAGTGAAGTGTTTGGGATGTCTTCCTATGTATAAATGCAAGTTGTTTTGTTCCTCCTTCTCCTTCCTTCAATTTTTCCAAAGGTAACCATCACCAGAATCAATGCTCAACTCATTTGTAAAGGTCAGGGAGCCCATTTACTGTGATGAATGTGCAAGGTTTTGAGTTGTATTTGATTGAATGAGTGAATTTACCACTGTTAGATTTACGAATATAGTAAATATATAAGAACATAAGAACTAGGAGCCGGAGTAGGCAATTCAGCCCCTCGAGCCTGCTCCACCATTCAATACAATCATGGCTGATTTCATCTCGGCCTCAGGTCCACGTTCCTGCCCATTCTCCATACCCTTCAACCCACTTATAATTAAAAATCTGTCTATCTCCACCTTAAATTTACCCAATGTCCCGGCATCCACTACACTCTGACGTAGTGAATTCCACAGATTCACGACCCTTTGAGAGAAGTAATTTCTATGACAGATGTGTCATCACTTTGGCTAACAATTGGTGGATTCTTCATCAGTTTGCTATCAAATATCTCCAAAATCTGCCAAGGAAGAAATGTGCTGATGTGACTGGGCCACCAGGTATAATGGCTTGTGTCCACTCTTGAAAGAAAGAAAGACTTGCATTTATATAGCACCTTTGAAGACCACAACAACACACAATATATTATATATTTAACATAATAAAACATCCCAAAGCTCTTCACATTATAAAACAAAATATGACACTGAGCCACATAAGGAGATATTAGGTCAGATGACCAAAAGCCTGGTCAAAGAGGTAGGTTTTAAGGAGTGTCTTAAAGGAGGCAAGTGAGGTAGAGTGGTGGAGAGATGTAGGAAGGGTATTCCAGAGCTTAGGGCCTCGGAAACTGGAGGCGCAGTCACCAATGGTGGAGCTATTAAAATCGCGGATGCTCAAGAGGACAGAATTAGATGAGTGCAGATATCTTGGAAGGTTATGAAACTGGAGGATATTACAGAGATAGGGAGGGGGCGAGGCCATGGAGACATTTGAAAACAAGGATGAGAATTTTAAAATCAAGACGTTGCTTGACTTGGAGCCAACATAGGTCAGCGAGCACAGGGGTGAAAGGGGAAAGGGATTTGGTGTGAGTTAAGACATGGGGGCAACAGAGTTTTGGATGACTTCAAGTGTACAGACAGTAGAATGTGGGAAACCAGCCAGAAGTGCATTGGAATAGTCAAGTCTAGAATTAAAAAGGGCCTGAATGAGATGAGCTGAGACAGGGCAAAGTCGGGCAATGTAACAGAGGTGGAACTAGGTGGTCTTAGTGATGGCATGATTATGAGGTTGGAAGCTCATCTCTGGAGCAAATGTGACATGAAGGTTGTGCACAGACTGGCTTAATTTAAGACTGTTGCCAGGGAAAGGGATGGAGTCAGTAACCAGGAAATGGAGTTTGGAGAGGGGACCGAAAACGATGGCTTCAGTCTTCCCAATATTTAATTGGAGGAAATTTCTGCTCATCCAGTATTGTATGTCGGATAAGTAGTCTGATAGATTAGCAACCATGGAGGAATTGAGGGAGATGGTGGTAAGGTAGAACTGGGTGTCATCAGCGTGCATGTGAAAACTAATGTGCTTTTGGGTGATGTCGCCGAGGGGCAAAATGTAGATGAGTAATAGGAGGGGCTGAGGATAGATCTTGGGAGACACCAGAGGTAACGGTGCGGGAGTAGGAAGAGAAGCCATGGCAAGTGATTCTCTGGCTCCAATTAGATAGATAAGAATGGAACCAGGTGAGAGCAGCCCCACCCAGCTGGACAACAGTGGAGATGCATTGGAGGAGGGTGATGTGGTCAACAGTGTCAAAGGCTGCAGATATGTCGAAAAGGACAAGAAGGGATAGTTTACCTTTGTCACAGACACATAGGATGTCATTTGCGACTTTGTTAAGAGCTGTTTCAGTCTTGTGGCAGGGGTGGGAATCTGATTGGAGAGATTCAAACATGGAGTTCCGGGAAAGATGGGAACAGATTTCCTCACAGCAAACTCTCTCAAACAGCAGTGTGATAATGACCAGATAATCTTTTTTTTGTGAATTTGCTTGTGAGATAAATGTTGGCCAGGACACCAGGGTTAACACCTCTGCTCTTCTTCAAGATAATGCCGTGGGATCGTTTACCCCACCTGAGACAGCAGACAGGACCTCAGTTTAACATCTCTTCCGAAAGATGGTGTCGCTGACAGTGTAGCATTCCACTGGAAAGTCAGCCTAGATTTTTGTGCTCAAGTCCTGGAGTAGGGCTTGAACTCGCAACCTTCTGTCTTAGGGGTGTTACGACCAAGTGAGAAAGAGGTCTAGGGTTCCCTTTCAGCCTTCACCGGGTCTTACTGTAATAGGGTTACATTTTAAACACATCATGTTTTTAGCTCCCCCTTAGTGAATCCTTGTTCACTGCTTTCCAATTATTAGGCAAAGAAACCAGCACAGACACACAGGTTTTCTTAGGTTTAAAGAAGAAATATTGAAATTTATGAAACTTTAATTCGGTTGACACCTACAGATACATGACGCGCCCACATTAGCACGCATGCATGATACACACATGCAAATACAGACAGAAAAAAGTAGAAAAAATACAGTGGAAAAGTTTGAGGCAATATCTGAAGAGTTTTTGTTACGGGTCTTCGACCTCACCGTAGAGTCCTTGATTGGAGGTAGATCTTGCTTTTCGTTGGGACCCAGTATTCTTCTTAAACCTTGTTTGCTGTAGGAGATATTTCTCTCTTGGGGTTCATGTGTCTTCAGTGGATTCAGTTCTGTGAGAACAAGATGGGAACAGACAGGAGAGGCTGTGGTGAACCAGCCAGGAGAGGTCTTTTCAATCCAGGAGCAAACAGCTTTCTGCCAGTTCAAACACTGTCTCTACAATTTAAAACTCCCCAAGTTGGCCAGCAGGGTAGTCATGTGGCCGACTGGTATAACCACTTCTGGCTTTGTCTTGTCTTGTCCTTTCAAGCACTGTCTGTTAATATGCAAAAATGTCTTTCCAGCCACGGGTCCATTGTGGTTTTTTTAAAAATAAATTCTTCCTTCACTCCAGTAACAGTTTTGAAATCAATGTTTATGACAAAATTAATGTGCCTCATTCTTGGCAGGTGGGGGCAAGAATGGTACCCACTGAGCCACAGCTGACACACAATCTTGAGATAACAAACATATTTCACAGAGGAAAGATGTATCTCAATGTCCCTTCTCTCCATTACTAATCAGTAATATTGAGAAGCTACCCTCAGCGTTGGTCAATGAATGTCATGTGGGCCATTGGGTGGCCCATTGCATGCTGCACAAAACCCAAAGAATGAAACTGTTTCCACTGACAGTAGGGTTGGTAACTATAGAACACATATTTTAGGTAATCGGCAAAGGAACGGGGGGTGGGATGGGGGGAGGAAGTGGGGACATGGGTGATGGAGAGATGAGGAAAAATTATTTTATGTTATGAGTTATTGTGATCGGGAATACACTGCCTGAAAGCTTAGTGGAATCAGATTCAATAGCAACTTTCGAAAGGGCGTTGGATATATACTTGGAAAGGAAAAATTGCAGGGCTATAAAGAAAGAGCAGGGGAGTGGGACTAATTAGATCGCTCTTTCTAAGAACTGGCACAGGCATGGTGGGCCAAATGACTTCCTTCTGCATTGCTTATTTCTATGATTCTATGAATGGACAAGTGACTGCTTATGCACACCTCACTGGATAAAGTGTAAATTTTAATGAGCGGAAGATTGAATGTAAACTTATTTTGCCAAAAGCTCAGATACTGTTATTGAAAATTCTTTATATTATATTTTTGAAAGAATGCTCTTTAATATTTGAAAATATAGAGAAATCATGATAATTTTTGACTGAAACTTTAACATTCATCCAAAATGTCTGTTTCCAAACTCTCAAACTACAAAGGAAATCATTTGCTTTAATGTTCGAGAGGAGCCTGTCATTTTGTTTCACCAAGATGATGATTTTATTCCTTACACCCCACGTGAGCACAATGACCTGCAGGAAAATCTCTACAATCTGACTCAAAGAGGTCAGGTGGAAAAACTGGAATTAATCATCAAAAAGGAGGTATGTGAATTTCCAAAGTTTTCCAGAGTTTTATAAATGACACCTGATATTTGTTAGATGTGATGATTATTGCACTTATCTACTACTCATTTACCTGTAAAGAACAGCTTTTAAAGTCCATGCTATCAATTGCAACTTGTTGATCTGTCTGTAATGGGATACAATCTCTAAATGTTGGCTTGGTGCATACAGTGATGGTCTTTGTACTACTTCTAGAATCTGAATTCATTTTCTTTTTGTATTTATTCATGGTATGTGCATATCACTGACAAGGCTGACATTTATTATCCATTCCTAGTTACCTTGATAAGGCAGTGGTGGACCACTTTCCTGAACCTCTGCTGTTATTCCTTAGAGCGGTTTGATACAACTGAGTGGCTTGGTCGGCCACTTCAGAAGGCATTTAAGAGTCAACCACATTGGTGTGTAACTGGAGTCACATATAGGCTAGACTGAGTAAGGACCCAGGCTTCCTACCCTAATGGACATTAGTAGGAGCATAGGAACTCGGGAGTAGGCCATTTAGCCCCTCGGGGCTGTTTTGCTAGCCTGTGATCTAACTGCACATATCCACCTTTGCCCCATATCCCTTAATACCTTTGGTTAACAAAAATCTAACAAGCTCAGATTTAAAACTAACGATTGATTTAGCTTCAGTTGCTGTTTGCAGAAGGGCATTCCAAACTTCTACTACCCTTTGTGCCTAGGAGTGTTTCCTAATTTCACTCCCGAAGGTCCTGGCTCTAATATTTAGACTATACTCCCAGTCCTAGATTCCAGAATCAGCAGAAATAGTTTCTCTCTATCTACCCTATCTGTTCACCTTAAAATCTTGAAAGCTTTGATCAAATCACCCCCTAACTTTCTAAATTACAGAGAATACAACCTTAGTTTGTGTAATCGCTCTTTGTAATTTAATCCTTGGAGTCCAGGTATCATTCTGGTAAACCTATGCTGCAATTCAAGGCCAATATATCCTTTCTAAGGTGTGGTGCCGTGAACTGCTCACAGTACTCCAGCTGTGGTCTAACCAGGGCTTTATACAATTGAAGCATGACTTCTACCCCCTTGTATTCTATTCTTCGAGATAGAAAGGCCAGCATTCCATTCGCATTTTTGATTTGTTTGGGGGGGTGAACCAGTTGAATTTTTATGATAGATTCATGGTCGCTTTTACAGACAGCTTTTTATCTCCAGAATTATTTTTAAACTGAATTAAATTTCTCCAATTATCATGGTGGGATTTAAACTCATGTCTCTGGGATTATTAGTCCAGTGATCAGATGGTTTCAAGTTAAAAGTGGGATATGTTTAGGATTACTGTCAGACTAAGCCCAAATGTAAACAAATGGCAATTTTATGAGTAGAACAGTAGGTAACCTTGCCTGCCAACAGCTAACGTTACAGGTTTGTGACCTTTCATCAGAACTTTCATCAGTTAACCCTGCTTCTCTCTCCACAGATGCTGCCTGACCTGCTGAGTATTTCCAGCACTTCCTGTTTTTATTTCAGATTTCCAGCATCTACAGTATTTTGCTTTTATTTTAGCACTATCTGACCTGTTGGCTAGATTCCTCCCAAGAGGATTTGCATCTGCAATGCACAGAAAAGGACTCCAACATTGGTCGCAGAGGTCTCAGTTGCTCCAGCTGTGATGAAGTGGGGCACAGAATGGCCAATAGATAATCAAAGGCAAGGGTCTGGGCCCCAGATGGGAAAAACAAACCTGACCATGAGGCAAGAGATTACTGGATGTATAACAACATTTGATTAAAGGAACATTACAGCTTTGCTACACCCAGTCTCACTGATTGGGTAGCCCACCTAAGGATTCGGTGATACCTTGTCGGCAGTAACAGTGGTAACCATACCTGCTATGAAACATCTGACACTTAACATGTAGGACAATCTTTGTTTAATGTTAATATACCGCTTTTTATATTAATTTTGTTCAAAGTTAATATACTGCTGGTCAAGGTTCAGCTAGAATACCACACATAGAGAAATAGGAATATCTAGCCTTGTACCATTTGAGATTCAAAAACATCTGAAAGATGGGAACCATATGACTATTATTATTCATAATGAGAAAATGCAGGTGATGACTTAGAGCCAGGCAAAGGCTGGGGAGCTGAAACAAACAAAAGTAATGGGAACACCAGCCAAAGTGTCGAGTTTAACACACACAGCACCAGAGAGAGCAGCCAGGTTTTGGGTTGAGGAATATCCAGTCACAAATAGATGGGCTTTTCATGATGCCATGCAAATGAACAAAATGTGTTACAATGCTTATCTTGTAGAGGAAACTATGATTTGAAGCCTGAGAAAATCCATACAAGGCCAAGTAATCTTTTCTTTTATATTTAGCTGCTGGATTTTGCTGCTTTGAGCAACAAGACTTACTTTGTATACAATGGTACAGAGCAATTTGTTGCTGAGGCTCTCCCGAGGACAATTGAGAATGAAGATGATGTTCGTGTCTCAGAAGAGATCTATAGAAGCCACATCTTTATGATGCCATTCTTCAGGTAGCTTTAGTAATTTCTATTTTATTTATTTAGAGATACAGCACTGAAACAGGCCCTCTGGCCCGACCATCAACCACCCATTTATACTAATCCTACATTAATCCTATATTCCTACCACATCCCCAACTTCCCTCAATTCCCCTACCACCTACCTATACTAGGGGCAATTTATAATGGCCAATTTACCTATCAAGCTGCAAGTCTTTGGCTGTGGGAGGAAACCGGAGCACCCGGCGAAAACCCACACCGTCACAGGGAGAACTTGCAAACTCCGCACAGGCAGTACCCAGAATTGAACCCGGGTCGCTGGAGCTGTGATGCTAACCACTGCGCTACTCATTTACCGTGCTTGGGATTCACATCCAAATGCTGACCACACCACTTCTCTTCCTTTCTCTTGATATTGTTAGCTGATATTATTAACGCTTTCCTCTCCTCAGGTACTGTACACTTCCAAAATGTTTAAATGTGCTGTCACCTCCCAAATCTGTGCCCATCTTTCCCGTAACTTCATGTCTAAACCTCTCAAATCAGGTTTCTGTCCCCGCCACAGCACGGAAACAACCTTATCAAAGTCACAAATGACATCTTATTTGACTGTGGCCATAATAAACAATCTCTTCACATCTTTCTTTATCAGTCTGCAGTCTTTGACATGGTTGACCACACCAGGCTCTTCCAATATCTCTTCTCTGTCATCCAGTTAGGCGGGACTGCCCTCCCCTGGTTCCATTCCTATCTGTCCAGTCATGGCTAGAACATACGAATTAGGAGCAGGAGTAGGCCACTTGGCCCCTCGGGCCTGCTCCACCATTCAATAAGATCATGGCTGCTCTGATTGTAACCTCATCTCCACATTCCCGCCTACCCCCAATAACCTTTCACCTCCTTGCTTATCAAGAATCTATCTACCTCTGTCTTAAAAATATTTCAAGACTTTGCTTCCACTGCCTTTTGAGGAAGAGAGTTCCAAAGACTCACCACCCTCTGAGAGAAAAAATTTCTTAAATGGGCAGCCCCTTATTTTTAAATAGTGGCCCCTAGTTCTAGATTCTACTACAGGAGGAAACAATCTTTCCACATCCAGCCTGTAAAGACCCCTCAGGATCTTATATGTTTCAATCAAGTCGCCTCTTACTCTTCTAAACTCCTGTGGATACAAGCCTAGCCTGACCCACCTTTCCTCATAAGACAACCTACACATTCCAGGTATTAGTCTAGTAAACATTCTCTGAACTGCTTTCAACGCATTTACATCCTTCCTTAAATAAGGAGACCAATACTGTACACAGTACTCCAGATGTGGTCTCACCAATGCCCTGTATAACTGCAGCATAACCTTCCTACGTTTGTATTTAATTCCCCTCGCAGTAAACAATAACATTCTATGAGCTTTCTGAATTACTTGCTGAACCTGCAAACCTTTTGCAATTCATAATCATCTGCAATTCATGCAGTAGGACACCCAGATCCCTTTGCATCTCACAGCTCTGCAATCTCTCACCATTAGAAAATATGCTTCTTTTTTATTCTCCCTGCCAAAATGGACAAGTTCACACTTTCCCACATTATACTCCATTTGCTAGATCTTTGCCCACTCATTTAACCTATCTATATTCTTTTGTACCCTACTTATGTCTTCTTCACAACTTACTTTCCTGCCTATCTTCGTGTCATCAGCAACTTTAGCAACCATACAAAGAACAAAGATCAAAGAACAGTACAGCACAGGAACAGGCCATTCGGCCCTCCAAGCCTGCGCCGATCTTGACGCCTGCCTAAACTAAAACCTTCTGCACTTCCGGGGTCCGTATCCCTCTATTCCCATCCTATTCATGTATTTGTCAAGATGCCTCTTAAATGTCTCTATGGTACCTGCTTCCACCACCTCCCCCGGCAACAAGTTCCAGGCACTCACCACCTTCTGTGTTAAGAACTTGCCTCGCACATCCCCTCTAAACTTTGCCCCTCGCACCTTAAACCTATGTCCCCTCGTAACTGACTCTTCCACCCTGGGAAAAAGCTTCTGACTATCCACTCTGTCCATGCCACTTATAACTTTGTAAACCTTTATCATGTCACCCCTCCACCTCCGTCGTTTCAGTGAAAACAATCCGAGTCTATCCAACCTCTCCTCATAGCTAATGCCCTCCAGACCAGGCAACATCCTGGTAAACCTCTTCTGTACCCTCTCCAAAGCCTCCACGTCCTTCTTGTAGTGTGGCGACCAGAATTGCACACAATATTCTAAGTGTGGCCGAACTAAAGTTCTGTACAGCTGCAGCATGACTTGCCAATTTTTATACTCTATGCCCCGATCGATGAAGGCAAGCATGCCGTATGCCTTCTTGACTACCTTATCCACCTGCGTTGCCACTTTCAGTGACCTGTGGACCTGTACGCCCAGATCTCTCTGCCTGTCAATACTCCTAAGGGTTCTGCCATTTACTGTATACTTCCCACCTGCATTAGACCTTCCAAAATGCATTACCTCACATTTGTCTGGATTAAATGCCATCTGCCATTTCTCCGTCCAAGTCTCCAACCGATCTATATCCTGCTGTATCCTCTGACAATCCTCATCACTGTCCGCAACTCCACCAACCTTTGTGTCGTCCGCAAACTTACTAATCAGACTAGCTATATTTTCCTCCAAATCATTTATATATACTACAAAGAGCAAAGATCCCAGCACTGATCCCTGCGGAACACCACTAGTCACATCCCTCCATTCAAAAAAGCACCCTTCCACTGCTACCCTCTGTCTTCTATGACCGAGCCAGTTCTGTATCCATCTTGCAAGCTCCCCTCTGATCCCGTGTGACTTCACCTTTTGCACCAGTCTGCCATGAGGGACCTTGTCAAAGGCTTTACTGAAGTCCATATAGATAACATTCACTGCCCTTCCTTCATCAATCATCTTCGTCACTTCCTCAAAAAACTCAATCAAATTAGTGAGACACGACCTCCCCTTCACAAAACCATGCTGCCTCTTGCTAATAAGTTCACTTGTTTCCAAATGGGAGTAAATCCTGTCCCGAAGAATCCTCTGTAATAATTTCCCTACCACTGACGTAAAGCTCACTGGCCTATAATTTCCTGGATTATCCTTGCTACCCTTCTTAAACAAAGGAACAACATTGGCTATTCTCCAGTCCTCTGGGACCCCACCTGTAGCCAATGAGGATGCAAAGATTTCTGTCAAGGCCCCAGCAATTTCTTCCCTTGCCTCCCTCAGTATTCTGGGGTAGATCCCATCAGGCCCTGGGGACTTATCTACCTTAATGCTTTGCAAGACACCCAACACCTCCTCCTTTTTGATAATGAGATGACTGAGACTATCTACACTCCCTTCCCTAGGCTCATCATCCACCAAGTCCTTCTCCTTGGTGAATACTGATGCAAAGTACTCATTTAGTACCTTGCCCATTTCCTCTGGCTCCACACATAGATTCCCTTCTCTGTCCTTGAGTGGGCCAACCCTTTCCCTGGTTACCCTCTTGCTCTTTATATACGGATAAAAAGCCTTGGGATTTTCCTTAATCCTGTTTGCCAATGACTTCTCATAACCCTTTTTAGCCCTCCTGACTCCTTGCTTAAGCTCCTTCCTACTGTCTTTATATTCCTCAAGGGATTCATCTGTTCCTAGCCTTCCAGCCCTTACGAATGCTTCCTTTTTCTTTTTGACGAGGCTCACAATATCCCGCATTATCCAAGGTTCCCGAAACTTGCCAAACTTATCCTTCTTCTTCACAGGAACATGCTGGTCCTGGATTCTAATCAACTGACATTTGAAAGACTCCCACATGTCAGACGTTGATTTACCCTCAAATAGCCGCCCCCAATCTAAATTCTTCAGTTCCTGCCTAATATTGTTATAATTAGCCTTCCCCCAATTTAGCACCTTCACCTGAGGACTACTCTTATCCTTATCCACGTACCTTAAAACTTACGGAATTATGGTCACTGTTCCCGACAGGACCTGTGGTCCCTTCATCCAAGTCATTTGTATAAATTGTAAAAAGTTGAGGCCCCAGCACTAATCCCCATGGCATATCACTTGTTACATCTTGCCAACCAGAAAATGACCCATTTATGCCTACTCTCTGTTTCCTGTTAGCTAGCCAATCTTCTATTCATGCCAATATGTTCTCCCCTACACCATGAGCTTTTATTTTCCACAATAACCTTTGATGTGGCACCTTATCAAATGCCTTCTGGAAATCTAAGTACAGTACCAGATCCCCTTTATCCACAGCACATATTACTTCTTCAAAGAAGTCCAATAAATTGGTTAAACATGATTTCCCTTTCACAAAACGTGGTAGGAATATGGGATTAGTGTAGGATTAGTATAAAATGGGTGGTTGATGGTCAGCACAGACTCGGTGGGCCGAAGGGCCTGTTTCAGTGCTGTATCTCTAAACTAAACTAAACTAAAACCATGTTGACTCTGCCTGATTACTTTGGATCTTTCTAAGTGCCCAGGTATAACGTCTTTAATAATAGCTTCTAACATTTTTCCTATGACAGATGTTAAGCTAACTGGCCTGTAGTTTCCTGCTTTCTGTTTCCCTCTCTTTTTGAATAAAGGAGTTACATTCGCTATTTTCCAATCTAATGGAACCTTCCCTGAATCTAGGACATTTTGGAAAATTAAAATCAATGCATCAACTATCTCATGAGCCACTTCTTTTTAGACCCTAGGATGAAGTCCATCAGGAGCTGGGGACTTGACAGCCCGCAGATCCAACAATTTGTTTGGTACCACTTCCCTGGTGATTGTAATTTTCTTGAGTTCCTCACTCCCTTCTATTTCCTGATTTACAGCTATTTCTGGGCTGTTACTTGTATCCTCTATAGTGAAGACTGCTGCAAAATACTTGCTCAATTCATCTGCCGTCTACTTATTATCCATTATTAATTCCCCAGACTCACTTTCTATAGGATCAACGCTCACTTTGTTAACTCTTTTTTTCTTTTTAAAATATCTATAGAAACTCTTACTATCTGGCCAGCTTTCTCTCGTTTTTTTCCCTCTAATTTTTCCCTCCTTATCAATCTTTTAGTCATTCTTTGCTTTTTTAATATTCTGTCCAATCTTCTGACACAACTATCTGCTTTTTCTTGAAGTTTGTTACTCTCTTTAACTTTTTTTGGTTAACCATAGATGGTGGGTCATCCCCTTGGAACCTTTCTCTCTTATTAGAATGTATCTATTCTGTGTATTCTGAAATATCCCCTTATATGTCTGCCATGGCATCTCTATTGAGCTATCCCTTAACCTATTTTGCCAGTTCACTTTAGCTCGCTCTGCATTCATGCCCTCATAATTGCCCTTATTTAAGTTTAAAATACTAGCCTTAGACCCATACTTCTCTCCCTCAAGCTGAATGTAAAATTCAATCATATTATGATTGCTTCTACCTCGGGGTGCCTTCACTATGAGGTCATTAATTAATCCTATCTTGTTGCACAATACCAGGTCTAGCATCGCCTGCTCTCTGGTTGGCTCCAGAACATGCTGTTCTAAGAAACTATCCTGAAAACATTCTATGTACTCCTCATCTAGGCTACCTTTGCCCATCTGATTTTTCCAGTCTATGTGTAGCTTAAAATCCCCCATGATTATCACCGTACCTTTCTGACAAGCTCCCATTATTTCTTCCTTTATACACTGTCCTACCGTGTGGTTACTGTTAGGGGGGCTGTATACCACTCCCACGAGTGACTTCTTGCCTTAATCATTTCTCATCTCTACCCAAACCACTTCTACATCCTGGTTTCCTGAACTTAGGTCATCCCACCTAATGTGCTAATGCCACCATTAATTAACAGAGCCACCCCTCCACCTTTTCCTAGCTTTCTGTCCTTCCTAAATGCTATGTACCCTTCAATATTCAGGTCCCAATCTATGTCATGCTGCAGCCATGTCTCTGTAATGGCTATCACATTGTACTTATTTATTTCTAGAGAATCAGCTGTAATGGGTGCTCTTCCTGCTCCCACACCGTTAATCTGTAGTCCCCTAAGATTCTATCCTTGGCTGTCTCTTATTTCTCATCTACATGCTGCCCCTCAGTGACACCATCTGTAAACACAATGATGGGCTCCACATGTACGCTGACAACATCCCGCTGTACCTCACCACCACCTCTCTCAACCCTCTGCTGTGTATGCTTTGTTATGCTGCTTGTTTGACATCCAGTCCTGCATCAGCAGAAATTTCATAGAATTACGTAGAATGTACAGCATAGAAATAGATGATTTGGCCCAACCAGTCCATGCTGGCATTTAGGTTCCAATCGAGCCTCCTCCCGTTCTGAATTATCCATCTCTATAAGCACAACTCTCTATTCCCTACTGCTTCATATGCTTATTGAGCCTCCCCTTCAATGCATCTATACTATTGGCCTCAATCACACCCTGTGGTAGAGAGTTCCACATTCTCACCACTCTCTGGGTAAAGAAATTTCTTATGAATTCCCTATTTGATTTCTTGGTGGTTATCTTATATTGATGGCCTCTAATTTTGTTCTTCCTCCAAAGTGAAAACATACTCTCTCTCTGTCTATATCAAAACCTTTTATAATTTTAAAGACATCTACTCGGTCAATATGGTTGACTCTTATATGCCCTCTGAAATGGCCTAGCAGGCCACTCGGTTGTATCTAACCGCTACGAAGTCAGTAAAAAGGAATGAAACCAGACGGACTGCCCGGCATCGACCTAGGCACCAGAAACGACAACGGCAAAACCAGCACTGTCGACCCTGCAAAGTCCTCATTACTAACATCTGGGGGCTTATACCAAAGTTGGGAGAGCTGTCCCACAGACTAGTCAAGCAACAGCCTGACATAGTCATACTCACGGAATCACACCTTACAGACAATGTCCCAGACACTGCCATCACTATCCCCGGTTATGTCCTGTCCCACTGGCAGGACAGACCTAGCAGAGGTGGCAGCACAGTGGTTTACAGTGGGGAGGGAGTTGCCCTGGGAGTCCTCAACATCGACTCCGGACCCCATGAAGTCTCATGGCATCAGGTCAAACATGGACAAGGAAACCTCCTACTGATTACCACCTACTGCTCTCCCTCAGGTGATGAGTCAGTACTCCTCCATGTTGAACACTCCTTGGAGGAAGCCCTGAGGGTGTCAAGGGTGCAGAATGTACTCTGGGTCGGGGACTTCAATGTCCATAACCAAGAGTACCACCACTACTCACCAAGCTGGCCGAGTCCTAAAGGACATAGTTGCTGGACTGGGTCTGCAGCAGGTGATGAGGGAACCAACAAGAGGGAAAAACATACTTGGCCTCGTCCTCACCAATCTGCCTGCTGCAGATGCATCTGTCCATGCCAGTATTGGTAGGAGTGACCACCGCACAATCCTTGTGGAGACGAAGTCCCGCCTTCACATTGAGGATACCGTCCATCACGTTGTGTGGCACTATCACCGTGCTAAATGGGATAGATTCCAAACAGATCTAGCAATGCAAAACTGGGCATCCATGAGGCGCTGTGGGCCAACAGCAGTTTTGTACTCAACCACAATATGTGACCTCATGACCCGGCATATCCCCCACTCTACCGTTACCATCAAGCCAGGAGACCAACCCTGGTTCAATGAAGAGTGCAGGAGGGCATGCCAGGAGCAGCACCAGACATACCTCAAAATGAGGTGTCAACCTGGTGAAGCTACAACAGAGGACTACTGCATAAGCAGCATGCGATAGACAGAGCTAAGTGATCCCATAACCAATGGATCAGATCTAAGCTCTGTAGTCCTGCCACATCCAGCCATGAATGGTGGTGGACATTTAAACAACAAACTGGAGGAGGTGGCTCCACAAATATCCCCAATTTGATTCACTCCGCATGATATCAAGAAACGACTGAAGGCACTGGATACTGCAAAGGCTATAAGCCCTGACAATATTCCGGCAATAGTACTGAAGACCTGTGCTCCTAGCCAAGCTGTTCCAGTACAGCTACAACACTGGCGTCTACTCGGCAATGTGGAAAATTGCCCAGGTATGTCCTGTACACAAAAAGCAGGACAAGTCCAACCCGGCCAATTACCGCCCCATCAGTCTACTCTCAATCATCAGTAAAGTGATGGAAGGTGTCATCGACAGTGCTATCAAGTGGCACTTGCTTAGCAATAACCTGCTCAGTGACACTCAGTTTGAATTCCGCCAGGGCCACTCAGCTCCTGACCTCATTACAGTCTTGGTTCAAACATGGACAAAAGAGCTGAACTCAAGAGATGAGGTGAGAGTGACTGCCCTTGACATCAAGGCAGCATTTGACCAAATATGGCATCAAGGAGCCCCAGCAAAACTGAAGTCAATGGGAAACAGGGGGAAAACTGGTCATACCTAGCACAAAGGAATATGGCTGTGGTTGTTGGAGGTCAATCTTATGAGCTCCAGGACATCACTGCAGGAGTTCCTCAGGGTAGTATCCTAGGCCCAACCATCTTCAGCTTCCTTCAATCATTAGGTCAGAAGTGGGGATGTTCGCTGATGATTGCACAATGTTCAGCACCATTTGCGACTCCTCAGATACTGAAGCAGTCCGTGTAGAAATGCAGCAAGACCTGGACAATATCCAGGCTTGGGCTGATAAGTGGCAAGTAACATTTGAGCCACACAAGTGCCAGACAATGACCATCTCCAACAAGAGAGAATCTAACCATCTCCCCTTGACATTCAATGGCATTACCACCGCTGAATCCCCCACTATCAACATCCTGGGGGCTACCGTTGACCAGAAACTGAACTGGAGTAACCGTATAAATACCCTGGCTACAAGAGCAGGTCAGAGGTTAGGAATCCTGCAATGAGTAACTCATCTCCTGACTCCCCAAAGCCTGTCTACCATCTACAAGGCACAAATCAGGAGTGTGATGGACTACTCTCCACTTGCCTGGATGGCTGCAGCTCCAACAATACTCAAGAAGCTCGACACCATCCAGAACAAAGCAGCCCGCTTGATTGGCACCCCATCCACCATTTTCAACATTCACTCCCTCCACCACTGACGTGCAGTGGCAGCAGTGTGTACCATCTACAAGATGCACTGCAGCAATGCATCAAGGCTCCTTAGGTAGCACCTTCCAAACCCGCGACCTCTACCAACTAGAAGGATAAGGGGAGCAAATGCATGGGAACACCACCACCTGCAAGTTCCCATCCAAGTCACACACCATCCTGACTTGGAAGTATATCGCCGTTCCTTCACTGTTGCTGGGTCAAAATCCTGGAACTCCCTTCCTAACAGCACTGTAGGTGTACCTCCCCCACATGGACTGCAGCAGTTCATGAAGGCAGCTCACCACCACCTTCTCAAGGGCAATTAGGGATGGCAATAAATGCTGGCCTAGCCACCGACACCCACATCCCATGAATGAATTAAAAAAAATACTCCTTAGCCTTCTGTTCTCATTGGAAAAGCCTATTCATCTTTTCCTGATAAGTATAACCTCTTTGTAAATTTTTTTGCATCCTTTCTAGTTCTTTATATACTTTTTATATTATGGAGACCACAACTGTACATACTACTCCCAGTATGGTCTAACCAAGATTTGATACAGGTTTAGCCTAGATTCTCTGCTTTTCAGTTCTATCTCTCTAGAAGTACACCCTAGTGCTTGTTTTGCTTTTTTAATGGCCTTATTAACCTGAGTTGCTTCTTTTAGTGATTTGTGTATTGTACCCTGTGATGGAATCCGTGGTTGCAAAGCTTGTTTTTTTCATACCCAAACTGTGAAGGAAACTAGAATTGAAACAGAAACCAAAACTGAAACAGAAGCTGAAAATACAACTGCAAGTTTCAAGGGAAACTGACACTGGTTAGAACCAGATAAAAGGAGATAGAGTCCTCCCCTGACTAGGCAGACCAGGCAGAGCAGGCAAGAGAGAAGACTGAATCCAGGAGCTGTTTCTGTCATATCAAGTAGCTGACCAACCAAACCCGGCCACACAGTGCACAGGTTGTCACTGAAGGACACAGACAAAGGGAAGATTGGTAAATCCACACCATCAAGACTGTTATGAGCAGAGCTGAGGAGGTTCTGGAGAAGTGTGCCTTGTGGTGAAGACCACACCCATGAAGTTTGGATTGAGGGAACTGCTGTCGGAAGAACAGTGGCTAAATCCTTGAAGAAAGGAGCTGACAATCTACCTGAGGAACATCAGAGTTGTGAAGAACTGTGTGGCTGTAATTGTTGCCATATATGCTGGGTGGACTGTCCAGTGAAACCATGAGACCCATCTCTGTTGTATATGATATTTAAGGTGTAATTTGTAATATATATACATTGACCATGTCTGTTGCTTCATGTTTAATTTATGTTGGTTTTGGTTTGAGTGTTAAAGTAAAATTTATAAAAGCGAAATCTTGTCCGTTCCTAAATTGGGGTCAAGTGGGGGATTCGATTCTTTTCATTTGTTGGTGGTCTCCACGGGGATCAGAACAACTCCCAGATCCCTTTGCTCCTCTACCCTATATAGATTCAGAGGACCAGAACTTGTGCTCATCCGGGAGGTGGGGGTAGAGAATCAGAGTGGAAGCATCCGCCATGGAACCCGACGCCAGGATTCCCAGTTCCGATCTTTCCGGGGACGGAATATGCCAACTACGGCCTTCCCGCCCAGAGGCCCATTGAGGCCCTTAAGTGGCCTATTAATGGCCAATTAAGTGGCCTTTTCCCGCCGCTGCTGGGATCGTATCAGCGGTGGGAGGGGCCTCTGCCATGTGGGGAGGATGCCTTGTAAAATGAGGCGCCCTCCCTGTCGGCTTGCGGGGGTTCTCCTTTGTGGGCCATCTGTATCCCCTGGACCAAATGCCAACCCCTCACTTCCCCTCTCTGGGCCTTCTGGATTGGCCCTGGTGACCCTGCCTCACCTACCTGTGTTCTGGGGTTCCACCACTGGGCCTGGGTCCAAGCCCTCTGCAGTACCAGCAGTGGCCACCGCTCCCATTGGTGTTGCTAATACTGCTGAGCTACTGGCCCACTGACTGGCTGGCAGCTCTTGGAGAAGGGATTCCCATCCCTACAAAGTCTTTAAAGGGATGGGGAGCCTGCCTCCAAAAACATTGACCCCAAAAGACTGGAGGATCGTTCCGGGGGGCTGATAAAATGCAGCGACGGGAATCTCCCCACCTTTTCAAAATCCAGCCTGTAGTTTCTAAATAATATCAGTCCTTCTTATTTTTCTTACCAAAATGTAATACCTCACACTTACCTGTGTTGAAATTCATTAACCAATTATATACCACTCTGCAAGTTTATTCATGATGTATTTAACTTATTGCAGTCTTCCTCAGGATTGTCTATTCCCCCCAGTTTGGTTTCATCTGCAAATTTACAAATTGTGTTTTTGATTCCAAAGCCTAAATTGTTAATACAAATTGTGAACAACAGTAATCCCAGCACTGATTCTTGTGGAACTCCATTTTCCACATTCTGTTTCTTTGAATAGCTATCCTTTGCCTCTACTCTCTACTTTCTGTCTTGTTCCCTGACTCCACATGCTCTGACCTTATTCACACGTCTATTATGTGGTAGCTTATCGAAGGCCTGTTGGAAATCTAGATAAAGTAGATCGACGACATTATCTTTGTCTACTTTCTCAGGAACCACTTCAAATAATTCAATGAGGATGGTCAAACAAGACTTTCCCTTTTGAAATCCATGCTGACTAGTCATTATTATATTTTTAGTTTCCAGATGTTTTTACATTTTCTAAGTTAGTTAGGGTTTCATTATTTTTCCTAATACTGATGTTAAGCTGACTGTTCTATAGTTCCCTGAACGTATTACATCTCTCTTCTTAAATATACATATATAGACCAGAATTTAACAGTGAGGCATTGGATCCGCCCACTGTCTGGAAAGCCAAGGGTGAGCCCCCTACCGCTGGGCCTGAAAGCCCTGCTGCTATATGTCATGGTTCAGGCCCTTAATTGGCTTGAGTTGGAGCTTCTGCCCCTCTGAGGCAGGAAGTCCAGCCTCCAAGAGCTGCCAGTCAATAAGAGGGCCGGCAGCTCTTCAGTCCCAGCAGTATCACTGGGAGTGGTGGCTACTGCTGGGACTGCATCCAGCAAGAAGAGAACCATGGACATCGGCCTCCTAAAAGTAGGTGGGTGTCGGAGTGTAGGGCAGGGGGATTGTTTTAATGGGGGTGGCCTGTGCTGCTGGGAGGGGCCTCCATGGGACACAGGATGCCTGATCAAAAAGCATTACCCCCCCCCACCCACCCCGCAAGAAGGCTGCCTGGTATTACTTGGTGGCCTCTTAAGGTGCTGAAGTGCCCGTCTACCACTAGTAAAATACCAACAGTGGTGGGAAGAGGCCCTTAAGTGGCAATGAATTGGCCACTGAAGGGCCTCAATTGGCCTAAGGACAGGTGGACTGTTTGCCACCTCCCCTGCCGCTGGTAAAATAGCAGCAGGGACGGGTATGTGACGGGCACCCCCCGCCTCCCACACGATTTTACATTCACACCCCCCCACCTCCTAGCCCAATCCCGGGGGTGGAGGGGAGGGGCGTTAAATTCCTGTCATAGCATTAGTTATCTGCTGGTCTTCTGGCACTACATATTTTTCTAATGAATTATTCGATATGTGTAATAATGCTGTATTATGATGGCGAGATAGTGGCATTGTGGTAATGTCACTGTAATAGTAATCTGGAGGCCAGGCTAATACCCTGGGGATGTGGGTTCAAATCCCACCATAGCAGCTGGTGAAAGTTAAATTTAATTAATTATAAAAATTGGAAGCTAGTCTAGTGGTGGTGCCATGAACTGTCATCGATTGTCATAAAAACCCATTGGGCCTACAAATGTCCTTTAGGGAAGGAAATCTGCTTTGCTTCTCTGGTCTGGCCTACATATGACTCCAGACCCACAGCAATGTGGCTGACTCTTAACTGCCCTCTGAAATGTCCCAGCAAGTCACTCAGTTGTCAAGGGCAATTAAAGATGGGCAATAAATGCTGGCCTTGTCAGTGATGCCCACTTCCCATGAAAGAATAGTAAAGAGCACTTCACTAGATTTTTTTTTAAATGTGCAGATGCAATCTGTATGGCCCAGGGGTTTTATCTTTGAGTTTGTTTAGTTCATTTACTATTTCTCCTCTTTTTATTTTTAATGTGATTATATCATTTCCTGTTTCATGTTCCTGTGTCATGTTCACCTGATCAATCTCCATGGTAAATATTGAAGCAAAGTAATTATTCAATATTTCTGCCATTTCACTGTCACTGCCTGTGATTTTATCATGTTCTTCCCTTCGTGGTCCTATTCCCATCCTGACTTTCCTTTTTTTATTTACGAGCATGTAGAATATTTTACTGTTTTGTTTTATGTTCCTTGATAAATTAATTTCATAGTTCCTCTTTGTCTTCATGATTGTTTTTTGACCTCTCTCCTAATCTATTCATATTCTCCCTTGTCATGTTCTCCCCTGCTGTCCACAGACTTATAGTATGTCTCTTTCCTTACCGTCAATTTTTCCATTATGTCTTTATTCATCTTGGCTCAGTTGGTAGCACTCTCGCATTTGAGTCAGAAAATGATGGGTTCAAACTTCACTCCAGGACTTGAGCACCTAATCTAGACTGACCCTCCAGTGTGAGGAGTCCTGCATTTTGAAAGGTGCCATCTTTTGGATGAGGTGTTGAACCAAGGGCTGGAATTTACCAGGCCTCTGTGGATGGGCTGAGAGGCTGGGGCCCCATAAAATGGTGAGGGTAGGCAGGGTGGAGGGAGCACAGTTGGAGAGTTTGTTGTCTTGCCATACCATCTTGCCAGCAGTGGGGAAGGTGCAGGACAGCCCTCCTGCCCAGAGGCCATTTGAGCCACTTAAGTGGCCAATTAAAGGCCTCTTCCCACTGCCACTAGCATTATACCAACAGTGGGAGGGCCCTCCGCCACATGGGGTGATCACCAGATGAACCCTGGCAGCCACCCTGTGGGCTCAGGTGATGGGATGCCTCCTATTTGTGCATTCTTTGGCCCACAGAGGGGCCCCCCCAGCGGCAATGGCCGCCCTGCAGCAACACCCCATGCCGTCATCTACCACCCCCCCCGCCCCCTTTGTCGGGTCTACCTGACTGCTCCAGTGCCCCATGACTCCTCTTACCTGGTTGGGAGGGCAGTGTCCATCCATGGCGTCTTCCTCTTCCAGGTGCAGTCCCAGCAGTGGCCTCTACTCCTGGTGGCGCTGCTAAGACTTTTGAACTGCTGCCTCTTCGATTGGCCAGCAGCTCCCGGGGGCGGGCAACGTCCTTTAAAGGGATGGCAGCCCTGACGGCAACTAATTAGTGCCTGACCCCAATAAAATGCAGCCGGCCTAACATCGGCACCCCTGTAGGCGAGCATAAAATTCAGCCCCAAGGCTTGTATGTTCCAGTGGTTTAGGTGGATAACAAAGATTCCAGGGCACTACCACAGCTGGGAGTTCTGGTAGCCCAGCCAACATCCCTCTTTTAACCAGCATTATAAAAAACAGATTGATGGATCCTTCTTGTATTTGAGACCTTGCTGTGTACATCATGGCAGTCATTTTTCTTTAATAACAACAGTCAGAGTAATGCAAGATGAAATGCTTTAAAAATGATTAAATGCAACTTTATTCTAGCACATAAATAAAACACATCAGTGGCCAGAGTGCAGCTAACTGGATTGATAACCTGCTATTCATATTGTTTCCCAGATATAAACGGTTACCTTTGCCTGTTGATGCTGCTCTGGAAGAAGCAGACTTTGATGCCTTCCTTAGTACAATCAGGGTAAGTCAGACTATTTAATGAGGAGCATGAGAAATGTGATCAAATGATTTATGGTTTGATTAATTTTCACTAGGATTGATGCTAGGAATAAAGAGATTAAAGATCTCTAAATATCTCAGATGCAAAAACGTTGAAGAAAGCTAAAGAGGGAGGGTTCCATGTGGAGGAAGAATACTAGTGATGGGTAAAAAGGTCCGCCTCGCGGGGGGAGGACTTCTGGCCAAAGAAGTGGGCGTGGAGGCGGAGATGTCGGAAGAAGAGCTCAGCATCATGTCGAGCTCAAAGTTCATCGAGGTGGGGGCATAAGGGGATGAATCTGAGGCCTTTGCTAAGGACAGAGAAAGGTGTTTGGAGGGTATTGTAAATGCATGGCAAGGGGTGAGATTAGAAGACGGAATGGGGTCAAAGGGAAGTGAAGGGGAAGAAAGATCTGGAGGGGCGTTGATACCCCTGAGTTGTTGAAGCTTGTGATCCTTCACACATGAAAGGAAGAAAATAAGATTTTTGTTAAAGCGTGGATGAGGCAAAACATGAAATGAAACTGTGGACCAGGACAGCTTTGAGATAGAGTGAGTCAATGCTGCTGAAGAGAGAGATTGAGAGTGCGCATGGCATTGAGTGTGGATCTTCGGATGCAGCGAGAACAGCGGTTCAAGGAGCGCTGAATGTCTAGGTGATACCTATAATCATGGGTGGGTCCAAAACATGAAGGGTGGAATTTCAATTGGAATCCATGTGGAATAAGCCAGAGCTGGAGACAGTGGTTGAGGAAGAACATGTGGATGTGAAAGCGAGTTTTAGTAGATACCTGATCAAACACGAGAAGGGAAATAGCTAGCATTGAAGGTGAACAAGGTTAAAGTGACAAAGAAATCCTGTTGGAGAGAAGAGCACAACTTCTGTAGCTTTCCTGCTACTTTCAGAATTCAATTTAATCTAACAAGGGTGACTTGTCCGTGACTACAACAAACCACAATGGGTACAGGTTATTGGTTATATATATTGGTTATAAGTGTAGCAGATTTATTAAGTAGTTTATATTCAGTGCAAAGAAGTAATACTTAACAAATACGATAGTCACAGTCTGTCCCTCAGAACCTTGGCAGTAGCCCTCCGAGTGACTGTGGTGGGGTCTCTCTTCCTCTTGCTGTGTTCTGTTGACTGAAGATTCTCTTCTTTCTTCCTCCAGGTTTTTCATGCTGCTTCTCATGTTCAATAGTTGTTATTTTATACACTTCTTCTCCTTTGAGCCTACGTGGCAACTGACAATGGCCTGGGCTATCTCACTCATTCTGTTTAATCATCATTTTTAAAAACTTTAACATTAAATTTATGCTTAATTTTCTGGTATTACTTTGTTCCATTTTCTTGCAACTTAGTTTTTCCTTATCTAGGAAGTTCATACAAACAGTTGTTACATGAGGTACAGCAATATCTTTCACTCTAGTGAAAACATATCTTAGAAGCTTTATAGCTTCAGTTTTAACTGTAACTTAATTAATGTTCTGTTTTTCATTATCTGTTAGTTTCAAACAAAGCACCATATTCTTTTCATACTTAACTCAAGGTTTGTTTTTCACTGCCAGCTTGATTTTTTGAACATAACCTTGGCTCAGCATCAAGCTTGCTTCTCAACCTCATACCATGTTTAACTGAGCCTACACATATTATAGTTACTTTAACAATATTTTAAAGAATTATTACTTATCATAATCACTTCGAATTAAGCTTATACATTTTAAGACATTACACCAAGCCGTGAACTCTATCTTACACTTCTTCAGGGTGGGCATTCATGAAATACTGTGCATGCTGGAAATAATCTGAAATAAAGACTGAAAAATGCTGGAAATATTCAGCAGGTCTGGCAGCTTCTGCAGAGAGAGAAACAGAATTAACGTTTCGGGTCAATGACCTTTCATCAGAACAGGGAAAAGTTAGAAACATAATAGGTTTAAAGCAAGTGAAATATGGGGAAGCTTGGTAAAAGATCAAAAGGGAACGTCGGTTATAGGGTGGAAGACACAGGATAGATTAAATGACAAAAGAATTGATGGTGCAGGGTCAAAGGGAATGGTAATGGGACAAGTAAAGAAACAAAAGATGTGTCTAGAGGAGGTGTGAATGACAGAATGATGAACAGCTGTTGTCTGAAAGCAAAAAAAAAGAGAAAAATATTAATGAGACTGAAACATGAAAAGAAATAGGAAACAAAATGGAGGCAGAGATTACTGTCTGAAATTGTTGAACTCAATGTTCAACTCTGGTTCCTTTATTTTCATTGTGTTAAACTACTAGCTTGATCACCTTGAGAACACAAACTTAAAAATTACAAAATAGTAGCATTTACGAATAATTTTACAGATATTGCTAAATGCAAAGCCTGCCTGCTCAGGGGGACCTTCCAAAAGGGCCACATAAGTGGCAGAGCTCGCCGGATCTGCAGTTGATTGTGAAACTGGTGACATAATCCAGGTATACATATCAAAGTAATAATCAGAACAATTGTCAAAACAAACTGAACAATTAAGAAAACATATGAGACCATACAAGCCCAGATAGATTGTTGCATATTGTATACCACATCCCACTATTTGATTCCTTTTTCGATATCTTTATTATCCTGTTGCATACTAACAAAATGTTCTTGTGAGGTCGCTGTCTGTTGAAGAATTGACTTCAGGATAAGTGATAGGTGAGGAATCAGGTGGCTGAGGTGAACGACTGACCTAAGGGCTCCCTGCTCCTCATCCGTTTTCTCAATTTGCTCCTGTTTTTCCTACTTTTCCTTCTTCAGGAGAGACACAGCTCCTTCTTATTTTTCTTAGTTAAAACAGATGTTTTCTGAACATGTTTTCTTCTTTGCTGTTCTCGGGATCATGGATTCCTGATTGGACTCCATAAGCTTTCGTCTCATTCCCTGGATGTTTGTCACTGGTTTCTGAATCTGCTGTGATCTGTGCAATTGCAGGGCACAGTTCAGCAATTGTTCCCCATTGTACTTCATCATTCAGCTTAGGTCCTTTCACAGAATCACAGAATAATACAGTGCAGAAGAGGCCCTTCGGCCCATCGAGTCTGCACCTATGCATTAAGGACACCTGACCTTTACAGAGAGAGAGGTTACATGGGTACTTTTTCTGGATTTCTTAATGCTGACGGAAGTGACCAACAGCTTTCTCTCCATGAAGAAGCTGATGACAGCAATCTGCAGCTCCTCAATGTTCTTTGAAGAATCCAGGTTACTCATAATCAGTTGAAGTGTTGATTTGCCATCTCTTCACTCTTCTCCATATTCTGCTCCTTTGCTTCCTGACCCAGTTTTGCTGCAATCGCTTAAGCCTGCTCATTCATTTCTTCGACTTTCTCGTCAGCCCCTGGTACTTCTGCCTTCCCGATTTCCTGCTTTTTCATCATTTCACTTGTCCTTTCTTCACTCACTGTCAGAAGTCTGCATTGGCTTCCTCTTCAATGTCCCAATTCAAGCTCCCAATTTGCTGGTTCCATTCCTAAGATTCCGCTATGCTTGTTTGAATGGAGGTGTGACTTTAACAGCATCATTCCATGATTCTTTTGGAGAGGTGTCTTTCACAAACGTCCTCTCTTCCATTTTTGGGTCTTCAGTCTTCAATTCTTCCTCAGTTTCCTTGATGAGTTTCCAAATCTCCATCTGCTTTTCCTTATCTGCGAGGTTGGCTCTGTACCGACAGCATCCTTTGAGTTACTGCCACTTTCTGTCCAACATCGATTTTACTGATCAATGCCTCTCCTCAAACACTGAGCTGATGGTAGTGATGCAAGGTGATTGCCCTAAAACTCTATCCTCTTCCTTGTCCATTTTCTTCAAACCTATCATCACTATTACGATAGTGCCCAGGAAAGGCTGCCTTCAATAATTGGTCTGCAAACACATTTGGGGTCTTGCTAGCTTCCTGCTTGTATTCCAGCAGGCCTTTTTGAGATCAGATGCTGGTCCATGATCTGTGGCTTTCCATACTGCCTCCTTCACCAGTACCTTTCTTAATGAACGTAGGAAGAGACTGATACAGATCTGGATGGCACACATGGAGTACCATTTCACCCTTTCTCACTCCTCGGAATTTTATAAGTCAACTACATGCTCTCTTGCTGTGTCTGACTTGGATCCTCACTAAGTCTAAACTGTGGGATATTCTGAGCTAACGCTTTTAATACAGGGCATCAAACAGCACTGTGGTGGTTCACACATCCTCTCCTCTTGCATCTTTCTTCTTACCTTTAAGGGGCACATCATTCCTTTTTCCTCTAAGCTCATGACTTCACTGGCCTCATCCAGGTTGCCCTGTGCGTCCCTCTACGTACATATTCCCCTGCAGCCCATGCGAGATCGCTGCACTCTATCTCTCCCACGGAACCTTCCTTTTCCCCAGCCCATCACTTCACCACAGCAAACATAAGGCCCTGTTGTTGCTTCAACTGATCTTTCAATTCTCAAATCTGTTTTGGACACATCTCATGATTGCTTCCCTTTCCGTGAACTTTCTAGTCGTCCACTTGTTGCTTAAGAACACCACTTAGGGAAGCACCCAGATCATTGGTTTTCCTTTGGTATTGTTCTACCAGCCCTTTCTTTTCTCCCAGTTCCACCTCTTACTACATCAAATTACTGATTTTTAAAAACTAATTTCAGCCTGTAAATAAGATAGTGTTATGACTGAGGCAGGAGGAGTGCCCTGTTAATTTGGTCCCACTTCTCCACGGGTAACAGCATATCAATAAATTTCCACACTTACTAAAAAGAGCCAATTTGATATTCATTTTGTCCCCAGAATAAAGCACACCAACCAGGTTTCTTTAATAAACAACAAAATTAACCATTTATTATAACACCAAGTTTAGACCATTAATGAAGTAAATCTAAATACAAACTGAGATATTGAGGCACCTTATTTTCCCTAGCCCTCATGCACATGCACATACATCCAAAAACCAATTAACCAGGAAAAAAAAAGTATTTTGGTTTACAGCTGTTTCATAGGAATCAAAGGAATAATAATATAACGTAGTTTGTCCTGATCTGGGAGGAAGTTTTTGGTCTGCTGAGGTGTCCCAAAGTCGAATAGTTGGATGACACTCAAAGTTTTTCCAGGTGAGGTTGATGAACAGTCTGTGATGGGTAGGCGTTCAAGGAAACTCAACTGCAGTAGGCTTCACATAGGTCTTCCGTCAGGGGTATAGCAACAAGTCTTCTTAGGTCTTACAGCAGCAGTACAGTAGTAGAAGGTTTAGTTGAGTTTAGTTTAGAGATACAGCACTGAAACAGGCCCTTCGGCCCACCGAGTCCGTGCCGACCATCAACCACCCATTTATACTAATCCTACACTAATTCCATATTCCTACCACATCCCCACCTGTCCCTATATTTCCCTACCACCTACCTATACTAGGGGCAATTTATAATGGCCAATTTACCTATCAACCTGCAAGTCTTTGGCATGTGGGAGGAAACCGGAGCACCCGGAGGAAACCCACGCAGGCACAGGGAGAACTTGCAAACTCCACACAAGCATTACCCAGAATTGAACCTGGGTCGCTGGAGCTGTGAGGCTGTGGTGCTAACCACTGCGCCACTGTGCCGCCCCTTCAAATTTCTAAATTTCTAAAAACACAGGAGGCAACAGAAACCACACTTGATGCAGGGATTCTTCAGAGACAGGAGGCAATAGGAATCTGTCACATTTGAAATTCAGGGTTTCTTCTCAAGAGATGCAGGATCCCTTTACAGAGAGGTCGTACTTTTCTAGTTCTTTTTCTGATCTCCAGGCAGGTCAGAATCATATTTCAGAATGCCTGCTTTTTGTCTAAACTCATTGGCTTTTAAAGTTCCAAACTGAAAGCAAAACCTTTCTGAAATAGATCACATGCCCAGTCATAAAGTCTTTCTTGACATTCAAAAAGTAACTCTGAGGTCAAACCCCTTTGCTGGTTTCCTTGAAATTACCTGCTTTCCTGTCCTTTTACAAGTTCAGCTTTTGTTGAACTTCCTTTCAAAACATCCATAAAGTTCAATGTCCACTGAAAATCCTTTTTCAGTTTTTAAAAACATAGAATCTTAAGTTTTAATAAAAAACAAAATCCTTGTAACAATAGTGATTCAGGCAGAGACTCGCAATACTGTTTTTTGTCCTCTAACTTCATCTCAACCTACTCTTTTTTTTAATCTTCGTCTTTCCTTTTAGCTCTTCTAATTCTTCTTTTAATTTGGTTATTTTGCCACAGAATAATCATGGCTTTCCAGTCACGCTGTTTAATTTTCTTTTCCTTCCGTAACCTTTAGTGCAATTCTGACATTTGTCTCAGACTGTCTACCTCAGATATTAATGATTTGCACGCTCCTTGCTTCTTGTGCACAGATTTCTGAATAATATTGACTAACTGTTCAGCCATGGCACCTACCTCCTGTGCTCAACTCATGACCAAGATACTGTCCACTAATTTCTTTCACTTAGTCACAAACATTCCTTTTTTATAATGTGAAAGATAGTCTATCCATCTATTGCATTTAGTCACAAAACATACGATTCCCGTTGGTACCGTGCCGAGCAATACAGCTTGCATTTCTTTTAACACTTTAACTCAAGGCCACCCAGGGATGCCAACACATAAGGAATTCTCTTTTAATTAGATAAATGATTCCTTGCGGTTCAGGCTCGAGTGTGTTGTCCAAATGCAAATTTATTACTCAGTCACAAAAATAAGTAATTATTACGCTTACACAATAAACCCGTACCACTTGGTTTCTTGCAGACCCGAGGTGATCAGCCTTGCTTCTATAGGTGTTTATCTTCAGACTGCCCATGAGCTCTATCCCTGAAGGCCCTCACTGTTGTAGGGTAACCCTACTTATCCCTCCCACTGAAGTCCAGAACCTTCTCCTTTGATGTCAGGTCATGTCACCTGATGCTCAGCAAAGCATAAGAAAAAGATATTCCTCCGTACAAACCTCCAGGCTATAATATAATGGCTGTTTCTATGATACAATGGAACAGGAGATGTCCTGGCCACTTTAGAGTTACTGCTCTCCCCCTCCCTGCCCCCCCCCCCCCCCATTGTTACAGCAAAACTGAGATGTTCATACCTATTCTAGCTTATCAAGATCTCAGGATGTGAATCACTTAAAATGGATGACTTGACTCAAAGCTGAGAGTGATTTGATTAGCAAGTATAACAAAGCAGACTGTAACATAAGGGAGTAATTATCCCACTCTGATCTGGGCTGAATAGCCTCCTTCTGTACTGTAAGATTTTTTGATAATTGAGATGCAACCTCATTTATTTTAAATATGTTCAGTGCAATGCCAAAATCTAAAACTACATAATAACATGTTGAGCGTTTCTTGTGGATAGTATCCTTTGTGACACATGACTAATGGCCCAATTGAGAACCAGAAAAACTAGTTGATGTCAGTTTGAATATACAGGAAGTCCTGGAACTTTGACCACTCATTTAGGAAACAGGGTTTCAACCCATCATCTTTGCCATATTATTGGAATGTTAGGTGGATTCATTATTTGGATAGTTCGGGTGCCTGCCTAGTTCTGTTATTTGATGTTATTCTGTTATTTTCCAGGAGTGCCCAAACATCACCTTCAGAGACAGTTGCAAGCCACCTCCTGCCCTACTCTTTAACTGTCAAACGGGAGTGGGACGCTCCAATCTCGGAATGATAATAGGTGCGCTGATGATAGCTCACAGAACAGCATTTCCTCCGATGGAAAGGTGAGGCACTTGAGACGGGTTAACATTGTACAAAAGAGACTGAAACATGAAGTTGTGTTGTTTCTGTTCTTCAATCAAAGAGTACACTGTCTCATACATGTTTTAGAACTTACTAACCTGAGTAAATAAAATGATAATAAATGCAGAGATTTGGGGCTAAATCTTACCGCCAGAGGTGGGCGGTCAACTAATTCAATTAACTGTCCAATTAACGAACATTTTACCACCATGCTGGGATTTTACTGGTGTCAGCACAGCCCCCACCACATGGGTAGACCACCAGGTACATTGTGGCGGCCTCCCAGCAGCTCCCTCGGTGGTGGCCTCTTAATTGGCCGCCAGTAGAATTGCCCAGTTCCCTGCTGACAGCCCACACACATTTGGAACCTGCTTTCAGTGCCGGCAGTGGGACTTACTTCTTGGAGGTAAAGTTCAGCCCTTGGTCACACTCTTTGAATTGCAGAAGAGGTCCTTCCAATAGCCTCAAATATGCCATTTCCACCCAGAGCAGAGACTTTTTTGTCTTTGACAGAACTTGAACGTCTCTTGAGTTTGCAGCAGTGTCCGACAAAATTCAATTGTGACACATTTTTGCAACTTCTCCACAATCTTTCTGAAAGAACCATCCAATTCAGATGTGTTACCAGGTAAGTAGAAGGACAAGGTGAGATAGTTTATCGTGTGCATTTTTCATCAATAGCAGGAACTGCATCCTCCCTCAAGTGCAATATGGCATCACCTTGAAATCGCCGATTGCATCAAACCTGTTGGGGTAAAGTAGTTTCAATTGTAACCGACTCAATGCACTCCATGTTGCAACCTTCCATACCTTTCAGTGCGGTGCTGACCTCATGTATTGTGACGATTTATAAATCTTGGCATACTGAAAGTCCTGAGACAGCTGGTCTAGTTGTGTCTACAATATAAAACATTTGTGGTAGCCATTCGGAGCTCCCATATCTGCACTGCAAGGTTATCGTTCCAATGCACTTGATTGGAGGACCATTGTAGACAGTCAGCCTAGCCGTGGTGGATTGTACCATAGATTCCCATTTCTTTAAGTGCATGTTCTTCAGTATACGGAGGGGCAGAATATTTGCACTTGCTCCAGAGTTGATTTTTACTCTGAGCTTATGCTTGCCACACTTCTGTGAACATATAATCCCAATCATGGCAACTGCCTCAGATTGGCTAATAGCATTGACATGCTGATCCAAATTAACTATATGAAATGCTTATTCGCTGTTTGTACAAGTGCACTCTGTATCCGTGTCCTCCTGACAATTTGTCTCTCTGCTGACTTAATGTGCCTGCTTGGGCTTTTGTTGTGCGTTGGAATACCTTTTGTTGCATTTGCCAACCTGTCTTGCAGACGTTCTCTCTGCAAATGATCTGTCACCACTCCTGATGCAGTATCTGAGCTCAGCCTCTGCATTGCCTTGCCCAATATCCTTGCAAGCCACAAGATACACCAGACAACTGCGAATTGGGTGATTCAGGCCACATTTGCCACAAGGCTTAGCGGGCTTTTGCACCTTGGTTACCATACCAATTGTCGTAGCTGCCCCTAATGCTTGTAACTGTTTGCTTGTAACTGTTGCCACCCAGCCATGATGGCTTCAAATTTCCTTCCATCATTGAGCAGTGCATCTATGGTGTGCCCTTCTTTTCTAGCATCTAGTGGGGTAGACGGGGTTACTAGTTCTATAATCCGTAGCGACAATTCAATATCTGCGAAGTTGCAATCTTGAGCTTTGTCTCGGCACCTTGCGACAAACTGGTCAATGGACTCATCTTACCTTGGCCAGTAGGTCATAAGCTCAAGTCTATGTACTCGAAAATTGACTATAACTTGCTTGGGTCCTTCTGATCCTTAGCTGACAATCCTGATGTGTTGATCAGTGCGATCTTGATTGTTACAGCTTGTTTCTCTGGTTCACTCACTTCTTGATTTAGGAAACACAGTTCCATCCACTGGTGAAACAGTTTAAACTGAGATGCTATGTCCGATATCTTCCAGTCCATAACCGACTACCTGAATGGCATTTTCTTAATGATCTTACTTCTCTACAAATATAGGACTTTTCACAGGTTTTCATTTTCACAGGCACACTTCTCTTACAGGCTCTCTACTTTACAGGTCTTCTGCTTTACAGACAAAGCTTTTTTTTCATTTTTAGACAGACTCGTTTTCTAAAGTCCTACCCCTTTAGGAGTGAGAGCACACAGCTGATTTTTTTGTTTACACAGCTTGTTCATTTTTTAAAACTGTGTGATGGCAACTTTCTTTAGTTACACAGCTCGTCATTTTTTTGAAACTCAGAGAGCAGTTTTTTTCCCTCTCTGCACAGTGCTGCAGCTTGTAGTACTGGCAGCTGCCACAACTAACCTTTTACTTTGTGCAGGACATCCAGTAGTGCTATTGAGCTCTTCCTACTCATTTCAGCTTAGGCCCCACCCACAAAACAAACCCCAGGAAAACTAAAGCAGTTATGGCTGTGGCTACTTCTTTTCAAATTTTTCAACACACTGCCAGATTAATTGAAAACTCCGATCCCCTGGCAACTTGCCTGCTGTATCGCAGAGTTTCAACACCTCCCGGGGTCCTAGCTCACTGTTCTACCAACTGCACTCCTGCAGGATCTTCAGCCACTCCAGGTAGGCAATCAGCTGTTCCTTGTTCTCTCTTAGGGAGAAGTTCATGAATCTGAGTTTGTTTTCTTTGGAGAAGAGGAGACTGAGAGATTTGATTGAAGGTTTCAAGATTATGAAGTGGAACAATGAAAATTAACCAATTTATCTAATAGCAATCATAAAATGATCAAGGTCACTGTAGTGTTTGAGAGGAAGAAACACAAAAACATCGATTAAGATTCTAGATTTAGATAAAGCTGATTTCAATGTGATGAGACAGAGACAGCCCACAGTAAACTGGGCCAATCTATTAATGGGTAAAACAAGAGGAGGCATTCAAAAAATAATTTAGAAGATACAGAACCAGTTTATATGCCTGAGGGGCAAGAGCTCTACTTGCCAAAAAAACAACCATGGACAACTAAAAAGATAATGGATAACATAAAACTAAAAGAAAAAGCATACAAAAATGCAAAAATAGCACAGATCCTGGCAAATGAGGAAGATACAAAGAACAACAAAAGCTAACAAAACAGCTGGCAGGAGGTACAAAAAGGGAGTATGAAAAGAAACTTGCAAGTGATATCAAACTCAACACAATTTTTCCTCCCAATTATGTTCTGAAAGAGAGGGTTGTTGGGAACAATGTGGGTCTCTTAAAAACTGGTAACAGTGATATTGACAATGAAAATAAGGAAATTGTGGACATGTTGAACAATTACTTTGCATCAGTATTTACAAGAGAGAAAGAGAATAACAGGCCAGGCATATTGAATTGGGGACAGGGACTCACCAAAATTAATGGAAGCAAAATAACTAAGGAAGAAAATAATAGCACTGAAGAGTTCCAGGACCAGATGGTTTCCATTCCTGGATTTTAGAGGAAGTAGTTGAGAACATTGCAAATGCTATAAATATAAAGTTTCAAAGGTCTCTTGATTCAGGACCCATTCTTTTAGATGGACAAATTGTGCATGTCACTCTGCAATTTAATGAAGATGAGAGAGGGAAAGCGGTGAATTATAAACTAATTATAACATCTGCTGTTGGGAAATTACTAGAGTCTATAATTAAGGATAGGGTGACTGAACACCTTCAACATTTTCGGCTGATCAGAGATAGCCAGCATGAATTTGTAAAGGGTAGGCCTTGCCTGATGAATCTTATGAAATTGTTTGAACAGGTGACTAAAGTAGTGGACAGGGGAATGTCTATGGATGTTATTTATATGGACTTCCTGGAGGCATTTGATAAAGTCCCTCATAAGAGTTTGTTAGCTAACGTTAAAGCTCATGGAATTGAAGGTAAATTATTCACCTGTTTAGGAAATTGGCTCAGCATCAGGTGACAGTGAATAGGGATAATGGGCAGGAACTCTAATTAGCAGCATGTGTCTAATGTTATATTGCATGGATCTGTGTTGGGACCTCAACCAGTCAGCATTTTTACCAATCATTAGATGATGGAATAGAAAGCCATATCCAAGTTTGTCAAATGACATGAAGATAGGTGGCATTGTAAGCAGGGTAGATGGAAGCAGAAAATTATAAAGAGATATTAATAGAGTAAATGAATTGTAGCAAATGGATTCCAATGTCGGCAAATGTGAGGTCATCCACTTTGGACCTAAAAAGGACAGAACAAAATACTTTCTAAATGGTGAAAGTCTAGAAATAGTGGCGATCCAAAGAGACTTGGGGATCTAGCTACATAGTTCGTTAAACATAGATCATAAATAGGTACAAAAATAGCCAAAAAGGCGATGGAATGCTGGCTTTGGTATCAAGGGGACTGGAATACAAGAGGGTAGAAGTTATGCTAGACTATACAAATCCTGGAGTGCTGAGAGCAGTACTGGGCAGTACATCTTAGGAGGATATATTGGCTTCATATGGACTACAGCACTGATTTACCAGAATGATACCTAAACACCAAGGTTTAAATTACGAGAGCAGATTATACAAACTGGGGTTGTATACCCCAGAATTTAGAAGGTTAAAGGGTGATTTGATCGAAGTATTCAAGATAGTAAGGGGAACTTTTTTCAATTCTTTTATGGGATGTGAGCATTGCTGGCAAGGCCAATATTTGTTTCCCATCCCTAATTGCCCTTCAGAATGTGGCAGTGAGCTGCATTCTTGAACTGCTGCAGTCCATCTGGTGTAGGCGTACCCACAGTGCTATTAGGAAGGGGGTTCCAGGGTTTTGACCCAGCAACAGTGAAGGAACAGTGATATAGTTCCAAGTCAAGATGGTGTGTGACTTGGAGGTAAACTTGCAGGTGGTATTGTTCCCTTGCATCTGCTTCCCTTGTCCTTCTAGGTGCTAGAGGTCATGGGTTTGAAAGGTACTGTTGAAGAAGGTTTGGCAAGTTGCTGCAGTGCATCTTGTATATGATACATACTGCTGCCATGGTGTGCCAATGGTGGAGGCAGTAAATGTTTAAGGTGGTGGATGGGGTGCCAATCAAGAGGGCAGCTTTGTCCTGAATTGTTATGAGCTTCTTGTGTGTTGTTGGAGCTGCATTCATCCAGGCAGGTGGAGAGTATTCCATCACACTCCTGACTTGTGCCTTATAGATGGTGGACAGGATTTGGGAAGTTAAGAGGAAAGTTCTTTGTTGCAGAATTCCCAGCCTCTGACCTGCTCTTGTAACCATAGTATTTATGTGGCTAGTCCAGTTAAGGTTCTGCTCAATGGTAACCTCCAGGATGTTGATATTAATGCTGATAGGGTAGATAGAGAGAAACTATTTCTGCTTGTTTGGTAGTCTTGGACTAGAGGGCACAATCTAAAAATTAGAGCCAGACCTTTCAGAAGTGAAGTTTTTTAAAATTCATTCATGGGATATGGGCGACACTGGCCAGGCTAGCATTCATTGCCCATCCCTAATTGCCCTTGAGAAGGTGCTGGTGAGCTGCCTTCTTGAACCGCTGCAGTCCAATGGGGTAGGTATACCCACAGTGCTGTTAGGAAGGGAGTTCCAGGATTTTGACCCAGCGACAGTGAAGGAACGGCGATATAATTCCAAGTCAGGATGGTGTGTGACTTGGAGGGGAACTTGCTGGTGGTGGTGTTCCCATGTATTTGCTGCCCTTGTCCTTCTAGTTGGTAGAGGTCGCGGGTTTGGAAGGTGCTGTCTGAGGAGCCTTGGTGCATTGTTGCAGTGCATCTTGTAGATGGTACACACTGCTGCCACTGTGCGTCGGTGGTGGAGGGAGTGAATGTTTGTAGGTGGTGTGCCAATCAAGCGGGCTGCTTTGTCCTGGATGGTGTCGAGCTTCTTGAGTGTTGTTGGAAATGCACCCATCCAGGCAAGTGGAGAGTGTTCCATCACACTCCTGACTTGTGCCTTGTAGATGGTGGACAGGCTTTGGGGAGTCAGGAGGTGAGAGTTACTCACCTCAGGATTCCTGGCCTCTGACCTGCTCTTGTAGCCATGGTATTTATGTGGCTACTCCAGTTCAGTTTCTGGTCAATGGTAGCTCCTAGGATGTTGATAATGGGGGATTCAGCGATGGTAATGCTGTTGAATGTCAAGGGGAGATGGTTAGATTCTCTGTTGTTGGAGGTGGTCATTGCCTGGCACTTGTGTGGCGCGAATGTTACTTGCCACTTATCAGCCAAGTCTGGATATTGTCCGGGTCTTGCTGCATTTCTATACTGACTGCTTCAGTATCTGAGGAGTCACGAATGGTGCTGAACATTGTGCAATCATCAGCGAACATCCCCACTTCTGACCTTATGATTGAAGGAAGGTCATTGATGAAGCAGCTGAAGGAAACATTTCCACACACAAAGGGTGATAGAAATTTGGAACTCTCTTCTGCAAATGACAATTGATATGAGGTTAATTGTTAATTTTAAATCTGAGATTGATAGATCTTCAGTAACCTAAAGTATTAAGGGATATGGGGTTAGATCACAGATCAGCTATGATCTTACTGAGTGGCGGAATAGGCTCACGGAGTTAAGTGGCCTAATCCTGTTCCTATGGTGAAGAGTTCACGTCTTCAGAGACACATGTTAAAATGAGGAAGTTACAAATAAGAAGGCAAGTCAGGTGAAATGCTTTCACCCAACGGGTAATGTTGAATAAACTAACAGGGCGGCACAGTGGCGCAGTGGTTAGCACCGCAGCCTCACAGCTCCAGCGACCCGGGTTCAATTCTGGGTACTGCCTGTGTGGAGTTTGCAAGTTCTCCCTGTATCTGCGAAGGTTTCCTCCGGGTGCTCCGGTTTCCTCCCACATGCCAAAGACTTGCAGGTTGATAGGTAAATTGGCCATTATAAATTGCCCCTAGTATAGGTAGGTGGTAGGGAAATACAGGGACAGGTGGGGATGTGGTAGGAATATGGAATTAGTGTAGGATTAGTATAAATGGGTGGTTGAAGGTCGGCACAGACTCGGTGGGCCGAAGGGCCTGTTTCAGTGCTGTATCTCTAAACTAAACTAAGAAGCACAATGAAATGGACAATATGCACAGGGGTCAAGAGACTATTAGATGTGTTTCCAGAAAGGGTAAAGGTAGCGAGATATGGGGAGAAAGTTGTTTCGTGAGATTGAGAGATCTGCGAAGATGGTCAGTAGGTGGGATTGAGAGATAAGGGTAGAAGGTGGGCGGGTAGGGTTGGTATAAGATGAAGAAATAGGTTTGCTGTAACTAATGGCCTTTTACTGTTCCTAAAAAATGCTCCTGTTCTGCTTTTTTAAATAAGATGCATGGATTGTGTCCAAGCATCACCTAGTTTCATACATCTTTCATATAAATAAAAATCTTTTTCTTCTGGTCAAGGAAACCTGCTTGATAGAAATGTCTTGTGGGTTTCTTCTTCTTCTTTGGCCTCCTTATCTCGAGAGACAATGGGTAAGCGCCTGGAGGTGGTCAGTGGTGTGTGGAGCAGCGCCTGGAGTGGCTATAAAGGCCAATTCTAGAGTGACAGGCTCTTCCATAGGTGCTGCAGAAAAATTTGTTTGTCGGGGCTGTTACACAGTTGGCTCTCCCCTTGCGCTTCTGTCTTTTTTCCTGCCAACTGCTAAGTCTCTTCGACTCGCCACTCTTTAGCCCCGCCTTTAGGGCTGCCCGCCAGCTCTGGCGAATGCTGGCAACTGACTCCCACTACTTGTGATCAATGTCACAGGACTTCATGTCGCTTTTGCAGACGGCCTAAAAGCAGAGACATGGACGGCCGGTGGGTCTGGTACCAATGGCGAGCTCGATGTACAATGTGTCTTTGGGGATCCTGTCATCTTCCATGCGGCTCACATGGCCAAGCCATCTCAAGCGCCGCTGACTCAGTAGTGTGTATCAGCTGGGGATGTTGGCTGCCTTGAGGACTTCTGTGTTGGAGATACGGTCCTGCCACCTGATGCCAAGTATTCTTCGGAGGCAGCGAAAATGGAATGAATTGAGACGTCGCTCTTGGCTGACATACGTTGTCCAGGCCTCGCTGCCATAGAGCAAGGTACTGAGGACACAGGCTTGATACACACGGACTTTTGTGTTCCGTATCAGTGCGCCATTTTCCCACACTCTCTTGGCCAGTCTGGACATAGCAGTGGAAGCCTTTCCCATGCGCTTGTTGATTTCTGCATCGAGAGACAGGTTACTGGTGATAGTTGAGCCTAGGTAGGTGAACTCTTGAACCACTTCCAGAGCGTGGTCGCCAATATTGATGGATGGAGCATTTCTGACGTCCTGCCCCATGATGTTCATTTTCTTGAGGCTAATGGTTAGGCCAAATTCATTGCAGGCAGCCGCAAACCTGTCGATGAGACTCTGCAGGCACTCTTCAGTGTGAGATGTTAAAGCAGCATCATCAGCAAAGAGGAGTTCCCTGATGAGGACTTTCCATACTTTGGACTTCACTCTCAGACGGGCAAGGTGAAACAACCTGCCCCCTGATCTTGTGTGGAGGAAAATTCCTTCTTCAGAAGACTTGAACGTATGTGAGAGCAGCAGGGAGAAGAAAATCCCAAACAGTGTGGGTGCGAGAACACAGCCCTGTTTCACGCCACTCAGGATAGGAAAGGGGTCTGATGAGGTGCCGCTATGCTGAAGTGTGCCTTTCATATTGTCATGGAATGAGGTGATGATACTTAGCAGCTTTGGTGGACATCCAATCTTTTCTAGTAGTCTGAAGAGACCACGTCTGCTGACGAGGTCAAAGGCTTTGCTGAGATCAATGAAAGCAATGTAGAGGGACATCTGTTGTTCGCGGCATTTCTCCTGTATCTGACGAAGGGAGAACAGCATGTCAACGATCGATCTCTCTGCACGAAAGCCACACTGTGCCTCAGGGTAGATGCGCTCGGCCAGCTTCTGGAGCCTGTTTAGAGCGACTCGTGCAAAGACTTTCCCCACTATGCTGAGCAGGGAGATTCCACGGTAGTTGTTGCAGTCACCGCGGTCACCTTTGTTTTTATAGAGGGTGATGATATTGGCATCGCGCATGTCCTGGGGTACTGCTCCCTCGTCCCAGCACAGGCATAGCAGTTCATGTAGTGCTGAGACTATAGCAGGCTTGGCACTCTTGATTATTTCAGGGGTAATGCTGTCCTTCCCAGGGGCTTTCACGCTGGCTAGAGAATCAATGGCATCACTGAGTTACGATTTTGTTGGCTGTATGTCCAGCTCATCCATGACTGGTAGAGGCTGGGCTGCATTGAGGGCAGTCTCAGTGACAGCATTCTCCCTGGAGTACAGTTCTAGGTAGTGCTCAACCCAGCGGTCCATTTGTTTGCGTTGGTCAGGGATTATGTCCCCTGATTTAGATTTGAGGGGGGCGATCTTCCTAATGGTTGGTCCAAAACCTCTCTTAATGCCATCATACATTCCTCTGATGTTTCCGGTGTCTGAGGCCAGCTGAATATGACTACATAGGTGTTGCCAGTAGTCATTTGCGCAGTGCCTGACTGTTCTTTGTGCAGTGACTCTGGCTGCTTTAAGTGCTACGGATGTTAACTCGCTGGGGGCTTTCTTGTAGTTCAACAGTGCAATGCGCTTAGCGGCTATGACAGGTTCCCGCTCTTCAATATGAGATTGAAACCAGTCTGCATTTCTCCTTGCACTTTTGCCGTAGGTGGTCAAAGCTGACTCATAGATGGCGTCTCTGATGTGGGCCCACTTGGTCTCAGCATCCCCTGTGGGAGTGTTTTGAAAGGCTGTTACAAGTGAATTTAGAAATTTTTGTAACAGCTGTGGATGAGAAATTCTGCTCGTGTTGATGCGCGGGTGGGCCTTCTGCTTGGAATGATGCAACTTCTTTGGTCTGAGTCTAACCTTGCTGCACACCAGGGAGTGGTCGGTGTCGCAGTCTGCACTGTGGAAGCTGCGTGTGATTTGAATACTGTTTAAGGAGGCTCGCCTTGTGACGATGAGGTCTAGCTGGTGCCAACGACGCGATCTTGGGTGCCTCCATGAAACCTGGTGACAGGGTTTAGTGTAAAAGAACGAGTTGGTGATGCAGAGGTTGTGATAGGTACACAACTCCAGCAGTCTCTGCCCGTTCTCATTCATCCTTCCAACGCCATAACGCCCAAGGCAGGAGGGCCATGAGTCATGGTCGGCCCCAACCCTGGCATTAAAGTCCCCCAGCAGGAACAGGTGTTCGGTGTTGGGGATGCTGCTAATGATATTATGGAGTTCCTCGTAGAACTGGTCTTTAGCTTCAGGTGGGGAGCAGAGTGTTGGAGCATAGATGCTGAGTAGGTGTACTGGACATGAGGTGGTGAGCAGTCAGATGGACAGTATGCTTTCCGAGCAATTTGAGGGAGGCTCTATCATGCTGAGCAAGGAGTTTCTGATGGCGAAGCCCACTCCATGCTGTCTTGGTTCTTCAGGATCCCTGCCCTGCCAGAAGAAGGTGTAGTCTTGCTCTGTGAGAGATCCACTCGCGGGGAGGCGTATCTCCTGAAGTGCTGCAATGTCTACATTGAGTCTACTGAGCTCGTTTTTAATGATGGCGGTCTTCCGAGAATCGTTGATTTGTGTAAGGTCTTCTGACAGGCCAGGACACATAGTTCTGACGTTCCAGCTTGCAAAGCGAAGGGCTGGTACCTTCTTTCCTTTTTTTGTGCTGTTTGGTGCGGTGTTGCAGTCCGCTTTTCGGGCAATGACCCTGAGCTCCAAGCACCCATTGAAGCAGGTGGACTGTGGCAGGACAGAACTTTATTGACCGGGGGCTGCCCGGTTTGAGGCGGGCGGTAGCTGTCCAGTGAGATGCGATAACCTCTCCCACCGACAAAGGCAACCCATGGCGCCCAATCTCTGCGCCAACTGAGCTGGACTTATAACCCGTAACTACTGCCTTCCGTGTTGTTTCAGTCGCTGTGAGGCGACTATGGCGTGACCTCTCCATGGTGCATGCCTGGGCGAATGTATGGAGGTTGAGAGTTGCCCAATCATCAAAACCCCCCTCTCGGCCTTCCTGGTGGGGTCCAAAGGAGTGCAGAACATGACGTTTGGCACCGGTATGGCTGCAGGAACTGCCGGAAACATGCCAAAGGTGACACATGACCACCTTCGGGGTTCCGCTCCGGATTTTCTGTTAGGGTTTACTCCCTTAGCCTTGGTCTCTCCCGAGATGCCTACAAGGCAGTGGGGTTGTTAGGGCCCCTACACAGGTGTAGGATGATGCCGGTGGGAGGAGGGGGTGCGAGGGGGAGGGGTGGAGGGAAGGGGGTGTGAGGGGGAGCTGGGAAGGGGGCTGTAAGGGGGTAGGGGGGTTGCAGGGGAAGGGGTTGCGGGGGAAGATGGTGTGAGGGGGTGCTGGGAAGGGGTTGTGAGGGGGTAGGGGGGTGGGGGGGTGAGCTGAGGGAGTGGAGCTTGGAAGGGGAAGGGGGGGTTGGAAGGGGGGGAAGGTGAAGGGGGGGGAAGCGGGTGCAGGTAATAAGCCATTTCCTCAGTACCCACCATCGACACCTGGAAGTCTCGTCCGCGTCCTTCAGGACTTGAGCGACATCCTCCGGCGCCGGTACCAGCATTGCCGACAGTGGGCTGCAGATGCTTTCCGAGCCATCTCCCGCGTTTAATTCTATTGTTAATAACAAATAATGTATGCTATTAGAGATTTTCAATGGGCATTCTTTGTAAATGTTGACAGATGGTTAAATGTTAATGAGTGATTGATAATCAGTTGCACTGTTATAAACTTAGATGTGAAAAGAGAAGAGTTTCTGGACAAGAAAGTCACTTCCAGATTGTTGAAAGCTATTGCACTTCCTTCCCAAATGGCAGGAGAATTGTTGAAGAAGTGAGTACACTTTTTTCTTATTTTCTGTGAGTTAATCTTGTGTTTGTCCTACCTGCATGAATGTGTCATCTTATGATAAACCTACTGCCCCTTTTGTCAGGAGTATTGAACTGTCAACTCACCCCTTAATCTTCTCACCTCTAGTGAAAAAAATCCTAAAGTTGTTCTTTAGAACTGTATCTGTTCATCTTTAGTAGCATTCTGGTGTATCTATGTTGCATCTTTTGTATGGCTTTTATAGCCTCCCTATGATAGGATGCTCAAAACTGCACACAATACTCCCATTGCAACCTAAATTTTAGTACAAGTTCCACATACCTGTTTTTCTGTTTTAAACCTCTAGATTTAAAACCAAAGAATCTGTTTACATGTTTTAGAGCTTTACCGAGCACAAGTTCTTTTGGTGACCTGTGTATCTACAAAGCAAGGTACATCCCAGAAAAGATGTACTTATTGGATTTTGGATAACTGACCGTTCAAATTTATAAAGGAACAGTCACCCATACAAACTGAACCAATCAGAAGTTTGAATGATAGGAAGTTCTCTTTTTTCTTTTGGGCCTCCTTATCTCGAGAGACAATGGATACGCGCCTGGAGGTGGTCAGTGGTTTGTGAAGCAGCGCCTGGAGTGGCTATAAAGGCCAATTCTGGAGTGACAGGCTCTTCCACAGGTGCTGCAGAGAAATTTGTTTGTTGGGGCTGTTGCACAGTTGGCTCTCCCCTTGCGCCTCTGTCTTTTTTCCTGCCAACTACTAAGTCTCTTCGACTCGCCACAATTTAGCCCTGTCTTTATGGCTGCCCGCCAGCTCTGGCGAATGCTGGCAACTGACTCCCACGACTTGTGATCAATGTCACACGATTTCATGTCGCGTTTGCAGACGTCTTTATAACGGAGACATGGACGGCCGGTGGGTCTGATACCAGTGGCGAGCTCGCTGTACAATGTGTCTTTGGGGATCCTGCCATCTTCCATGCGGCTCACATGGCCAAGCCATCTCAAGCGCCGCTGACTCAGTAGTGTGTATAAGCTGGGGATGTTGGCCGCTTCAAGGACTTCTGTGTTGGAGATATAGTCCTGCCACCTGATGCCAAGTATTCTCCGAAGGCAGCGAAGATGGAATGAATTGAGACGTCGCTCTTGGCTGGCATACGTTGTCCAGGCCTCGCTGCCGTAGAGCAAGGTACTGAGGACACAGGCCTGATACACTCGGACTTTTGTGTTCCGTGTCAGTGCGCCATTTTCCCACACTCTCTTGGCCAGTCTGAACATAGCAGTGGAAGCCTTACCCATGCGCTTGTTGATTTCTGCATCTAGAGACAGGTTACTGGTGATAGTTGAGCCTAGGTAGGTGAACTCTTGAACCACTTCCAGAGCGTGGTCGCCAATATTGATGGATAGGAAGTAAAGTGTTTGCATTTATCTCGAAACTTTTACATCCTCAGCTTGTCTCAGAGCTTCATAGCCAATGAATAGAGTCATAGAGTTATACAGCATAGAAACAGGCCCTTCGGCCCATCATGTCTGTGCCGGCCATCAAGCACCTAACTACTCTAATCCCATTTTCCAGCACTTGGCCCGTAGCCTTGTGTGCTGTGGCATTTAAGTGTTTATCTAAATACTTTTTAAATGTTATGAGGGTTCCTGCTTCTACAACCTCTTCAGGCAGTGTGTTCCAGATTCCAACCACCCTCTGAGTGAAAACATTTTTCCTCATATTACCTCGAAACCTCCTTTACCTTGCCTTAAATCTATGCCCCCTGGCTATTGACACCTCCGCTATGGGAAAAAGTTTCTTCCTATCTAACCTATCAATGCCCCTCATAATTTTGTATACCCCAATCAGGTGCCCCCTCAGCCTTCTCTGCTCTAAGGAAAACAACCCTAGCCTATCCAGTCTCTCTTCATAGCTGAAATGCTCCTGCTCAGGCAAGATCCTGGTGAATCTCCTCTGCACCCTCTCCAGTGCAATCACATCCTTCCTATAGTGTGGTGCCCAGAACTGTTAACAGTACTCTCGCTGTGGCCTAACTAGTGTTTTATACAGCTCCATCATAACCTCCCTGCTCTTATATTCTATGCCTCGGCTAATAAAGGCAAGTATCCCATATGCCTTCCTAATCACCTTATCTACCTGTGCTGCTGCTTTCAGTGATCTATGGACAAGTACACTAAGGTCCCGCTGACCCTCTGTACTTCCTAGGGTCCTACCATCCATTGTATATACCCTTGCATTGTTAGTCTTCCCAAAATGCATCACCTCACACTTCTCAGGATTAAATTCCATTTGCCACTGCTCCACCCATCTTACCAATCCATCTATATCGTCCTGTAACCTAAGGCTTTCCTCCTCACTATTTACGACACCACCAATTTTCATGTCATCTGCGAACTTACTTATCATACCTCCTATATTCACGCCTAAATATTTAATGTACACGACAAACAACAAGGGTCCCAGCACCGATCCCTGTGGTACACCACTGGTTACAGGCTTCCAATCGCAAAAACAACCCTCGACCATCACCTTCTGCCTCCTGCCACTAAGCCAATTTTGGATCCAATTTGTCAAATTTCCCTGGATCCCACGGGCTCTTACCTTCTTAACCAATGAAGTATAATTAATAGGAGGAAACATGGCAGCTAAATTGCACAAAGAAAGATCCCACTAACAGCAGTGTTGCAACTGACCAAATAATCTACCATTAGTTGCAGGATGAATGTAGACAGGGACAGTGGGAAAATCCCCCGCTCTTTCTCGAATAGTGCCATAAGATCTTTTGTGTTCACCTGAGAGAGAAGAAAGGGCTTCAGTTTAATGTTTCATCTGAGAGACAGTTGCCCCCATACTGACAGGAGTTGGTTACATAGGCATAGTTTTAACTTCACAGCCTGCAAAATCAGGCTGATTGACAGGCTTGGCTTCCAGTCAGATGAGGAGGATTCCGGAGCGGGTCGCAGGTGCAGGTGCAGGGGAGGAGCCTGCAGCTGCTACCGTGATCCTGGGGGTTCCAATCCATGACCCCAGGGGATTTGGGGTGGATCCAATCCCCAATCCTGGGGTGGGTGGGGGGGGCGGTCCAATTCCTGATCCTTGGGTGCCTGAAACCCCAACACCGGGAGTCTTTGTATGAGAGGGAGTCAGATGCAGTGGGGTGGGAGGTAGATCTTGGGTGTCTGGGGGGAAGCACTCCTGCTCCTCCTGGCCCATAAGCAATGCTGTAAAGGTAGTTATCCTTCTCCTTGAAGCTGTCCCTACCTAGCACAAAGGAAGATGGTTGTGGTCATTAGAGGTCAATCATCTCAGTCCCAAGATAGCACTGCAGGAGTTATTCAGTGTAGTGTCCTTGGCCCAACCATCTTCAGCTGCTTCATCAATGACCTTCCCTCAATCATAAGGTCAGAAGTGGGGATGTTCACTGATGATTGCACAATGTTCAGCACCATTCGTGACTCCTCAGATGCTTAAGCAGTCCGTGTCCAAATGCAGCAAGACCTGGACAATATCCAGGCTTGGGCTGATAAGTGACAAGTAACATTCACGCTACACAAGTGCCAGTCAATGACCATCTCCAACAAGAGAGAATCTAACCATCTCCCCTTGATGTTCAATGGCATTACCATTAATGAATTCCTCTACTATCAACATTCTGGGGTTTACCATTGACCATAAACTCAACTGGACCAGCCACAAAAATATTGTGCCTACAAGAGCAGCTCAGAGGCTGGGAATTCTGCAGTGAGTAATTCACCTCCTGACTCCCCAGTGCCTGTCCACTATCTACAAGGCACAAGTCAGGTGTGTGATGGAATACTCTCCACTTGCCTGGCTGGGTGCAGCTCCAACAACACTCAAGAAGCTTGACACCATCCAGGACATAACAGCCCACTTGACTGGCACCCCATCCACCACTTTCAATACTCACTCCTTCCACTACCAACGCACAGTGGCAGCAGTGTGTACCATCTACAAGATGCACTGCAGCAACGCACCAAGGCTCCTTCAACAGCACCTTCCAAACCCATGACCTCTACCACCTAGAAGGACAAGGGCAGCAGATGCATAGGAACACCACCACCTGCAAGTTCCCCTTCAAGCTGCACACCATCCTGACTCAAAATTCTGGAACTTCCTTCCTAACAGCACTGTTGGTGTACCTACATCCTAAGGACTGCAGAGGTTCAAGAATGCAGTTCTTCACCACCTTCTCAAGGGCAATTAGGGATGGACACTAATTGCCAGTGTAGCCAGGAATGCACACATGCCATGAACAAATTAAAAAAAACACCCTTCAGCTGTCGTGTGTCCGGAGGCCGTAGAAACTCGGCTCTAACCACTGCTAAACCTGCAGCCTTATTAAAATATTTACATTGCCAACCCGACTTCTGGGACTGGCTGGGCTGCCTGCCCCTTGTCCCGCTTCTGTTAAACCTTGGGTTTGAGATTTTTAAAATTTTAACATCTGACCCAATGCAATCCACCTGTTTTTGGGGGTAAAATTCAGCCAAGTAAAGCACTGAAGTGTCAGCCTAGATTTTAATCAGTTACTGGATTAAGACTTGAACCGACAATCTCCTGACTCAGTGGTAGGAGTGTTACTTTCAGCCATAGTTGACACTTATTATTGTGGTTACCCTGGTGGAATGTGGAACATTATTTTAAAATAAGCTTGGTACAGGGATCTGAACTGCAGTTTGTTTTTAAACTCCTTGTGCACCTTTACTAGAGTTAAAGGGACAACCACCAACTTAAAACTACAAAATACTTCATCTTTTTCACGGTCGGTGACACGGTAATGAGATAGAAAAGTTAAGCTCATTGCAAACACAGTTAAAAGGGAGTTTAGAACAAATTTGTTTACAGAGTTTAGTAGGATGTGGAATTCTCTGCTGCAAAGTTGATTTCTGCTGCGTATATTGTCCTCGGTGTATTCCTGCATTATACATTTAAGCTCAAAATCTGGTGGGTCCAATATTACTCTCCATAGATCTGGAGAATGCTGAGTTACAGAAAGGTAAAAGACAGGTAGGGTCTCCACTGCCTTTTTGTTGCCTTGGGATATCTGGGCTTCCACAAAGGGACGGGGCAAGTTCTGTGCCTACAACATGCATTCAAGAAGGGCAAGCCATACAGGTGAGCTAGTGTGGCGGGGGGGGGGGGGGGGTGGGTGGGTGTGGGGGGGTGGAAACGGTGGTGGAGGGGCGTCCATCAGCCTTCCTGCTGTAGTTTCTTCTCCGTATGATGGAAGGGCACACATTTTACATGTGCTTGAAAAAGCTGGCATTAGGGGTTTTTATTAATCTGGAGAATCTAAGAGGCCAAGCAGCAACAGGAGATTGGAAGAAGTAAGCATTACCTTTCTCTTCCAGCATCGCACCTCTCTCCCAACCCCAGATAAATGTTTTGTCCTAGAAGATCTCTCGCTGCTGTTGGAGATCAAAAAGCCCTGAGCCTCGCATCTAAGCTCCAACTATGTCCCAGCACCTGTTTCCCAGCACAAGAGAACTGGAGTGGCAAGGCCATGCAAGTGATCTGACCCACCAATATTTTTTTGTATTCTTTCATGGGATTTGGGTGTCGCTGGCAAGGACCAGCATTTGTTGCTTATCACTAATTGCCCTTGACAACTGAGTGGCTTTCTAGGTCATTTCAGAGGGCAGTTAAGAGTCAACCACATTGCCGTGGGTCTGGAGTCACATGTAGGCCAGACCAGGTAAGGACAGCAGATTTCCTTCCTTAAAGGGCATTAGTGAACCAGATGGGGTTTTACAACAATTGATGATAGTTTCATATCACCATTACTGAGACTAGCTTTCAATTCCAGATTTTTATTAATTAATTGAATTTAAATTCCACCAGCTGCCGTGGTGGGATTTGAACCCGGGGAATTAGCCTGGGCCTTTGGATTACGAATTCAGTGACATTACCAGTACATCCAGCATCTCTCCTTGGGCATTCAAGAGACAAATGCAATGTGCTTCAGGTATGCTGAACCTGTTCAGGGAAGAAGTGAGGGCAGAACCTTGGGGCCACAGTCTCTTGGTTATTTGCCAATTAACATCATACACTAAGGTGGGGGCAGATGGGGACTGAGGGGAAACAGTCCAACTCCAATATGGTGAACAATGGAAGTTCTACCGTGAAAACAATGTGATAACTGTTAAAGAGCATCTGATTTGAATCTGCAGGTGGATAGCATTATGAATATTTGCTCAGAAATGCATGATCTGAAGGAAACTATTTACCTTTACAAAGATGAAATTCAAAAGCTCGCAAAGGAACATCAGAGCCAGGTGAAGCTGACATTCAATTTGCTACACTACAAATGACTTTTTCTTTTTAAATTGAAACAAATCAGTCCATCTTATTTTAAGAGATGGGATTGGAAGCTAATTCTTTTGAATTATTGAGTTGGTGAGTATTGAGGGTCATAGATTTAGAATTTAGAACATTACAGCGCAGTACAGGCCCTTCGGCCCTCGATGTTGCGCCGCCCTGTGAAACCATCTGACCTACACTATTCCATTTTCATCCATGTGTCTATCCAATGTCCACTTAAATGCCCTTAAAGTTGGCGAATCTACTACTGCTGCAGGCAGGGCGTTCCACGCCCTTACTACTCTCTGAGTAAAGAAACTACCTCTCACATCTGTCCGATATCTATCACCCCTCAACTTGAAGCTATGTCCCCTCGTAAGACTGCAAGTATTGGAGACCTCATGAAGTCTATCAAGCAAAACAAGTAGTACAATTAAACTGGTCAATTAATGAAACACAAAAGGAAGAATTTTTAACTCCCTGGGTGGAACAAATGGGCCAATTGTTCAAAAGATGCTGTGAAAGGCCCTGTCCATTTTATTAATAAGACCTCATTTAAGAGCAGCCGGTGAGGTGCCCTCCCAGTTTAAGTTCCAATTCTCATTACACATGAAACATCAATTTGTCTGTTCTCTCCATAGATGCTGCTGAGTATTTCTAACATTTTCTGGCTTTGTTTCACATTTTACCTTTGTGCCTCTTTTACCAAGCTTTTCTGCCAGTCCTCCTAATGTCTCCTTCTTTATCTCAATAGCCATTTTTATCTAAAATAAAAGCAAAATACTGCGGATGCTGGAAATCTGAAATAAAAACAAGAAATGCTGGAACCACTCAGCAGGTCTGGCAGCATCTGTGGAAAGAGAAGCAGAGTTAACGTTTCGGGTCAGTGACCCTTCATTCCGATGAAGGTCACTGACCCGAAGCGTTAACTCTGCTTCTCTTTCCACAGATGCTGCCAGACCTGCTGAGTGGTTCCAGCATTTCTTGTTTTTATTATAGCCATTTTTATCTGATTTGCCTCTGTGAAGTAACTTGGGGTATTTTTCTGCATTAAAGGTGCTATGACAGTCTGTTCATTGGAATGCTATTGTTTCCACTGTATAAGAAGCTATAAACCCATGTATGCAATGAAAACAAGTGACAATTCTTTGTCATCAGATTCAATGCTGGAATAACAACAGAGAGCTCACTAATTCTTGTCACACTGTATTAGATAGTATGTGCAACAAGGGGAAATACAGCACTCGAAAAGATTGCAGTCCATCTGGTCAACTCCTTTTCAATCACCCACTCCCTCAAATATCCATCCTGTTCTTCTTTAAAAATTACTGCACCGTCTGCCTCCTTGACCACTCCATTCCAGTATTCGCTGCCTTTTGTGTAAAATAGTTAAATCCAAACTGTCTATGCAGCTTCCCGGCTCTAAGCTTGCAATCTCTAACATTTTGGGAATTAATGTATCTTTTCCCTTAAAAATCATGAATACTTGAATAACATAGTATCATAGAAAGTTTATGGCACAGAAAGAGGCCACTTGGTCCATCGTGTCTGTGCCGACTGAAAAACGTTTCACCCATTCTAATCCCACCTTTCAGCATTTGGTCTGTGGCCCTGCAGATTACGGCACTTGAGGTGCATATCCAGACACCTTTTAAATGAGTTGAGAGTTTCTGCCTCAACTACTCTTTCAGGCAGTGAGGTCCAGAGCCTCACCACCCTCAGGGTGAAGAAACTTTTCCTCATCTCTAATCTTTCGCCCAATCACTTTAAATCTGTGCCCCTTAGTCATTGACCTCTCTGCTAATATAAATAGGCCCTTCACCTCCACTCTATCCAGGTCCCTCAAAATTTTATGCATGTCAATCAGATCTCCCCTCAGCCTTCTCTGTTCCAAGGAGAACAACCTCAGCTGATCCAATCTTTTCTCACAGCTGCATTTTTCCAGTCCTGGCAACATCCTCGTAAATCTCATCTGTACCCGCTCTAGTGCAATTACATCCTGTCTGTAATGAGGTGACCAGAACTGCACACAGTACTCAAGCTGTGGCCTAACCAATGATTTATACGGCTCCAGCATAACCTCCCTGCTCTTATATTCTATACTTCGGCTAATAAAGGAAAGGATTCCATATGCCTTCTTAACCACCTTATCGACCTCTCCTGCTACCTTCAGGGATCTGTGGACATTTACTGCAAGGTCCCTAACTTCCTCTACACCTCTCAGTATTTCCCCATTAATCATGTATTTCTTTGCCTTGTTTGACCTCCCCAAATGCATCACCTCACACTTCTCACTTCTCACATTGCTCCTGAATATGCCCTTCTCTAGAGTTAAGATTCCCAGGATATCCGAGCTCTCCTCATAGCTCAGATGCTTTCATTTACATATCAATTTATCTGTCCTTAGTGCTGCAAGCTATTGCAATGTGTAGTCCTTGGTTCAGTGGCAGTGCTTTTGCCTCTGAGTCAGCAGTTTGCTGTCCAACTCCAAAGCCTTGAGCATAATCTAGGCTGACAATTCAGTGCAGGACTGAGAGAGTGCTGCATTGCTGAAAGTGCTGTCTTTCAGATGAGATGTTAAGCTAAGCCCTGATCTGCCTTCTCAGGTGAATGCAAAAGTTCCCAAGGTACGATTCAAAGAAGAGCCCCGTAATTCTCCTGGTGTGCTGCCAATGTATAACTCTAAAGCAACATCACTAAAAACAGGTTATCTGATCTTACCTTATTTCTGTTTGTGGGACCATGCTGTGTGAAAATTAACTGTCATATTTCCCCCCCGTTACAACAGTGACTACACTTCAATTAGTGCTTCATTGGCTGTGAAGCCTTTTGGGTCGCACTGGGGTGGTGAAAGGCACTATATAAATGCAAGCTCATTCTTTCTTTATCATTTCAAGATCTATATTGTTTTACACATATATTGCTTTGTGCTCCTTAAGCCATGGTCAGCTGTTCAAGGACAGACCAGTTTGAAGGTATTACGGCTAATAGCGGAACAGGCTCAAGGGGGCTCAATAGCTTACTCCTGTTCCCTTGCTCCTTATCTTGCATTAGGATCTGAACTTTATCTGAACTTCTCTGTGAAAATAAGAACAGAAAATTCTATAAACACTCAGCAAATCCTGCAGCAACTGTGGAGAGTGGTAGGTAGGGTTAACTTTTGCAGCATCTGTGGTATTTTGATGTTTATCTCCTCCTCTGCTAATCCCGCTATTCAAATTTTCTTGGGCTATTGTTACTCAGACTCCCAGATAACTTTAATTTGTTCTTCTGATGTGATAAAGTAATTGCAGCAAGTCTCCCGAAGTTTAATGCCAATAAAATACTGTATTTTTAGTATTTTTATAATGAAATCTATGCACTAATTCTTTATACAGTAATGTTCCAATATTATTTGTAATATTCTTTGCCTTGTGTGTACTGGATATGGTAGTTAGGACTAGTGCATTGAAAAAAAATTGTGTTCAAATCAGAAAGATGCTTTCAAGAGTAAGTTGTGAAACCTATTCAAAACTGTTTGATCATGTGTAATTTTGACGAAATGAATAACAATTTTTGGAAAAATTCTCTTGAATTATTTTAGGGAATCAGTTTGAGAGAAAACTTGGTCAGCAAAACCTTCAACATCCTTCAGAGATATTTTTATCTCATTGCTTTCAACAGCTACCTCCATGAACAGGTCAGAAAATTTAGAATTGATGTGCAGCTTAGTATGGATTAAAACATTATAGTCTAGATTACATTGGTACAAAATTGAAAGTCCAAATTAATTCACAAGCAAAAAGATACAGAAGGTATTGTCTACCACAATCCCAACTGAAATCCAGTAGAATTAGGGTGGAGCATCACAGAAAATTGCTTGGAGAAACAATTTTTGAACTGCTCACTTTAATTGGTAGGATAATTTTCTGCCTTTTTGGGAGCAAGGAAGAAAGAACTTGTGTATTCGGTGCCTGTCATGACCACAGGACGTCCCAAAGTATCTTACAATCAATGAAGTACTTTTGAAGTGTAGCCACTGTTATAATGTAGGAAACGTGACAGCCAACTTACGTACACAGCCAGATCCCACCTACAACAATAAAATAATGAGCAGATATACTGCATTAATCATGTTGGTTGAGGAATAAATATTGGCTAGGACACCCCAGGTACAACACAATAGTGCTATTGTTTTATTTTTATGTACACCTGAGAAGGCAGACAGGAGGCTGAATTTTCCCAGGCCTCTGGAGGTGGGTTAGGAGGCAGGACTGGGAACAAAGTTGGAAAATAAAGTGTTGGCTTGACGACCTGACACATTCCCACCTCTGAGTGATTTTAACATGATAGAGGCTACCCACCCGTCTGTGGCTGGTAGCCAGTTAGACCCATTAATGGGCCAATTGGGGGAAGGTTGATGGTGCCACCGGGATCTTCCTGATGGTAGACAGGTCCCCTGCTGAGGCTGGAAGTCCACAGGTAACTGGAGGCAGCCTCCTTGTGGCAGGCCAGGGGGAGTCATTGACACCTCCTCTCAATCATTCCAGCATGGACCCGTAGGGATGTGATGATCACAGCTGCAGCCACAAGGCATCCTGTGGAGGGATTCCCCTCCACAATGATGGCCTGATAGCTATGGCCATGCGTGATTTTTAATTTTTTACATTGCTGTGGAGAGCGCCACCATTTTGAGGTGCCCTCACGGTCTCCTGCCTGTCTCAGCAATGCCCACGTCACCCAGTGGGGCTGCCAGCCAGACATCACTGTGGAGCCTCCTTTTGGGTCTCATGCTTCCTTGGTCTGCCCACCATCCTTAATTGGACATGGCTTCCGGAGGCAGCTTCTCAATTGGTCACCTCTGGGAAGACTAACATTCTGCCATGGCCATTTCCGGGATCCTGACCTGGAATTGAGGCCGTTGTTGGGATTGCGACCCAACTGGGAAAATTCAGTCCAGGGTCTCAGTTTTTTGTCTCATCTGAAAGAAAACACCTCCATCAGTACAGAACTCCTTCAATACTCCACTGATGTATCAGCCTAGATTATGTGCTCAAGTCTCTGGATTGGGACTTGAACCCATAGGCTTCAGACTTAGAGGCAAGAGTGCTGCCACTAAGTCAAGGCTGACATTTTGAAACACAAAGTTATCAGTGGATTTAAAAGGCATTAAACCATTTTGTAACATCTTTAGTGTATGAAAATATATTTATGTGAACTGCTTTTATCTATTTCCAGTATCCATTGGCTTTCTTAGTCATGTTCAGTACTTGGATGCGTCGGAAACCTATTTTCTACAGACTACTGAGTGATATGTCCAGACTTGAGATGAAGACTCCTGCTAATCTCATCAGTGCCCGCCTTTGTGTTCTAGTACGTCAGTCACATTCATTGAGAACGTGAACAGCTGTTTTCAAGTTAGTCGAATTCAGTGAGAGGTAGACATTCTGTGTGTACATTTCATACATGAGTGTGAAGGACTTAAGGAGATACATAGACAATTTGTATATGCACATATGTGTTGAGTTTATGCACTGTATATATGTGCTATGTGTATGTGTTGTGCATATGTATGCTGTGTGTGTATGCCGTGTGGATGTGCTGTGTGCATGTGCGCTATATGTGTGCTGACTAGTTCTCACCTACCTATGACCCCTCAGCAACATTATCCATGTACACATCAGGTTCCACACTTAGATTGAGAACACCCAGTTCTTCTCACCATCTCTCTTGACTTCTTCACTGCATCTGATTTGTCACACTTACATTCAGTATTGGATGACAAGAAATTTCTTACAATTAAATATTGGGAAGACCAAAGTCATTGTCTTCGGCCCCTGCCACAATCCCTGTTCCCTCGCCACCAATTTCAAACCCTCCCTGGTCACTGTCTGAGGCTAAACAAGACTGTGCACGTCCTCTTCGACCCTAAGCTTCTGATCCCACATCCTCTCCATCACCCATACCACCTATTTGCTGTTATAGGATTACTTTAAGACACTGTAAGTGGAGAGTCACTGAAGGAAGTGACGTTGCGTCACACATAACCAGAGAGCTGTGGGTGTAGACTGATAGACTAAGTGTATGTGTGCTCCAGTATTAGTTGTTTGTATATATGTTCCAGTTTAAGTTACAATAAAGACCCATGTATTCTTTGTATATTATTTGTATTTCTGTGAATCTTATTATAGTTCATGCACCAAATGAACAAATACTATTCCATGGTGGCAATGGTCTGTGTTTGAAGACAGGACCATGCTGTAGAAAAAATTAAAGCTTATAAGTGGAACAGAAATGTAAGATTGTGGTGCTGTACTTCAGTGCAAGAGAATGGAGAGGAACCTGCCTGAGGTCAGGAAGATACACAAAAGAAGTTTGGGACTATACAGGCCATCTACAGCAAGAGCAGGAGCCACACAAAGAAAAAGGCAAAGTCTCTTTAGATAAGCATAGTGAGTATCTAACTTTAAAATTGCTGAACCAGGGGTCAGAAGAAGCAGGTTCATGCTATCTAAGTTTGCTGAAGGTTAGTCCAGGGTTGAGCTGTCCAAAGTCTGTTCTGACCCAGCTATAAGAAAAAAAAAGCAGTGCAGCCATTACTGCATCAGTTTTCCTGGGCTGATAGCATCATGTGTGGGGCCTAAGCCAAAAGAGCGGGAAGAGCTTAACACCATCACTGGAGGTCCCCAGCACAGAGTAAAAGGCTGGCTGTGGCAGCTGCTGGTAATGCAAGCTGAAGCTCACTGTACACAGAGAGAGAAGTGTTTAAAAAAATGAGACCATAGAAAACAAATAGAAAAAAGAAGAAAAATATCTGTGTCTGTGAAACAAAAGACCTGTGAAGAAGAAAGCCTGTGAAAAGTCTTTGCCTGGTAAAAAGAAAACCTGTGGAAAAAACCTATATTTGAAAAGAAGCAAGATCATTAAGAAAATGGCATTCAAGTATCCAATAATGGTTTGGAAGGCATCAGATAGAATGTCTGAGTTCAAACTGTTTTGCGTTGGATGGAAATGTATTTCCTGGATCAAGAAGTGAACAAACAGAGAAACAAGATGTAAAAATCAAGATCGCACTGGGCAACGAGGGCTTGCAACAGATCAATACATCAGAATTGCCGACTGAGGATCACAAGAACCCTTGCAAGCTATGACCATTCCTGGAAGATCAACTGATGGTAAAGGCCAATTTCCGAGTACATAGGCTTGCGCTTATGACTTACTGCAAAGGCAGGTGAGTCCATTGAGCAGTATGTTGAAAGGTGCAGAGACTATTCTCAGGAGTACAACTTCACAGATATTGAATTGTCGGAATGGATTATAGAGCTAGTCATCATGTCTACCCCAATAGAGGCATTTCAAAAAGACCTGCTAGTAAAGAGGAATGGGCACTGCATAGATGCATTACTTAATGATCGAAGGATATTTAAAGCCATCATGGCTGGGTGACAACAGTTTTTAAATTAAATTTTCATGGGATGTGGGCATCGCTGGCAAGTCCAGCATTTGTTGCCCATCCCTAATTGCCCTTGACAACTGAATGGCTTGCTAGGCCATTACAGAGGGCATTTAAGATTCAACCACATTGCTGTGAGTCTGGAGTCACATGTAGGCGAGACAAGGTAAGGATGTCAGATTTCCTTCCCTAAAGCACTTTAGTGAACCAGGTAGAATTTTATGACCATTAATTATTAATTATAGGCACCATGACTGAGACTAACTTTCATTTCCAGATTTGAATTAATTAATTGAATTTAAATTCCATCAGTTGCCAGAATCTTATAATAGTTCATGCACCAAAAGAACAAACAATAAAACACTTCCTACTCTGTCTTACCATCCATCTCTGTCCCTGCCTCTTGCTCCTGAAAGCGTCATTCATACTTTTATTATCTCCATTGACCATTCCAGTGCTCTCTTGGCTGACTTCCAATCTTCCACCCTCCATAAACTTAAATTAATCCAAAACTCTGTTGCTTGTATCCTAAATTGTCTCTCGAGACAAGGAGGCCAAAGAAGAAGAAGAAATTGCACCAAGCCCCATTCACCCATCACTACGTACATTGGCTCCTGGTTCAGCAACACCTCAAATTTAAAATTGTCATCCTTATGTTCAATTCCTTCAATGGTTGCCATCCTTATCTCTGTAACTTCCTACAACCTTCAAAGAACTTTGTATTCCTCCAATTCTAGTCTCTTGTATATCCTGATTCCCTTTGTCCCTGCATTGGCAGCTATGCCTTCCACTGTCTAGGCCCTATTCTCTGGAATTTATTATCGGAATTTCTACACATCCCAATGCCTCTCTTCCCATTTAGGATGTTCCTGAAAACCTAGCACTTTGCCAAGCTTTGGGTCATCTGTTCTTATCTCCTTTTGTGGCTCAGTGCCAAATTTTGTCTGATAATGCTCTTGTGAAGCACTCAGGATATTTTACTCTAATAAGGGTGCTTTATAAATGCAATTCCTTATTGTTGTTTGACTGTGGGATGGATTTAATGGATCCCCTGGAGACAGGCTAGGAGGTGGGAGGGCGGAGGGCCTGTCGCCTTCCCGTCGCACCACAATTTAGTCAGGGTCGGGATAGGGCGAAGATGACCTTCCTGCCCAGAGGCCAATTTAGGCCTGCAAGAGGCCTATTAACAGCCATTTAAGGGCCTCTTCCCACTGCCACTGGCATTAAGCCTCTTCCAACTGCCTTTTTGGCCTGGCGCTGGGAGCCCTGCCAGCTCCACTAAATCTTGCCCATATATCTGCATTGGAAATGCACTGTGTAGTAGAATCCATTAGCAATACACTGAAGCAATAGATTATTGTTGCACGATGTGCTCCAGATTTAATACTAAGGCCAAGTGTAAATTTTTCCACATCCTCACCCACCAATTTCCAATATAGTGACAGGCGAATACTCAAAAGATCTATCCTATAAAACTCCTGACAAACAATTGCCCTTTAGTCAGTCTGAATGATTCCAACATATGAAAAGACTCAATCAATCCTTCAATCTGTTCTTTAAGTGTTTCTGTTCACCACCTGTATATTGCATAGGAATAATCTTAGATTAATGAATAATTGCAGAATAATAACAAGTGCCGAATGCATGCTGACCATATTGTTCCCTCTGATTTGAAAGCTCAATATAAATTTACCCTTTACAGCAGCAAATGAATTCTTTGCTTGTGTCCTGCAGCTTGCTGATGAATCCCTGGACCTTGATGAAATGAGCAGTCTGAGACAGATGAAAGTGGCAAACTACAGAAAAGTTTCAAAGATGGCAGTATGTGGAATGGCACAACCAAATGCAGAGGTTAGCAATGCCATTTATTTCATCATGTACACACCTAGACTTAGTAGAAAAGCCTGAATTACACTAACAGACAGCTATTCGACAGGTCCTTGAAATAGTGGTCCATGATCCTGTATAAACCGAACGCTCCATTAGGCAGTCTCTCTATAAGCTGCCGGCAGCTCCTTCACATGCTGGTTGGTGGGATAAATAAATTGGTAGGTAGGTCTATTTACTGGTAGATACTTTGCATTCTGAGGAACTACTCTAAATACTATGTTTTAGCTCCCACGTAAACTGGTGGACAGCTGCACTGTATATTGGTGGGGACCTCATCTAAATCTTCCTCTAAATACCAGTAAGCTGCTTTGCTTAAACACTGGTTGAAATCTCCTCTGAATACCAGTTAGCAGCTTTGCTATATAATGGTGGGTATCTCTCTTTATACTGGTGGACATCAGTCAATAGTTCTTTCTGTATACTGCAGAACAGTTCTTCTATACATCAGTGGGTAATGCTCTCTATATATTAGTGGACAGTTCCTCTACACACCAGTATGTGCTGCCCTCCAAATACCGGAGGACAGTTCATTTATACACCAGTGAGTAATGCCCTTTGTATACTGGTGGACTGCTCCTCTATACATCAGTGGGCAATTCTTACAAATATTGGTCAGCGGACATGCTATATACTGATGGGCTACTCCTTGTAATCTGATTGGCAAATCCTCTATACACCGGTGGGCATTTGTTTCTGGGAGGTTACAAATTTAATTGTGGGCTGAATGCAATTCTGCAAATAGCCAACTAACGAGAAAAACTGAGGCAGTTACGATAAGATAAGCTGGAGAATGGGGAACCCGAGACCTGTAAATAAAACTGTTTTGATTGCAGGGACTGGTGCATATTTTGTCCTACCTGACAGATGATTGTAGGAGGTTTACCAGGGTTTTGTGTCTGAACCTGCGAGAAGAAGCAGTGCTGGAAGGAGACGGACATATCTACTCGCTCAGGGAGGTTGACAATCTCGAACGGGAGATCATCATCCCTGCTGCAACAGTGAAGCAACTGGAGGTGCATGCCCTTTGTATCTACATACTGAGTAAATGATGTTCTTTAATACTGATACCTCCAAAAACATTTTTGCCACATAGAGGCTCTGCTGCTCATAAACAACTTTCAGATACAAGTTAGATTTGCTTACACTTGGTGTTGGTCTTAATTGTGTTCCACACATTAAATAACAAAACAGGCAACCTTTCCTATAAATGAATCCCTTGAATGCGAGTGATACACTTTGTGATTCTTTTCTGCACCATTTTCTATCTCTAGAACTCAATATAACAATCAAGGTGTGGTCTGCCCAGATCAACACACATCACAACCACCCCAAGGATGCCTATGGCACTAACGCCCTATTTCTTTGACGTAGTCAATTGCACCCGGCACAATAGGGAAGTCTGCAATCCTCGCAAAGCTGCTTGCTCGTTCTACCTGCTTCTCTCCGGCAAGATAGAATGAAATGTATTAAGTTCTTTTGGAATATAGAACCTCAGTGATCTCCCTGAGACGACAATTGACAGCAAACTGGGAGATGTTGCAAATATTGCCAGGACCAGCCTGGAAGAGGACAAGTGCATAAAAGTTCATGGCCACAGTTACCGTCACAGCCACTGGCAATGCCGTCCTCTCCCTGCTCAGTCAGTGAAGCAGAGGCGCCTGATGCACTGTTCATTACTGAGGTTCAGGTAGGAGTATCGCTCACTGATAACTCTACATGGATATGACATCCTGCTGAATGCCCTTCCTCCCCCTTCTGTTCCTTGTCCCACTTCCAGCAGTTTGTCCTGCTCTGTCTTGCCTCTGTTCATTCTCCCTGTCATTGCTGTAGTCAAAGGGGTTGCAGACTCCTGCACCCATATCTGGAAGCAGGTGGTCTACACAGAATCTTTGAAGTCAGAGCAAAGTCCTTCAGCAATGCCACACCACTCCACTTCAGCAACTGTAAAGAAATCTAGAAATCACCAAACAAATGTATAATCGCAGCAAGAGCCAGTAGAAATCAATCAGCAACTAACCTGAAGGTAGTTGGTGATCTCTTTAAATAGCACTGCTGGGGCACCTTCCTGTTGTGGGACCACCTTAATAAGGGACCACTTTAAGAAACTGTACGTGAAGGTCACCGGAGGAAGTGATGTCACCTCACACATGACCAGGGACTTGTGGGTATAGCCTGACAGGGTGATATGTGTGTAGATGTGCTCATTCTGTAACTGTGTATATAAATCTGTTCTAGTTAAGTTATAATGAAAACCCAGGTATTCTTTGTATATTATTTGTAGTCATGGGAATCTTACAATAGTTTACTTATCAAAGGAATAAGTGATATTAAATGGTGGCACCATTTGAGGATTTATTTTTCTTAAGACCACCAAATATTACATTGTATCACCATTTGTTTTTTCCTGAAGTACACACCAAGAATGAACAAAGAACAGAAAATTGCTTACATGGAGTGGCTGAAGATTCAGATGGAGAGCAATTGGGAGGGGATCCCACAATGGTGCAGTGAGTTAGGACTGTAGACAGGTCCCTGGGAGGTTGCAATTCTGTGAGTACAGTAAGCAAATGCCAGGAGACCGGAGCTTTCAACTAATCTGGCAGTGGATCGAAAAATGTGAAAGATAGTAACTACAGCCATAACAGCTTTAGTTTTCCCTTTTTTGCTATGTGGGTGGGGCCTAAGGTGAAAAGTGTGGTAAGAGGTCAACAGTGCCACTGGAGGTCCAGCACAAAGTAAAAGGTTGGCTGTAGCAGCTGCCGGTACTGCAAGTTGCAATGCTTTCCAGAGAGAAAAAAAATCTCTCAGTTTAAACAAATAACTAGCTCACAGTTAAAAAAAACATACCAGTTGTGTAAACAAAGGCAGCTGTCAGCTCACTCTTAAAAGGGGCATGCATGGAAAAACGAAATTGCCGACAAAAGGGAACAGAAAGCTATACTTGTGAGACAGAAAACTTGTAAAGCTGTAAAAGCAAACATGTAAAAGAAGAGTCCCAAGAAAAAGAAAACCTGTGAAAAATCCTTTATTTATATATAAAAAAGCAGGGTCAGGCATAGTGTCTGAATTTAAACTGTTTCGACAATGGTTGGAACTATGTTTCCTGGATCAAGATGTGAGTGAACCAGAGAAACAAGCTGTAAAAATCAAGATCATACTGGGCAATGAGGGCCTGCAACAGATCAACACATCAAGGTTGTCAGCTAAGGATCTGAAGGACCCCAACAAGTTATGGACATTCCTGGAAGATCAACTGAAGATAAAGGTCAATTTCCGAGAACATACACTTGAGCTATGGGCAAAAGCAAGATGAGTTTGTTGCAAGTTGCTGAGACAAAGCTCAAGAATGCAGCTTCGCAGATATTCAATTGTTGGAACGGATTATAGAAGTGGCAATCGCGTCTAGCCCACTAAGAGACCTTTCAAAAAGACCTGCTAAAAAAGAAGAAAGGGCACACCATAGATGCACTACTTAATGCTGGGTGCCAACAGCTGCAAGCATTGGGGGCAGCTGCGACAATTGGTATGGTAACCAAGGCTTAGAAGTCTGCTAAACCTTGTTGCAAATGTGGCCTGACTCACCCAATTTGCAGTTGTCTGGCACACCAGATCTGTGCAAAGCTTGTGGCATGCGAGGACATTGGGCAAGGCAGCGCAGAAGGCTGAGTTCAGATATTGCACCCAGGAATGGTGGCAGATCACATGCAGAGAGAACGTCTGTAAAACAGAATGGCAAAAGCAATAAAAGATAGGCCAGCACACAAAAAAAGCCCAAGCAGGTACATCAGGTCAGCGGAGAGACAGATTGTCAGGAGGACACAGATGAAGAGTGCACTTGTGTGAACAGCGAGCAAGCGTTTCACATAGTTAATTTGGATCAACATGTCAATGTTATTATGCAATCTGAGGCTTCGCCATGATCTGGATTATATGTCCACAGAAGGGTGGCATGTGTAAGCTCAGAGTAAAAATCAACACTGGAGCAATGCAAATATTCTGCCTATCTGTATACTGAAGGAAATGTACATAAGAAAAAGGGAATCTATGATACAACCCACCACGGCTAGGCTGAATGCTTACAATACATCAAGTGCATTGGAACGATAACCTTGCAGTGCAGATATGGGAGCTTTGAATGGCTACCACAAATGTTTTATATTGTAGACACAACTAGACCAGCTGTCTCAGGACTTTCAGTATGCCAAGATTTATGAATCATCACAATACATGAGGTCAGCACTGCACCGGAAGGTATGGAAGGTTGCAACATGGAATGCATTGAGTCGGTTAGAGACCTGAAACTACTTTACCCAGTCAGATATGAAGCAATCGGCGATTTCAAGGTGATGCCATATTCCATGTAAGGGAAGATGCAGTTCCTACTATCGATGTGCCACAAGTGCAGCGTGCACATTCAAGAGAAGCTTAAAGTGGAGCTGGATGAGATGGAGTACAACAGAGTCATCCGCTGAGTGCACTAGAATTCCGATTGGAGCAGCTCCATTACCCATGTGCTGAAGAAAGATGGCAATCGCAGGATTTGCTTAGACCCGCAACGACTGAATTTAGCCCTCAAGAGATGGCCGCACAATATCCCAACCCTGGAGGAGCTGAATCCTAAGTTTACTGGTGCTCAGTATTTTTCAAAGCTTGATACGAAGCATGGCTACTGGTCTGTCCACTTAGCTCAGCAGTCTCAGCTACTCACAACTTTTAGAAGGCTATTTGGGAGATACTGTTTCAGATGGTTACCTTTTAGGCTGTGCGTCAGCCAGGACATTTTACAACAATACATAAGCAGAATAATGGAAAATGTCCTGGGCTGCATCTGCATAACCTACGACATTGCGATGATGGGGCAGACCAATGCAGAGCATGACCGGAACTTGCATTTGTTAATGTTGGCTGCTCGTCGTGAGGGCTTTGTGTTTATTAACAAGAAGTGTCAGGTCAACGTTGGGCACATCAACTTATATGAGTCGATATATTCCAGCACAGGAATACACCCAGACCCAGATAAGATCGAAGATGTCAAAGCCAGGCCAACTCCTCAGGACAGGGAAGACCTACAACGGTGTCCAGGGCTGTTCAATCTTTTGGCCTCATACACCCCCAATTTCGCTGAGTGGGCAGCATTGTATAGGGAGCTGCTGCATAAAGATAGTTCTTACTTGTTGCAGGAAGACCACAATCAGGTGTTTGAGTCCTTAGAGTTTGCTCTGTCAAGTCAAGACAGTATGCTACAGTATTCTGACCCGACCAAAGAGACCATGCTTGAGGTCGATGCATTCCAGAAGGGATTAGGTGCCTACATCATGCAGGAAGGGAACCAATTGTTTTCACACCGAAGAGTTTGTCACAAACCTAATCCACTTATTCTAACATCGAACGTGAAACCTTAGTTCTGGTTTTTGATATTGCTAGGTTTCACATCTACTTGTTTGGAAAACATTTTACTGTGGAGATTGAGCCTTGAGAAACCATATGGTGCAAACCGCTTATGAGTGCTCCTCCACAGTTACAGAGACTTTTGTGAAGGTCCAGGGCTATGGTTGTGACGTCCGATATAAACCGGGCAGCAAAATTGTCACATCGGGCACCCTGAGTAGGTTGCCTAACCTGAAGAAAGATGTAGGTGCCTCACTAGATTTGCCTTCAGAATTTGACTCCTCCAGTGAGGAGGAGAGTGGCACAGAGGTGGGGATGTAGCCACATGGAAAGCCTGTGCAGCGGCAAGTGAAGCTTCAGCGGCCTGAGGATGGCATTGGACGTGGATGAGGAGGCCGCATGGGACAGGAGGGCAGCCTCATGATCGCATAAGGCACTACCGAGCTCAAAGGGTGTACTTTCAAAGGCTCAATTTCATTAGGATATCCGAGCACCAATATCTATAAAGACTACATCTCTTCAGGCAGGTGGTGGTGAGCTATGCGGTATGTTTGAGCAGGAGTTGATGTCATTGGGAAGTGGCATGCATCCAATGCCTGCAGTCCTACAGGTGATGCTGGCATTTAACTTTTTTGCCTGTGGTTCCAGAGATCGTCTGGAGATCTATTTAGCATCTCTCAGTCAGCAGCCCATCGCTGTGTAAAGGAGATCGTGGATGTCACATACTGTAAGGCTGGCCAATACATCAAGTTCACAACCGATCAGGCCAGTCAAGCTGAGAAGGCAGTCAGCTTTGGGGCCATGGCTGGATTTCGACAGGTGCAGGGGGTCATTGACTGTACTCATGTGGCCATTAAGGTTCCCTGAGAGCAACCAGGCACCTTTGTGAACAGGAAGGTGTTCCACTCCCTCAATTTTCAAGCCGTCTGCGACCACTGTAAGTGGATCATGTGGTGTGCGTGTGGATTCTGGGAAGCTGCTACAACTCCTACATCCTTAGACAGTCCCAATTGCTTCAGCTCTTCAGGCTACCTGAACGCCTTCGTGGCTGGATCCTGGGGTCAAGGGGTATCCACTGAAGTCATGGCTTCTGACCCCTATACACAACGCCAACCCACAGGCAGAGGACACATATAACTGCTGCCATATATGACTATCAGAGTAGGATATTGGCCTTTTAAAGGTGAAGTTTAGATACCTTGATAGATCTGGGAGAGCCCTGAAATATGTACCTTCAGGGGTATCCTGCATCATTGTCATCTGCTGCGCATTGCACAACCTGGCACTTCAGTGGAGAGTAGCACTGGAGCCAGAGGAAGACACTGAGTGAGTGGCATCCTCAGAGGAGGAGGATGAGCATGATTCACCTCAACAGGTGCCAGCCGATGAAGATGATGCCATGGGGCCCAGCTCACCAGACAGTGACATTGGTGCCAGGGAGATGTGTGACTCTCTGATCAGCAGATGCTTCACATGAGGACAAGTGCAAAATGCCACCAAGCCCAAGAGGTTTTCTCCCAGAGGCAACCTTGCTGGCTTTTCATAAGAGACCCTTACCATCTCTCTCTATCTGTCAGCTCTATATGCCAAAGCCTTCTGTCAACACAGATGCTGATGAGGCGCTCACCCTTACATGTATTTGATTCCACATCTGGTCACTGTCAATTTGTACACAAAAATAAATAAACAAGTCATGATACATTGACTATCAAGACCTTTAACTCTCATAAAATATTAAAGGCTTCTGCGGTAAACAAATAATTATCACCCAGTGAAACCCCAAGTGCTCGGTTACAGTCACTTCCACGGGCTTCTCCCCCTGTGCCTGGAGTTGATGTGCGGGTAGGCTGCTGTCTTTTTTTCTCCAGTGCATTAGATGGTGGTGGCCTGCATCCTCTGGGTGGCTGAAGTCTACTGGGGCCCAGCACATTTGGGGCCACATGTATCTGTGCAGGGGCTGCCTCAATCATGGACCAGCATGCAGCATTGGTGTCACCATGAAAGGGGCCGAGGATCTGCCTTCAGTGATCAAAGCACCTTCAAAGGAACATCCCATTGCCTTCAGCCTGCCCCACGTCAGCTCCTTCAGGCTCCACATGCACTCCCGTGGTTGCCTGGAGTTGTTCAGCTCCTGGCATTGGGGAGATACGTGGCTGGCCCATCGCGTCCACCCATCGCTGCATAGACCTCATGGATGAAGGCCATGCTATGGAGGTCCGTGCACGCCCCCTGAATCCACTCGGTGCTCTGCTCCATGTGTCTTTGCATGAGGGTCAGCACTCTCTCAATGAAATCTGAAGCCCTCTCTCCTGCACCATCTCTCCAGTCAGGCATTCATCTGGTGTATTCTCCTATTTCCATACTCACGAGCACGTGGCCTTGGGAGTAATCCAGAGATTACTTACCTTTGAGGTCCTGCTTGCTAATCTCTTTCCGAACTCCCTAAACTCAGTCTGCAGGACCTCATCCCTCTTTCTTCCTATATGGTTGGTTAGATTCTCTCTGGTTGTATATGGTCATTGCCTGGCACTTGTGTGGTGTGAATGTTACTTGCCACTTATCAGCCAAGCCTGGATATTGTCTGGGTCTTGCTGCAATTCTACATGGACTGCTTCAGTATCTGAGGAATCACGAATGGTGCTGAACACTGTGCAATCATCAGCGAACTTCCCCATTTCTGACCTTATGATGGAATGAAGGTCAAAAATGAGGAAACTTTAGAAGACAAAACAAATGGCAAATTTCAAACCCCTATAAAACCTCAAGTATGTCTAGGTGGCTATCTTTATACGTTTGAGTGCTTCTACGAGGTGTGACCCTTGCACTAGCAGCTGGGCTGGAGGCAGGTTGCTGATCAGGCTGTCACTTGGCCTGGGATGACTTCGGGCATCGTCTGGCTACCTGAAGCCTGGAGGGCTGCGGCTGCCTTAGGGTTTCCTGCACTGGTGCAGGACTCTCCTCAGGCGTCACAGTTACTGGAGCTGGGCTCACTGACGGAGGGGCTGAGGAGCCGCTGTCCATACTCAGAGCGCCCTGAGGGAGAGCCCCCAGCTGTAGAGGTCAGCCTCCCCTTCTCCCTTTCAAGGCTCACTTGAATGTTCCTGCTGACCAGAGAAGGACAAGAGGCTGAAATAGACTACAGGGGCCTCGTCCTTCTCTCACTTGCCACCGCTGCATTGAGCTTGTGGTCAAGGCGATGGTGTACAGGTCTGTGTGCATCTGTGGGACCTGGCTCTCCATGAGAGTCGCCAACCTTCTCGATGGAGGAAGCCATGCACTCAAACACCTGAAACATGGCAGCACTCATGGCATGGATAGATTCCTCAATCATCTGTTCACGACTGTGCATTGCTTCTGGCATCTCCAGCAGATGTTTCCTTAACTTTCTCTGTAACTCTCTCTGTAACTCCAGCCTGTCAACACCCGAGGCTTGTCATCAGCGTGGGGGATCAGCATGGGCCTGGCCTCCCACAGTCCTACGACTGTCAGAGGCCTCGGCTGTCTCAGCTTCAGCCAGCTGCTCGGGTGTGTGCGTGGTGCTCTCACAACCCTGATTCTACTGCTGAGCGCAAATCCACCAAGGTGAAAATATCTGCGCTGGTGGAAGGTGCAAGACAGTCATGGGATGGTTCTTTCTCCAACTGCTGATCCTTTCAGAGGTTGAATTATGTCCCCCTTCCACTGGAGTCTCCTGTGAATGCCAACCTGCATGCTGGACCAAACATGTGTGGGTCAGGATGTGCAGACCTTTTTCATGCCAACTATGTATGATATGGGTTTCCAGAAGTGAACTGTATGTCGATGGAAGACAATCCTCACTCTCTTATACGGTGACTCCAGTCTCACTATCCACTACAGAATGGCCGCTCTAGGTCCAGGCTAATTCAAGTGCCTCCTCCTCAGCTGCCGAGAGAGGCTGGATGTCGAGGATGCCTCTGCCAGTGATGTCTGCCTCCTGTTATGGGCCCTCTTGCCTTGCAAGTGGAAAGATGGAGATCATTATACTTTGCAACGAGATCAACATGACAGTTCTGCTAGTGGCAGCCCCTCATCTCCTACTCGGGTTTCCTATGGAGCTCATCCTTATGTCAGCTCTCAGGAGAGTTAATGGGGGTGAGCTGTGAAAGAAGGTGGCCTGTGGCCGAGATGCAGTCATGCATCTGTGAGGATGAGGTGATGCTTAATCCCCTTTTCCAGTGCCTTTGTGGTGCCTCCCTCCCCAAATCCCACTTCATCCTGCGTAGTCACATGCAAACCCTAAAAAGGAGAGGGGTATGGAGCACTCACCTTGGCAGAACGAGGAAGGTTGTTGAACCTCTTGCGGCATTGCACCCATATCCAGGAGGTGGCCCTATGGCTGCTGGCCTCCTCTGCAATCTCCATCCAGGCTTGTTTGGTCAGCTGGGAGGACCTTTTCTTGCCATCACTGGGGAATAGGACCTCCCACCTTTCCCTTGCAGCCTGGAGGAGAATCTTAAGGGAGGCATTGCTAAACCGTGGGGCCCCCCTGTGTCTTGCCTTTGCCATCCCGCAGCGTCCTTCTCTGGAGGTGTGGGGGTGCCCAGGAGTCACCACAGCAATGGCTTCAACAGACAGCATTGCAAATGAGTCTAAGGCAGCAATGTATGTAGGGCTGGCAGGACTTTCAATATGATGCCAGCATCTGGTCCAGAGTCATGTGACCCGGTCATCGGTGCATCAAATCCCGTCTCTGTCACATAATTGGCTGGGCCCCATGCCTCTTTTATGTAAAGTGGCCGCCCACCATGTAATCATGGTTGGCTGGCCATGCACGTGACTAGTGGGGATGACACCCACTGCCGGGATCCATGATGGACTCAGTAACTTCAGCCCATGGTCTAGGGACTGAAGGGCAGCCCCATTGCTTTACTCACTCAGCATTTCTTCCATGCCTGCCTCACCCTCAGCAACAGGCCAGCCCGCCATGACCCATCCGATATCCATGGCCTCGTCCACCATCAGCTTCACCATGGCGGTGAAAGGCACTCTACCCCCAGTGCTTTGACGCTTCCCAACATTCTGAGTGTGCTTCTCCTGCACAGACATACTCAGTGTCACTCCTGTCTCATGGTCCATCTGTGCTGGTCACTCTGAACTGTGCAGCACTGCGTGGCTGGGATGGCATGATGACACAGCCATTCAGCCATCTCAATGCAGCATTCACCCATCACTGAGCATGGGGTTTAGGTGAGTGTGAACTGGGTACCTCAAAGTGGACTTGGGTTCCTGGTGTTGCCCCATGCATGAGTCTATTACCTGGCCTCACATTTCATGGGTGCCTTTTAATACATGTTGGGCTTCCAGTTCACAACTCTAAATGGCACTCTCCTTTCCACACCACAACAGGTCATTAAATCTCTTCCTGCACTGGATCCAGGTTCTTGCAACCACTCCTCGGCTGCTTACAATGTCTATCAGCTCCAGCCATGCCTTCTTTGTTAGGCTTGCTGGCTTGCTCCTCCCATCTGCTGGAAACAGGACATCTTTCCTTTGTCTTACTGCCAGCATGAGCGCCTCCAGAGAGGCATTGCTGAATTGTTAGCGATCCTCACTCTGAAGCCATTTCTCCACTGCCTCTCTTGCTACAGAGCTCTCCTTTGTAGCTGGTATCTGCAGCCTTCCTTTAAAAATGGCGCCTCACAATCAAATGCCGGCACTATGACCCGCCCACTGAATTAGCCAGCTTCCCAGTGTGCCAGCTCTTAATTGGCTCTACATCGTAAAATCGCTGAGGAAGTCCCATCACCTACCCATGTGTGCTGCCGACCTGATAGCCCCCCAACGTTTGGTCATCTGCCTGATCGGTAAAATTCAGGCCTGAGATTCAGCATCCTCTTTACTTTAAACTGCTACTCTTCAGTGACTGGGTATGGTGAGCATTGAATCTATTACCACACATTCTTTCTGTCTCTCGCCAAGTTCAACACCATTCATTTACTAGGTTGTCCCTCATTTTTTACCTTCAATGTGTAATTTCACCTGTTTTAGAACTTTTACTGTGTCCTTCTCTTGTTCCTTGGCAGTATTATCCAATTCAAATACCCTTCCTCGAAGTCCCGATTTTGTAATCCTGGCAAAATTGGGACCATGCAAGCTTAAGGTGGCATAGTCATGCCAACACTTTCATTACCAGGTGACACCAAATTTTGAGATGGGAGATCATTAATTTGAGTTGATTTGAAATGGAGGCAAAATTCACCTTTTCTACATTGCCAAAATAATTTCTTCAGATGCAGAACTTTTAATAACGTAGGTATAAAGTATATTTTGAGGTTACAGTGGTAAATTTGCAACTTGCCGTTTGGGTGTATTGCAGATTGACTAACGGTTAATTGACTAAGCGCCAAAATTTCATTTCCATTGAAACCAAATGGAAACGAAGCTCAGCCATTGCCATGATGGGCCATTGAACCTCAATGAAGGTTTTCGGGCCTGGTGGCAAATTGAAAACCTACCCCTTTATTTTGTGCCTTGGGTATCAAAGAGGGAATCTGTGGTCTATGGCGGTCACAAGTAGCTCCAAATAAGGAGTTATCCTTTGTCTCATGGTAAGCTAAGGCTTCAAGTTCAGCTTGTTTCTCTTTTCTATGGTGCAGAAAGTTGAGACTGCTTCCAAAATGGATGTGCTGAGCTCCAAGAAGCTCATAGAGACGTGGCATGATGAAACAAAGCAGATGAAACAGTTTGCCTCGTGCAAGACTCTGCAGGAGGTTTATAGCCAGATAGCCATGCAGTATCCCCAGCTGCAGTACCAGCGTATTCCAATTACAGACTGTGCAGCTCCCAGAGAAGAGGTACGTTTGTGTGGTTTATTCACTTACATTGATTTTCATTCTGTTTGCGGTTGCTAGCCTTCATTATCCCAAATAGGGTGAAGAAGAAAGGACTTGCATTAATATAGTGCTTTTCACAACTACAAAATGTCTCAAAGCACTTCACAACCAATGAAGTACTTTTGATGTGCAGTCCCTATTGTAATATAGGAAACACTGCAGCCAATTTGCACACAAGATCCCACAAACTGCAATGGGATTAATGACCAGATAATCTGTGTTTAGTGCTGTTGGTTGAGGGATAAATATTGGCCAAAACATTGGGGAGAACATTGGGATCTTTGACATCCACCTGAGAAAGTAGATGGGGCCTTAGTTTAAAATCTGATCCAAAAGGTGGCATTTCTGCAAATGCTGCACGAGAATGTCAGCCTAGTTATGCACGCAAGTCTCTGAAATGGGGTTTGAACCTATAATCTTCTGATTTACAGGCAATATTAATACAATTGATCCATGTTTGACATCTCCTGACCTTCCTTTCACCTACTTCTTCAAGGAGTAGCATGACAACTGTATCATTAATTGGTGCTGCTTTTCAGTCCCTCTTTACCATTGTTTTGCAAAACTTTCTTCTGACATGACAAATTTCCATGTGTGGTTGAAACCTTCCCTTTAAATGGTAACTTAAGGGGCTGTGCAGGAAATGTTATTCCCAACTCTAAATAGATGCAGGCCCAATCAAATCCAGGAGCTTGCTGTGAGTAATTAGGTCTGCCCATAATATTCAGTAAGGTCAGCCATTATTATTACATACAAGCAAAAACCGCTCAGTATGTTGGTCCCACCAAATTTGAACCAGACTAGAAAGCAAGTCCTACTGCTTTTCACTCTTGGACAAATCACTAGATTTCAATAGTGACCTACCACCCATTAAGCAGTAGAAGAGTTTGCTGATAGCAAGAATTAGTCTCCACTCAGACAATTTCTCTCTAGCTTATAGACATTTAAAACCTGGTTCTAACCCTGCCCACCAGTGGAACTGGGCAGGCGGGTGGACAGTTAAAATCAGGGCAGTGACTTACCCCTCTGATTTGGGCAGGGTGCCATTTTAACCCACCACAAGGTTGTGGGGTCCTGCTTGCAAAATATAGATTGGAGCTCGACTGCCATTTTCACTCCAGAGCCTATGTGAGGAAGTGTTCTTCTGGGCACAGCAAGGAAATCTTGGGCCTCCCCCACCCTTCCAAACTCTCTCCTCAGCACTTACTGGACTGCTGGCATCCTTTTGGCCCCCAGCGGCAGACACCTGCCATTTATGTCTGGGGCCAGATGACTATGCCCACTGGGTTCGGGGGTTGAGACTGCTGGGGCCCAAACAAATTTACATTTTCACCATCCCCACTTGGCGGAGGGCTGAATGGTTTCACTATTGCCTCAGCCTCAGATCTGCATGACGCCTGCTAAGATTTAAAATCCAGGCTTGAATACATTTAATGGCCTTCCTATTCCAGACAAACCCTGAAATGAAACAAAATCTAATTTATTTGATGATCAGTTTACATATGAACATACGAATTAGGAGCAGGAGTAGGCCACTCAGCCCTTCAAGCCTGCTCAGCCATTCAATAAGTTCATGTCCGAACTGATTACCCCACATTTCCACCGACCCCGATAACCTTCCATCCCCTTGCTTACCAAGAATCTATCTCTGCCTTAAAAATATTCAAAGACTCTGCTTCCACCGCCTTTTGAGGAAGAGAATTCCAAAGACTCACGACCCTCTGAGAGAAAAAAATTCTCCTCATCTGTTTTTTTTTGTATTTACAGGATTTCGATGTGTTCCTTAAGGTTGTGAGGTCGAATTTAACCATAGATCAAAATACAGCCATTGTCCTAAACTGTCACAATGGCAAAGAAAGAACTACAGTTGGCATGGTCATCTGCCTGCTTCTGACCTGGCATATTAATGTGAGTTAAAAAAACTTTCTCTCAGTATGGCCTGGATGTTCATTGGATTCTAGCTGACACTTTTTTTATTTAGAATTTTCCATACTTTGATAAAAACCTCAAAAAGCAGTGCACATAAACAAAGAAACAGAAGATAAGCAAACAGTGTAACTTGGCTGTTATATCATTGAGAGGCAGAAAATCAGGGACAAAAGTGCTGTTAAAATGGTCTTGCAAAATTAAGCCTTTAGTATTCAGTTGTTTTGCTTTAAATATCCTTGCTTTAGGTGTGGCTGTTGCTAAGATTGCATTGACACCGTTGATAACTTGGAATAAACTGATGTTACCATTATTTTCATTTGTTAGCATTCATTAGAATAAATAAAGGACATTTTTGGGGACAGTAAATTTGAAAAGTGGCTGTTAGCTCTGATTGGGTACCTTAACTTTTGCAGGGTCAGCTGTGGCTTAGTGGCAGCATTCAAGCCTCTCACTCAACAGGCTGTGGATTCACAGTCCCCAATCTAGAGATTTGGGCATGTGTTTCAGGCTGACACTTCTGTATAGCACTGCCAGGTTACTGCACAGTCAGATGTGTTGACTTTCAAATGAGATGTTAAACCGAGGCCCTCTGATGTAAGAGATCTGAGCACACTATTCAAAGACGAGCAGGGAGGTTTTGACAGTGCCCTGGACGATATTTATACCTCAGCTTGAACTATGTACTACTTTGTTATTACAAAAGCAAAATACTGCTGGAAATCTGAAATAAAAAGAGAAAATGCTGGAAATACTCAACATCTGTGGAGAAGAGAAACAGAGTTTCAGTTCGATGACCTTCTGGCATACTTTTCCATACAGTTTTATATTCTGTCTTTTCAAATACATATCTAATGCCTTTTAAATGATGCGATAACCTCTGTCAGTATCCACTTGTGGTAAAGCATTCCACATTCAAAAAACCCTTTGTGTGAAAACATTTCCTCGAGCTTCTGCCTTACTCTTCTAGCAATAATCCTTAATCAGGTTGCCAACCCAGTTGTGGCTTTCATAGACTTTATGTTACTAGTTTACCAACCCATTGGAAACAATCCTTCACTATTTACCCTCTCTTTAATCTTACTCATTCAAACATTAATATCATTTATGTAGATTGTGTTTGAAATCTGTGTATCTGTGATATTTTTGTCATACTATGTAATTTAAAAAATAATCTGAATTAACCTCAGATTAGATGACTTCTCTCCATAGGGGTTTCCAGAGCCTTACGTGGAGGATATGGTAAGCATCCCTGATGCCAAGTACACAAAAGGGGAATTTGAGGTAAGAAACTTCAGTATTCCTTAATTTGATTGCTTGGAAGATTGGCAATCTTTACAAAAGAACAGATTTAGTGTTGAATTTTCATTGGACAGGGTGACAGCAAGGAAATTTGTTGTGATTTTCTCATCGATGTTGGTGACTCGCTGGCAATTGCCCTCTGCTGGTGAATCGTTGGAAGTTTTAAATAAAGATACATATGATTAGGAATTATTGCTGCAGATATTAAAGGATGGATAATGACAATTTTCCTGTCTCCTCTCCTTTAGTGGAGGTGTTAACCCATTTAACACAAAGCAGTTAATATCTGTGCTAAAATACAACAAGAACATTAATATACATTTACATCGGACCTTTAACACACTCAATTATGCCAAGGCACTTCATGGGAGCGTTATCAGGCAATATTTGACACTGAGCCACACAAAGCGATAGTAGGACAATCAACGAGAAGCTTGGTCAGAAAGGTAGGCTTCAAGTGTCTTCAAAGAGGAAAGTGAGGTGGAGAAGCAGAAAGGTTTAGGGAGGAAATTCCAGAGCTTAGGGCCCAGGCAGCTGAAGGCATAACAGCAAGGATTGGGACGAAAGGGTTGTAGGAGGTTCCAGAGAAAGGGAGGGATTTGATTGCAAGGCCGTGAATTTTAAATTCAATGCACTGCTGGGCCCAGAGCAAATATAGGTCAGTGAGCAGAGGGGGGATGAGTGAATGGGACTTGGTCCGAGTTAGGAAACAGCAGAATTTTGGATGAGCTGAGCATTATGGAGGGTGGAAGGTGGAAGGTGGGAGGCTAGTCAGGTGAGCTTTGGAATTGTTGAGCCTGGCAGTAACAAAAGCATAGATGATGGTTTCAGCAGCAGCTGGGGTGAGGCAGGGTCAGAGATGGGTAATGGAAGTAGGTAGTCTTGGTGATGGAGAAGACATGAGGTTGGCAGCTCAGCTCAGAGTTAAGTAGGAAGCCAAGGTTGTGAACTGTCTGTTTCAGCCTCAAACAGTGGCCAGAGAATGGGTTGGAAAAGGTGACTCAGGAACAGAGATTGTGGAACGTCCAAAGATAATGGCTTTGGACTTTGCAATATTTACTTGGAAAAATTTCTGCTCCTCCAATACTGGATATCAGGCAAGAAGCATGACAAAGATCAAGCGGTGATGGTGAGGTAGAACTGGGTTTCAACAGCGTACATGTGGAATCAGATGTTGTGATTTCAGGTGATGGCACTGAATGGCAGCATGTAGATGACAAATAGGAGGAAGCCAAGCATACATCCTTGGAGGACTCTGAGTTAGCTGTAAGAGCTCAGGAAGAAAATCCATTGCAGGAGGTTATTTGGCTACGACTGTATAGGTAAGAATGAATAAGAATGGAACCAGGAAAGGATAGTTCCATTCGGCTGGACAAAAGAGGATTGTGTGGTGATTGGTATCAAAGGTTGCAGACAGGTCAAGAAGGATGAAGAGGGATAGTGCACTATGGTCACAGTCACGTGGAATGTAATTTGCAACTTCTACCACTGTTTTAGTGTTGTGACTGGGTGAAAATGTTTGCAAAGGCCAAACAATGCCCTAGTCATGTGTTCAATTTGGAGGGGTTTGCTCAACAATGTTTTTTGTAAGGAACACCTTTAAAGGTATAAGGCTGACCATGTAGGATAAATATTCAAACTCAGCTTAAAAAAGCTTAATTCTAAAGCAAAAGTCAAGAGGAAAATTTACCTCTACAAATCTTGGAGGGATTCTCGGAGCCAAAGACTTGCAGGAGTAGGCCATTCAGCTCCTCGAGCCTTCTGCAGTTAGATGATCGGTGAGATCATGGCTGATCTGTATCTCAACTCCATTTTTCCATCTTTGTTCCATAACTATTACCTTACCTAACAAACATCTATCAATTTAAATTTTGAAAGCTTCTATTGACCCAGCTTCCACAGCCTTTTGAGGGAGACCTCTCCAGGGTAGCACAGTGGTGCAGTGGTTAGCACTGCAGCCTCACAGCTCCAGTGACCCAGGTTCAGTTCTGGGTACTGCCTGTGCTGAGTTTGCAAGCTCTCCCTGTGACCGTGTGGGTTTTTGCCAGGTGCTCTGGTTTCCTCCCCCAGCCAAAGACTTGCAGGTTGATAAGTAAATTGGCCATTGTAAATTGCTCCTAGTGTAGGTAAGTGGTAGGAGAATGGTGGGGATGTGGTAGGGAATATGGGATTAATGTAGAATTAGTATAAATGAGTGGATGTTGGTCGGCACAGACTCAGTGGGCTGAAGGGCCTGTTTCAGTGCTGTATCTCTAAATAAAAAAATAAAATTTCTGCTAAACTTTGTTGGCAAAATGCTTCCTGCTTTCACTGTCTCTATGTTAAGATTATGTCCCCTCATTTTTGATTCCCCCACCAGAGGAAATAGATTCACCCAAGAGCATCCTTTTAACATTTTAAACATCTTGATCAAATCACTCCTCAGTCTTCTGAAAAAGAGAAGAGGTTGACAGAAATGGAGAGAGGAACATGTTAAAAGTATTAACAGAGAACAAAAAGCACAGGCCGGAATTTTTCTTTGGACAGGGGGCCGGCCCACTGGCCGAAAAGGCGGTGGCGAGCCCGCCTCTGCTAGACCTGGGGAGTCAGGCTGGGAATTTTTACTCCCCAGGCCCTTACTTGGTCTTGGGCAGGAATTCCACCTCCTTGAGGCAGGAAGTTCCATCTAATGGAGCTGCTGGCCAATTAGTGGGCTGGCAGCTCTTAGTCCCAGCAGCGCCACTGGGAGCAGTGGCCACTGCTGGGACTATACCAGCCATTGCAAGCAAGGTGAACGACGGACCTGGAATGAAGGTAAATTTTTGGGGCCTCACGAGGGACAATTGGCGGGGCCCTGGCGAGACAAGGGGGGGTCGGTTCGGGGGGCGGGGGAATGTTGTCTGTCGGGGACAGTTGGGGCTTCGGGGGCAGCTCTCCATGGGGCCCAGAGTGCCTATCAGGAGGGCACGCCCACCAGCCTGCAAGACGGCTGCATGGTTTTACCAGGTGAGGTTCTTGAGGCTTCTGGTATCTGGCTGCCGCTGGTAAAATACCAGCAGTGGTGGGAGGAGGCCCTTCGGTGCCAGTTAATTGGCCAGTTAAAGGCCTTGATTGGCCTGGGGTGTATGGGCTGTTTCTTGCCGCTGCTGTCCTGCGTAAAATTGCAGTGGGGTGGGAAGGGATCAGGAATAGACCCTCCCACCCTGCCTTCCACTCAAGTTGAGGACCCTTCTCCCGCCACCAGCCCACTCGTTTGGGGGCTGTAAAATTCCGTCCACAGTTCCTGAGGCAAATATAAGAGGAGCTGTCACTTCAGAGAATGCAATACCTAATTCTATTAACTCTAATCGACTCTATGACTCTATAAAATGGGATTAGAATAGGTGCTTGATGGCTGGCACAGACATGATGGGCAGAAGGGCCTGTTTCTGTGCTGTATAACTCTATGACTCGATGGGCTGAATTTTACGCCACTCTAGTGGGTCAGATTGTGACGTGAGGGAGGTGTAAAATTGAGCGGGAGGCTCGGGGAGGCCTACCCGCCCTGCTCCCGCCTCCGGTCAACTTTACAGCAGTCGGGCGGCGGGGGGAAACGGCTCGCCTGCCCGAGGCCAATCAAAGCCCTTAAGTGGCCGCTTAATGGCCACTTAAGGGTTCTCGCCCACCTCCAAAGGTATTTAACCCGTGGCAAGCGGGCTGGGGACGTGAAAAACACACGGGGTGGGGGGGTGTGGCCATGGTAGTCGGGCACAGAGTGCCTTATTGAGGGCCGCCCCCGCCTCCCAACCCCCCCCCAACGAACACTCCAGCCTCACCATGGAATGACCGATCAGCCTGGTAAGGCATGCCCAACTTACCTTCACTCCTGGCTCCATGGCGTCGGCTGGAGTGCAATCCTAGCAGTGGCCACCGCTCCCGGTGGCACTGCTGGGACTAAGAGCTGCCGGCGCACTGCTTGGCCGGCTGCTCACTGAGGCGGGACGTCCTCCCTCAAGTGGGTGGAAGTCCCTCCTCGGGTCAATTAAAGCCTGGGGACCCGTAAAATGCGGGATGGTTCCCCGGGCAAGGCGGAAGCGGGTTCGCCACCGACTTTTATGGCGGTGGTGAATTCCCGCCTGCCTAAGGTAAAATCCAGTCCTATGATTCTAATTCAGAATTCAGTGTGATGTAGCTGTGAATGAAGAATTATCTGGAAACAGAGGAAAGTACAGCTGTTACATCCAACTTGTTCTCTAGTTAATGGCTCAAGGAGCCGTTTAGATGAATGGGGCATCTGAAAGCTGGGTACATTATATATCTTGTCTAATCTAATGTAGACATCTCACAACAGAATTATAAAGAAAATGCAGATGCATTTATGATACAAATACATATATCAGCTGTTATGAGCATCATGTCAGCATTTGGAAGTTTTAAGTTGAATATCAATGTAAAATATGGAATCAAGAGTCATGTGAGCCTTAAAGATAAAAAAATCTGAAAATATGAGTCAGGTGGGCTGAATGAACTCCCTCAGTTCATCTTGCCCTCATGAAAGGATTTTGTGTAAGCTGAGGCAAGATAGTATTTTGAGATTGGGTCAATAATTGACTGTAAAGCAGCCATACTCCAAGTACAGTCCAAAAGAAACTATGCCACCCATAATCATACATCTAAATTTGTTGATTTGAGTACGGAGGGTAGACGAAGTTCGTCATTGGTGCAGAGTAACAAAATGATCCCCTAAGCTTTATTTTTTTGTACCTCCATCTATTTTTTCCTCAGGCCATTCTTAACCTGCTTCGTCTTCTTCCAAATGGTGACCAAATGAAGAAGGAAGTGGATAGAGCTCTCGATGCAGTGAGTGATTCAATGACTCCAATGATGCATCACCTAAGAGAGCTCATCATCAACACCTACAAGAAGGTAACATTTTACCTATCATTTCTTATTCTAAATGGGGCTGTGTCACTCACTGCAAACAGTGAATTAATACATTTTATATGTTTTCATTTCTATTATGTTGACAATTTATTCATTTGAACGTATTGAGGCTGTTTTTCACTTCCTTTGACCAGCATTAACACCGGTGATGAATCTGGCTCCACTTTAAAGGAGCCTACTCTCGGTGTCCAAAGTGCCTGCCTGTCTCAGGCAATAGGCCCTTTTTAATATAGGAATTGGGGCCTCAAAATTGCGGGGCCTCTTTGCCACCGATCAGTGCTCTCCCCCAGTCAGTCACCCAAAAGTCAAGATAGACCATTGTGACAAATCTTTCTGGTTATGTACAGCTGGAGTAAAAGCAGATTGATTGAATGGTGATTTTGCACAGAAAGGGCATTGGTGTCCAAAATATTTGGTATATATTACACACTGGGAAGGACAGCATTACCCCTGAAATAATCAAGAGTGCCAAGCCTGCTATACTCTCAGCACTACATGAACTGCTATGCCTGTGCTGGGACGAGGGAGCAGTACCCCAGGACATGCGCGATGCCAACATCATCACCCTCTATAAAAACAAAGGTGACCGCGGTGACTGCAACAACTACCGTGGAATCTCCCTGCTCAGCATAGTGGGGAAAGTCTTTGCTCGAGTCGCTCTGAACAGGCTCCAGAAGCTGGCCGAGCGCGTCTACCCTGAGGCACAGTGTGGCTTTCGTGCAGAGAGATCGACTATTGACATGCTGTTCTCCCTTCGTCAGATACAGGAGAAATGCCGTGAACAACAGATGCCCCTCTACATTGCTTTCATTGATCTCACCAAAGCCTTTGACCTCGTCAGCAGACGTGGTCTCTTCAGACTACTAGAAAAGATCGGATGTCCACCAAAGCTACTAAGTATCGTCACCTCATTCCATGACAATATGAAAGGCACAATTCAACATGGTGGCTCCTCATCAGAGCCCTTTCCTATCCTGAGTGGTGTGAAACAGGGCTGTGTTCTCGCACCCACACTTTTTGGGATTTTCTTCTCCCTGCTGCTTTCACATGCGTTCAAATCCTCTGAAGAAGGAATTTTCCTCCACACAAGATCAGGGGGCAGGTTGTTCAACCTTGCCCGTCTAAGAGCGAAGTCCAAAGTACGGAAAGTCCTCATCAGAGAACTCCTCTTTGCTGACGATGCTGCTTTAACATCTCACACTGAAGAATGCCTGCAGAGTCTCATCGACAGGTTTGCGTCTGCCTGCAATGAATTTGGCCTAACCATCAGCCTCAAGAAAACGAACATCATGGGGCAGGATGTCAGAAATGCTCCATCCATCAATATTGGCGACCACGCTCTGGAAGTGGTTCAAGAGTTCACCTACCTAGGCTCAACTATCACCAGTAACCTGTCTCTAGATGCAGAAATCAACAAGCGCATGGGTAAGGCTTCCACTGCTATGTCCAGACTGGCCAAGAGAGTGTGGGAAAATGGCGCACTGACACGGAACACAAAAGTCCGAGTGTATCAGGCCTGTGTCCTCAGTACCTTGCTCTACGGCAGCGAGGCCTGGACAACGTATGCCAGCCAAGAGCGACGTCTCAATTCATTCCATCTTCGCTGCCTTCGGAGAATACTTGGCATCAGGTGGCAGGACTATATCTCCAACACAGAAGTCCTTGAAGCGGCCAACACCCCCAGCTTATACACACTACTGAGTCAGCGGCGCTTGAGATGGCTTGGCCATGTGAGCCGCATGGAAGATGGCAGGATCCCCAAAGACACATTGTACAGCGAGCTCGCCACTGGTATCAGACCCACCGGCCGTCCATGTCTCCGTTATAAAGACGTCTGCAAACGTGACATGAAATCGTGTGACATTGATCACAAGTCGTGGGAGTCAGTTGCCAGCATTCGCCAGAGCTGGCGGGCAGCCATAAAGACAGGGCTAAATTGTGGCGAGTCGAAGAGACTTAGTAGTTGGCAGGAAAAAAGACAGAGGCGCAAGGGGAGAGCCAACTGTACAACAGCCCCAACAAACAAATTTCTCTGCAGCACCTGTGGAAGAGCCTGTCACTCCAGAATTGGCCTTTATAGCCACTCCAGGCGCTGCTTCACAAACCACTGACCACCTCCAGGCGCGTATCCATTGTCTCTCGAGATAAGGAGGCCCAAAAGAAAGTAAAAAAAAGAAAGAAAGAAGAATTACACACAACCAGAGAGAACACGATTAAACCAGCCAAGCAACAAATGCAAAGTAAAAGATCCACTCTCAGAGTTCGAAGCTTCTTTGTGATATTTTCATTGCAGCAGTCTAAGCTGTATCCCAATATTTTTAAGTTGTGTTCACAGCAAAGAGGCAGTTTCCGTACAGAGACTCACATTTTCTATAAACTAAAGCATGTATATGACATGAACTGATATATTTGTCCTTTGACAACCTGACCCTTTTATTGAGGTATATTCACATCCGAGACCAAGAAACTCCTTCGGATGGCCACCACACTCTCCTGTCCACTCCAAACGTGGTAAATGACACACTATCAGATGGTTACATTTGGGCTAAGCCTTAATTACAGGCTATTTTAGATCGAGTAATGTGTAATGAGGTAGGATTAATAAGAGATATCGTAGTTAAGGATCCTCTAGGGGATAGCGATCACAATATGGTAGAATTTCAAATTGAGTTTGAGGGTGAGCAACTCTGGTCTCAAACCAATGTCCTCAACTTAAACAAGGGCAATTACGGAGGTATGAAGAAAGAGTTGTCTAAAGCAGGCTGGGAAAATAGACTAAAGGGGAGGTCAATGAACGAGCAGTGGCAGACATTTAAGCAGATATTTCATAACACTCAGCAAAAATTTATCCTAGCCAAAAAGAAGGACTCAATGAGAAGGATGAACCACCCGTGGTTAACAAAGGCGGTCAAGGAGAGTATCCAATCAAAAACTAAGGCACACAAAGTGGCGAAAACTAGTGGTAGGTCAACGGATTGGGAATTTTTTAGGAATCAGCAGTGGATGACTAAAAGGCTCATAAAGAGCGAGAAAATTGATTATGAAAGTAAATTGGCAAGAAATATATAAACAAAAAGCAAGAACTTCTACGGATATATAAAAAGAAAGAGATTAGCTAAAGTGAGCGTGGGACCCTTGGAGGATGCGACTGGAGAATTGATAACAGGGGAACAGGGGAACAGGGAAATGGCAGATAATTTAAACCAATATTTTGCATCGGTCTTCACGGTGGAGGACACTATAAACATCCCACAGATATCAGATAAGCAAGGAACTAAGGAGAAAAGATCTTGTAACAATCTCTATCATGAGGGACAAAGTATTTGACAAACTAATAGGACTAAAGGCAGACAAGTCATCAGGACATGATGGCCTGCATCCAAGGGTTTTGAAGGAAGTGGCTGCATAGATAGTAGAGGCATTGGTCGAAATATTCCAGAACTCATTGAATTCTGGGAGGGCCCCAGCGGATTGGAAAACTGTTAATGTGACACCCCTGTTCAAAAAGGGAGGGAGACAAATAGCAGGCACTTTAGGCCAGTCAGCCTAACATCAGTCATTGGGAAAATGCTTGAGTCCATTATTAAGGAAGAAATGGCAGGACATTTAGAAAAGCTTAATGTAAACAAACAGAGTCAACATGGTTTCGTGAAAGGGAAATCATATTTGACAAATTTACTAGAGTTCTTTGAGGATATAACAGCAGAGTTGATAAAGGGGAACCGCTGGATGTAGTGTATTTAGATTTCCAGAAGGCATTCGATAAGGTGCCACATAAAAGATTATTGCACAAGATAGGAGCTCACGGTATTGGGGGTAATGTATTAGCATGGATTGAGGATTGGTCAACTCACAGAATACAGAGAGTCAGGATTAATGAGTCTTTTTCAGGTTGAAAAGACATAACTAATAGAGCGCCACAAAGATCAGTCCTAGGGCTTCAATTATTTAATATCTATATTAATGACTTGGAGGAGGGGGCAGAGTGTAATATATCCAAATTTGCTGATGATACAAAAATAGGTGGGAGGGCATGTTGTGATGAGGGCATAAGGAATCTGCAAAGGGATATAGATAGGTTGAGTGAGTCGGCAAAAACTTGGCAGATGGAGTTTAATGTAGGAAAGTGTGAGGTCATGCACTTTGGTGGGAAGAATCAAAAGGCAGACTATTATTTAAATGGAGAGAGGCTCCAAAAAAGTGCAGCACAGAGGGATCTGGGTGTTCTTGTGCATGAAACACAAAAAGTTAGCATGCAGGTGCAGCAAGTAATTAAGAAGGCAAATGGAGTTTTGGCCTTTATTGCTAGGGGGTTGGAGATTAAAACTAGGGAAGTCTTGTTACAACTGTACAGGATGTTGGTGAGGCTGCACCTGGAGTACGGTGTACAGTTTTGGTCCCCGTAGTTAAAGGATATACTGGCATTGGAGGCAGTTCAAAAGAGATTCACTAGGCTGATTCCTGGGATGAAGGGGCTGACTTAGCAAGAACAGCTAAACAGATTATTCATTATAGTTTAGAAGAATGAGGGGTGATCTTATTGAAATGCACAAGATTCTGAGGGGGCTTGACAGGGTAGATGTTGAGATGTTTCCACTAGTGGGGGAATCTTGAACTAGGGGACATAGTTACAGAATAAGGGGACACTCATTTAAAACTGAGATGCGAAGGAATTTCTTCTGTCAGAGGGTAGTGAATGTCTGGAATTCTCTACCCCAGAGAGTTGTGGAGGCTAGATCACTGCAAGTACCTAAAGAGGAGGTAGGTAGATTTTTGAAATATCAGGGAGTTGAGGGTTATGAGGTGCTGGCACGAAAGAGGAGTTGAGGTCTGGGGCAGATCAGCCATGATCTTATTGAATGGCGGGGCAGGCTTGAGAGGTTGAATGGCCTACTCCTGCTCCTATTTCTTAAGTTCTTATGTGCAGAGTTAGAAAAAAACTCTTATGTACACAGAGTTAGAAGAAGACAAGATAATAAGATAAGAAATAGCAGCAGGAGTAGGCCATTTGGCCTCACAAGACTGCCCCAACTTTCAATAAGATCATGTCTGATCTTTCACCACAACTCCACCTTCCCGCATTATCCCCATATCCTTTAATTCCCTTAGTACCTAAAAATCCATTGACCTCTGTCATGCTAATACTCAATGACTGAGCAGCCTCAGCTCTCTGGGGTGGAGAATTCGAAAAATCCACAACCTTTAAGTGAAGAAATTTCCCCTCACCTCAGTCCCAAATGATCGACCCTTTATTTTGCAACTGTGACTCCATGTTCCAGATTTCCCAGTTGGGGGAAACATTTTCTCAGCATCTACCCTGTTAAGCCCCTAAAAAATTTTATCTGCCTCAATTAGATCACCTCTCATTCTTATAAACTCCAGGGAATATAGGCCTAGTCTACTCAATCTCTCCTTATAGGACAATCCCATCATCCCAGGAGCCAGTCTAATGAACCTTCGCTGCATTCCCTCGACGGTAAATATGTCCTTCCTTAGGTAAAGGGACAAAAACTGTACACAGGACTCCAGGTGTGGCCTCACCAATACCCTGTGTAAGTAGTAGTCAAAGGCTGGAATTTTATGCCCTCCCGGGAGCGGCTAGGAGATGGGGTGGGGACATAAAATCGAGTGGGAGGTTGGGGGTGCCGTTCCAGTCACTTGGCCCACCCCTGCTGCTATTTTACCAGTGGCGGGGGAGGTGGCAAACTGCCCGTCTGCTCCAGGCCAGTTGAGGCCCTGAGGTGGACAATTAATTGCCACGTTATGGCCTCCTCCCACCGCTGCTGGTATATTACCAATGGCGACCAGGCACTTCAGCCTCTGAGGAGGTCACCCAGGAATACCAGGCAGCCTTCTTGCGAGCTGTGAGGGAGGCCCTCTTGATTGGGCACCCTGTGCCCCATGGAGGCCCCCCCCAGTGGCACAAACCACCCTGGAATACAATGTGGTGAAGTGTGAAGTTATCCATGTTGGTAGGAAAAATAAAAAAAGAATATTTTCTGAACGGCAAGAGACTGGGAAATGTTTGCGTTCAGACAGACTTGGGCTTCCTTGTACATGCAGGTACTGGACCTCTCCCCACCATTCTTGATTGACCCCCACCCCGCACATCGCAGGGACCCAGCCGATTGTCCCTGGCGAGTACGATCCCCACTGACATTTGCTGGGGCTTCCTCCATTGTTGCTGGTCCTGGCTGGGTGCAGTCCCAGCAGTGGCCATAGCTCCTGGTGGCACAACTGGGACTGAAGAGCTGCCGGCCCTCTGATTGACTGGCAGCTCTTGAAGGCAGGACTTCCTGCCTCAGAGGGGCGAAGTCATGACCCAGGCCAATTAAGGGCCTGGGTCATGTAAAATTGTAGCATGGCTTCCAGGCCCGGCTGAGGTGGGGTCTCCCCCGACATTTGAGACGGGAGGCAGGGCCACCATTGCAACATAGAATTCCTGCCATAGAGTTATTATGGCACAGAAGGAGGTCATTTGGCCTATCGAGTCCATGCCGGCTCTCTATAGACAATCCACAGTGCCATTCCCCCATACTATCTCTGTAGCCCTGCAACTTTATTTCCCTCATATTCCCACCAATTTCCTTTTTAAAATCTTTAATCGCCTCCACTTCCACCACCCTCGTAGGCAAATGTAATAAGTCTTCTTTACTCTTATACTCCAATCCCTTTGTAATGAAAGCTAACATACCATTTCTCTTTCTAATTGCTTGCTGTAGTACTGGTCTCCCCATTCTGTCCTCCCTGAGTAGCCTCCCCAGCTCCTCCATGTAGACCCACCCATGCCTTTGCAGCCATCCCCTGAGAAGAATTGGCTTTGCTGATGGTGAGTTTGGAGGCAAACATCCATTCCAATGCTTGCGTTCATTTTGCCGGAGTTCAAGAAAGAAAAACACTGACCTCAGACTCAACTGCACAAAGCCAACTGTTGCACGCCACGTTCAAACGAATGTGAACTGGGTGGCTTGGGAATAGCGCTTGCCATTCACTTAATCCGGCAGGTAGAACTTAATTGGAACTAAGTGTAGGCTAATGAGTATTCATGGCATGTAAATGAATGCAAAGCTGCAATCCGCCACCATGCGGGGGGAATCCTGGAATGTTGCAAACACGCTGCCAACTTAAATTTGGTGAAAAATCTGCCATCGGAAATCTGAAAAAACAACTCCCGCCTAACTTAATCATCCAGCACACCATGGATTCCGCTTCTGCAAGGCTCATAAAATTCCACCCTAAATGACAAGAGGGTTCATAGTGCAAGGTCAAAGGGAATGGCAATGGGACAAGTAAAGAACACAAAAGATGTGTCCAGAGGAGGTGTGAATGGCAGAATCGTAAATAGCTGCTGCCTGCTTGCAAAAAGAATAAAAACAAGAGAGAAAAACCAAAAACAGCAAAGACAAAGGAAACAAACTGGGGCAAAGATTACAATCTAAAATTGTTGAACTCAATGTTGAGTCCGGAAGACTGTAAAGTGCCGAATTGAAAGATGAGGTGCCATTCCTCGATTTCCAGCATCTGTCATATTTTGCTTCTATAAAGGAATAGCAACTTCTGCTGGAATTCCTGTTGCTCCTTTTTCCTCTGCCCTGAATGTACTGGATACTGGCAAGGTACTGACATTCAGCACAGTCAACCAGTGTAGGTGGGGCCCACAGGAGTGTTCTAGGCCAGGGTAATGGAGTGCACATTCCAGAGAATAAAAATCTGTCACCAGGAAATCAGCCATCACTGTGGTACAGTAAGCAACAAAGCAAATATAGTGTTTAACTGTATAGTGCTTACAAGCCAGAGAAAGTCAAGCTTCAGCTGCATAACACTTGGAGTACTGTATCCAGTCCTGGCCATTGAGACACAAGGAGACATTCAAGGCCTGAGTGCAGTGCAGAGAGAAGCCATGAGATTGCTCCAAATAATCCATTGGCATCTTCACAAGGAACTGAGTCCGTATCAGTTGAGGACTGAGGGTTAGTGTAGTACTAAAATGTTAACCTTGGCCCAATGGTAGCACTCTGAGTTAGAAGGTTGTGGGTCCCACTCCAAAGACTTGAGCACATCATCCATGCTGACACTTCAGTGCAATACTGAGGGAATGCTGCAGATGTGCTGTCTTTCAGATGAGATATTAAACTGATGCCCCATCTGCCCTCTTAGATGGATGTAAAAAAAACCTTGGTACTATTTCGAAGAAGAGTAGGAGAGTTCTCACCAGTGTCCTGGCCAATAGTTAGCCTGCAACCAAGTTCAATTAAAAAAAAAAATCTGGCCATCATCACATTGCTGAGAGCTTGATGTATGCACATTGGCTGCCATATTTCCTGCATTACAACAGTGACAACACTTCAAACTGTAGCGTGGGTGGGATGTCCTGAGGTCATGAAAGGCTCGGTATAAATGTAATTCCTTCACAACTTTATTTCTTAAAGCGCTGCTTGATTTTGTTTTCTCTTAGGAGAGTTTGAGGAAGGAAAATAATGCTTTTTAAAGCAGCGAGGTGACAAGGGATCGGGGAGGGAAATTATTGATAGAATAATTGGAAATGGATATTGGATGCAGCCAGAACAATCAGCTGAATGATGCAATAATCGCACATGGGTTTTGGATGGAGCTGAGCTAAATGGTCTTGTCATGCTGTAGATTTTCTTATGTTGTCAAACGGACTTGGAGAAAGTGATCTTTTCAGCCTTGAAAGGAAGTGACTGACAGGTGACCCTGCAGAAGCATATAAGGTAGTCAACAGTGTCTAAAAGATAAATGCAGAACAGCTATTCAAACTAGGTCATGAAAGTTGGAAAAGGGGAGACAGGGTGAAAATAGTGAAAGATAAATTTTGACTGACATCAGGAAGTTCTTCTTTACATAATGAATGATCAACACTTCGATTGGGCTTCTGGGGAGGTTATAGGAACAAAAACCCTGGATATATTTTGATACTATTAAGGGCGGAACTAGAGAGGCCACAGGGTGTTTCTCATTGGATCGGCTAAGATGGGCTGAATGGGCTTTCTTGTCTTGTGGTTTTGTACTTCGGCAGGCATCTCCGACTTTTCCACAGGTAAAGAGTACTGATTGTAATAAAAAAAAACTCATACAGTGTTTTCACAATGCACAAGATTATCTGCCCTATTTCGTTCACTTTGAACTTCTCACTGTTTAGTTTGTGCAGATTAATTGTGAATCTCAGTCACTGATGCATGGAGCTTGCTGGAAGTTGCCAGGTGCTACTAAGGATCTAGTGCTTTCAGCTTTGCCTTTGTAGTCACCCAGTTTACATTGTGTTGACCATCTGGCTTGCAAGCATTCTCTGTAATTCGTATGTATCTGAACTGCTTGAACTTTATTGTGAAAGAAATCCTCATATAAGTTATGTAAAGCATTTCACAATTCAATATTCCCAGCTGCAAAGTCCATTCAATGATGCAGAAGGCCCAATGGATTAGAGAAATCATGTGATCATCCCAGGATGAAAGGCTGGGAAAAATGTGAGATATGCACTACATAAGGTTATATTGGGGGTATATCTACATTGAGTTAGTCAACTGGAAGACCAGTTACACTTTAACCCTCATTCCTTAACCTTAGAATGCATTTGCTTAAAGTGAGAGAGTCATTATGATGTAATTTCTGATTTGATTAAAAATAAGCCAGAAACTGTGTTGAGCCGAAGAACACAGGGTTATAAATTAAACTGTTCACCATATCTTTACTAAAAAAATCAATATAAGGTGGAGAACACCCTTCAACTAAAATAAATCAAATGAGAAAATTATAATCATGAAAGGACCTTCCCTTTCCGTCTCCTACAAAGAACTTTTTATGCCCTTTGTTGATAGAGTTTTTCAATGATCTGCCTACAATGTGATAGGTGCATACGATTTTGCAATTAAAAATATAGTGTAATACAATTCAATTATTGGGAATGACAGTAAACTAACCTTCATTATGCACCTATAAAAATGATACTTTAACTCTTCACAAACATCTAAATATCAACTGGTTTAGGAAAGAAAAACTTTCATTTCTATAGCGTCATTCACAACTTCAAGACGTCCCTAAGTGCTTTACAGCCAACAAAGTGTTAGTTGAAATGTAGTCACTGCTGTAATGTGGAAAATCTGCCAGCAAATTTACGCTCAGAAAGGTTCCTCAATCAGCAATATGATAATGTCCAGACAGTCTGATTTAGTGATGTTGGTAGAAGGAGAAGTATTGGCCTATTTTTCTTCAATTAATGTCATGGAATCTTTTATGCCCATCCTAGAGGGCAGACTGGGCCTCATTTTAACATCTTATTCAAAAGGCAGCACCTCTGACAGTGCAGCACTCCCCCAGTGTCAGGCTACATTATCTCTGGAGTGGGGCTTCAACCCACACCTTCTGACTCAGAGGTGATAGTGCTACAAACTGAGCCACTGCTGCCACATAAAGGTTTAGTGCTGAGGTGCAGCCTAATGAGAGTGGCATTGGTTCCATGGGAGAGGCAGATACTGTCTTCTCTCAGGATGACAGTATGGTTGCTCCCATGCTACACTGTCAAACAGTGCCCTTGTTTGTGCCAGACATCTTTCCGGGTCTGATCACCACACTCACCACTGAGATATGACATTTTGCAGCTAGGCCTCCTACAGCTAGAGCTGCTCAAGGTCACCCACCAAGGCCTTCTCAAGAGTCCTCAATTGAAATTCAACAGCCTTCCACCTCCCACACTGTACCAACTAGGGATAGACCCCATAACAGTACTGAAATAAATAAGTAAGGACAGAAAACAGGCAGCAGAACTTGACACAAGGATATTTTTTGGTTCTCTATTTTCACTACAAGCAATTGCCAAATGAAGAGTGAAGAGACTCCCGAATGACATCCATGGTTTGGTTGAGTGGGCAGAAATGTGGCAAATGGAATTCAATCCAGAGAAGTGTGAGGTAATACATTTGGGGAGGGCAAACAAAGTGAGGGAATACACAATAAATGGGAGGATATTAAGAGGGGTAGAAGAAGTGAGAGACCTTGGACTGCATGAACACAGGTCCCTGAGGGTGGCAGGACAGGTAGATAGAGTGGTGAAGAAGGCATATGAAATGCTTTCCTTTATTGGCTGAGTTATAGAATACAAAAGCAGGGATGTAATGCTGGAACTGTATAAAACACTGGTTAGTCCACAGCTGGAGTATTGCATACAGTTCTGGTCACCACAATACAGGAAGGACATAGTTGCTCTGGAGAGAGTACAGAGGAGATTTACAAGAATGCTGCCAGAGCTTGAAAGTTGCAGCTTTGACTTACCTTCCGGGAGTGGACCGGATAGGAGCGGACCTGTGGGGAAAACGCCAAGAGTGGAGCCGATAAATTGAGCCCGAGGATCGAGGCCCAGTCACTTACCTTCCAGGAGCAGAGAGGAGAGCAGTCCAGATGCGCCGGAGTTTGAAAACAAAGTGAACAGTGATGTCACAGGAAAACTGCAAGGTGATTGGTTGGTGAGTAACTGCTGTTAGGGAATAACTTTAAATAGCTGGGTAAGTAACTAAAAGTAAAGGGAAAGGTCGACAGTTTTTTTAATATAGTAGGTCGTGTTTTTTTTAGGGAATCAAGGTCCCATTGTATATAATCTAATTTTTGGGTCATTTAAGGGGATAAATTAAGGGTAAGTCATGGCAGGGCAGCTCGGCAGCGTGGAGTGCTCCTCCTGTGCAATGTAGGAAGTCAGGGACACTTCCAGTGTCCAGGGTGAACACATGTGCAGGAAGTGTCTCCAGCTGCAGCTACTTGAAATTCGTGTTTTGGATCTGGAGCAGCAGCTAGAGACACTGTGGAGCATCCATGAGGCTGAGATCATCATGGATAGCACGTACAGGGAGGTGGTCACACCGCAGGTAAAGACTGTTCAGGCAGAAAGGAAATGGGTGACCACCAGGCAGAGTAGAAGAACTAGGCATGCAGTGCAGGTGTCCGCTGGGTCCATCTCCCTTTTTGACAGATTTACCGCTTTGAATACTGTTGGGGGAGATAGCTTCTCAGGGAATGCAGCAAGAGCCAAGTCTATGGCACCACGGGTGGCTCAGCTGCACAGGAGGGGAGAAAAAGGAGTGGAAGAGCTATAGTGGTAGGGGATTCTATTGTAAGGGGTACAGGTAGGTGTTTCTGTGGTTGCAAACGTGACTCCCGGATGGTATGTTGCCTCCCTTGTGCTAGGGTCAAGGATGTCACGGAGCAGCTGCAGGACATTCTGAAGGGGGAGGGTGAACAGTCAGTGGTCGTGGTACACATTGGTACCAACGACATAGGTAGAAAGAGTGATGCGGTCCTGCAACAAGAATTTAGGGAGCTAGGTAGCAGATTAAAAAGCAGGACCTCAAAAGTTGTAATATCTGGATTACTCCCAGTGCCATGTGCTAGTGAGTATAGGAATAGGAGGATCGAGCAGATGAATGCGTCGCTGAGGAGATGGTGCAGGAGGGAGGGCTTTAGTTTTCTGGATCATTGGGTCTGTTTCTGGCAAAGGTTGGACCTGTACAAGTTGGACAGGTTGCACCTGAACCGGATTGGGACCAAAATCCTTGCTGGGAGGTTTGCTAGTGCTGTTGGGAAGGGTTTAAACTAATTTGGCAGGGGGATGGGATACAGAGTGGAGGTACAGAAGGGGGTGATGCACAGTCAAATATAGAAGAGAAACTGAGTCAGTCTGGAAGGCACAGCAAATATGGACCTGTCAAGGCACAAGTGAAAAATGCAAGGCTGGCTTGCATCTATTTTAATGCAAGGAGTCTTACCAGTAAGGCAGAGGAATTGAGGGCATTGATTAGCACAGAGGATTATGACATTATTGTTATCACAGAGACATGGTTGAGGGATGGGCAGGATTGGCAGCTCAATATTCCAGGGTATAGAATCTTCAGGCAAGATAGGGGAGGGGGTAAAAGAGGAGGTGGCATTGCACTGTTGATCAAGGAGTCAATTACTGCGGTAAGGAGGGATGATATCTTAGAAGGTTCCTCAAATGAGGCCATATGGATAGAACTTAAAAACAAAAAGGGGGCAATCACTTGGCTGGGTGTGTACTACAGGCCTCCAAACAGTTAGGGAGAGATAGAGGAGCAGAAATGTATGCAAATCTTAGAGAAGTGTAAAAATAATAGGGTAATAATAGTAGGGATTTCAACTTCCCCAATATCAACTGGGATAGTATTAGTGCGTTAGGCTTAAAGGGGGCGGGATTCTGAAAATGCATACAGGAGAGCTTTTTGAGCCAGGACGTAGAAAGTCCTACAAGAGAAAGGGCGGTACTGGACCTAATCCTAAGGAATGAAGCCAGACAAGTGGCAGAAGTGTCAGTGGGGGTGCATTTCGGCGATAGTGACCATAACTCTGCAAGAAAAGGATAAAGAGGGACCGGAAATAAAGGCACTGAATTGGGGAAAGCTGATTTCCATATGATAAAACAGGATCTGGCCAAAGTGGACTGGGATCGGCTACTTGTAGGAAAGTCTACATCAGACCAGTGGGAGTTATTCAAAGAGGAAATCGTGAGAGTTCAGAGCCAACATGCATCCGTTAAGGTGAAGGGTATGACCAACAAGTCCAGGGAACCCTGGATGTCAAGGGATATAGGGGATTGGATTAGGAAAAAAAAGGAGGCTTATGGCAGATTCAGAGTGCTGAAAACAGTGGAGGCACTAGAGGAATATAGAAAGTGTAGGGGGTACTTAAAAAAGCAATTAGGAGAGCGAAGAGGGGACATGAAAAAACGCTGGCATGCAAGATTAAGGAAAATCCTAAGGTATTTTATAAATATATTAAGGGCAAGAGCATCACCAGGGGAAGAGTAGTGTCCATTAGGGACCAAGGTGGCAATCTGTGCTTGGAGCCGGAGGACATAGGTGAGGTTTTAAATGATTATTTTTCAACTGTGTTCACTAGGGAGAAGGACGATGTAGGTGTAGAGCTCAGGGAGGGGGATTGTGATATGCTTGAACATATTAGCATTGAAAGGGAGGAAGTATTAGCAATTTTAGTGGGCTTAAAACTAGATAAATCCCCAGGCCCAGATGAGATGTATCCCAGGCTGTTATGTGAGGCAAGGGAGGAGATAACAGGGGCTCTGACACAATTTTTCAAATCCTCTCTGGCCACAGGAGAGGTACCAGAGGATTGGAGGATAGCAAATGTGGTACCATTATTCAAAAATGGTGGCAGGGATAAACCAGGTAATTACAGGCCAGTGAGTGTCTGATAATACTTCATCCGGAATTCCAAGTGTCACGAAGATGTCCATAAGGATTCTGATAACTACCTTGGTGGTCATAGAATGTAATTGTCGGTCTTCGATCCACCTGGAAAAGTAGTCAATAATGATGATATTTGACTTCCCACGAAACATGAACAAATCCATGCCTAGCCTTTTCCAAGGTCTACTTGGAAATTGGGTAGTCAACAGCAGTTCACGCTGTTCTGGCCTCTGTATCACACATGTCTGACAGTTGTTGATCATGGTCTCGATAACTTAGATATCCCAGGGCACCATACTGAAGATTGTGCCCTCACTCTGCACCTGGTTATACCCAAATGGCCTTGGTGTAATCGATCTAGGACATCGGATCTCATTGAATAGGGATAACAATTCTGTCATCGTAAATTAATAAGTTGTCAATTATGCTAAAGTATTTCCTATACTCATGGAATGTCTTCACTGTTCTCCCTCTTGGACTTTCTTGTGGCCACCCATGTGTACAATATTGTCTAATGCAAATGCGCTCTTCGTCATTCTTCTGTGCTTGTATTTCTTACAACTTCTGTGTGCTTGCTGGCCAACTTTGTGCTTTATGTTGCGGTATGACTCGATGTCACATATGAAATTCATGTCTTCCTCTGATGGTTGATCTATGGTTTCCCTCGATAATGCATCGGCTGATGACGGGAAGGAATTGTTTGCCTTTGTTTGCTTGACTTCAGCTACCTTTTTAATCAACTGCAGTTGTAAGCATGCATTCCTGCTCAGTCAAGAAAATTGTCTTCCTTTATGCTGAAGAGTTGCTTGGAGTTTGCCTTTTAGTCACAGTTGTGTCCCGCCTGAACCATGCAACTGCATATCTGTCAGTTGCAGGTAATGTCTCTTAACCCATGGCTCTTGGTCAGACAATACTGTGACACTTGCCGCTGTGTCAAGCTTGAAATTCGTGAGGTGTCCATTCACGTAGATGTCTGCTGCCCAGAAATCTAGGTCTGGTTTACTGATTTCTCCCAAGAGCTCTCCTGGTTCTTTCTCTTGTGGGTACTGCTATACTTGATTCACTGCTGTTTGTGTGATGGTCTTCAGCTTTGTACCTTTAAGTGAAGAAATTTTGCTATGGCACATCTTCCCATAGTGTCCAGTTTTTACATAATTAAAACACTCAGTTTTACTTGCTGGGCACTGTTCTCGACTGTGGGTCTTCTTGGCTCCACAACATTGGCAAAGTTTTCCTATATCATGCGCCTTCTTATCTCTATGTTTTTTCTGTTCCTCAAAGATTTCTCCTGGCTTTAGCTTAGCCAGCTATACAGGCATTGGACTCCTTCTCATCCAAGGCTTGTCTTCAGCTTGTAGGATGTCCCTATTCTGTTTGCAAACTTCCACCTGTTTTACAATTTGAATGGCCTTTTCCAGTGTAAGGTTCTCCATGGATTGCAACAGATTGGACAAGGATTCATCCACAATGCCAATGACTATCCTGTCTGTGATTAGTTCTGCCTTTAATATTCCGTATTCGCAATCTTCTGCCAATCTATAAAGGTCATTAATATAGGAGTCTACAGATTTGCCAATCATCTGCACCCACTTATTAAATTTGGCTCTTTCCAAGATTGTATTGGTACGGGGATTCAAATATTTATCAAAGGCTTGGAATACCTCTTCGAATTTATCGGTAGCCTCATTGATCCCTTGTTGGACAATTGTGTCATCCACAATCAAACCTACTGAATGTAGGAGGGTGTTCACTTGTTCCACTTAAAATTTTGTATGGAGTTGCGAAGCAATTCTAAACCTTGGGAACCTTTTTCTCCATAATAGCCAATTTTGAATCTGATTCAGCCCCTCTTAATTCTGGAAGCTCTCAGGCATTCCCAGTTTTGGATCCATATTCCTTTCTTCAATGGACGTTTTAGGGTGTTCCCCTTTCTTTAAGAAATTCTGCTTTGTTTTTTTTAAATGGAGGTTGCCCAGCTGTTTATGAGAGTTCCCCACTCTTTTTCCTTTGTTTGAGAAATTCACTTGTTTTTTTTCAGGCTTACTTGCCTTAATGGAGGTGTCCCTGCTGTTTTGAATGGTTTCCCACGCTTTTCAGGGGAACCCGTGCTTTTCAGGGGTTTCCTGCTCTTTGCCCTTGCATTCAGCCCTGGTAAAGGGTTGTTTTTTTTTCCATTTATTTTTATTTTCTAAGTACTGAAAATTTTTCAAAGGGCTTTTAACATGATCCCCGACTGTCAGTATCGTAACTCACCCAATTGCTGGATTCTACTTGCAGGCCACCACACTTTTGTTCTGTGGTGCAGCCTGTATTTCTGTGCTCTTCCACAGCTGTGGAGCTCTTTGCAGCCTCTTCTGCAGATAAATAGTTTTCTTACTGTACTGGGCCAGTATATATCTTTAAATTTCTATGTTGTTCCCCAAGGTTAGATCTTCAAATGCTCCCGGTCACTTTCACTGCTGTTTTACTTCTGCCACCATGTTGAGTTTAGTTGTATTTGTATTAGTAATGTTGTTGGGTGTTCTAGAGAAAGTCTTAGACTCCAGTAAAGGTTAACTAACAACTTTTTATTATTTACTGTTACTATATATATTCTCCGCAAGCCACCTAAGCTAACATCTTTCTTGCTTCTATACCTTCTTCTCAAGCCTATCTCATGTGACTGTTACATCATCGCTCATAGAGTGGGAAGTGTCTCTCTCACTGTCTTTGGTATTAACCCTTTACATCCATATACTACAGTTAGTATCTTTTTTTTGGACACTGTGAGTGCCCTTGGAGCTCCAAAATGGCATCTGAAGTGCGTGCACACACTTGTGGGGGTAATCATACTAGACGTATATTGTGCAGGCTTTAGTAGGCACACAGTTAATGATTGCTGGAAATATGCAGGGCAGGCAGATCATGATGTCAATCAGTGTGCAACACTGATTTGGCACCAGCGATACCATTTTAGAGCTCAACACTCCAGCTTGCACCCTCTCTTAACCTGACACAGGAAGGACCCAACCACCAGGGATCAACTACTTATAGCTTAGCTGCTGGTTGATTTCTTCTGGCTCTTGCTACATTTTTACAAGTGTTTGGTGCTATCTGTATTTGTTTCAAGATGCAAGAGACTACAGCGAGTGGTGTGGCAAGTGTTGAAGGTGGTTTTCCTGACTTCCCGGCTTTTGTACAAATCAATCGCTCCCAAGATATGAATGCATTTATAGGCCTTCCTCAAGGAATAGTGTCTGACTTGGAAAATGAACAGAGGCCACGCAGAGCAGGATAAACTGCTGGAAGAGGAAGGAGGAGGGGGAGAAGGGCTCTCAACAGGAGGGCATATCTGACAGGGTGCTAAGGAAGCCATTTTTCTACCTGAACCTCAACAATGAGGTGATGTCTGGGTCTCAGTATGGACATTGTTACTGAACTGTGTTACCTGCTGCAGCTATAACTACAGCCTCAGAGCAGGGCAAGGGCTACATTGCGAAGTGACAGTGGCAATGAACTTTTATATGTCTTGCTCCTTCCAGGCTGGAGCTGAAGATATTTTCAACATCTTACAGTTTGTTGTCCACTGTTGCATAAGGGAGGTCACTGAGGCTCTTTATTCAAAGAGAGCTAACTGTATTCCATTCTCTCCTGCCAGAGACAAGAAGGCAGAGTAAGCATGTGGCATCGATAGGATTGTAGGATTCCCCAAAGTGCAGAGTGCCATTGACTGCATGCACTTCGCTTTGTGGACACTGCATGTGAACTTTATCCGGAGCCTGACCATAGGCAGTGAATCATGCAGGTCAATGCTCAGTATCCTGGCAGCAGTTATGATGCCTTCATTCTGTGGCACTTTGCTGTGCCAGCTGCATTTGAACCACCATGGCAAACCAAAGGGTGGCTACTGTATGACATGGCTGATGACTGATGCACAACCCATGTACAGTACACAGCAAACATACAATGAAAGCCATGCTCCTGCACAAAATGTGATAGACAAAACCACTGGCATGCTGAAACAAGTATTTCGCTTTCAGGACTTCTCTGGAGGAGCCCTGCAGTACTCAGCAGAGTGGGTGTCAAGATTTGTGATGGTCTGCTGCATGCTGCACAACCATGCCATCATGAGGAGACAGCCCTTGCCAACCAGCTATATGGTGAGAAGGAGCATGTGTAGGATGGAAGCGAGGAAGCGAAAGGGAGGAGGCAACCCAGACAGCTTCCTTCTGCCTGGCTGTCCATGAAAAACTCATCTGAATGTCATACCAGCAACTGCAACCCCAGTTCTTCATTCACCTTGCCTTCCCTCTGTCACTGGCTATCAGAGCTCCCACTTGGCCACACGGCAAAGATAAAAGCCACCACAATATAAACATTCCAATGCAAATTTAGAAATGAAACCATGCCATATTGCATACAAAAGTCAACCAGTTAACTTTTGCATTCCCTTAGTGTATGGTTTCCATGAAACTTTGCCTGTTCCAATGCTCCCACAGCACTCCCCCAGTGGCTGCAGCAGGACTGGTGGAAGGTTGCTGACGTTTAGTGCAGGAGAATGCAGATGGACTTGGAAGACAACCTTGAGCAGCTCTGGGCCTAGAAGGCCCAACTGTGGTCTGCACTATCTCGGCGTGCGTGGCAGCAATCTGGGCTGACTGGCTGACAGCCAACAGTGAGGGCACAAATGGAGTGGCAGTGGTGGGAGAACGAATGCTATCTTCCTGCAAGAGGACAGCAGGTTCGTGCCCCAGTGCGGCATCACACCAATCCTAGTAATCTGTTGGAGGACAGATTGCTTGACTGTTGCAACAGCCTGCAAGCCCCTCTGCACACTGTAATCCACAGCCATGATGGCAGTAGTCTGGTCTTGCATGACAGCAGTCTGAGCTTCCACTGCAACACTCAGACATTGGGTGGCTGCTGCTTGTGTTGCAATGGAATTTGAGACATCAGCCATCAGACAGTGCATCATGGTTGGGTCCACAAGTTAGTGAATAAAGTTGGCCACCACTTCCACTCGAGAATGGATGGGCTCCAACCTCTGTGCAAAGCCAAGCGCCAAGTTGTTTCTAGACCTTTCCAATCTCCTTGACATTGACTGCAGTCTTTCCAAGAGGCCTGCCAATGTGTCAAACATTTTGTCGAGAACAGCCATTAGCCTTCTTCTGTAGGCTGCCCCATCAAAGTCCTCAGCTGCTGTTCTGTGAACTGGCACCTATGCTATCCTTGATCCCTGCCCTGGCTGTAGCCCACTCATGCCCAGTATTTCACTTCCATGCTATGCTCTAAATTATATGCAGTGTCAATATCTGAACTGGTGGCTACGAGTGTTAAATCAAGTGACTGTGCTGTGTCTTTATCATCACTCACTTTTTAGTGTTCCTCCACTGCCTTGTCAGATTACAATGCTTGGGTTTCTGAAAGGAAAAATGCACTAGCGAAACGTTGTGGTGAGGAGAATGGGGTGAAGGTAAGAGCTGTATCCTTACCCATCTGAGCGCACAGGTCTTCAGTACTATTGCCGGAATATTGTCAGGGCCCATAGCTTTTGCAGTATCCAGTGCCTTCAGTCGTTTCTTGATATCACGCAGAGTGAATCGAATTGGCTGAAGTCTGGCATCTGTGATGCTGGGGACTTCAGGAGGAGGCCGAGATGGATCATCAACTCGGCACTTCTGGCTGAAGATTGTTGCAAATGCTTCAGCCTTATCTTTCGCACTGATGTGCTGGGCTCCCCGATCATTGAAGATGGCGATAACTCCTCCAGTTAGTTATTTAATTGTCCACCACCATTCACGGCTGGATGTGGCAGGACTGCAGAGCTTAGATCTGATCCGTTGGTTATGGGATCGCTTAGCTCTGTCTATTGCATGCTGCTTATGCAGTTTGGCACGCAGATAGTCCTGTGTTGTAGCTTCACCAGGTTGACACCTCATTTTGAGGTATGCCTGGTGCTGCTCCTGGCATGCCCTCCTGCACTCTTCATTGAACCAAGGTTGGTCTCCTGGCTTGATGGTAATGGTAGAGTGGGGGATATGCCGGGCCATGAGGTTACAGATTGTGGTTGAGTAGAATTCTGCTGCTGCTGATGGCCCACAGCGCCTCATGGATGCCCAGTTTTGCATTGCTAGATCTGTTCGAAATCTATCCCATTAAGCACGGTGATAGCGCCACACAACACGATATCCTCAATGTGAAGGTGGGACTTCATCTCCACAAGGCCTGTGCGCGGTGGTCACTCCTACCAATACAGTCATGGACAGAAGCATCTGCGGCAGGCAGATTGGTGAGGACGAGGTCAAGTATGTTTTTCCCTCGTGCTGGTTCCCCCACCACCTGCTGCAGACCCAGTCTAGCAGCTATGTCCTTTAGGACTCGGCCAGCTTGGTCAGTAGTGGTGCTACCGAGCCACTCTTGGTGATGGACATTGAAGTCCCCCCACCCAGAGTATTTTTTGTGCCCTTGCCACCCTCAGTGCTTCCTCCAAGTGGTTCAACATGGAGGAATACTGATTCATCAGCTGAGGGAGGGCAGTAGGTGGTGATCAGTAGGAGGTTACCTTACCCATGTTTGACCTGATGCCATGAGACTTCATGGGTTCCAGAGTCGATGTTGAGGACTCACAGGGCAACTCCCTCCCTACTGTATACCACTGTGCCACCACCTCTGGTGGGTCTCTCCTGCTTGTGGGACAGGACATACCCAGGGATGGTGATGGCAGTGTCTGGGACATTGTCTGTAAGGTATGATTCCGTGAGTATGACTATGTCAGGCTGTTGCTTGACTAGTCTGTGTGACAGCTCTCCCAACTTTGGCACAAGCCCCCATATGTTAGTAAGGAGGACTTTACAGGGTCGACAGTGCTGGGTTTGCCGTTGTCGTTATCGGTGCCTAGGTCGATGCCGGTGGTCCGTCCGGTTTCATGCCTTTTTATTGACTTCGTAGCGGTTAGGTACAACTGAGTGGCTTGCTAGGCCATTTCTGAGGGCATGTAAGAATTAACCACATTGCTGTGGGTCTGGAGTCACATGTAGGCCAGACCAGGCAAGGACAGCAGATTTCCTTTCCTAAAGGACATTAGTGAACCAGATGGGTTTTTACACCAATCAACAATGGTTTCATGGCCATCATTAGACCAGCTTTTAATTCCAGATTTATTCATTAAATTCAAATTACACCTTCTGCTGTGGTGGGATTCGAACCCATGTCCCCAGAGAAATACCTTGGGTCTCTGGGTTGCTAGTCCAGTGATAATACCACTATGCCACCGCTTACCCCTTCACCACCCACCTGTGGGGGTGAAATTGGTCTTTGCTGGCAATGTACAGTGGGCAATAACATATCGGCAGCACATTGAACTTCAATGAAAAAGAAATTCAGACTGAGTGTAACATTATTGCCCGTATTGCCCCATTGCTGAACACCAATTTCATTCCCTATGTGTTTTGAACTACTACATCAATAGGTGGCAATGCTGCTGCACAAGCACACTCCATTCTCACTGGAATATTCATGATGTTTCTGCAGAAGATAAATAGTATTTTGCATGGTTCTAAACATCACACCTTATCAGAATAGTAACAATTGTAACTGCGTCCTTTTGGCTCATGTTAGCTGTAATTCTTGCACAAACTATTTTCTACTTCTTAAATTGCAATAATTTGACACCTCCTGTTTGCTTACCATTCTCCCACGCAATCCTAATGATCTGAGCCATGTGTTAGGCTCTGTCACACAGAATACATTCTCCTTATACAAAGATATTAATACGGACCTGGAATAAAGAACAAAGAAAATTACAGCACAGGAACAGGCCCTTCGGCCCTCCAAGCCTGCGCCGATCCAGATCCTCTACCTAAACATGTCGCCCATTTTCTAAGGGTCTGTATCTCTTTACTTCCTGCCCATTCATATATCTGTCTAGATACATCTTAAAAGACGCTATCGTGTTCGCATCTACCACCTCCGCTGGCAACGCGTTGCAGGCACCCACCACCCTCTGCGTAAAGAACTTTCCACGCATATCCCCCCTAAACTTTTCCCCTCTCACTTTGAACTCGTGACCCCTAGTATTTGAATCCCCCACTCTGGGAAAAAGCTTCTTGCTATCCACCCTGTCTATACCTCTCATGATTTTGTACACCTCAATCAGGTCCCCCCTCAACCTCTGCCTTTCTAATGAAAATAATCCTAATCTACTCAACCTCTCTTCATAGCTAGCGCCCTCCATACCAGGCAACATCCTGGTGAACCTCCTCTGCACCCTCTCCAAAGCATCCACATCCTTTTGGTAATGTGGCGACCAGAACTGCACGCAGTATTCCAAATGTGGCCGAACCAAAGTCCTATACAACTGTAACATGACCTGCCAACTCTTGTACTCAATACCCCGTCCGATGAAGGAAAGCATGCCGTATGCCTTCTTGACCACTCTATTTACCTTCAGGGAACAATGGACCTGAACACCCAAATCTCTCTGTACATTAATTTTCCCCAGGACTTTTCCATTTACTGTCTAGCTATTTTTCCTATTTCTTTTGGGCCTCCTTATCTCGAGAGACAATGGATACGCGCCTGGAGGTGGTCAGTGGTTTGTGAAGCAGCGCCTGGAGTGGCTATAAAGGCCAATTCTGGAGTGACAGGCTCTTCCACAGGTGCTGCAGAGAAATTTGTTTGTTGGGGCTGTTGCACAGTTGGCTCTCCCCTTGCGCCTCTGTCTTTTTTCCTGCCAACTACTAAGTCTCTTCGACTCGCCACAATTTAGCCCTGTCTTTATGGCTGCCCGCCAGCTCTGGCGAATGCTGGCAACTGACTCCCACGACTTGTGATCAATGTCACACGATTTCATGTCGCGTTTGCAGACGTCTTTATAACGGAGACATGGACGGCCGGTGGGTCTGATACCAGTGGCGAGCTCGCTGTACAATGTGTCTTTGGGGATCCTGCCATCTTCCATGCGGCTCACATGGCCAAGCCATCTCAAGCGCCGCTGACTCAGTAGTGTGTATAAGCTGGGGATGTTGGCCGCTTCAAGGACTTCTGTGTTGGAGATATAGTCCTGCCACCTGATGCCAAGTATTCTCCGAAGGCAGCGAAGATGGAATGAATTGAGACGTCGCTCTTGGCTGGCATACGTTGTCCAGGCCTCGCTGCCGTAGAGCAAGGTACTGAGGACACAGGCCTGATACACTCGGACTTTTGTGTTCCGTGTCAGTGCGCCATTTTCCCACACTCTCTTGGCCAGTCTGAACATAGCAGTGGAAGCCTTACCCATGCGCTTGTTGATTTCTGCATCTAGAGACAGGTTACTGGTGATAGTTGAGCCTAGGTAGGTGAACTCTTGAACCACTTCCAGAGCGTGGTCGCCAATATTGATGGATGGAGCATTTCTGACATCCTGCCCCATGATGTTCGTTTTCTTGAGGCTGATGGTTAGGCCAAATTCATTGCAGGCAGACGCAAACCTGTCGATGAGACTCTGCAGGCATTCTTCAGTGTGAGATGTTAAAGCAGCATCGTCAGCAAAGAGGAGTTCTCTGATGAGGACTTTCCGTACTTTGGACTTCGCTCTTAGACGGGCAAGGTTGAACAACCTGCCCCCTGATCTTGTGTGGAGGAAAATTCCTTCTTCAGAGGATTTGAACGCATGTGAAAGCAGCAGGGAGAAGAAAATCCCAAAAAGTGTGGGTGCGAGAACACAGCCCTGTTTCACACCACTCAGGATAGGAAAGGGCTCTGATGAGGAGCCACCATGTTGAATTGTGCCTTTCATATTGTCATGGAATGAGGTGATGATACTTAGTAGCTTTGGTGGACATCCGATCTTTTCTAGTAGTCTGAAGAGACCACGTCTGCTGACGAGGTCAAAGGCTTTGGTGAGATCAATGAAAGCAATGTAGAGGGGCATCTGTTGTTCACGGCATTTCTCCTGTATCTGACGAAGGGAGAACAGCATGTCAATAGTCGATCTCTCTGCACGAAAGCCACACTGTGCCTCAGGGTAGACGCGCTCGGCCAGCTTCTGGAGCCTGTTCAGAGCGACTCGAGCAAAGACTTTCCCCACTATGCTGAGCAGGGAGATTCCACGGTAGTTGTTGCAGTCACCGCGGTCACCTTTGTTTTTATAGAGGGTGATGATGTTGGCATCGCGCATGTCCTGGGGTACTGCTCCCTCGTCCCAGCACAGGCATAGCAGTTCATGTAGTGCTGAGAGTATAGCAGGCTTGGCACTCTTGATTATTTCAGGGGTAATGCTGTCCTTCCCAGGGGCTTTTCCGCTGGCTAGGGAATCAATGGCATCACTGAGTTCCGATTTGGTTGGCTGTATGTCCAGCTCATCCATGACTGGTAGAGGCTGGGCTGCATTGAGGGCAGTCTCAGTGACAGCATTCTCCCTGGAGTACAGTTCTAGGTAGTGCTCAACCCAGCGGTCCATCTGTTTGCGTTGGTCAGTGATTATGTCCCCCGATTTAGATTTGAGGGGGGTGATCTTCTTGATGGTTGGCCCAAGAGCTCTCTTCATGCCATCATACATTCCTCTGATGTTTCCGGTGTCTGAGGCCAGCTGAATATGACTGCATAGGTGTTGCCAGTAGTCGTTTGCGCAACGCCTAGCTGTTCTTTGTGCAGTACTTCTGGCTGCTTTAAGTGCTGCGGATGTTAAATCGCTGGGGGCTTTCTTGTAGTTCAAAAGTGCAATGCGCTTAGCGGCTATGACAGGTTCCAGCTCTTCATTATGAGATTGAAACCAGTCTGCATTTCTCTTCGCACTTTTGCCGTAGGTGGTCAAAGCTGACTCATAGATGGCGTCTCTGATGTGGGCCCACTTGGTCTCAGCATCCCCTGTGGGAGTGTTTTGAAGGGCTGTTACAAGTGAATTTAGAAATTTGTGTAACAGCTGTGGGTGAGAAATTCTGCTCGTGTTGATGCGCGGGTGGCCCTTCTGCTTGGAATGATGCAACTTCTTTGGTCTGAGTCTAACCTTGCTGCACACCAGGGAGTGGTCGGTGTCGCAGTCCGCACTGTGGAAGCTGCGTGTGATTTGAACACTGTTTAAGGCGGCTCGCCTTGTGACAATGAGGTCTAGCTGGTGCCAACGACGTGATCTTGGGTGCCTCCATGAAACCTGGTGACAGGGTTTAGTGTGAAAGAACGAGTTGGTGATGCAGAGGTTATGATAGGTACACAACTCAAGCAGTCTCTGCCCGTTCTCATTCATCCTTCCAACGCCATAGCACCCAAGGCAGGAGGGCCATGAGTCATGGTCGGCCCCAACCCTGGCATTAAAGTCCCCCAGCAGGAATAGGTGTTCGGTGTTGGGGATGCTGCTAATGATGTTATGGAGTTGTTCATAGAACTGGTCTTTAGCTTCAGGTGCGGAACAGAGTGTTGGAGCATAGATGCTGAGTAGGTGTACTGGACCAGAGGTGGTGAGCAGTCGGATGGACAGTATGCGTTCCGAGCCATTTGAGGGAGGCTCTATCATGCTGAGCAAGGAGTTTCTGATGGCGAAGCCCACTCCATGCTGTCTTGGTTCTTCAGGATCCCTGCCCTGCCAGAAGAAGGTGTAGTCTTGCTCTGCTAGAGAGCCACTCGCGGGGAGGCGAGTCTCCTGAAGTGCTGCAATGTCCACATTGAGTCTACTGAGCTCGTTGTTAATGATGGCGGTCTTCCGAGAATCGTTGATTTGTGTAAGGTCTTCCGACAGGCCAGGACACATAGTTCTGACGTTCCAGCTTGCAAAGCGAAGGGCTGGTACCTTCTTTCCTTTTTTCATGTTGTTTGGTGCGGTGTATCAGTCCACCTTTCGGGCAATGACCCTGAGCTCCAAGCACCCATTGAAGCAGGCAGACTGTGGCGGGACAGAACCTTATTGACCGGGGGCTGCCCGGTTTGAGGCGGGCGGTAGCTGTCCAGTGAGGTGCAATGACCTCTCCCACCGACAAAGGCAACCCGTGGCGCCCAGTTTCTACGCCAATTTATCTGGACTTATAACCCGTAACTGCTGCCTTCCGTGTTGTTTCAGTCGCTGTGAGGCAACTATGGAGTGACCTCTCCATGGCGCATGCCTGGGCAAATTTATGGAGGTTGAGAGTTGCCCAGTCGTCAAAACCCCCCTCTCGGCCTTTCTGGTGGGGTCCAAAGGAGTGCAGGACACGACGTTTGGCACCAGTATGGCTGCAGGAACTGCCGGAAACATGCCAAAGGTGACACATGACCGCCTACGGGGTTCCGCTCCGGATTTTCTGTTAGGGTTTACTCCCTTAGCCTTGGTCTCTCCCGAGACGCCCACAAGGCAGTGGGGTTGTTGGGGCCCCTACGCAGGTGTAGGATGGTGCCGGTGGGAGGAGGGGATGCAAGGGGGAGGGGTAGAGGGAGGGGGTGGGGGGGGGGGTGCAGGGGAAGGGGGTGCGGGGTGAAGATGGTGCGAGGGGGGGGGGCGGGCTGGGACGGGGTTGTGAGGGGGTGAGCTGAGAGGGTGGAGCAGGGAAGGGGACGGGGTGGGGGGGGGGGTGGAAGGGGGGTAAAGGGGGGGGGAGGGGGGGTGGAATCTGGTGCAGGTAATAAGCCATTTCCTCAGTGCCCACCATCGACGTCCGGAAAGCTCATCCACGTCCTTCGGGAGGTGAAGCATCATTTGGCAGACTTAGAGGTGATTACATTTGCTAAGGGCCCTCCCCCAGCCACACCTGCTCTTTGTTTTCTCAATGAAATTGATCCGGATGAAACTGACGAGAACAGCTGCCGATACTTTAATCTCCGATCCTGCTGTCTTCACAGTCCAGAGTGTCTGCAGCCACGGCATGCGGTAAGTCCATTGAGGTGAAGAAGGAGCTGCGGGACCCGAGAGAAGTCCTGTGAAAAGGTGCCCCGAACACCCAAAACATCCACGAACGGCCCCCCCGGCCGCAACTTCAAAGCACCCGCGGGAGATGGCTCGGAGAGCATCTGCAGCGCACAGTCGGCAATGCTGCATGCCTTTATTTTTCCTATTACATCATACAATATCCAACACCATGTTCCAACAATGTTAGGAAGGTAATTCTTTAACAGACTGCAGGACCCCCCCCAAAAAAAACTCTCTGAGTTGAGATCAGTGAAACAGTAGCCAAAAAAATACTGTGAAAAATCAACAAAACACTCTCCAGCAGCTTATCAAGTATAAACACTTACCTAATGGAGGTGAGTATCCCTTTAAATAGCATTTTTTTTTTCTTTATTCATTTGTGGGATGTGGGGGGCATTGCTGGCTCAGCCAGCATTTATTGCCCATCCCTAATTGCCCTTGCGAAGGTGGTGGTGAGCTGCCTTCTTGAACCACTGCAGTTCTTGGGGTGTAGGTACAGCCACAGTGCTGTTAGGAAGGAACTCCCAGGAGTTTGACCCAGCGATAGTGAAGGAACGGCGATATGGTAACACGCTTTCTGATTGCTGGACAATTACTTCCTGGTCGTGGTTCAGGCCCAGTGAATCAGGCACTTCTGTGCACAATTTTAGCAAACAGGTCCTTATTCAGGTGTAAGAGTCTCATTTTAATATTTAAATCAATAACATGCTCCTTACAGGCAGCTGTTAGGGCTGCCTAAAAAAATCTCGGAGCCAATTTAGCACCAATCTGAGGCAGTCGCAGTGCTAAATTCACTATTGTTGCATCCTTTTCATGCCTGAAAAATGGGAAGAACAATGTTGAATTTAGACCCCTTTGTACCCAGTTTGGGTGCCTTACTTTAAGAAAGATATCAAAGCTGTGGAGAGGGTGCAGAAGAGATTCAATCAGATGATACCAAAGATGAGAGATTCTTGTCATGAGGGGTTATGAGAGAAATCAGAGTCTAAATTGGGAGCGAAGATTTAGAGGAGATAAATTAGAGCTGTTCAAAATTATGACAGGTGTTGATGAAGTAAATTGAGAAAAACTGGCCAAAGAGTGAGTAGTTAGAGATTATCAGACAAAATTACTAGGTGGAACAATGCCGTAGTTTGTGGCATAGGGGCCTGAAATTTGGGTTGTAAGTCAGATATTCCAGAGTTACACTCCTCCTAAAAAAACAAGGCGCGGGGACAGAGGTTGTGAGGATTTGGAATGAGTAATAAAGGCCAGAGATAATTATTTTCTCAATACAAAATTCTTAACAGCTTTTAAAAGGTAGATGGATAAATACTTGATGAAGGTAAATTTACAAAAATATGTGAAATGTGACTAACTGGATAGCCCTTTTACAGAGCCAGCACTGGTGCGATGGACTGAATAGCTTCCTTTTGTGCTGTAAAAATGTATAAGGGATGGATTTATGCCAGTGTTTTTGGCTGTTTCCTGGGGTTTCCAGGGCTGTTCTTCCACTGTTATGGCGGATGAGCGTGAGAATCCATGTTAAGATTCAACCCTTATCAATTCATTTGACTTCCAATAACCATGATGACATCACATTGAAGTGATTTGCTGATGATTTTGCCACACAGCAATGCACTTTGACGTTTTAAAAATTAATTCTTGGGATGTAGATGTCACTGGCAAAACACCATTTATTGCCCATTCCTACTTACCCTGAGAAGGTAATGGTGAATCTTCTTGAGCTGCTACAGTGCATGTGGTGAAGGTGCATGCAGGAGTTTTGTACAACTGAGTCACTTGCTAGGCCAGTTCAGAGGGCAATTAAAATTCAATCATATTGCTGTGAGACTGGAGTCACATATAAGCCATTAACTCTCAAACTGCCATATTCTCCAGATTATTAAGGTGTCAACCTTGTCTCAGTTGGTAGCTCTCTTGTCTCTTGAGTCAGAATGGTGTGGGGTCAAGTCCCAACCTAGATACTTAAGCACATAAACAAAGCTAGCGCCTCAGTGCAATACTGAGGGATTTTTGCACTGTTGGAGCTGCTGTCTTTTGGATGTGACCTTAAACTGTGACCCTGTCTGTCCTCTTAAGTGGATGTAACATGGCACTATTTAAGAAAGAGCAGGGGCATTCTCCCTGGTGTCCTGACCAGTATTTATCCCTCAACCAACATCATTGAAACAGATTATCTAGGCATTATCACATTGCTAATTCTGGGTCCTTGCTGTATAAAAAATAGATTGCTGTATCCTCTAAATTATGACAATGACTGCAATTTGAAAATACATAATTAGCTGTAAAGTACTTTGAGATGTCCTGAGGAATTATTGAAATTCAAGTTTTCTCTTTCTTCCCTTCTTTCTTTCGCTTTGCCTGGGCCTCTGGAGTACTATATGACCATACATGACATTCAATCTGAGTGCCAAACTAATCAAAAGATTTTGCAAATGCTTGCAACTGCACAGTTAGCATCTATATAGAAAAAAGATAGATTATGATGTTTCAGGTGTGTGCCCTTCCTTTGAATAGAATTTCCAGTATTTACAATTTTTATTTGCACTTTTACTTAAAGACTGCCCTGTGAAATCGAGAAGCAGTTTTCTGGCCAAATGCTGAATGAAATATTTTGCTTCAGTTTACAGAGTAACTTGTATTATCAAGGACCCTCTATAATCTTTGAGTGTGACAGTACTTTATATTCTGAATCATCCCTATAATTTATAGTGACCTTAAGACTATTTCCCTGAATGAGGCCCTGTACTTCAGTTGTTTTTTATGAGGCACAGTGGTTTACTTTGGATCTACACTCACTGAAGTCAGCAAATGTTTTCACACATGAAAATTAATTCAACAGATGTTGACTATGTTGATAACAGTCAATGGTTCAGTTGTGATGAGAACATCCTGTGATCAAAAGTATGGTTGGTGCAGTTAAAAGATTGAGATTTAAATACAGATTTTTTTTTAAGACAACGTTAGTAAATTCTCTGAAGTTCATTTATAGTTGAACTAGTTCCATTAATGAGGCCAGTAGCATAGTGGTAATGTCACTGCATCAGTGATTTGGAGGTTTGTACTCATGCTTTGAGGCCATGAGTTCAAATGACAGCTGGGGAAATTTAAATTTAATTCATTAATACATCTGGTCTCAGTAATGATAATCATGAAACTACTGGATTGTCATAAGAACCCATCTTATTCACTAATGCTCTTCAGGGGAAGAAATCTCCTGGTCTGGCCTACATGTGACTTCAGACCCAAAACAATGTGGTTGACTCTCAACTGCCCTCTGCAATGGCCTAGCAAGCTGCTCAGTTGTATCAAACTGCTATGGAAAAGCGAAAGAAGAATAAACCTGGATGGGTCACCCAGATTCGACCTAGGCACTGGAAATGACTAAGGCACACCCTGTCTAGTCAACCCTGCAAAGGGACTTGTGCCAAAATTGGGAGAGCTTGTTCCACAGATGAGTCAAACAATAGCCTGATATAGTCATACTCACTGAATCATAACTTACAGTCAACGTCCCAGACTCCTCCATCATCATCTCTTGGTATGTCCTGTCCTACTGACACCAGAGGTGGCAGCACGATGGTGTGCAGACAGGAGGGAGTTGCCCTGGGAGTCCTCAACATTGACTCCAGACCCCATGAAGTTTCATGACATCTGGCTAAACATGGGCAAGGAAACTTCCTGCTGATTACCACCAACCGCTCTCCCTCAGCTATTGAATCAGTGCTCTTCCATGTTGAACACCACTTGCAAGGGAACAGAATGTGCTGTGGATGGGGGAGTTCAATGTCCATTACCAAGAGTGGCTCAGTAGCACCACTACTGACCAAGCTGGCTGTGACCTGAAGGATATATCTGCCAGACCAGGCCTGCAGCAGGTGGTGAGAGAAACAAAACGAGGGAAAAATCTACTTGACCTCATCTTCACCAATCAGCCTGTTGCAGGTGCATCTGTCCATGGCAGTATTGATAGGAGTGACCACCACACTGTACTCGTGGAGATAAAGTCCCGTCTTCACACTGAGAATACCCTTTGTCGTATTGTGTGGCACTGCCACTGTGCTAAATGCGATAGATTCAGAACAGATCTAGCAGCTCAAAACTGGGCATCCTTGAGGTGCTGTGGGCCATCAACAGCAGCAGAATTGTATTAAACAACAATCTGTAACCTTGTGGTCCAGCATATCCCTCACTCTACCATTACCATCAAGCCAGGAGACCAACCCTAATTCAATGAGGACTGTAGGAAAGCATGCCAGGAGCAGCACCAGGCATACCTAAAAATGAGGTGCCAACCTGGTGAAGCTACAACACAGGACTACATGCATTCTAAACAGCAGAAGCAGCAAGCTATATAAAAAAAGAAAGGCTTGCATTTACATAGCAGCTTTCATGACCACCGGACATCCAAACGCTTTACTTTAGAGGTGTAGTCACTACTGTAATGTAGGAAACACGGTAGCCAAATTGCGCACAGCAAACACCCAAAAACAACAATGTAATAATGACCAGATAATCTGTTTTCTGCAATATTGATTGACAGATAAATATTGGGCAGGATACCAGGGATACCTCCTCTGCTCTTCTTCAAAATAGTGCCATGGGATCTTTTACATTCATCCAAGGAGGCAGAGGGGGCCTCTGTTTAAAGTCTCACTGGAAAGACAACACCTCTAACAGTGCAGTACTCCCTCAGTCCTGCACTGGAGTGTCAGCCTTGAGTTTTGTACTGAAGCCCTGGAGTGAGACTTGAACCCAGAAGCTTGTGATTTAGAGTTGAGAGTGCTACCAACTGAGCCACACCTGACAGCATGCTCTAGTGTAGAGCTAAGTGATCCCACAACCAATGGATCAAGTCAAAGCTTTGCAGTCCTGCCACATCCAGTCATGAATGGTGGTGGACAATTAAACTAACCAGAGGTATAACATCCCCATCTTCAATGGTGGTGTAGTCCAGCAACTGAGTGCAAAAGGCAAGGCTGAAGCATTTGCAACCACCTTCAGCCAGAAGTGCCGAGTGGATGATCCAATTTGGTCCCCTCTGAAAGCCCCCAGCATCACAGCTGCCAGTCTTTAGCCAATTTGATTCACTCCATGTGAAGTCAAGAAATGGCTGAATGCACTGGATACAGCAAAGGCTACTTGCCCTGAAAACATCCCAGCTGTAGTACAGAAGTCTTGTGCTCCAGTACAGCTACAACACTCGCATCTATCTGACAATGTGTAAAATTGCTCAGCTATATACTGTCCACAAAAAGCAGGTCAAATCCAATCCGGCCAATGACTGCCCCATCAGTCTACACTCAATCATCAGCAAAGTGATGGAAGGTGTTGTTGACAGTGCTACCAAGCAGCACTAACTCAGCAATAACGTGTTCACTGCCGCTCACTGGTTGAAGTCATACCTAGCACAACAGAAGATGGTTGTGGTTGTTGGAGGCCAGAAACTGAACTGGAGTAGCCATATAAATACCGTGGCTACAATAGCAGGTCAGAGGCTGGGAATTCTGTGGTGAGTAAGTCATCTCCTGACTCCCCAAAGCCTGGTTACCATCTACAAGGCACAAGTCAGGAGTGTGATGGAATACTCTCCACTTGCCTGGATGACTGCAGCTCCAACAGCATTCAAGAAGTTCAACATCATTGAAGACAGAGCACCTCATCCACCACCTTAAACATTCACTTCCTCAAACACCAACGCATAGTGGCAGCAGTGTGTACCATCTCCAAGATGCACTAAAGCTACTCACCAAGTCTCCTTCAACAGCACCTTCCAAACCCACAACCTTTACCACATAGAAGGACAAGGGCAGCAGATGCATGGGAACACCATCACCTGCAAGTTCCCCTCCAAGTCACACACCATCCTGATTTGGAACAATATCGCTGTTCCTTCACTGTCGCTGGGTCAAAATGCTGGAACTCCCTCTCTAACAGCACTGTGAGTGTACCCACACGACATGGTCTGCAGCGGTTCAAGAAGGCAGCTCATCACCACCTTCTCAAGGGCAATTAGGGATGGGCAATAAATGCCGATTTAGCCAGTGACACTCAAATCCCATGAATGAATAAAACAAATTCAACACCAAAGATAGGCCTTAGCTTTCATTAACTTTCCAGAACTATTGTTATGTGAAATAAAGACAAGAACTGCTGAAAATACTCAGCAGGTCTGGCAGCATCTGTGGAGAGAGAAGCAGAGTTAACCTTTCAGGTCAGTGACCCTTCTTCAGAACTACAGCATCCGCAGTATTTTGCTTTTATTTTATTGTTATGTGAAACCTGTATCTCTGGTGATTGGAATGTCACAATGAATAAAAATTGTGAGCTGGATCTTCCAGCTAATAACACCTGGAGCACAGCTATCAGCACTTGTAGCTCCCTCAGTTGAAATTTCACAAAGTTGAAGTCCAGTCAAAATGGCCGCAGTGACCTCCCATAATCCACAGTTGTGGTCCCTCACAGTGTACTGCTAGGAAACAGGAACAGAAGCCATCAGGAAACCTTTCCTCCTTAAAAGCCTATCTCTTTGACCAAGCTTTTGATTGCCTGCCTTGATGCCTCCTCCATTGGTACAGTGTTGATTTCTTTATAACTCTCCTGCACCTTGGCACATTTTTCTGCATTTAACATGCTATATAAAAGCAAATTGTTGTTGTTGTTGTTGGAACTGGGCTTGCCTATCAGATTCTGCTGGAAAGCTGATGAGGAGAACAGACATTTGTATGTACCAGAACACCCACATTATAATCATAATCAGCAACTGATAACTTACAGTTGACAACCAAATGAAGGATACACTTGGCATGTGGATTGGTGCTCATACTAATCCAGGTCCATAAAGGAGGTGATAGTTTTGAAGGACTGAGCATGCAGTATGTTCTGCATACCAACTTGAGCAATGTGCTAACCAGTTGGATATAGTGCTGTATGATGATTTTGCATGACTCAAGGGAGTATTAAAGATATTGACTGTATAGGATATAAGGGTCACCTGCCCTAAACATTGATTCATATCAAGAACTGATAGTCCAGGTAGATGTCACTTCCAGCCTGGAGGTAGCATCTCCACAGAGCTTTTTTTAAGTGGTTTAGAAGTCCTGGACTTGTAATAGAAGGACTTCCTTCAACCTTTGTGCAAAGCTGCAGGATCAAAATATGAGGTGGATTTATGGGAAAAAGAGGACAGCGAAATGTGGCCTTGTCAATATGAGGTCTCACCTCTGAGCCAGAAGCTTGAGAGTTCAAGCCCCACTTCAGAGGCTTGAGCACATAATTTCGGCTGACGTTTCAGTGGAGTACTGAGGGTGTGCTGCACTGTTAGAAGATACAAAAGTTGCTACACTACAAAATTGGCTGTAAAGTGCTTTTGGATGTTCTGAGGTTGTAACACGTGTTCCATTAATGTAAATTTGTACTTGCTTTCTTTCGTTGGTTCTTTATTTTGTTCATTTGTTCAAAAATCCCATGCAAAACAAACGGAGCATATGCCTCATTTATGATCTCTCATTTTCTAATCGCATGTTCAACTACCAGGAAGGAGGCAGTAGGGGGGACAGTTTGTGGTATTGCTCAAAGACCAACCTATTAATTACATCTGTCAGATTAATGACCTATTCTCATTTGTTTCTTCAACTGTATATCATTAAGACAAAACAAGACAGAAACAGATGTTCAGCAAAAACAGAATTTAAACTAGTAAAAATAACATTTGGTATAAAATACAACAATTAGATATAGAGAGTTATTTTAGTCTTACATCTGGGGCAGAATCGAGTTCAATATGTTTATCTGAAATTCCTAGGCACAAAAACCATGAATTCCAGTGTGTTGTATTATCTGCTATAATGCTTTTTACCTCTTATAGGAGCATGCTGTTGAATTTGTTTGCACTGTAATTGTAAAGGAATGTTGCACAGTCCAAACTTGCAGAGATTATTATGGGTTTTGTGTTAGATTTTCTATTAATTTACTTTCATTGAAAGGATACAAGCCATTGAATGATCGTTTCAGGAAAAAAAAATCACATTCCCCAATATGAAACCATATAATTTCCTTGCCCACTGCTTACAATACAGATATTGTGCTCTGTTTTGGTAGCCAAAATATATCTTTTACTTTGGAAATCTTATTTGAAAACTGTTACTCTCAAAAACAAATAAAAATCTAAGAATAGTGCAATATTCAAAAATACTAAGGTTTAACAAAAGATCAAATCCATGCAAACTTTAGAAATATTCTTTCTTTATGTCCTCTCCCTCTTTCTCATAATTGTCTTGCTTTCTGCTAACAATAGCAACTTGCATTTATATAACATCTTTAATGTGGTAAAATGTCCCACAGTGCTTTTTAGAAGCATTCTCAGCAAAATTTGACATCAAGTCACATAAGGAGATATTAGGACAAGTATCCAAAAGCTTGGTCAAAGAGGACGGTTTTAAGCAGCCTCTTAAAACAGGACTGAGAAGTAGAGAGGTGGAGATGTTTAAAGAGGGAAATTCAGAGCTTAGGATCTAGGCAGCTGAAGGTACTACTTTCAGTAATGAAGCGATGCAAACTGGGAATGCACAAGAGGCCGGAATTGGAGGAAGCAGAGATCTCGGAAAATTGTAGAGCTGAAGGAGGTTACTGAATATGTAGGTCCATGAGCACAGGAGTAATGGGTGAATGGAACGTGGTGCAAGTTAGGATATGGGCAACAGAATTTTGGGTGAGCTGAAGTTTAGAGGGTACAAGGTGGAGGGCTGGTTGGGAGAGTATTGGTATAGTTGAGTCCAGAGATAATAAAACCATAGATGAGGGTTTCTGACAATTTTTGTATTTATTTCAGATTTCCAGCATCCGCAATATTTAGCTTTTGTTTTATATGGAACCTTTTGGATAATGTCCCGAAGCATCAGTGTGCAGATGAGAAGTCAATAAGATACACAAGCTTGGAAACACAAGTCCGAACAAATGTGGATTGTAGGTTAACATAGCATAGGTTAGAGGGTGCCTGTCCTGAATTGTACATTTGTAAATCAAACCTTTCTTGTGCTGGAAATCCAACTGCAGCTATCCTTCACTCCAGTCAAACCCAGGAACATTGGATGAAACTGAACCTCCGACCCTATCTTCAATATGTCCCTCATACAGCTTATAAGAAGATCAGCCATGATTGCATGAATGGCAGAACATGCTCGAAGGGCCAAATGGCCTACGCCCACTTCTATTTTTTATGTAACTTATGCAGCTTCTCTTAGGTGATGTGTGTAACTGGGCCTGTCAGAGCTCACCACTCAGATGCTATTTTCTTGTCTTATTGCCTTTGATACCATTGAGTAACCAGAAGAGAGACCACACCATCCAAGTTAGAGTGTCAACATCCAAGAATAAATATGAGGAGTGACATTAATGTTGAACAAAAATATAGTAGCCTGAAAACCCTAGTCAGGTTATCTGCAAGCTCCTATAAATCATGGATACGTGAATTTTAATTTTAGTTGTAGGCCCAGAATTTTGAATATGCTTATTTTTGCACACATGGGGTACATTCCCTGCACCTGAATGGTGAGGCCCTAGGCTCCCCCAATATTGGGCCTCAGGCCTTATTTGAAGGGAGCCAGCGCGGTGATGAGAACAAAGAGTACAAGTTTGGGCCACTGATAGTGTTGCAGTGGCTCTCAGGTAAGTGGATTGGGCCAGGGAATCGCAGGGCCTGAGACACCTACTTAAAAGCCTTCTGAAAATCTATATCTACCACATCTATTGCATTCCCTTCATCTATCTAGTCTTTCATTTCTTCAAAAAAAATTACATTTGTCAAACATAACTTGCCTCATACTGACTGTCCTCGATTTCCCTATGTATTTCTAAAATTGAAATATGGATTTTAATTGTTTGCTCACTATAATTATCCTCTTTATCCTTCTCTCCATTCTTGGACAGAGGTGTAACATTGGCTACCCTCCACTCTCCCAATACAAGGAGGATTGTGGTCAGAGCATCTGCTGTCTCTTCTCTGACTTCCCTCAGTGCATGCCATCAAAGTTATCCACCTTGAGCTCTGCTCATGTTTTCTGAAAGAATTCCTTTTAGGAATCTAGGAATTGCTAGATGACAAATAGAGGTCATCCAGTTCACCTTCTATTGTCCTGTTAGTCATATGATACAATGATAATGACGTTCTTGATTAATCATAGCAATCAATCTCTATGAATTACTTTGGTGAGGTTTATCGCTGGGAAGATACTGTTAAAGATGATTGCAATCTACTATATAGGAGCATGTTTCTCCATGCCAAATTCATATGATAGTAAAAAGGGTTGGTAGAAAATCACACGACAATCTTCACTCATGAAAGAACTTAGAAGAAAAACTGAAAATTGTAACAGTGTGAAGAAGGAATACAAAGAAAAAGTGATATTCAGCTGCCAGGTTAAGGAGAGGGAATAGCTACATAAAGCATTCACAGATCTTAGTTTGCTATAAGACTTGGAAAACAGGCCACCTTTGTCCAATTCCGAGTGAAAAAGGGCTAATATTAGACTGCCCTACTGCTATAAATCTCAAGGCCTAAACAGATGGATGGTAAATAGAATGAGTTGCTCTCCCATGTTACATGCAGAGATTTACTTAATTATGTAATGGTGATATTTGAGGGAAACTGCCTATAGTGGGTGAGAAAATCATGATATATCAAAACAATCAAAAGAGACTTAATTTACTGACTCTGAGGAGATCCTTTACAAACCCAAAGTGGATTCTGCAACAAGTATTAATCAACATTGTCATCTTTTCAAATCATTATTTGTTATCTTTATTTCAGTCGAAAGGAGCAAAGGACAACAATATTGCTGCAAGCTTACACTTACGTAGTTTGCAGTACCTGGAGAGGTATTTTTACCTTATTCTTTTTGCCACCTATCTCCACCTAGAGAAACCAGGAAAATGGGAAAGATCCTTCAAAGAATGGATGGCTGAGGTATGAGATCAAAGTTCATAACTGTTTGGTTTCTGTTCAATCTTTAAGCCAGAATTGGATATTTTATTTTTGTTAAATGATATTAAAACGCTGTGACCCTTATTTCAAAATGGCAGCGTTTATTTCCAAATATGACACTGCAAAGTTGATATTCTACTTCATGTAAGTTTGAACTAACAATGATAAATGTTCTTGGAGATGAATCCCCTCCAAAAATATGGCTAATCATGGCAAAGCCAGGAGGACTTAAAATTCCATTCACCGCTGTTGCTGTTCTGGCGAAGCCTGATTTATGGACCAGCCAAATCCACCGACTATTCCAGGATCATCCTGCAGAACTAGTACCATGCAGGGTTGATTTTCTCCACAGCTAATTGTCACCTCAAACCCCTTTCCTCTCCTTCCTCACCTCCAACAGCAAGTGTGAAGAACTCAGGGATTTGTTCATCTCTAAGATTAAGACCATCCTTGTAACTGCCACAGCTGCTACCTCACCTTCCTCTCCTTCTTGCGCCTGGCTTATCGGCCAATTCCCCCAACCATTCTAGTTCTAATCCCTGGTCACTCTAGCTTTTTCTCTCATCACCCAGTAATCTCTTCTTGCTTATTATCTTCATAACAGATGTCTCATGGGTCTTCTGCTAGCTGACATTGTGAAATTTGGCCAAGGCAATTGAAGTACACCCAGCCCTTCAAATAGTGCCATGTGATCTTATACACCCACCTCAGTGGAAAGACAGTAAGATCTCATTTGAAAGGTGCCGTTACAGCATTCCTTCAGTACAACAGTGAACTAAAGAAGTTGAAGCGCTTGTCAAGAGGAAGAAGAAGGCTTATGTTAGGATGAGACGTGAAGGCTCAGTTAGGGTGCTTGAGAGTTACAAGCTAGCCAGGAAGGATCTAAAGGGAGAGCTAAGAAGAGCGAGGAGAGGACACGAGAAGTCATTGGTGGATAGGATCAAGGAAAACCCTAAGGCTTTCTATAGGTATATCAGGAATAAAAGAATGACTAGAGTTAGATTAGGGCCAATCAAGGATAGTAGTGGGAAGTTGTGTGTGGAATCAGAGGAGATAGGGGAAGCGTTAAATGAATATTTTTCGTCAGTATTTACAGTAGAGAAAGAAAATGTTGTCGAGGAGACTACTGAGATACAGACTACTAGGCTAGATGGGATTGAGGTTCACAAGGAGGAGGTGTTAGCAATTTTGGAAAGTGTGAAAATAGATAAGTCCCCTGGGCCAGATGGGATTTATCCTAGGATTCTCTGGGAAGCCAGGGAGGAGATTGCAGAGCCTTTGACCTTGATCTTTATGTCGTCATTGTCGACAGGAATAGTGCCGGAAGACTGGAGGATAGCAAATGTTGTCCCCTTGTTCAAGAAGGGGAGTAGAGACAGCCCTGGTAATTATAGACCTGTGAGCCTTACTTCGGTTGTGGGTAAAATGTTGGAAAAGGTTATAAGAGACAGGATTTATAATCATCTTGAAGAGAAAAAGTTCATTAGAGATAGTCAGCACGGTTTTGTGAAGGGTAGGTCGTGCCTCACAAACCTTATTGAGTTTTTTGAGAAGGTGACCAAACAGGTGGATGAGGGTAAAGCAGTGGATGTGGTGTATATGGATTTCAGTAAGGCGTTTGATAAGGTTCCCCACGGTAGGCTATTGCAGAAAATACGGAAGTATGGGGTTGAAGGTGATTTAGTGCTTTGGATCAGAAATTGGCTAGCTGAAAGAAGACAGAGGGCGGTGGTTGATGGCAAATGTTCATCCTGGAGTTTAGTTATTAGTGGTGTACCGCAAGGATCTGTTTTGGGGCCACTGCTGTTTGTCATTTTTATAAATGACCTGGATGAGGGTGTAGAAGGGTGGGTTAGTAAATTTGCGGATGACACGAAGGTCGGTGGAGTTGTGGATAGTGCCGAAGGATGTTGTAGGTTACAGAGGAACATAGATAGGCTGCAGAGCTGGGCTGGGAGATGGCAAATGGAGTTTAATGCGGAAAAGTGTGTGGAGATTCACTTTGGAAGGAGTAACAGGAATGCAGAGTACTGGGCTAATGGGAAGATTCTTGGCAGTGTAGATGAGCAGAGAGATCTTGGTGTCCAGGTACATAAATCCCTGAAAGTTGCCACCCAGGTTAATAGGGCTGTTAAGAAGGCATATGATGTGTTAGCTTTTATTAGTAGGGGGATCGAGTTTCGGAGCCACGAGGTCATGCTGCAGCTGTACAAAACTCTGGTGCGGCCGCACCTGGAGTATTGCGTGCAGTTCTGGTCACCGCATTATAGGAAGGATGTGGAAGCTTTGGAAAGGGTGCAGAGGAGATTTACTAGGATGTTGCCTGGTTTGGAGGGAAGGTCTTACGAGGAAAGCTGAGGGACTTGAGGTTGTTTTCGTTAGAGAGAAGGAGGAGGAGAGGTGACTTAATAGAGACATATAAGATAATCAGAGGGTTAGATAGGGTGGATAGTGAGAGTCTTTTTCCTCGGATGGTGATGGCAAACACGAGGGGACATAGCTTTAAGTTGAGGGGTGATAGATATAGGACAGATGTCAGAGGTAGTTTCTTTACTCAGAGAGTAGTAGGGGCGTGGAACGCTCTGCCTGCAGCAGTAGTAGACTCGCCAACTTTAAGGGCATTTAAGTGGTCATTGGATAGACATATGGATGAAAATGGAATAGTGTAGGTTAGATGGTTTCACAGGTCGGCGCAACATCGAGGGCCAAAGGGCCTGTACTGCGCTGTAATGTTCTATGTTCTATGTTCTATGAAGTGTCAGTCTAGATTTTCATTCTTACTGCCCCATTTTAGTTACAAAACAGGGCCGTAGTAGCCTGGAAATAAAGCAGCTGCCAAACCTTCCTGCTTGCTGTTTCTGCTTTTACGTGCAGTACGATTGTCGAGCTGAGATGTATCCTTGTGAGCACAGCTCGTATCTGAAACATGCAGGAGTCTCATGAGTGCATGCAAATCAGGGTCAGAGCATTTCAATGGTGATTTCAACAGATGGTGATGCCATTTTATGCCCTCATTCTATAACAGTGTCAGTTGTGGATCAGTGGTCTTGCCTTTGAGCCAGAAGTCTGTGGATTCAAGTCCCACTCCTTTACTTGAGCACATAACCCAGGCTGGCACTCTCATGCAGTACAGAAGGAGTAGATACTCTGTTGGAGTTCCTGGCTTTTGGATGAGACACTAAACTCAGGCCTCATCTGCCCTTTCATTTTTGTTTTTGGGACCTTGTCTGGGGGAGAAATCCTTGCATCTACATGATGAGTCTTGAGGTGCCCCTGATATGGGACTTTGGGCTTCAATAATGTTGAGGCGATGAGCTGCCAAGAGCTCGCAGGCAAGGTATGACACATTGGCCTTCAGTTAAGGGTAGGTTATGGGCAGACATGCTGATTGGTGGGGGAGGTTGTGATGGCCTGCGTTCTTTGAATGCAACTGAATTTCTTGGCCAGTGAGGTTGGTACAATTGAAAATACAGTAAAATTAAGCTGATGCTCACCCGCGTACCCTGACCCCCCTCCGTTATTGGTAGGTGGCCAGATGGATCCTCCTTGGTGAAATGTCGCATATGGGAATTATTAGACTGGGGCAAACAAAGGACTTTTAGGGTTTGTGAGATGGCTTCGAATTGTAAGCAAAGACCAGGAGCACCACATCACGCAATGCTGGAGCAGCACTTATTATTCACGCATAAGCTTTGCCTTCAGGCTTAAAATACTGGCACTCTTCTAGCTAGTAGATTAACATGTCACCATAATACATACAAAGGTTTATACAAAGTTATGCATGATTTTTAGCCATGATTATTCAATAAAGTTAAGCTATACAGGAATATTTTAGAAAGAAAAATTATTATTAACAGACTTTACAATTAATTGTGTTGTACCCAGCTATCAAGTCCCATAAGTCCTAACAACTATGTCTTTTAACACTACACCGTACTTGCACTACCTTCACCAAATAATTTTGATATATTTTACAAGACATCAGTTGAAAACTCCACATTATAAACAGCTGGGATTTAAGCTACTGGTGTTTCAGTGTGCTCTTGAAGTAGCTGTGAGACAAAACATTAACTTCCATCTGAGTGCATAGGAAAAATATGTAAGTTATGTAAGTCGGCTTTGAAGTGTGTCACATCAATGGAACCAATTCTCTCTTGAAAATTTCAAACTATTTTTGTTATTCATTCTTAGCACATAGGCATTACTGGCCAAGCCAGCATTTATTGCCCATCCCTAGTTGTCCTTGAGAAGGTGGCAGTGAAGTTTCTTTTTGAACCACTGCATTATAACTTCCTAAGTCACCTTACAGGACAGTTACTCGTCACCCACATTGATGTGGAACTGCAGTCACATTTAGCCAGACTGGACAAGGAGATAAGGGATGGAAACTGGGAATGTTGGTGGGGGGGGGAGGGGGCACAGTGTGATTGGGAAGGCAGGGTGACAGAGCAGATGTGGCGATTGGTGGAGGGGAGATTGTGGGGACTGGCATTAGGAAATTGGTGAATGATTTGAACTTGCGATCAAACTCTGGATTACTAGACCAATAACATAACCACTGCATTTCTGTACCCATATACTGGCATTATATATGGTACAGGAAATCATATGCCTTTGTATATCATTTGGAAAAGGGATAGCTCAGTTGTTGAAGTCCAGAAAAATATAGACTGGGTACTAAATGGACTAAAGTGCAAAAGCACTCACAAAAAGATTCTGTAGATGTAGGTCATAGGGTAGCAAACCAAAATACTGTCAGCAACACAAATAGTGATGCCAGAGAAATATTTAATCGCTTGCATGAGGAAACTTCAATCCTAACTCTGATCCTCTGAGATTTCTTGGTAAGTGAACCACTAACCCTAACACCCTATCTCTAACCCCTAATACTAACGCCCCTAACTACTAACCTGTCTCTAACCCTTAACTCCAACTCCTAACATTAACCCCTACCCCTAACCAGTAACCATAACTTAAACAACTAATTCCAACCCTAACATCCTTTTCAATTTGTTCATGGGATGGCTAGGCCAGCATTTATGTCCCTTCCCTAATTACCCTTGAGAAGGTGGTGGTGAGCTGCCTTCTTAAACCACTGCAGTTCTTGGGTTGTAGGTACAACCACAGTGCTGTTAGGAAGGGAGTTCCAGAACTTTGATCCAGCGACAGTGAAGGAACGGCGATATAGTTCCAAGTCAGGGTAGTGTGTGGCTTGGAGGGGAACTTGCAAGTGGTAATGTTCCCATGCATCTGTTGCCCTTGTCCTTCTAGGTGGTAGAGGTCACAGGTTTGAAAGGTGCTGTCGAAGGAGCCTTAGTGAGTAGCTGCAGTGCATATTGTAGAAGAACATAACCCCAGCCCCTAATTCTAGCTTCCAGTCCTAGCCCTAACCCTAAATTTAAACCCAAATCATATGTTGTGAATAACATGAAGCAGGGCTTGTCAATAGTCACTTCATAAATATTTGGAGCAGAGGAAGGTACATGAATATCTGAAGAGAGCAGGAGATTAGTTTTGTATTGCTCTAGCAAAGAGCCAGCACTGTCACAATGAGAGGCGATAGGCTGCTTCCTGACTATTGTGTTGAGGTTAGTTAAAGCCATACTGCGCTGAGCTCAATTCTAGAAAAGCAAGCAGTATTCACACATTTGATGATGATGCAGAACATATACACTGAAGTCACTATGACCCTTTCAATGTGTTGGAAGAGTTGTGTGGCAGTACCAAGGATCTCTCTGTGAAGGATTCTGCTGTAGATGTGTAGTCTTTCTCCCACATAACTGCACAGTCAGCAATGTGGACTCTGCATTCCATGTGTTCTGGGTCCTGTGATATGCTGGTCTTCATCAGATATCTTACAGTTTTCACCTTCTGCTTTACAAAACTGAAATAGCCTTGGTGTAACTCAAACTGGATTTAAGAATTGTAATAAAAACAGAAAGTGCTGGAAATACTCAGCAGGTCTGGCAGCATCCATGAAGAGAGAAGCAGAGTTAACGTTTCAGGTCATTAACTCTGCTTCTCTCACCACAGATGCTGCCAGACCTGCTGTGTATTTCCAGCACTTTCTGTTTTTACTTCAGATTTCCAGCATCTGCAATATTTTGCTTTTATTTAAGAACTGTATGTGGAGATATGAAAGCAAATTTAATTTTTATAGTTAAATATGCAAAACCCTACCTGTGATCCCACTGCCCTTGCAAACTACCAACTTATCTCCAACCTTCCTTTACCTCTCCTATGTTCGTGAATGTGTTGCCACCTCCCAAATGCATGCCCACTTTTCCTGCAACTCCATGTTTGAATCTCTGCAATCAGGTTTCCACCCTTGCCACAACACTGAAACAGTCCCAAAGTCAAAGAAATGACTGTAACCATGATCCACTCTGCCTCCTCAGCTTTCTTGACCCCTTTGCAACTTTTGACATGGTTTGCCACACCATTCTCTATTGTCCAGCTGGGTGGGACTTTTTTTACGCATTCTTGGGATGTGGGCATCACTGGCAAGGCCGGCATTTATTGCCCATCCCTAACTGCTTTTGAGAAGGTGACGGCAAGCTACCTTGTTGAACTGCTGCAGTCCATGTGGTGTAGGTACACCCACAGTGCTATTAGGGAGGGAATTCTAGTATTTTGCCCCAGTGACAGTGAAAGAACAGCAATATAGTTCCAAGTCACAAGAACACAAGAAATAGGAGCAGGAGTAGACCATTTGGCCCATAAAGCCTGCTCCGCATTCAAAACGATCATGGTTGACAGTGCCCCCATGTTTTAGATTTCCCGACCAGTGGAAATAATCTCTCAATGTCTACCCTATCCAGCCCCTTTAAAAAGTGGATTCAACTGCACTTTCCCGCCTGCTCGCCATACCCCTTGATTCCCTGAGAGAAAATCTGTCTATCCCAGTCTTAAATGTATTCAACGATGGAGCATCTACAACCCTCTGGGGTAGAGAATTCCAAAGACTGACAACCCTTCGAGTGAAGTAATTTCTCCTCATCTCAGTCCTAAATGATTGGCCCCTTATCCTGAGACTGTGTCCCCGTGTTTTAAATTCCCCGACCAGCGGAAATAATCTCTCAGTGTCTACCATATCCAGCCCCTTTAGAATCTTATGTATTTCAATGCGATCACCTCTCATTCCTCTAAACTCAGAGAATACAGGCCCAGTTAACTTAGATTCTCATCATAGGACAACCCCCACATCCCAGGGACCAATTTAGTGAACCTTCGCTGCACTGCCTCCAATGCAAGTATATCCTTTCTTAAATGTGGAGACTAAAACTACACACAGTGGGCTGAATTTTATCAGCCCAGCATTACAGATGTGGTCTTACCCTGTAGAACTGTAGCAATACTTCCTTTTTCCTGTACTCCAATCCCCTTGCAATAAAGGCCAACATGCCATTTGCCTTCCTAATTGCTTGTTGTACCTGTGTGTTAACTTTCTGTGTTCGTTGTACAAGCACACCTAAGTCTCTTTGAACATCGACACTTACAAGTTGCACAACTTTTAAAAAATATTCTGCTTTTCTATTCTTATGACCAAAGTGCATTACTTCACACTTCCCTACATTATACTCCATCTGCCATCTTGTTCCCCACTGAATTAACCTGTCAATATCTCTTTGCAGCCCTCTCTGTGTCCTCCCCACAGCTTACCTATCCACCTACCTTTGTATCATCAGCAAACTTAGATACCTTACTCTCTGTCTCTTCATCTAAGTTATTAATATAGATTATGAGTGACTTGGAGTGGAACTTGCAGGTGGTGTTGTTCCCATTCATCTGCTGCCCTGCTAGGTGGTAGAAGTTGTGGGTTTGGAAGGTACTGTTGAAAGAGCCTCAGCAAGTGGCAGCAGTGCATCTTGTAGATGGTACACACTGCTGCCACTGTGCGCTGGTGGTGGATGGAGTGAATGTTTAAGGTGGTGGTGATCAAGTGAGCTGCCTTGTCTTGGATGGTTTTGAGCTTTTTGAATGTTGTTGGAGCTGCACTCATCCAGGTAAGTAGAGAGTATTCCAACACACTCCTGACTTGTGACTTGTAAATGGTGCCTCTGCCTGATTTCACCTTTATGTATCCAGTTGTATCTGCAGCTAATTGAGGTGTTTATTGATTAAATGATTTGTTAGAGTAGATAGAAATAAACAATTGCCCCTGGTGGAAGACTCCAGAACAAAGGGGCATAACCCTAAAATTAGAGCGAGGCTGTTCAGTGGTGATATCAGAAAGCTTTTTTTAACACAAAGGGTAGTGGAAATCTGGAAATGACTCTCCCAAAATGCTGTCAAGGTTAGATCAATTGAAAATTGCAAAACAGAGATTGATAGATTTTTGTTAGGCAAGGGTTGTACGAGTTATGGAACCAAGGCAATTGGAAGGAGTTAAGGTAAAGTTCAACCATGATATGATTGAAAGCAGAACAAGCTCAAGGGGCTGAATGCCCTACTCCTGTTCCTGTGTTGCTACATGCTGCATCTCTGTGTCATCATCCAACAACATGACACCAGGTTCCACATGCATGCTGAAGACACCCAGCTCTACCTCACTGCCATCTCTCTCGACTCCTCTACTACTTTCTATGTTGTCATGCTGCTTGTCTTACATCCAGTCCTGGCTAAGCCTCATTTTTCTCCAATTAAACATTGGGAAGACCAAAGCCATTGTCTTAAGCCCCTGCCACAAAGTCCATTTCCTCACTGATTCCCTCTCACTCCCTGGTAACTGTCTGAGGCTGAACCAGATCATTCACAAAAACAGTGTTTTATTTGACCCTTATCTGAGCTTCTGATCCTATATCTTCACCTACTTTCGCCTCCATAATATAGTCTGTATTAATCTCTGTTTCAGCTCATTTGCAGTTGAAATCCTTATCTATGCTTTGTTAACTCCAGACATGACTATTTCAATGCTCTTTGGCTAACCTTCCATCTTCCGCCCTCAATAAACCTGAGCCGATCCAGTGACTTAAGCCCAGAATCATTTCAGTGCAGTTTTGACAGAGTGCTGAATTGTTGGAGGTGCTGTATTTTGGATGAAATGTTAAACTGAGGCCTGGTCTGCCATCTCAGGTGGATGTAAAAAATCTTAGGGCACCATTTGGAGAAAAGCTGGGGAGTTCTTCTGGTGCCCTGGTCAATATAAATCCCTCAAGCCACATCTCCGGAACAGATTAACCGGTTAGCTGTCTGATCATTGTTTGTGAACGTTTACTGTGTGCAATTCAGCTGCTCTGATTACCTACAAAGCAGTGATAAGTACACTTCACAAATGATTCATCAGGTCCTAAGGCGATAAAAGATGCAATATAAATGGAAGTTATTTTTCCTTCTTTCATTGCTGTTTGTGGGTCCCTGCTGTGTGGATATTGGTTGCCACATTTATCTACCAAACAACAATGAGTGCACTTCAGAAGTACTTCAGTTTGGCTGTCAGTTTAAGATGTGGAGGCAATGCAGAATGAACTAATGGAGAATTTTCAATAGACTACACATTGCAATCACCATATGTTGCTTCAAATTTGATGAATGTATTCTGATTGAATTTCTTGGAGTGACTGAGAGCCCCATTGTGAGATTTGATGTGAGTGGGTTTGGTTACTGCTGGAGCTTGTTCCTTTAAAGGCTTCATGTGTGCTAGTTCAGTTCCTTCAGTTGCAGGAATCTCAGTGCTCTAAAGCTAAAATGATTCAGTTGAAGCCAGTTCATACATTTTAATAATAAAAACACCAAACATCCTCAGAGATCCTTCAAAGTCATGAGTATATTTTGAAAACATATGACAGCCTTCACTGTACAGTCAACCAAACCTCAAAGTTCATGGTTATTCTGCAATGCATGAAAACACTAAGGCACTAAAGTTCCAGGGACTGAAGAGGTAGGGGAGCAGGATCATCAGCCATGAGGGAGGAGTTAGAATTTGGAATGATTGTTCTTTGGGATTCTACCTTGTGTTTTAGCAGCATGTCTGGTTTTGTTTTACAATATAAAAGTACATGAGTAAGAAGAACTCACATTTATATATAGCTTTTCATAGCCATATCACATTCCATAACTATTTCATTTGAAGTATAGTCACTTTTGTCATCTCGGGAAACACAGCAGCCAATTTGCACACAGCAAGTTCCCACAAATAGCACTGCAATAAATAAACAGATCATCTGTTTTGGTAGCATTGGTTGGTGGTTAAATGTTATCCAGAGAAAACTCCCCTGCTTTTCTTTGAAGTAATGCCATGGAATTTTGTTATGCCTATCAGACGGGGCCTCAGTTTAACCCCTCATCGGAAAGACAGCACCTCCCACAGTGCAGCACTCCCTCAGTGCTGCACTGAAGTGCCAGCCTGGATTGTGTGCTCAATTCTCTGGAATGGCTCTTCAACCCTCAACCTTCTGACTCAAAGGTGAGAGTGGGAGCACTGAACTAATGCTGACATGAAGAAGGAGATCCTCTTTGGATGATAATCAAGTTGTTATAGTGGTCACCAAAACTGAATGCACTGCATCTTTAAGAAATCTGGTCTGATTAATTTCTTGGCAGAAAACAAATTTGTTCAACACTGCTCATTTTATGATCAGACCTGATTTCAGACAGTCTGCTTTCAGGAAAATTTACCCTGGCAACCAGTGAAAGAGAGGCTGGGTGGGTTTTCACTGCTAAAGTAAAGAAACATATTTTGCCGTCTAGTTTTTCCTGGGTTTAGACAAGCATTTCAGTCGCAGTTTATTTGCATTACTGTATATCACTTTCATCTGTGACAAAGGACACTTATATACAGAGCAGCAGTCCACCCACAAACATCAAGCACTGGAAGCTCAATTCATACTTTCAGGGCCTGTTGGTGTTATATATCAGTCTCTCATTTTACAAACTCTGAAGACCAGCTAGAAACATCATTGAAGCTGAAAGAGGATTAGTGTCCATGACCTACACACATGTAAGTATATTTCATTTAATTCTTTGTCTTTTAATAATAATTATTTTTCCAGATTTAGAATGAAGTAGTTCTGTGACTTAGAAAATTTGCCATGTTTGGTGCATCTCTGGGTTGTCAGCTGGAATTTACTTAATGTAAGGGATGTTTGTAGAAGAAAGCTCTCAAAATATCATCACAGACTGGAGTTCGTTATTTTTTGAAGTGGAAAGTATTGTGTAAATTTCATTCTGTTTGTGAAAAGCTGCAGTTACTTCACATTTAGTTGGTATGTGCACTCAGTCTGCGTGACATCAGAACAACATGTTCACAGATGACACAGGCCAATACCCCAGAGAGAGGAAGCTCTGTCGTTAAACTAAAGCACTCTTATGTTGTACGTGGAAAATAAATGAAACATTAATTGGATCATCATTCCAGGAAGTCCATAGGGAAGTTGGCTGTGGTTCCTGGAAAGTGGTGGTAATATCTTTGAGGTGCCCCATGAAAGGGGAGACCTTGTATGTTGCCTCCTGCTCCAAACCGTTGAACCCAGACCTACATCACAGTCCCCTGTCTCAGCTGAGGCCTTCAATGGGGCATTTCTTGTAATCTTTGGGGCACTTCTGTCTCCTTTATGGGCCCAGCTGCAGTACTGTCGGGTTTCTTCTCCCTTGCAATGGCAGACTCCCTCTTGATGAACATGGACCCTGGCTGCAGGCTTGCTGTTCATACTTAATGAGTCGCTGCCCAGGAAGATGGGTCAGAGCTGGGGTGGAAGTTGAGCGACAGGTCGGAACTCCACTCTAACCAGGAGACTCCTCCACCTCATAACTCTATCCCCTGTAATTCCCTTATTTGTTCCTTACAGGTGGCGGCTCCAGCAGGTGTCTTTGAAATCTTGGACAAGCTGGGATTCTCGGAGTTTGAGGACCCAGAAGCTACCCCAATGTGCAGAATGCGCTACAGATGGCAACAACAACGAGGGTTCAAGGTCCCGACCTTTGGGGATATGATTGTATAATTTGGAATCAAGCAAAGTAACCATCATCATTTTCAACTTTCAAAGTCTGGATATCTTTCAACTGGCCACTTTAACTACAGGAAACTATTGAATTAAATTCTGACAATGTGGCAAGAGAGGGAGCAGTTGTTAATTCAAGTTACTTAAGTGAGCAAGCTCAAAGGTTGTAGCGTTGGAGTTTCCTCAACACATGTGCCCAGATACACTCATAATCTGGGTGCAAACCATTTGCACAGCTTAAAAGATCATCGGTATTTGGTCGTAAGTGAAGTTATGCTCCTAACTGCAATACATCCAAGTATCCTCGACCTTTTATGTCTGTCCTTCAAACCCTCCATCCAACTGAATCTCCATCCAGAGAACTGACCCTGCCCAACTCTTAAATGCAAATATCCTCCAATTGTCCTTGCTCAGGTGGGGGCCTCTCAACATTGTGACAAATTTTCAGGTGCAGAAGGAAATAAATCATTTTTCTGGTCCTTTAATTGGAATTTTTTTAGTGTTTATTTATTTCCTTAACTTTATCCTCACTAAGCCCTGCTCTGTATTTTTTGTTTCTTTCAATGCATTTTTAGAGCATAAGTATAAGTGAGATTAAAAATTGAAAAGCTTCCTGATTGCAAATTCCTAAACATGCTGTGCCTGATGCATATGAATGTTGGTGAAATAAGCTGAAACTTATACTTTAAGACCCATCGAAGAAGTAGGTGGTACGGATGTGCCATTTCATTGGTCACTGATTGTTTACGGTGATTTATGTCCATTTTAAGTTTGGGCACATTCTAATGAAATTGGGAAGATATTTGGGCTTGACTTAACATTGGCAAAATGGGCTCGACATTGAGTACATTTTTGGGCCTAATTTTCAGTTAGGCTCTCGACTGTAATATTTTCTAATTTGAAGTACTAAGGTCTATCTAATGTTTCTAATTTACTTTCACCTCACATCCACAATGATATATCTGTGTTTTGGGATATATTTCACCAACTGAACCCATCATTCTTTTACATCCAATTAAATGCTCTGAAATAAGGCTGACAAATAATGACACACGTATACTCAACATGAATGGAATTACTTCATTGTTTTAGAGAAAGCATCATCCATTTAAAATAAATGGGTAATATCTCTTCTAAAATAGTGCAGTCATTCCAAAAGAGCATATTAAGACTTCTGCAGTATTCAAAGACAATAATACATAGTACACTTATGTTACTGATTCAGGACAACACAGAAGAGGTGGGGGGAAACTGAGAGAAAGAGAGGGAGGGGGGAGAAGGAGATTTAGATGGATAAAGAGGGACAGATAGAGAAGGAGGGAGAGAGACAGAAAGGTAGAGGAGTGAGAGAGGGAGGGAAAGAGAAAGAGAAAGTGAGGAAGGGGAGGGAGGGAGTGACAGCAATAGAGAAGCGATGGAAGTAGGGAGAGGGGAAAGAGGGCAGGAAGAAGAGAGAGGAGGAGGAAGCACAAGTTATGATACAAAGCCAAGAATCGCACCGAACAATCACAAGGTGATGTGCTGTGATAAACTGCATTTCTGCTTTCCTAAACTGCATTTACTGTTTCGCATATAGCATATCCAGTCAAATAATCTTAGACAATAGTCAGTAGTAGCATTTATATTTTCCCTTTTGTAATTTTATCTTTTGTAAATCATTATTTTCTCTATTTTATGAGCACCACTTTTTCTCTCTCAAAAATGTGTGTGATTGACTGGTAAGCAACACTAGGAGGAGTGCAAGCTTGTTCTATTTAAAGTGACCTGGGTCAACACACTGTCTGAATTTTTCTAAGTAGAAAAATGCTTCACATCAGGCCGAAGCTTAAACACATTAAAATTAAGTAATGCATGACAAAAACATACCTAGTTAATGTATGAAAAGGCCTGAAATGTGTTTAACAGTCAGGTGGTTTAGTAGTGGAAAATGTGAGAATCAGTACAGGTCAAAATTAGTTAATGATGTCTGAATGTAACTCCATGTGTGTTGTGCAATGTTTTTAACTGAAATGTATCACTGCATCAAGAAGTGTACAAGGAATGTTTCCTGTTCCTGCCTTAGTTAGGGTCAACTTATCCATTAGTGGCTTGGCACGATTACCTGAAGCTAAGTGTGAAGCATTCCCGTTCTCCCCATACCTGTGGATGGGTCTACAACTCTGGGCCCATTAGGGAGCCAGATTGGCAGGAAAACACACATCAGTGCCATGGATGTAAAAGATTTCAATTAAAGAAGGGCAGTGGAGTTCTCTTGGTGTTCTGGTAAACATTTATCCCTCAAGAAATATCACAAAAACAAATGATCTGCTCATTAACACAATGCTGTTCATGGGCCCTTGTGTGTAAATTGGTTGCCACATTTCCTATATTACAACAGCCACTACACTTCAAAAAGTACTTCATTGGCTGTAAAGCTCTTTTGGACATCCCGAGATTGGGAAAGGTGAGACATAAATGCAAATTCTTTTTTTTCTTTAACTCACAGTTGAAATAAACCCAGTAACGTCCCACTGTCAGGATGTATTATATTTATTACACATCCGAGTGTCTTATCATATAATGGTCTTTTTCCAATGTGTGTGAAAATATAAACTTTGTTGGTTACCATGGCAGGATTTGTAATACTTCTTGTTCCTTTGATAGGTGAACTATTGAAAGACTCACAGCACTACAAGTAATATCTGAAGAAAATGTGGGTTTTTATTATACTTTACCTAGAACATATATACACAAACAGTAACTGCACGAGCCACATCTACACACATTTCACTCTGCCGGGCTACATCCACAAATTCCTGGTCATGTGTGATGCAACATCACTTCCTCCAGTGACATTCACTCACAGCTTATTAAGGTGGTCCACTCTTAAGATCATCACACAACAGGAACTGCCCCATTGCTTGTGTTCCTTTGTCATATTTTAATACAACAGAAGAATGTATTCTGCATATGTATGTTTCTTTTTCAAGTGCTATAAAATGGTTCATGTAATTGCACCATATGCATTGCATATGTCTCATGTTTCAGGAGATCAGGATGTAGAATGGGTTTGGGTGGAGATGAGGAATGGTAGGGGAAAGAAGACAGTATTGGGGGTGGTTTACAGGCTCCCTAACAGTAACCATAATGTAGGACAAAGTATACAAAACGAAATAATGGGTGCTTGTGATAAAGGGATGTCAGTAATCATGGGTGATTTTTTTAAACTGGAAAAATCAGATTGGCAATAGTTGCCTGGATGAGGAGTTCATAGAATCGTTTCGAGATAGTTTCTTAGAGCAGCACATTGTGGAACCAACCAGAGAACAGGTTATATTAGACTTGATATTGTATAATATGACAGGATTAATTAATGACCTCAGAGTAAAGGCACCTCTAGGTAGCAGCGACCAGAATATGATTGAATTTTACATTCTGTTTGAAAGAGAGAAGAGTGAGTCTTAGACTAGTATTTTAAACTTAAAGAAGGGCAACTATGCGGGCATGAAAGCTGAGCTAGCTGAAGTGAACTGGGAGATAGATCAATAGAGAAGCAGTGGCAGACATTCAAGGGGATATTTCAGAATATTCAGAATAAGTATATTACTACTATAAAAATAAATAAACCCATCATCCATTTTAACTAAATAAGTTAAAGAAACCATCAATCTTAAGGAAAAAGCATATAATTGCACAAGGATGAGTGGCAGGTCAGATGTTTGGTCAGAATATAAAGAACAGCAGTGAATGACTAAAAGGTTAATCAGGAGAAATAAATTAGAGTATGAGAGGAAGCTAGCTAGAAATGTAAAAATGGATAGCAAGAGTTTCTACAGGTATTTAAAAAGGAAAAGAGTAAGTCAAGTGAGTGTTGGTCCTCTAGAGAGTGAGAATGGGGAGTTAATAGTAGATAATAAGGAATGGCGGATGAAATTAACAAATATTTTGCTTCTGTCTTCACTATAGAGGATTCTAAAACATTCCTGTAATAGCTGTAAATCAGGAGGTGGAAGGAAGGAGAGGAACTTGGTGAAATTACAATCACCAGGGAGGTGGTACTGACCAAACTGATGGAGCTGTGGGCTGACAAGTCCCCGGGTCCTGATGGTCTTCATTCTAGGGTCTTAAAAGAAGTGGCTAATGAGGTAGTAGATGCATTGGTGTTAATTTTTCAAAATTTGCTAGATTCTGGTAAGGTTCCATCAGACTGGAAAATAGCAAATATAATTCAAGAAGGGGGGAACGCAGAAAACAGGTAACTATAGGTCAGTTAGCTTGATGTCTGTCGTGGGGAAGGTGTTAGAGTCAATCATTAAGGAGGCTACAGCTGGGCACATGAAAAACTCAAGGTAATCGGGTATAGTCGACATGGCTTTGTGAAAGGAAGATCATGTTTAACTAATTTATTGGAGTTCTTTGAAGGAGTAACACGTGCCATGGATAAAGGGGAGCCCGTTGACGTACTGTACTTGTATTTCCAGAAGGCATTTGACAAGTTGCCACATAAAAGATTATTGCGCAAAGTAGGAGCTCATGGTGTAGTGGGTAACATATTAGCATTGATAGAAGATTGGCTGGCTGGCAGAAAACAGAGAGTATGCACAAATGGGTCCTTTTCTGATTGGCCTCCCATGGCCTCCCGCAGGGGTCTGTGCTGAGGCTTCAAATTTTTACAATTTATACCAATGACTTAGATGAAGGAAGCGATGGCATGGTAGCTAAATTTGCAGATGACACAAAGATAGGTAGGAAAGGATGTTTTGAAGAGGACATAAGGAGCTTGCAGACCAATATTGATAGGTTGAGTGACTGGGTGAAAATCTGGCAGATGGAGTATAATGTGGGAAAATGAGAAGTTGTTCACTTTAGTAGGAAGAATAAAAAAGCAGGGTATTACTTAAATGGAGAATGACTGCAGAATTCTGAGTTGCAGCGGGATCTAGGTGTTCTAATGCATGAGTTACAAAAAGGTAGTATGCAGGTACAGTAAGTAATAAAGAAGGCTAATGGATGCTATCCTTTATTACGAGAGGAATAGAGAATAAAAATAAGGATGTTATGCTTCAGTTGTACAGGGCATTGGTGGGACTACATCTTAAATACTGTGTGCAGTCTTGGCCTCCTTATTTAAGGAAGGATGTAAATGCTTTTGAGGTGGTTCAGAGGAGGTTTACTAGATGGACACCTGGAATCAGCAGGTTGTCTTATGAGGAAAGGTTGGATAGACTGGTCTTGTTTTCACTGGAGTTTAGAAGAGTGAGGGAAGACTTGATTGAAGAATATAAGATCCTGAATGGTCTTGCAAGGTGGATGTGGAGAGGATGTTTCCTCTTGTGAGGGAGTTCAGAACTAGAACACAGTTTAAAATTAGGGGTTGCACTTTTAGGACAGAGATGAGAAGACATTTTTTCTCTCAGAGGATTGTGTGACTTTGGAACCCTCTGCCTCAGAAGATGGTGAAGGCGGAGTCATTGAATAATTTCAAGGCAGGAGTAGATAGATTCTTGTTAGGCAGGGAATCAAAGGTTATCAGGGGTAGATGGGAATGTGGAATTCAAGACACAGATCAGCCATGATCTTATTAAATGGTGGAGCAGTCTAGAGGGGCCGAATGGCCTACTTCTGCTCCTAGTTCATATGTTCTAGGAATAAATTGTTTTTTTGCAATAGAATTTAAAATGATCATTTACAGCAGCAATGTCTTTGCTGTACCTTCCTGGAGTGGTATAATGGCTTTCGAGTGCTGGGACATGCTGGGTTGCAGTATCTAGACACCTAGGAGAAATTTATGAATTGGTTTGCAACATTACTTGTTTCTTTGATATGTGAACTATTGTAGGACCCATAGGACTACAAGTAATATTCAAAGAAAATTTTTGTTTTTATTATAACTTAACTAGAACATAAATATATATATATATACAAACAGTTACTGCACGAGCCACATCTAAGCACATCTCACTCTGTCGGGCTACACCCACAACTTTTTGGTCATGTGTGATGCAACATCACTTCCTCCAGTGACCTACGCTTACAGTTTCTTAAGTTGGTCTGCTCTTAAGGTCACACCACAACATCGCCCTTTTTTCCAAAGATAAAAACATATGTACAATACACAATGATGTTGCAGTTTGGACTAACTCTGCATTATTAAAACAAAACATTATTTTCAAGTGAATAAGTTTAACACTCTCTCAAACATGGAGGAGGTTTTCTTATTCATCTTGATTCTGTTATTGTAAACCACTTCCCAGGGCTGAGGTCGTCTTGATGGCTCCTCTGAGACTCTGGTGACTCGGAACTCTGGTCAGCATGTTCTTCCTCTGCACTCGTAGATGCTGTACGTTTATCTTCATATTTTGTCTTTGAACGTGTCCGTAATGCCACAGGGTTGTTACATGAAGTGTTGTCATGCAGCTCTCTGAGTTGACTTTGGTTCTGTTTGAGAATCGCACTATTGGGTGCCTGAAGCTCGTAAGGTCTCAGCTGGTTATATATCCAAGCAACCTCTGGATGCAAGATAAAGGAAAATCCCAAGGCGTTTTATAAATATATTAAGGGCGAGAGGATAACCAGGGAAAGAGTAGGGCAAATTAAGGACCAAAGTGGCAATCTGTGTGTGCAGCCGGAGGACATAGGTGATGTTTTAAATTATTACTTTTCATCTATGTTCACTCTGGAGAAGGACGATGTAGGTGTAGAGATCAGGGAGGGGGATTGTGATATACTTGAACAAATTAACATTGAAAGGGAGGAGGTATTAGTGGTTTTAGTGGGTTTAAAAATGGATACATCCTCAGACCCAGATGAGATGTATCCCAGGCTGCTATGTGAGGCATGGGAGGAGATTGCAGGGGCTCTGACATAAATTTTCAAATCCTCTCTGGCCACAGGAGAAGTGCCAGAGGACTGGAGGACAGTGAATGTGGTACTATTATTCAAGAAAGGTATTAAGGATATACTAGGTAATTACAGGCCAGTGAGTCTAACATCAGTGGTAGGGAAACAATTGTAAAAAATTCTGAGGGACAGGATTAATCTCCACTTGGAGAGGCAGGGATTAATCAAAGATAGTCAGCATGGCTTTGTCAAGGGGAGATCATGTCTAACAAATTTGATTGAATGTTTTGAGGAGGTGACTAGGTGTGTAGATGAGGGTAAAGCAGTTGATGTAGCCTACATGGACTTCAGTAAGGCTTTTGATAAGGTCCCACATGGGAGATTGGTCAAGAAGGTAAGAGCCCATGGGATCCAGTGTCATTTGGCAAATTCGATCCAAAATTGGCTTAGTGACAGGAGGCAGAGGGTGAATGTCGAGGGTTGTTTTTGCGATTGGAAGCCTGTGACCAGTGGTGTACCGCAGGGATCGGTGCTGGGACCCTTGCTGTTTGTAGTTTACATTAATGATTTAGATGTGAATATAGGAGGTATGACCAGTAAGTTCGCAGATGGCACGAAAATTGGTGGTGTTGTAAATAGTGAGGAGGAAAGCCTCAGATTACAGGACGATATAGATGGGCTGGTAAGATGCAGAGCAGTGGCAAATGGAATTTAATCCTGAGAAGTGTGAGGTGATGCATTTTGGGAGGACTAACAAGGCAAGGGACTATACAATGGATGGTAGGATCCTAGGAAGTACAGAGGGTCAGAGGGACCTTGGTGTACTTGTCCATAGATCACTGAAGGAAGCAGCACAGGTAGATAAGGCGGTTAGGAAGGCATATGGGATACTTGCCTTTATTAGCCGAGGCATAGAATATAAGAGCAGGGAGGCTATGATGGAGCTATATAAAACGTTAGTTAGGCCACAGCTGGAGGGCTGTGTACAGTTCTGGTCGCCACACTATGGGAAGGATGTGATTACACTGGAGAGGGTGCAGAGGAGATTCACCAGGATGTTGCCTGGGTTGGAGCATTTCAGCTATGAAGAGAGACTGGATAGGCTAGAGTTGTTTTCCTTTGAGCAGAGAAAGCTGAGGAGGACATGATTGAGGTATACAAAATGATGAGGGGCATTGGTAGGGGAGATAGGAAGAAACTTTTTCCCTTAGTGGAGGGGTCAATAACCAGGGGGCATAAATTTAAGGTAAGGGGCAGGAGTCTTAGAGGGGATTTGAGGAAAATATTTTTCACCCAGAGGGTGTTTGGAATCTGGAACACATTGCCTGAAGGTGTGGTAGAGGAAGGAACCCTCACAACATTTCAGATGTATTTAGATGAGCACTTGAAATGCCATAGCATACAAGGTTATGGTCCAAGTGCTGGAAAATGGGATTAGAATAGATAGGCTTGATGGCCAGCACGGACACGATGGGCCGAAGGGCCTGTTTCTGTGCTGTATAACTCTATGACTCTATGTCACGTGATTGAGGACCCTGATCTTCTGTCCTACTCGCAATCGAGCTAATTCTGGTCCTGCTTGCCTGTCATATGATAACTTTATCATCCCTTGTTTAGAAAGCTTAGAAAAATTATGACTGGCAACTTCTCCAATCACTGACAATCCCTCTGGCCTGCGGGTTCTTGCTGCAATGAACTGAAGCCTGAGGAGAGACTCCTGGTCATATCACCTCTTTGTGTCAAGACTCCTAGCCTTTGTGTCGTCCTCTACATGGATCGGACCTGGGTATTTTCTACCATCTTTGGTGGTTACTGACTTCATATATTGTGATAATTTGTAAAGCTCGGCATACTGGAAGTCCTGAGACAGCTGGTCCAATTGTGTCTACAATATAAAACATTTGTGGCAGTCATTCGGAGCTCTCATAGCTGCACTGTAAGGTTATTGTTCCAATGCACTTGATTGCACAAACATTGTCGACAGTCAGCCTAGTCATGGTGGGTTGTACATATCCTTCGCTCTGATGTCTACCCTTACTCTGAGCTTATGCTTGCCACTCTTCTGCGGACACATAATCCCGATCATGGCGAATGCCTCAGATTGCGTGATAGCATTGACATACTGATCCAAATTAACAATGTGGAAGGCTTGCTTGCTGTTCACACGAGTGCATTCTTCATCCATGTCCTCCTGACAATCTGTCTCTCCTTGCTGACCTTGTGTACCTGTTTGGGCTTTTGTTTTGTGTTGGCATAGCTTTTGTCACGTTTGCCATCCTTTCGTGAAGCCGTTCTCTCTGTATGTGATCTGCCACTATTCCTGGGTGCAGTATCTGAGCTCAGCCTTCTGCACTGCCTTGCCCAATGTCCTTGCATACCACATGTTTTGCACTTGTCCTGGTACATTGGACAGCTGCGAATTGGGTGAGTCAGATCACATTTGCCTCAAGGCTTAGCAGACTTCCGAGGCATGGTAAGAGTACCAATTGTTGTAGCCACGCCCAACGCTTGTAACTGTTGGCACCCAGCCATGATGGCTTCAAATTTCCTTCCATCATTAAGCACTGCATCCATGATGTGCCCTTTCTGCTTTTCTAGCAGGTCTTTTTGAAAGGCCTCTATTGGTGTAGACACAATTACTAGCTCTATAACCTGTTCTGACAATTCATTATCTGTGAAGTCCCATTCTTGAGCTTTGTCTTGGCTTCTTGCAACAAACTGGTCAATAGACTCATCTAGCCTTTGCCAGTAGGTCATAAACTCAAGTCTATATACTCAGAAATTTACAAACAACACTCAAGAAGCTCAAAACCATCCAGGGTAAAGCAGCCTCTTGATCGGCACCTCTTCCACCACCTTAAACATTCACTCTCTCGACCCCCCAGTGCACATTGGCAACAGTGTGTTCCATTAACATGTTATCATGCAATTACAGCAAGCAGTTAGGAAGGAAAATGGTATGTTAGCTTTTGTTACAAAGGGATTAGCGTATAAGAGTAAAGCAGTCTTACGAAAATTATACAGGGCATTGGTGAGTTCACACCTGGAGTACTGTGTGCAGTTTTGGTCTCCTTACCTAAGAGAGGACGTACTTGCCCTAGGGACCAGGATTGTGAGAATAGTGGAGACCATCCGGGGTGACTGGTAAATACTAGGGTGGGGAGGATAATAGGGGCAAACACAAAGGATAATGGATAACAGGCTGGGGAAGTGGATCAGCAATGGTTTAGGAAGAAGTGAATGGAAGTTTTAAATGATTTGGGGGTCAGTAGCTTAACCATATAGTCTGAAAATATGGCGAGTAACATGCATTGCTATAGATAGTCAATTCTACTAAAGTGAATTTAGGCCTAGCAGTTGCTGTTCTGAAGTCAATCCTCTTTCTCTGAGTTAATTGCTGTGTTTGAAGAGTCACTGGTCGAAATAACAAGTACCATTATGTCTAAGGTGAGAGACATTGTTCAGGACCTTGGATAGTGGTGTTGGTAATCTGTCTACCCACTTGATTGCATTGACCCTGATAACATCAATGATCACGGACACTGTTCCTGAAAAAAATTATTGGAGGCAGTCTAGTCTGGATACTGGCTTTAATTTATCGTAACAAGTGCTTAGAATGATGAAGTTACATGAACAACAACAATATACATTTTTGTAGCACTTGTGACACTTAGGGTGACATCTCAGAGCTTCACAACATGGATGACAAAGATTGGCAACTAAGCAGGAAGGAGGGAGGGAGAGCAAATAGAAGTGAGGGTGGTAAAAGCAAAATCAAAGAAAAGGGTCAGAAGAAGATTTTTAAAAGCAGGGAGGAAATATTAAGATAGTTCCAAAGGTTGGGATATTCTGGCTGAATGAGTTGCTGTCAATAGTTGGAGGGGATTGGACGGGATAAGACCATAGATAGATACAAAGATGAGGACAAAGACCTTCAAATCAATTCACTGGGTCAGAGAGCCAGTAGAACTTTGTGAGGATGGGAGTTGTGAGCCTGAGGGCCTTTGTGTGGTGAGGTAAGAGGCTTCAACATTCAGGATAAATTGGGAAAGCTGAAAGGGGTGCAGGGAGAAACCAGGCTAGGACAGCGTTAGGAATTCCATGCATCAAGGTGACAAAGGCAATGTGAGGGAATGAGAAAATAATCCAGTTACATTTGGATTGTGTGTTCAGTAGAAGAATGCTTTAAGCTATTGATTGGGGAATGCAGTGAGAGGAGGAATACCATGCATTGTTGCAGTTTCTTCTATAACTTAACTCCTTGAACATAATGTTCTTTGCAATTATTCTGCATCTCTGATTATGGATGAATTCTTTACACTGATACATATGGGAGGCAAAATCAGCTTTAACAAAAACAGAAATTGAACTCTGTCAGGCAAATCCCCCACCTGCCAAGATTGAGGCACACATTATTTCGCCACATTAACATTGAAACTTAAAATTGCAAGCCCCTGACTGGAAAGACATTTGCATAGTACCAGACAGTGTTGGAACAAAGGAACCGGTCCCTGCCCCAATACACAGAAAAGACCTGGTCAAAACAGTCGGTTTCGTGACCATCTGCTGGCTAACTAGAGGAGTTTTAAATTGGAAAAACAGAATTTGAACTCAGAAAGCCATGTGCTCCCTGTTGGAAAAGAACCTCCTCTCCAGTCCTGCTTGCCTCCATCTCTTTCCCATGGAACTGAATCTTGTGGAACACGTGAAACCCAAAGAGAGAAAAGGCTCCTATGCGAACAAGGTTTAAGAAGAACAATGGGCCCTGACGAACAGCCAAGACTACCTACAATCAAGTGAGCTCGAAGCACAGTAAACAATAAACACTTCTGATATTGCCTCAAATCCTTCCCTACTATATTTTCCTCTCCTCTTTTCAGTCCTTATTTGCAAATGTGTATCGCGTGTGCATGCTAGCTTGGACACGTTGTATATCTATAGGCGTTAACCGTATTAAAGTTTAAGTTTAAATTTGAATAACATTTCATCGTTCTTCTTTAAACCTCAGAAAACCTGTGTGAATGGGTTTCTTTATCTTATAATTGGAAAGTTGTGAACAAGGATTCACAAAAGGGGAACTCAAAACACAGTGTGTTTAAAATTAAACCCTGTTACAATAAGATCAGGTGAAGACAGTAACAGACTCCCAGATACCTTTCTCACCTGGTTGTAACAAACTCGTACAAATTCTTAAAAAAAAAAGCTTTAAAGGGAGTTATTTTAGGTTCCAAGTTAAGGCTGGCTAACACAGAGAACATCTAATTAGCATTGATAAATTATAATTTGATTAGATGCAAATACGTGGCAAAGATCATCTTACTGCAGTGATATTTTAAAGACTATATAAGTATCAAATTAAAAATAATTTCAGGTTAATTTAGCATTTGAGTTGCATGGAAACTACAATGTTCATTACAGGCCATTCAAATTATATCACTTTGCCTCCTGCAATTTCTTGTGGTTTAAATAAGTTTGCACACCCCACTCCCTCTTCACAACCTGCTCCCTGTTCAAAACCTGCTCCCGATTCACACCCTGCTGCCTTTACATACCCTTCTTCCTTTCTCAAAGATATTGGGGCAGGGGTAACTTGGGGTAAGTTTGGTTTGGTGGGCAAGAGGAAGAAAGAGAAGCAGCAGAGTTAGATGGATGGATGATCTCAATCTCAGTCACAAATAATTCCATAAGTTCCTCGCACTTCTTGTTTAAGATGAGGTTGGAGGGGACATGGAAGATAGGTTTGAGGACAAAGTTGATATTGTAGAACAGAATCTGGGAGTTATCTTTGCATTCCAGGATGATGGCTTTAAATTTCCTTCTATGATTGAGTAGTACATCTATGGTGTGCCTTTTCTTCTTTTATATCAGGTCTTTTTGAAAAGCCTGTAGTAGGGTAGGTATGATTACTAACTCTATAACCTGTTCTGACAATTCAATATCTGTGAAGTCACATTCTTGAGCTTTGTTTCAGCACCTTGCAACAAACTGGCCAATGGACTCATCTTGACTTTGCTGGTAGGTCATAAGCTCAAGCCTATGGACTCAGAAATTGACCTTCACCTTGAATTAGTCCTCCAGGAATGTCCATAGCTTGCTAGGGTCCTTCTGATCCTCAGCTGACAATTCTGATGTGTTGATCCATTGGAGGCCCTTTTTGCCTAGTGCAATCTTGATTTTCATAGCTTGTTTCTCTGATTTGGTCACTTCTTGATCCAGGAAACACAATTCTATCCACGGACGAAACAGTTTAAATTCAGATGCTATGTCTGATGCCTTCCAATCCATAGTTGGACACGTGAAAGCCATTTTCTCGATGATTCTGTTTTTTAAAATAAATATAGGAATTTTTACAGGTTTTTCTTTTCACAGGCACACTTCTTTTACAGGCTCTGTACTTTATAGGTTTTCTGTTTCACAGGTACAGCTTTCTGTTTCCTTTTTTAGACAGATATTTTTTTTGCAGGTCTGCCCTTTTAAGAGTGAGATGACAGCTGCTTTATTTACACAGTTTGTTCATTTTTGTAGCTGAGAGAGCAGTTATTATTCTTTGCAGACGGCTGCAGTTTGCAGTACCAGCAGCTGCCACAGCTAGTCTTTTACATTGTGCTGGACGTCCAGTGGTGCTGTTGAGTTCTTACCACTCTTTTTTGTCTTAGGCTCTGCCCATTAAGCAAAAGAAATTGGGAAAACTAAAGCTTTTTTCAACCCACTGTTGAAGTTCCAAATTGGGGTAAGGCCAATTTTACTAAGCTGAGAAGTGATTGAGCAAAAGTGGACTGAAAATAGCTACTTGAAGGTAAATCAGGGTCAGAGCAGTGGGAGGCATTCAAAGGGGAGATTCAAGGGGTTCAGAATAAACATGTTCCCACAAAAAACAAAGGTGCGATGGCTAAATCTAGAGACCCCTGATGTCAAGGGGTTACAGGGTATTATAAGGCAGAAAAGAAAAGCTTATGTCAGACACCGAGAACTCAATACTTCAGAAAGCCAAGAGGAGTATCGAAAGTGGAGGGCTGAAGTCAAAGAGGAAATTAGGAAAGCAAAGCGAGGGCATGAAAGAATCTTGGCAAGTAAAATCAAGGAGAGCCCAAAGATGTTTTATCAATACATTAAGAGTAAGAGAATAACTAAGGAAAGAGTAGGGCCCATAAAAGACCAAAAACGTAACCTATGTGTGGAGGCAGAATATGTGGGTATAGTTCTAATGAACACTTTGTGTTTGCCTTCACAAAAGAGGCGGATGATGCAGACATTGTAGTTAATGAGGGGGAGTATGAAGTATTGGATGTGATAAACATAGGGAGAGAGGAATTATTAAGTGGATTAGCATCCTTGAAAGTGGATAAATCACCTGGGCCAGAAAAAAAAAAGAAGCCAGAGAGGAAATAGCGGAAGGTCTGACCATCATTTTCCAATATTCACTGGATATAAGTGTGGTGCTGGAGGATTAGATGTTTGTTAATGTTTTACCTCTGTTTAAAAAGGGAGTGAGGGATGGACCAAATACCTACGGGCCAGTCAGTATAACCTCAATAGTGGGAAAATTATTGGAATCAATTCTGAGAGACAGGGTGAATTGTCACTTAGAAAGGCATGGATTAATCAAGGATAGTCAGCATAGATTTGTTAAAGGAAGGTCATGTCTGACTAACTTGATAGTATTTTTTGAGGAAGTAACAAGGGGGATTGAGGAGGGTAGTGCAGTTGATGTGGTCTACTTGGATTTTAGCAAGGCTTTTGACAAGGTCCCACGTGGCAGTCTGGTTAAAAAAAAAGCACATGGGATCCAGAGGAATGTAGCAAGCTGGATATAAAATTGGCTGAGTGGCAGCAAAACAAAGGGTGATTGTTAACGAGTGTTTTTGCAACTGGAAGGCTGTTTCCAGTGGCGTTCCACAGGGGTCAGTAATAGGTCCCCTGCTTTTTGTGGCACGTATTAACAATTTGGATATAAATGTAGGGGGAATGATCAAGAAGTTTGCAGACAACACAAAAATTGGCTGCATGGTTGATAGCAAGGAGGATAGTTGCAGGCTGCAGGAAGTTATCAATAGACCTGTCAGGTGAGCAGAAAAGCGGCAAAATAGAATTTAACCCAGAAAAGTATGAGGTGATGCATTTGGGGAGGTCAAACAAGGGAGGATACTAAGAGGTGTAGAGGAATGGGAGGATACTAAGAGGTGTAGAGGAAGTGAGGGGCCTCGTAGTGTAGGTCCACAGATTCCTGAAATTAGCAGGATAGGTCAATAGAGTGGTTAGGAAGGCATATGGAATCCTTTCCATTATTAGCTGAGACATGGAATAAAATAGTATGCTTTCAGGATAGTTTCTTGGAACAGTACGTTCTGGAGCTAACCAGAGAGCAGACTATACTGGACCTGGTATTGTGCAACAAAGTAGGATTAATTAATGATCTCATAGTTAAGGAGCCCCTAGGTAGCAGTGATCATAATATGTTTGAATTTTACATTCAGTTTGAGGGAGAGAAGAGTGGGTCCGAGACCAGTAATTTAAACTTAAATAAGGGAAATTATGAGGGCATGAAAGCAGAGCTAGCTAAATTAAACTGGCAAATTAGGTTAAGGGATAGATCAATAGAGATGCAGCGACAGACATTTAAGGGGATATTTCAGAATATACAGAATAGATACATTCCAATGAGAAAGAAAAATTCCATGGGGGGGGGGGGGGGGGGGTGGGGGGTGTGGGTGGCGCCATCCATGGTTAACTAAAATAGTTAAAGATAGTAACAAGCTTAAAGAAAAAGCATATAATTGCACAAAGATGGGTTGCAGGTCAGAAGATTGGACAGAATATAAAAAACAGCAAAGATTGACTAAAAGATTGATAAGGAAGGTAAAAGTAGAGTACAAGAGAAAGCTATCTAGAAAAATAAAGACAGATAGTAAGAGTTTCTACAGATATTTTAAAAAGAAAAGTGTTAACAAAGTGAATGTTGGTCCTATAGAAAATGTCTGGGGAATTAATAATGGATAATAAGGAGATGGCAGATGAATTGAATAGATATTTTGGATCAGTCTTCACTATAGAAGATACAAATAACATCCCAGAATTAGCTGTAAGTCAGGAAATGGAAGAGAGGGAGGAACTCAAGAAAATTACAATCACCAGGGAAATGGTACTGAACAGATTGTGGGAGCCGTGGTCTGACAAGTGCCCGGGTCCTGATGGACTTCATCCTAGGGTGTTAAAAGAAGTGGCTAGTGAGATAGTTGATGCATAGTTTTAATTTTCCAAAATTCCCCAGATTCAGTAAAGGTTCCGCTAGACTGGAAAATAGTGAATGTAACTCCTTTATTCAAAAAGGGAGGGAGACAGAATGTAGGAAACTATAGGCCAGTTAACTTAACATCTGTCTTAGGGAAAATGCTATAAGCTATTATTAAAGATGTTATAGCAGGGCACATAGAAAAATTCAAGGTAATCAGGCAGAGTCAACATGGTTTTGTGAAAGGGAAATCATGTTTAACCAATTTATTGGAGTTCTTTGAGGGATTTGCTGTGGATGAAGGGGAACCGGTGGATGTATTATACTTAGATTTCCAGAAGGCATTTGATAAGGTGCCACATCAAAGGTTATTGCGGAAAATAAAAGCTCATGGTGTAGGGGGTAACGTATTGGCATGGATGGCAGATTGGCTAGCTAACAGGAAACAGAGAGTAGACATAAATGGGTCACTTTCTGGTTGGCAAGATGTAACAAATAGTGTGCCACAGGGATCTGTGCTGGGGCCTCAACTTTTTACAATTTATATAAATGACTTAGATGAAGGGACCGAAGGTATGGTTGCTAAATTTGCTGATGACACAAAGATACGTAGGAAAGTAAGTTGTGAAGAGGACATAAGGAGGCTACAAAGGGATATAGATAGGTTAAGAGAGTGGGAAAATGTGAAGTTGTCTATTTTGGCAGGAAGAATAACAAAGAAGCATATTATCTAAATGGTGTGAGATTGTGGAGCTCTGAGATGCAGAAGGATCTGGGTGTCCTAGTGCATGAATCGCAAAAGGTTAGTATGCAGGTACAGCACATAATTAGGAAAGCTAATAGAATGTTATCGTTTTCGCGAGAGGAATTTAATGCAAAAGTAGGGAGGTTATGCTTCAGTTATACAGGGCATTGGTGAGACCACATCTGGAGTACTGTGTACAGTATTGTTTATCTAAGGAGGATGTAAATGCGTTGGAAGCAGTTCAAAGAAGATTTATTAGACTGATACCTGGAATGGGCGGGCTATCTTATGAGGAAAGATTGGACAGGCTAGGCTTGTATCCGCTGGAATTCAGATTGAAACATATAAGATCCTGAGGGGTCTTGACAGGGTGGATGTGCAAAGAATGTTTCCCCTTGTTGGAGAATCTAGAACCAGGGGTCACTGTTTAAAAATAAGTGTTCGCCCATTTAAGACAGAGATGAGGGGAAATGTTTTCTCTCAGAGGGTTGTGACTCTTTGGAATGCTCTTCCTCAAAAGGCGGTGGAAGCAGAGTCTTTGAATATGTTTAAGGCAAAGGTAGATAGATTCTTGATAAGCAAGGGGGTGAAAGGATATCGGGGGTAGGTGGTAATGTGGAGTAATCAGTTCAGCCATGAACTTATTGAATGGCAGAGCAGGCTCGAGGGGCCGAGTGGCCTACTCCTGCACCTAATTCGTATGTTTGTATGTACGTATAAGAGTAGGGAGGTTATGCTGGAACTATATTAATCATTGGTTAGGCCACAACTTGAGTGCTGCGTGCAGTTCTGGTCACCTTATTACAGAAAGGATATAATTATACTAGAGAATGTACAGAGGAGATTTACGAGGATGTTGCCAGGACTGGAAAGTTGAGGAAAGATTAAACAGGCTGGGGTTGTTCTCCTTGGAACAGAGGACACTGGGGGGATGTACAAAATTGTGAGGAGCCCGGATAGAGTGGATGGGAAGGGCTTATTTACCTTAGCAGAGCAGTCAATGACTAGGGGGCATAGATTTAAAGTGATTGATAGAAGGTTTAGAGGGGAGATGAGGAAACATTTTTTAATCCAGAGAGTGATGGGAGTCTGGAACTCACTGCCTGAAAGGGTGGTAGAGGCAGAAAACGTCATCTCATTTAAAAGGTGCCTGGTTGTGCACTTGAAATGCTGTAACCTGCAGGGTATGAAACAAATGCTGGAATGTGGGATTAGAATGGACAAATTTTTTTTCAGGTGGCGCAGACACAATGGGCCAAGTGGTCTCTTTCTGTGCCGTAAACATTCTATGATTCACTGCCAGTGAGCAGTTTCGACAGAGGCGATCATAGTCTGATATTGCTTGATGTGGTTCAGCCAGATCAGATGATGAATGGCTAAACCAGCCATGCACTGTAAACATTCAAATCTGTTTCCATTGGACTTAAGGAGTGAAGTTGGGGGCTGCAATGGGAAATGACCAGTATGGACAGAGTAAGGGTTTTAGTGGGGACAAAGGCATCAAAGGTGATGATAGAGGTGTAATTGAGCAGATCAATGGCTGCAAAAGCAGCGTGATGAAAAATGACAAAAGAAAGGCTCAACAGTTGGGCATCTGAAAGTTTTTTAAAATTCATTCGTGAGATATAAGCATTGCCAGTAAGACCAGCATTTTATTGCCCATCACTAATTGTCCTTGAGAAGGTGGTGGTGAGCCACTTTCTTGAACTGTTACGGTCCATGTGGTGTAGGTACACCCACAGTGCTATTAGGGAGGGAGTTCCAAGATTTTGACCCAGTGACAGAGAAGAAGCAGTGATATAGCACCAAGTCAGAATGGTATGTGACTTGGGGGGTGGAACCTGCAGGTGGTGGTGTTCCCATGTGTCTGCTGCCCTTGTTCTTCTAGATGGCGGAGGTCACAGGTTTGGAAGGTGCTCTCAAAGGAGCCTTGGTGAGTTGCTACAGTGCACCTTGTAGATGTACTCCTGTGCGCCATTGTGCGCAGGTGGTGGAGGGAGTGAATGTTTAAGATGGTGAATGGGATGCCAGTCAGTGGGCTGCTTTTTCCTTTAAGGTGTTGAGCTTCTTGAGTGTTATTGGAACTGTACTGATCTAGGCAAGTGGACAGTATTCCATTACACTACTGACTTGTGCCATGTAGATGGTGGACAGGCTTTGGGGAGTCAAGAGATGAGTTTCTCACTGCAGAATTCCCAGCATCTAACTTGCTCTTGTAGCCACAGTATTTATATGGCTGGTCCAGTTAAGTTCCTGGTAAATTATGACCCCCAGGATGTTGATGGTGAGGGAATCAATGATGGTAATAGTAAAAAAAATTGTCTTACTTAACATTATCACTCTCATCAAGAAACCCTTCAAACAATTTTTGATGGTAATGCTGTTGAACATCAAGGGGAGATGGGTAGATTCTCTCTTGTTGGAGATGGTCATTGTCTGACACCTGCATGGTCCAAATGTTGCATGCCACTTATCAGCCCAAGCCTGTATGTTGTCCAGGTTTTGCTGCAAGCGGGCACCGACTGCTTCAATATCTGAGGAGTTGCGATTGGAACTGAACACTGTGGTGTCATCAGCAAACATCCCCACTCTGGCCTTAGGTTGGAGGGAAGGTCATTGTTGAAGCAGCTGACAATAGTTTGGCCTAGGACACTACCCTACCTAGGCACTACCTAGGAATTCTTACAACAATGTGTTGGGGCTGAGATGATTAATCTCCAATAACCAGAACCATCATCCTTTGCGCTAGGTATGATTCCAACCAGTGGAAAGTATTCCCACGATTCCCATTGACTTTGCTAAGACTCCTTCATGCCACATTCGGTCAAATGCTGCCTTGATGTCAAGGGCAGTCACTGTCACCTCACCTCTGGAATTCAGCTCTTTTGTCCATGTTTAGACCAAGGCTGTAATGAGTTCTGGAGCTCAGTGGTCCTGGCGGAACCTAAACTGAGCATCAGTGAGCAGGTTATTGCTGAGTAAGCTCTGCTTGATAGCACAATACCTCGCATCACTTTGCTGATGATCGAGAGTAGACTGATGGGGCGGTAACTGGCAAGATTGGATCTGTCCTGCTTGTGGACAGGACAGGCTTGGGCAATTTTCCACATTGTTGGGTAGATTCTAGTGTTGTAGCTCTACTGGAACAGCTTGGCTAGAGGCACGGCTAGTTCTGGGACACAAGTCTTCAGTACTGCAGACGAGATGTTTTCAGGCCGCTAGCCTTTGCTGTATCCAGTGCCTTCAGCCATTTCTTGATGTCACGTGGAGTGAATTGAATTGGCTGAAGAGTGGCAACTGTGATGCTGGGGACCTCAGGAGGAAGCCGAGATAAATCATCCACTTGGCACTTCTTGCTAAAGATGGATGCAAATGCTTCAATATTGTCTTTTGCACTGAAGTGCTGGGCTCCCCCATCATTGAGTGCTGTTGTAAGTGACTTGGGAGGGGCGGGGGTGGGGGTGGTGGTGTAGGTGGGGGGTGGTGGTAACCTTTTCCAGGGGCAGTGCAAAAGGAAGTGGGGTTGGAAGGAGGATTTGTGGTGATGGGTTCAAGGAAGTGATCACGGATGACCTTGTCTGTGATTGAGATGATGGGAATACAGCAGACCTCTATTCTGAGGATACCAGACACAGTTTATATGGGTATCTCACTACATTAGCTATTCACTTTAATGCCCTTGCATATTATCTGATTGAGATGTTCTTTCATGTTATTTTACTATCTCCTGCTTTTCTTTCATCGATTATGTCTGAGTGCTTGGAGTATCATTTTTGTTTCTTTTTTCTCTCCTCCTCCCTTATTTTCTAGTTCTACTAAAATGCTTTCTTCTTCCATTTTCAGTGCTAAATAAGGACCCAGCCCAAAATGTCATCTTGATATTTCCCTCTATGGGGTATTAACAGTTCTGGTGTGTTTTTTGAGAATTGTTTTGTTCTTGTTTCAGACTTCATGCATTTGGAGCAATTTACTTCCCATGTGAACTTTCTAGCATGTGTGATCTTGCACGTTAAATTTTATTTATTTTTAGTAAATACAATAGAATGCTATTCTATTCAGTTGAATTATCTTTAAATTCTGGTCAAAACTAATGGGATAAAAATGTAATCTGGGATAACAGTGTTCTGGCACACACATGTTGACATATTTCATCAGGGTGAAAATGGATTTGCATGGAACATGACAGCATGGAGATCATTTCCTTCACAGTGGAGGCTCAAAATTCAGGAAGATAGTGGCTTGGCTGGAATCTCACTTGTACCATTGCATGCTGAGCCAAAAGGAGGTGATATGGACTGGATTGGAAAATTGTGGAAATCAGACTTCAGTTTTTATGGACTCCTGATATAATGCAGAGTTCATTAAAATCCAAATTTCCTCAAAACAAGTTTCTGGTCACAAAATTCGGATGTGTAGCATCTGTTTGTTTGTCACTACAAGTACCGTTTTGCTTCCAAAATGGCGTCCACAGTAATCACGCACACTTCTGGGACTGACCAGATTGGACACCATTTTGGTGATTGTGTTAGCACACACACAGGTCGAAATATATTGTATGTATATCATATATATATATATATATATATATATATCATACGTCGAAAGTGTGCAGAGTGGGCAGCTTGTGACATCAATCAGCAGATAATCCTGATTTGACACCAACACTGCAATTTTGGAGCTCAACGCTCCAGCTAACACCCTCTCTTAACCTCACACAGCTAAACACACGTTCAGTAACAGGAAAGATCATCCATCAGTGCTAGTTAAGGAGATCATCAACTAATTTCAGGTCAGTTGTTGATTGGTTTCTACTGGCTCTTGCTGGGAATGTAGAAGTGTTTGGTGATTTCCAGAGTGGTTTAATGTTTATGAATTCTACAGGGAGTGGTGTGCGCTGTGTTGAAGGACTTTATCTTGACTTCAAGGATTCAGCAGAGACCACTTGCTCCCAGGCATGCGCGCCATAATTTACATCCCCTTTGGTCTACTGCATGATACAGAGAATAAGAAGATGAACAGACATGATGGGCTGAATGGCCTCCTTCAATGCCACAAATTTTGCATGTTTCTATGAACAGAGGTGACACAGATTAGAACAAGCTGCTGGAAGAGGGAACAATAGAAGCATGAGAAGAGCTCTCATCAGGAGGCCAATCGCAGTGAAGAACAGTGTGTTAGATATCTCTGCTTCACTAAGGAGATCCCCACTGAAATCTGCCACCTGCTGCAGCCACAACTGCAGCCTCAAGAGCAGGGCGAGGATGGTATTACAGAGATTGTGAAGGTGACCATGGCTATAAACTTTTATGCGGCTGGCTCCTTCCAGGCTGGAACAGGCAATATTTGCAAAATCTTCCAGTTCGTATCACTGTTGCATAAGGGAGGACACTGAGGCTCTATACTCCAAGAGAGTGGAATGTATTTAATTCTCCCTTGCCAGAGAAGCTGGCAGAGTGAGCACGTGAATTTGCAAAGACTGCAAGCTTTCAAATGGTGCAGGTTGCAGCTGGCTGCCACATGTCACTTTGCAGGTGCCGCATGTCCACTTTGAGCTGTACTGCAACTGGAAGGGATTCCACTCCCTCAACGTCCAACTGGTCGTTGGACGATACGCAGCGTATCATGCAGGTCAATGTCCAGTATCCTGGCAGGAGTCATGATGCCTTCATTCTGTAGCAGTACCATTTGCATTTGAACCACCTTGACAAGCTAGAGGCTGACTATTGGGTGACATGGGTTATCTGTTGACCATCTGGTTCATGACTTCAGTGTGTAACAGCACACAGTGAAATGTGATCGAACAGACTATTGGGGTGCTTAAGCAACCCGTCCACTGCCTGGACTGCTCTGAAGGAGCCCTGTACTCAGCAGAGTGGGTATCAAGATTCCTGGTGGTCTACTGCATGCTGCACAATCTTGCCAGCATGAGGGCACAGACCTTGCCACCAGCTATACAGTGACCAGCTGAGGAGGAGAAGCAGGAGAGAGAAGAGGAAGAGAAGGAAGAGGAGCAGGTGGAAGGGGGAAGGCAATCAACACAACCCCTTTCTGGCTGAGTGCTCTATAATAAACTCATTAGACTGCAGTAGCAGTGAATGCAATCCCAATTCCCCATTCGCCAACAGCTCGACACCTTATCATCCCTCTGTTATTGGCCATCACTGCGTCCTCTTGGCCACAATGCTAACATAAAAGTTACCGCTAGACAAATATTCCAACTCAAATTTATAAATCAAACATTGACATATTGCATTCAAAAGTCAACTGAACACCCTTTCGAATTCCCTTAGTGCCTGTCTTCCGTGTGCCTTTGCCTCAGTTGGTGTTCCGAAGCAATGTTATCCCAGTAGTTGATGCATGGCTAGTGAATGCAGGTGGCCTTGCAGGATAAGTTACAGCAGATTGGCATGCGTGGCAGCTGTTTGTGCTGGCTGGCTGACAGGCAGTAGCAAGGGAACTGGCAGAGTGGCAGGGGTGGAAGGACAAATGCTGTCATCCTGAGAAAGGACAGCAGGTTTATGCTGCATGAAGGCACAGCCACTCTGCTGGTGTGGCAGCTCAGCAATCCTAGCAATGTGTTGGAGGACAGATTGCTGCACTGCTGAGACACCCCGCAAGCCCCCTTGAACACTTATATGAAGAGCTATGATGGCAGCAGTTTGAGCCTTCAGGAAGTAAGCTGAGCTTGCATGAGAGCAGTCAGCTTATGTGGCAATAAGCTGAGCTTGCATGACTTAATTCTGAGCTTCTACTACAGCACTCAAATGTTGGATGGCTTCTGCTTCTACTGCAATGTAAGCTGAGATATCAGCCATCAGATTCTGCATCATGGATGGGTCCATGGGAACGTAAGAACATAGGAACAGGAGTAGGCCATTTAGCCCCTCCAGCCTGTTTTGCTATTCAGTCAGATCGTGGCTGATTTGCAACCTAACTCCATATACCAACTTTGTCTCATATTCTTTGATCCCTTTGGCTTTAAAAAATCTATCAGTCTCAGTTTTAAAATGAACAATTTATCTAACACATTTGCAGAAGAGGTCCACACTCCTACCATACCTTGCGTGAAGAAGTGTTTCCTAACTTCAATCTTGAAAACTCCGGCTCTGATTTTTTTCACTACCCTCCATAGTCCTAGACTCCTTAACTAGTGGAAATAATTTCTTCCAATCTACCCTATCTATTCCCTTAATATTTTGAACATGGGCTTCAACATTAGCTACAGTTTCTTATGAGCGGTTTTATCAAATGCCTTCTGGAAATCCATATAAGTGACAACCATTGGTATTCTGTTGTCCAGGGAGGCAGTGGTGTAGTGGTTATATCAGTAAACCTAGTAGTTCAAGTGTCTAGACTAATGCTCTGGGGTCATAGGTTCAAATCCCACCACAGCAGGTGATGGAATTTGAATTAAATTAATAAATCTAGAATTAAAAGCTAACCTAATGGTGACCATGAAGCCATTATTGTAAAAACCCATATGGTTTACTAATATCCTTTAAGGAAGGAAATATGCTGTCCTTATCTGGTCTGGCCTACATGTGACTCCAGACCCACAGCAATGTGGTTGACTCTTAACTACCCTCTGAAATAGCCTAGCAAGCCACTCAGTTATTTAAACCACTACAAAGTGTAAAAAAAGGAATGAATCCAGATGGACCACCCAGCATTGATCTAAGCACTGGAAACAAGAATGGCAAACACTGCAAAGTCCTCCTTACTAACATCTGGGGGCTTGTGTCAAAATTGAGAGAGTTGTCCCACAGACTAGTCAAGCAGCAGCCCAAAATAGTCATACTCACAGAATCATACTTTACAGACAATGTCCCAGATATCACCATCCCTCAATATGTCCTGTACCACTAGCAGGACAGACCCACCAGAGGTGGTGGCACAGTGGTATACAGTAGGGACGGAGTTGCCCTGTGAGTTTTCAATATTGCCTCCAGAAGTTTGCTGTCATCAGGCCAAACAAGGGCAAGGAAACCTCCTACTGATTACCACCTACCGTGCCCCCTCAGCAGATGAATCAGTGCTTCTTCCAATTGGTGTTCAACATGAAGAAGCACGGAGGGTAGGAAGGGCACACAATGTACTCTGGGTGAGGAACTTCAATATCCATCACCAAGAGTGGTTTAGTAGCATCACTACTGATCGAGCTGGCCTAAAGGACATAGCTGCCAGACTGGGTCTGCGGCAAGTGGTGAGGGAACCAACAAGAGGAAAAATCTACTTGATCTCATCCTCACCAATTTACCTTTCGCAGATGCACCTGTCCATGACAGCATTGATAGGACTGACCACTGCACAGTCCGAGCTGAATTTTTCCAGCTCACCGCCGAGCTCAAAAACGACGGGATGCATGCATGAGATGATGTGGAGGGAGCAGGCGCTACAACCCCAGCAATGGCGTCCACGCCACTGCACAGGCATTTTGAAAGGGTTTCCAGCCTTCAGTTTAATTAAATTTTTAAACAGGAGTAACAAAATTAAAGAGAGAAATTGAATGAAAGTTTTATCCCCTCTCCCACCCCGCAATGCCTAACCTCTTTATTAATTGCCCTCTCCCTCAAAAAGAATTACCTAGCGATCCTGACCTTTCCCCTCCCAAAGTTTGTAACCTTTTACCTTCAACCCATTCCCACCATCCCCTTCCACCAATCGCAATGGTTTTCCCTGCGCACCCCCCCCATCCCAACCAGTGTTCCACCTCGGATCTCCAAATGGAGATCCGAAGGCGTGGGAGTTCCGGCAACCGACTAGAATATTGCAGTGGGATGGCCAGCGGCAGCAGGTAAGTGATTTATTTATTAATTTGAATGCACTAACATATACAAATTGTGATGGTGCCGCTGAGTGTCGGGGGTGGGGGGCTGCCACGAGGTCTTGCTGCCACTGGAAATATGGGGCGGGGCCTTCCTGGCATCAAGGCCTGTGGCAGGCCTCTCCTAGAGGTGTTTTCCAGGGCACCCACCAGGAACCCTGATGTCAGGGGCCCGGTAAAATTGAGCCCTCCTTGTGGAAACCAAGTCTCGTCTTCACATTGAGGATACCCACCATCGTGTTGTGTGGCACTACCACTGTGCTAAATGGGATAGATGTCGAACAGATCTAGCAACTCAAAACTGGGCATCCATGAGGTACTGTGGGCCATCAGTGTATTCAACCACAATCTTTAACCTCATGACCCAGCATATCCCCTACTCTACCATTGCCATCAAGCTGGGGGACCAACGCTGGTTCAACGAAGAGTGCAGGAGGGCATACCAGAAGCAGCACCAGGCATACCTAAAAATGAGGAATCGGCCTGGTGAAGCTACAACACAGGACTACTTGCATGCAAACAACAGAAGCAGCATGCAATAGGCAGGGCTAAGAGATCCCACAACCAAAGGATCAGATCTAAGCTCTGCAGTCCTGCCACATCCAGTAGTGAATGGTGGTGGACAATTAAACAACTAACAGGAGGAGGATGCTCCACAAATATTCCCATCCTCAATGATGGGGGAGCCCAGCACATCAGTGTAAAAGGCAAGGCTGAAGCATTTGCATCCATCTGCAGCCAGAAGTGCCAAGTGGATGATCCATCTCAGCCTCCTCCTGAGGTCCCCAGCATCACAGATGCCAGTCTTCAGCCAATCCAATTCACTCCACATGATATCAAGAAACAGCTGAAGGCACTGGATACTGCAAAGGCTATGGGCCCTGACAACATTCCGGCAATAGTACTGAAGACATGTGCTCCGGAACTAGCTGCACCCCTAGCCAAGCTGTTCCAGTACAGCTACAACTACTGGCATTGACCCAGAAATGTGGAAAATTGCCCAGGTATTTCCTGTACACAAAAAGCAAGACAAATCCAACCTGGCCAATTACTGCCCCATCAGTCTACTCATCAGCAAAGTGATGGAAGGTTTCGTTGACAGTGCTATCAAACGGCACTTGCTCGGCAATAACCGTCTCACTGAGGCTCAGTTTGGGTTCTGTCAGGGCCATTCATCTCCTGACCTCATTACAGCCTTGGTCCAAACATGGACAAAAGAGCTGAACTCCAGAGGTGAGGTGAGAGTGACTGCCCTTGACATCAAAGCAGCATTTGACTGAGTGTGGCATCAAGGAGACTAGCAAAACTGGAGTCAATGGAATCAGAGGAAAACTCTCAGCTGGTTGGAGTCATCACTAGCACAAAGGAAGATGGTTGTGGTTGTTGGAGATCAATCATCTCAGTCCCAGGACATCACTGCAGGAATTCATCAGGGTAGTGTCCTAGGCCCAACCATCTTCAGCTGCTTCATCAGTGACCTTCCCTCCATCATAAGGTCAGAAGTGGGGATGTTTGCTGATGATTGCACAATGTTCTGCACCATTCGCGACTCCTCAGATAGTGAAGCAACCCATGTCCATATGCAGCAAGACCTGGACAACATTCAGGCTTGGGCTGATAAGTGGCAAGTAACATTCGTGCCACACAAGTGCCAGGCAATGACCATCTCCAAGAAGAGAGAATCTAACCATCTCGCCTTGATGTTCAATGGCATTACCATCATTGAATCCCCCACTATCAACATCCTGCGGGTTACCATTGACCAGAAACTGAACTGGATCAGCCACATAAATACTGTGGCTACAAGGGCAGGTCAGAGGCTGGGAATTCTGTGGCGAGGAACTTACCTCCTGACTCCCCAATGCTTGCCCACCATCTACAAGGCACAAGTCAGGAGTGTGATGGAATGCTCTCTACTTGTCTGGATGGGTACAGCTCCAACAACACTCAAGAAGCTCAACACCATCCAGGACAAATTTGGCCACTTGATTGTTACCCCATCTACAAACATTCACTCCCTCCACCACTGATGCACAGTGGCAGCAGTGTGTACCATCTACAAGATACACTGCAGCAACGCACCAAGGCTCCTTAGATAGCACTTTCCAAACCCGCGACCTCTACCACCTAGAAGGACAAGGGCAGCAGATTCATGGGAACATCACCACCTGCAAGTTCCCCTCCAAGCCACTCACCATCCTGACTTGGAACTATATTGCCATTCCTTCACTGTTGCTGGGTCAAAATTCTGAAACTCCCTTCCTAACAGCACTGTGGGTGTATCTACACCCCAAGGACTGCAGCGGTTCAAGAAGGCAGCTCACCAACACCTTCTCAAGGGAAACTAGGAATGGGCAATAAATGCTGGCCTGGCCAGCAAGGCCCACAACCCATGAACGAATAAAAAAACTAATTTCGTCACCTCCTCAAAATATTCAATCAGATTCATCTGGCATGACCTACCCTTTACAACTTCATACTGGCTTTCTCTGATCAGTGGAAAATTTTCAAGGTGTTCACTCACTCTATCCTTAATTATGGACTCTAATAATTTCTTGATAACAGATGTTAGGCTAACTGGTCTATAATTCCCTGTTTTCCCTTTGTCATCTTGCTTAAATAGTGGAGTGACAGGCACAATTTTCCAAGCTAAAGAAAAGGTTCCCTTTTACCTAATGTAATTTTAAAAGTTTTTTGTGCTGATTTTGATATCCCTTGCAAGTTTATTTTCCTCCTTTCCTCCTTCTTACTTTCTACTTTGTCACCCTTTGGTTCTCTTTCTATCTTTCTCATTTGCAAGGATGTATCCACAAGGGTTCTCATAGAGTTGGCCACCACATGCATGATGGTGAGAATGAGCACCAAGGTCTGCGCAAAGCCCTATGCCAAGTTGCTGCTGAGCTCCTTAACATTGACCACAGGTTTTCTGGCAGGCCAGCTGATAAACCAATCATTTCAGTATGCATACCTATCAGCCTTCTTCTGTACACTGCCCCATCATAATTCTCATCTGAGTCCTCTGCAGCAGAACTTGCATGTGACCTCACCCTCCAGTGAGCTGGCACCTGTGCTCCCCTTGCTCGCTGACCTTGCTGCAGGCCACGTATGCCTGCTGTGTCACCAGGTGGAATTTAGTGGGTCTCCAGATGAAAGGCTGGGAGGCTGGGGGGGCCTATAGAATAGAAACAGAAGGCGGGGTCCAGCGGGGTCCATGGTGGGTGGGATGTTGGTGGTGGGTGCGGAGGGCCTGTCGCCTTCCCATCACTCTGCAATTAAAAGTCAGGGGCAGGAAAGGCTGAAGATGGCCTTCCCACTCAGATGCCAATTGAGGCCCTTAAGTGGCCAATTAATAGCCATTTAAGGGCTGCTCCCTGTCACTGCTGCAATTACACCAACGAATGGGGGGGCCTCCGCTGCATGCGAAGGCCGCCCAGTAAAACAAGGCAGCCTGCCTGGGAGGTTGGGGGGGCCTCCTCCGTGGACAATATCTGGCTCACGAAGGGCCCCTAGCAGCAAAGGCCACCCCTCTGCTAACCCTCCCACCCTGAATGACTACTCTATCCACCCTCGCCAGGGCCTATCATACCTCAGGAAGTATATCTGAGCCAACCCAAGCACAGAAAAATATCTATGCCGCCACAACACCAGCAGTACGGTTGTGCAGAATCAACTGCAGCAATACAGTTGTGCCACCCTATCCCCCCAGGATAGCTGTGCCACCCTATCCCCCAGTACAGCTGGGCCAACCTATCCCCCAGTACAGCTGTTCCACCCTATGTCCCCAGTACAGCTGTACCACCCTATTCCCCCAGTACAGCTGTACCACCCTATCCCCCAGTACAGCTGGGCCAACCTATCCCCCAGTACAGCTGTTCCACCCTATGTCCCCAGTACAGCTGTACCACCCTATTCCCCCAGTACAGCCGTGCCACCCTATCCCCCAGTACAGTTGTACCACCCTATGTCCCCAGTACAGCTGTACCACCCTATTCCCCCAGTACAGCCGTGCCACCCTATGTCCCCAGTACAGCTGTACCACCCTATTCCCCCAGTACAGCCGTGCCACCCTATCCTCCAGTACAGTTGTACCACCCTATCTCCCCCAGTACAGCTATGCCACCTTATCATCCCCAGTTTAGCTGTGCCACCTATCTCCCCCAGTACAGCTGTGCCACCTTATCATCCCCAGTACAGCTGTGCCACCCTATCTCCCCCAGTACAGCTGTGCCACCTTATCATCCCAGTACAGCAGTGCCACCCTATGTCCCCAGTGCAGCTGTGCCACCCTATGTCCCCAGTACAGCAGTGCCACCCGATCCCCAGTACAGTTTTGTCACCCTATTCCCCCAGTGCAGCTGTGACACCTTATCATCACCAGTACAGCAGTGCCACCCTATGTCCCCAGTACAGCAGTGCCACCCGATCCCCAGTGCAGCTGTGCCACCCTAGCCCCCAGTTTAGCTGTGCCACCTATCGCCCCAGTACAGCAGTGCCACCCGATTCCCAGTACAGTTTTGCCACCCTATTCCCCCAGTACAACAGTGCCACCCTATCCTCCAGCACACCTGTGTCACCTGATCCCCCAGTACAGTTGTACCACCCTATCCCCCCAGTACAGTTAAATGCAAGTTATTGCTTTCCTGGAAATGACGACCACTTCTTTTACTGTTTTCCACCTCGGACCTGCACTGGGCCCGACCAACTGCCTAAAACCACTACTTACACCCCAATTCCACCCTCTGCCCAACTCAGCTGCACAGATACTGACACCTTGCACCCACTCATTTTAATTAAACAGCCAGTAGGCCAAACATATAAAAGTTTAGCATTGAACAAGTCCTGTTCTGTCACTGTTAATGGTCACAGATCGCAGATCTCCAGCCCCCTAAAAGAATAAGGATTTTCTCTCTCAGAGCTTGCTGCCCCATTGCATTTTTCCAGCATTTTCTAATTTTATCTTAGATTTCTGGCATTTTGTTCTTTTTTATTTGTATATCTTTGACATCACTGACTCAGAGTCAAATACCGAGTGCAGGCATTCCAATATCTGCAAGAATTCTAAAAATTAAGAATAGACTCCACAAATGAATATGATTTTAGTTGTAATGAGTTCTTTATATTGTCTGATGCAACATAAATGAGATGCGTGGTGCTGAACTTTATAAGTCTGCAGTGAAAAAATGGCGGCCCACGCCAAAGAGCCACCGCAATTCCAAACGCCGTGGCTTGCATCGAAGTCTGGTGGGTCTCATCCGGGGCCACCCTCAGGCCCCACCTCACCACGGATACCGATGTCGAGGGCTCCTTAAAATCCAGCTTGTGGAGTCCAATTATGCTGAAGATCTCAAACAGGTTTATTACAGCTAAACTATTATATACAGTACAGAGCAAACTATTTACAGAACCTTCCTCTAGGTGTTACAGTAGCAGAGAGACGTTAGCTTGTAGTCACATGACTATATCCTGGTAGTTAGCTCATTAGTATGTGAAGATCTTAAAGGGACATCATTCTTAAAGGGAGTCATACAGCATCCGCTTTCTTTCCAAAGATAAGTCTCGTATGCTACAAGTAAAAGTACATAATATTAGATAACATCAAAATTAGTTATGTGGGATGTAGATCATAATGTTTACAAGTAAAGAAGCTTAAGCATCCATATATTGTTTTGGTGGTTTGACAACTCTTCCAGATCTGGTTATGGTATAACATTCTGGGGATGTGGATTTCACCCTTGGCTGTTTTGTGTTTGTGGGCACGTTGTCACTGTGTTGGTTGGTGTCCTGTTGTTCTGTCACACCCTCATCATCGGAGCGTGTTCTTTCATGTCCGCTGTGCACAATTGGAGTGTTGCACACTTCTCTTAGTTGGCTCCGGTTCCTTCAACACGGCTCCGCTAGATGTTGTAATCTCGTAGGATCTAGGCTCACTGCATACTTTGGATAGCTCTGCGGGTAACCATCTTCTAATTGTGGGGTGTATGACCCTGACCTTTTGTCCTACATGTAGTTGAGGTAGTTATGCCCCTGCGTGTCAGTCAGGCACCATCTTCATTTTCCCTTGTTTTTCGGACAGTGTCTCCTGCATCTCGGAGAATTTGGACAGATGATGGCTTGGCAGAGTCATCTGCAATTGTCTGCCAAACATGATCTCTGCTGGTGACAGTAAACCCATATCCATAGGTGTAGCTCTGAGGTGGAGCATGGCAACATGAAAATCTTGTTTCATCGTCCTACACTTCAGGATAAGTGATTTAAGGGTAGATCTAGGGTAATGTGTTGAGGACATTACATGGTTTATGCCCCATTTGGTGCACAGATCCCTGAAAGGTCTACCCATATACTGCAGCCCATTGTCAGAAATGATTTCTTGAGGTGCACCAAATAGAATGAATATGGCACTCAATGTGTCTGCAACGACTACGCTTGAAGTGTCCTTTACCTGTCTGACAACTGGAAATTTGGAGAAATAATCAGAGACTAAGATAAAGTCGTCTCAATTAACGGAAAATAGATCAGTGGCGATTTTGGACCAAGGGACTGACGGTCCTTTGCATTGTTGTGGTTGGTGGCTCTAGCATGGCTCGCACATCCTCACTAACCTTTTGATGCCACTGTTTGTCCTTGGCCAGTAAACAGTGTCTCATGCCAGTCGTCTTGTTCGCTCTATGGCCATATGGCCTTGGTGAAGTTGTGACAAGATATCCTTTCGGAGTGCTTTGGGCACAATCACTTGTTTTCCTTTGAAGGTGACATCTCTTGAGATACCAGGTTCATCTCTATAAGGCCAAAAGCATCTGAGAGTTTCTAGCACCTCTTTTGCTGTGTCAGGCCAACCTTCTATGATGACTCTCCACAGTGCCTTCAGTTGTGGATCATTGGCTATTTCTAATTGTAGTTGGTCACATTTGTGCTGACCAAAATGCAATAAATCGATTTTGAGCACATCTTCCACCTCAATGTCCATGTTGTCTACTTGTAGATCCAGTGGAACTTCTTCATTTTTGCTTGGGTTTGTCAATCTGCTCAGCGAATCTGAGATGATCGTTTTGGTACCCAGTTTGTAGCAGACGTCGAAGTTGTACCCCTATACTTTCACTAAGAGCCGCTGTAGTCGACATGGTGTGCTTGTCAATGGTTTGTGCCAGATCATTTCCAGTGGTTTGTGGTTGGTTTCTACAGAGAACTGCTTACCGAACAGGTAGGTGTGGAACCTTGTGATCCCAAACACCAGAGCAAGTTTTTCACGCTCTATGTTTGAGTAATTGGATTGTGCTGAGGATAAACATTTGGACTCGAGTGCAATTGGTTTGCCATCCTGCAGGATGCACACTCCTTGCCCTTACTGTGAGGCATCAACTTCCAGGATTGTCTTCTTCCCTGGATCGTAGTACTACAGGGTATAGATTTGTGCTGATAATGCTTGGTTGAGAGACTCAAACATATGCTGATGGTCCTCCTACCATACAAATGGTACGTCTTTCTTTACAGCTCTCTCAGTGATGATGCCTTGTCAGAAAAATTTGGAATGTGTGGTGCTAAGAAGTTGAAAAATCCAAGAGACAGCTGGAGGTCTTCCTTGTTTTGTGTGGTAGGCATATGCCTTACATCTTGGATTTTGCCTGGGTCAGGACGGATTCCGCAACTGGAATAGATGGAGCCAAAGAAATTGATCTGACTTACATTTACCTGGCACTTTGTGTTGTTAGAAACGAGCACTTCGCGACGAGCTACTGCCATCAGTGATTTCGATCATGTTCTTGCTTGGTTTTGCCCATTACCACAATGTCATTGGCAATGCATCAAAAGCTTTCAGTAGTTTGACTTCATCAACATGATGGCCTGAATTTTGAAAGCTTGCCCTCGATCTTGGCGATCCGAAAGCGCGAGACTTCCGGCAACCATCCGGAATATCATCATGGGACAGCCGTCATGGAAAGGTGAATGATTATTCAGTGATTAACACTTATTTAAATACTTATATTAAGGTTCCATCACTGAGTGGACGGGGACTGCCATGAGGCCTCGCCGCCGCTGGTAAAGTGGGGCAGGGCCTTCCAAGCTTCGAGACCCGTGGCGGGCCTCACCTGGAAGTATTTTCCAGGCTCCCCTGCCACGACCCCCGATGTCGGGGGGCTGGTAAAATCCAGCCTGATGTGTCAGGTTCACAATGTGAAATGCCTGCTCATCTTCTGGTTCAAATTTGCTTCCCTCTGGGTCTTGTCTCAGGTCTGTTTCGCCATGGACATTGTGTATCAGCTTGCATTTACGCAGGTGTCTGGCACTTTCCTTACTCCTGTTCTCCTGTTGCTGCATCTGTCATCTGTTTGTTTGTGTCCTACTGTGACTACTGGCTGCGTCTTTGGAGCCAGATTTCTTGCATAGGCCTTGTGCACCACACGCCCTGCACAGGGATTGAAATGCAGGACAACTTTGCGGTGAGTGGGACCGACCACACTTACGATGCAGCTTGCTTGTTCTTTTCGACCTGGTGGATCTTAAAGGGACATCACGATTAAAGGTAATCATACAACACTGAAGCCTAGATCCATTTGGTAATGTCTAATTAAATATCAAACTCCTTTACGGTAGTCTGATAGCACGATAAAAGAGGTGGAAAGCTAACCATAAATTATAAATTAGATTAAATATTGTTTGATTGATAGGTCAGAATTTTCTGGGTCCTTTGAGGATAGTCTGGGAGGCAGGAAGACCGGCAAAATGGCGCGGGAAGGCATCGGGGGTGCCCGACGTCATCCCACCATCGTACAATTTTTCCAGCAGCAGGAATGTTGGTGGATTGATCGCTCACCAGGAGGCCAATTGATCCACTCAAGTGATCAATTAAGGGTCACCTCCTGCCTTTCCGGGCATTGTGCCCACGTTGGGGGGGGGGGACCCATCCCGCATGGAGGGATCACCCAGTGACACCTGGCAGCCACCCAGTAGGCTCCAGGGGCGTGGGAGTCTCCTTTTTGTGCATTCCATGGCCCACTGCGGGGGCTCCTCCAACAGCAACGGCTGCCCCCGAAGCAACAGCGCCACCTGCACTCAGTGACCCGCCCCTCCACCAATCGCGGGGGCCTACCAATCGCGAGCCCTTTTTTGTTCCTTCTCTCCCTCCTCTTTGCCAGAGTTTGCTCGTATCTGCATTTTGTTCAACCACTCAAAAACCCTTCAAATGAGCCTTATTCCCTATTGTGCAGCAATTAAATTCCTTTGTGCAAAAAAGCAATATTTGCTATTTTAAGCAAAATATATTTAATAACTTGTCAACAGCTGAAAATCATAGAATGATTACGTTCCCTGTTAGTACAATGCCTTTTTACTGTGCTGCATCCTCCCCTGTGTCTCATCCCTGTCTCTACTTTTCTCCACCATTTTCTGTATCTTTGTTTCATGTTTCCTTTGGGGAAAGAACGTCTACATGCTTCTGTCAATCTTCCAGCAGAGAACTTCAACAGAAACTTCGAGTGCTTGTCAAATCCCATGGCAGTATTCGAAGAAGAGCAGGCAAGTTCTTCTCGGTGGCCTAGCCATTATTTATCCTATCCCACGTCCAACACGTAAAACAAATGATCAGGTCATTTATTTAATTGCCGTTTATGGGAACTTGCTGTGTGCAAATTGGCTGTCATGTTTCCCGACAACAGTGAGTGTCCGACATTGGCTGTGAAGTGTTTTGGGATGTCTTTTTTCTTCCTTACTCTCTTTCTTTCTCACTTTTTTTCTTTCCCTCAGAGAATACCAGTAGGCTGATTCAAGCATGGCAGCAAAGACTGGCTGGATCTAATCCATCGGGCAGAGTATTGCCCAAAGCTGCCTGGATTTACTCTAAACATCACAATCCTCAAGTTCAAGCTAAACTGAGGCCAACAGCACAAATACGTTCATAGTACTTCAGCAGTGTGGATACCAGCCCAACAGCACAAGTAGGAGAGTTATAGCCAGTGCCACGAACTGAACATCAACAGGCTGATGCCAATATGAAAAAAAAATTAGCGGGCTGACAATTGTTCAAGGCAGATCCCCTCAGAGTGTCATTGTCTTCAGGCTCAGCAGCAGCACTCGGCACATACTAGCCCAGGAAAACCAGCAGGCCAGTCCCATCTCAACATTACCAACTAGCTAATCCCAATCCAGCAACATATCCATTCTACTCTATCCTAGCCACACGACCAGCCCTTTCTACTGTCAGGCACTAATTTTGATTACGGATTTACATAACAATTTGGTCCAGCTAATCCATTTTGATGCATAAGGTGAGAGTGTTAGACAGTACTAGAGAAGGGAGTAGTTCTGTATTAGTTGGAAATGGACTGAGAAGGTCTACGAGGAATGCAAAAACAGGATTACAATGCATGTGTATAAAGGCACAAAGTATGGTGAATTAGGTTGGTGAGCTACAAACACAAATAGCAGTGTGGAAATAGGATGTAGTGGCAATAACAGAAACATGGCTTAAGAACTGCGAGGACTGGGTACTTAATATACAAAGATATAAAGTGTTTAGAAAAGATAGGGAAGGAATAAAGGGAGGCGGGGTGGCAGTACTGATTAGGGAAGACAGTGCAGTGCTGGAAAGGGAGGATGAAGGGCCATGGACAGAACACATTTGGTTAGAGCAGAGAAGCAAAATGGGTATGATCACATTACCAAGGGTATTCTATAGGCCCAACCAGTCCCCATCCATCACCACCCTCCTCCACCTGGCTGAACTTGTTCTCACATTGAAAAACTTCTCCTTCAACTCCACTCACTTCCTTCAAGTAAGAGGTGTTGCAATGGGTACTCGCATGGGTCCTAGTTATGCCTGTCTTTTTGTTGGATATGTCAAACATTCCTTGTTCCAGTCCTACTCAGGCCCCCTCCCCCAACTCTTTTTTTGGTACATTGATGACTGTATCAGTGCCGTTTCCTGTTCCCGCCCAGAACTAGAAAACTTTAGCAACTTTGCTTCTAATTTCCACCCTTCTCTCACCTTTACATGGTCCATCTCCGACACTTACCTTCCCTTCCTTGACTCCTCTGTCTCCATCTCTGGGGATAGGTTGTCTACTAATATTCATTATAAACCCACCAACTCCCACAGCTACCTCGACTACACTTCTTCACATCCTGCCTCCTGTAAAGACTCCATTCCATTCTCCCAGTTTCTCCGTCTCCGATGCATCTGCTCTGATGATGCAACCTTCCAAGACAGCGCTTCTGATATGTCTTCCTTTTTCCTTAACCGAGGATTGCCCCCCACTGTGGTTGACAGGGCCCTCAATTGTGTCTGGCCCATTTCCCTCACCCCTTCCCCTCCCTCCCAGAACCGCGACAGGGTTCCCCTTGTCCTCACTTTCCACCCCACCAGCCTCCACATCCAAAGGATCATCCTCCGCCATTTCCGCCACTTCCAGCGTGATGCCACTACCAAACACATCTTCCCCTCCCTTCCCCCATCAGCATTCCGAAGGGATCATTCCCTCCTTGACACCCTCGTCCACTCCTCCATTACCCTCACCACCTCGTCCCCTTCCCACGGCACTTTCCCCTGCAATTGCAGGAGGTATAATACCTGCCCATTTACCTCCTCTCTCCTCACAATCCAAGGCCCCAAACACTCCTTTCAGGTGAAGCAGCGATTTACTTGCACTTCTTTCAATTTAGTATATTGTATTCGCTGCTCACAATGTGGTCTCCTCTACATTGGGGAGACCAAACGCAGATTGGGTGACCACTTTGTGGAACACCTCCGCTCAGTCCAAAAGCATGACCCTGAGCTTCCGGTTGCTGGCCATTTCAACACCCCCACCTGCTCTCAAGCCCACATCTCTGTCCTGAGATTGCTGCAATGTTCCAGTGAACATCAACGCAAGCTCGAGGAACAGCACCTCATTAACCAATTAGGCACACTACAGCCTGCCGGACTGAACATTGAGTTCAATAATTTCAGAGCATGACAGGCCCCCCTTTTTATTTTAAGCTATTTTTTCTTTTTTCTTTTTTATTTGTTTATTTTATTTTAGTTTGTTTAGTTTGTTTCCACTGTGCCTACCCATTGTTTTTTTTCATGTTTGTGCTTGGGGCCAGGGCTGTTCATTTTACTGTCAATTGACACTCTCTCTGTACTAATGCTTTGTCTTTCACCACACCATTAACATATCGTTTGCCTTTGTTCCATGACTTCCTGGTCAGTTATTCTCTGTGACCTGGTCCTATCAACACCTTCTCTTTTGTTATCCCTTGCCCCACCCTCGCAGGGGCAGCACAGTGGCGCAGTGGTTAGCACCGCAGCCTCACAGCTCCAGGGACCCGGGTTCGATTCCGGGTACTGCCTGTGTGGAGTTTGCAAGTTCTCCCTGTGTCTGCGTGGGTTTTCTCCGGGTGCTCCGGTTTCCTCCCACAAGCCAAAAGACTTGCAGGTTGATAGGTAAATTGGCCATTATAAATTGTCACTAGTATAGGTAGGTGGTAGGGAAATATAGGGACAGGTGGGGATGTTTGGTAGGAATATGGGATTAGTGTAGGATTAGTATAAATGGTGGTTGATGTTCGGCACAGACTCGGTGGGCCGAAGGGCCTGTTTCAGTGCTGTATCTCTAATCTAATCTAATCTAATCTAATCTTTACTTGCTTAAAACCTTTTACATTTCCAATATTTGTCAGTTCTGATGAAGGGTCACTGACCTGAAACGTTAACTCTGCTTCTCTCTCCACAGATGCTGCCAGACCAGCTGAGTATTTTCAGCATTTCCTGTTTTTATCCCACCTTCTAGCACCTGGTCCATAGCCTTGCAGGTTACTGCACTTCAAGTGCATGTCCAGGTACCTTTTAAATGAGTTGAGGGTGTCTGCCTCCACCAGTCAATATAAAAGATGGAGGAGCAAATCAGCAGAGAAATCACAGAGATGTGCAAGAACTATCGAATAGTGATATTGGGGGACTTTCATTACCCAAATACTGATTAGGATAACTCTAGAGTAAAAGGTCAGAAGGGGGAGGAATTTCTGAAATATGTTCAGGAGAACTTCCTTGATCAGTATGTTCTCCGCCCAACTAAAAAGGAGGCATCGCTGGATCTGGTGTGGGGAAAACGGGCAAAGCAGCCCGCTTGATTGGCACCTCATCCACAAACATTCATTCCCTCCATCACTGATGCACAGTGGCAGCAGTGTGTACCATCTACAAGATGCACTGCAGCAATGCACCAATGCTCCTTAGACAGCACCTTCCAAACTCCCGACCTCTATCACCTAGAAGAACAAGGGCAGCAGTTGCATGGGAACACCACCACCTGCAAGTTCCCCTCCAAGCCACATAGCATCCTGACTTGGAACTATATCGCCGTTCCTTCACTGTCGCTGGGTCCAAATCCTGGAACTCCCTTCCTAACAGCACTGTGGGTATAACTACCCCACATGGACTACAGTGGTTCAAGACGGCAGCTCACCACCACCTTCCCGAGGGCAATTATGGATGGGCAATAAATGCTGACCTAGCCAGCGACGCCAACATCCCATGAACGAATAAAAAAACGAAATGAGGTGGGTCAAGTGGACCAAGTGTCTGTCGGGGAGCACTTGGGTAAAAGTGACCATCATATTATAAAGTTTAGACTCGTAATGCAAAAAAGCAAGGAACAAAATAAAGTAGAACATCTAGATTGGAATACAACAAATTTCAATGTGATGAGCAGGGATCTAGCCAGGGTAGAATAGAACCAAAGACTGACAGGAAGACCTGTTTCAGAACAATGGTTTATCTTTAAGGAAGAGATGCTTCAGGTACAGGCTTGGTACATTTCAAAAAGGATGTAAGGTAAGGGAACCAATAACAGGGCTCCTTGGTTGACGAGGTAGATAGAGATTATGATGAAACAAGAAATAGGGTGTACGTTAGGTGAATTCTACAAGTGAGAACCAGGCCATATACAATAAGTTGAGAGGGGAGGTGAAGAGGAAAATAAGACTGACAAAGAGAGAATATGAGAATAGAATGGCAGTCAACATAAAAGGGAACCCAAAAATCTTCCGCCGGCATGTAAATAGTCAGTGGGTAATAAGCGGTGGAGTGGGGCCTTTTAGAGACAAAGAGGGTAATATATGCTTAGAGGTGCAGGACAAGGCTAATATACTCAATGAGTACTTTGTATCAATGTTTACTAAGGAAGTGGAATCTGACAAAATATCAGTAAAAGCGGAGAGAATATAAGCAATGATTAGGGTAAAAATTGAGAGGGGGGAGGTACTAAAAAGGCTGGCTATGCTTAGGATAGATAAGTCACCCAGTCTGGATGGCTTGCATCCCAGGTTGCTAAGAGAAGTGGGGATGGAGATAGCAGAAGGGCTTGCCATAATCTTCCAATCGTCCCTAGATATGGGGATGTGCCAAAGGATTGGAGAGTGACAGATGTGACATCCTTATTCAAGAAAGGCTGTAAGGACAGTCCTGGCAACTATAGGCCAGTTAGTTTAACATCAGTGGTGGGTAAGGTTTTAGAAACTATAATCAGGGAAAAAATCAACAGACACTTAGAGAGGTTCAAGTTATTTAAGGAGAGCAGGTAAATATTTGCAAAAGGCAGATCATGCTTGACTAATCTAATTGAATATTTTGATGAAGTAACAGAGAAGGTTGATGAAGAGAATGCAGTTGATGTTGTTTATATTGATTTTAAGAAAACGTTTGATAAGGTACCACATAAAAGGCTGGTTAACAAAATTGAGGCTCATAGAATTGGAGGGTCAGTGTCCAATTGGATAAAAAATTAGCTTAAGGACAGAAAACAGTGAGTCATAGTAAATGGTTGTTTTTCAGACTGGATGATGATAGACAGTGGTGTTCCCCAAGGGTCAGTGCTGGGACCACTTTTTTTTTGCCTTAAATCATTGACTTGGATCTTGGAATATAGAGTAAAATCTCAAAATTTGCCGATGACACCAAACTTGGAGGTGTGGCAAACAGTAAGCATGATATGTAATAGGACATAGATAGGCTAGCCGAATGGACAGAGAGATGGCAGATGGAATTTAATACAGACAAGTGTGAGGTGATGCATTTTGGAAGACGGAATAGGGAGAGGAATACATACTTAATAACACAGTTCTAAAGAGTGTGCAGGAACTGAGGGTCCTGGGGGTGCATGTGCATCAATCTTTGAAGGTGGCAGGACATATTGAGAGAGTGGTTAGTAAATCATATAGGATCTTGAGCTTCATAAACAGAGGCATTGAGTACAAAAGCAGGGAAGTTATGCTGAACCTTTATAAAGCTCTGGTTAGATCTCAACTGGAGTATTGCATCCAGTTCTGGTCACCACACTTTAGGAAGGATATGAAGGTCATTGAGAGAGTGCAGAGGAGATTCACCAGAATTATTCCAAAGATGGGGAATTTTAGTTACAAGGTTAGGTTGGAAAAACCGTGATTGTTCTCCTTAGAACAAAGGAGATTGAGGGGAGATTTAACAGAAATATACAAGATTATGACAGGCTTAGATAAGTTAGACAAGGTAAAAGTGTTCCCAGTAACTAATGGTATAAGGACTGAGGAATACAGGCTAAAGGTTTTGGGCAAGAGATACAGGAGGAATATGAGGAAGATCTTTTATACACAGCAGGTGTTAATGACCTGGAACTCACTGCCCACAAGAGTGATGGAAGCAGAGACAATCAATGACTTCAAAAGGAATTCACAATCTACATCAATGATTTGGATGTGGAGACCACATGTAATATTTTCAAGTTTGCTGATGACAAAAAACTTGGTGGGAATGTGAGTTGTGAGGAGGATGCAAAGAGGCTTTAAGGGAACTTAGACAGACTAAGTGAGTGGGCAAGAACATGGCAGATGGAATATAATGTGGAAGTTATTCACTTTGGGAGGAAAAACAGAAATGCAGTGTATTTCTAAAATAGTGAGAGATTGGGAAGTGTTGATGACCAAAGGCACCTGGGTGTCCTTGTTCATGAGTCACTGAAAGCTAACATGCAGATGCAGCAAGCAATTGGGAAGGCAAATGGTGTGTTGGCCTTTATTGCAAGAGGATTTGAGTACAGGAGTGAAGGTGTCTTGCTGCAATTGTATTGAGCCTTGGTGAGACCTGGAGTATTGTGTACAGTTTTGGTCTCCTCATCTAAGGAAGGATATACTTGCCATAGAGGGAGTGCAACAAAGGTTCACCAGACTAATTCTTGGGATGGTGGGATTGTCCTATGAGGAGAGATTGAGGAGGTTGGGTCTGTATTCTCTAGAGTTTAGAAGATAGAGATTGAGAGGTGATCTCCTTGAAACATACAAAATTTTTACAGGGCTCGACAGGATAGATGCAGGAAGGATGTTTCCCCTGGCTGGGGATTGGTAGGGGGGTTGGGGGGTGGGTGGTGTCTACAACCAGTGGACACAGTTGCAGAGTAAAGAGGAACGTCTTCACTCAGAGGGTGGTGAATCTGTGGAATTCTCTATCCCAGAGGGCAGTAGAGGCATAGTCATTGAGTATGGTCAAGACAGAGATTGATAGATTTCTAGATATTAAATATGTCAAGGGATATGGGGATAGTGCAGAAAAATGGTGTTGAGGTAGATCAGCCATGACCTAGTTGAATAGCGGAGCAGGCTTGAGGGGAAAAATAGCCTTCTGTTGCTCCTATTTCCAATGTTCCTATGTTCCTATAAAATTGGATGGCTACTATATACTTGCAGGGCTACAAGGATTGAGCGGGGGAGTGGGACTGACTGAAAAGCTCTGTGGAGAGCCAGCATGAACTTGATGGGTCGAATGGCCTCCTTCTGTGCCGTAAATGACTCTATGACTCCATAATATTAGTGTTTATCTTGAAGTTTCATAATTGCATGCACCTTCTCAGTCTCCTTAATACTTTATTCCTTTCTCTTTCAAACACTTAACCATCCTACTTTTAAATGTTGACATAGGCCAGAATTTTACGTGGCAGTGGAGGCCTCGCCCACCAGCTTAAATATCGGGGGCAAGCCCACCTCTGCTAGGCCTGGAAGCCATGCAGCAATGCTGCGTGGCCCAGGCCCTTAATTGACCTTGGGTGAGACTTCTGCTTCCGAAGCAGGAAGTCCTGCCTCCAAGAGCTGTCGGCCAATCAGCGTGCCAGTAGCTCTTCAGTCCCAGCAGTACGACCGTGAGCGGTGGCCACTGCTGGGACTGCACCCAGACAAGACCAGCAACAATGGAGGAGGCCCCAGAAAAGGTAAGTGCGGATTGGGCCTCGCCGAGGACAATCGGCTGGGTCCTGACAAGTGGGGTGGTGGTCGTCCAGGAGGAAGTGCTCCATCTAGGATGGCTTGTGCTGCTGGATGGGCCCTCTGTGGGGCACAGGCTGCCCGATCAAGAGCCCCACCCTCACCCATGCCGGGCCCACAAGGGGCCTGCATGTTATTACTGGGCGGTCTCCTCAGGTGCTGAAGTTCCTAGCCACCACTGGTAAAATACCAGCAGCAGCAGGAGGAGGCCCTTAAGTGGCAAGTAATTGGACACTTCATGGCCTCAATTGACCTCGGGCAGGCGGGCCGTTTTCAACTTCCCCCGCTGTTGGTAAAATGTCAGTAGGGGCGGGTAGGTGACAGGGATGGTACCACCACCCGCTACCCCGCCCCCCGCCTCCTATTCGATTGTACGCCCCCCACTGCCTCCAGCCCGTTTCTGGGGGTTTGGGGAAGGAGTAAAATTCCAGCCATGTTCTCTGCTTCGATCGCTAATTCGGATAGTACTTCACAATTCGTTGGGTAAAAATGTTTCTCCTACTCCCTGTGTTAATCTTATATATATATTTGCTCATTCTAGACCTTTCTAGTCTGCGTCTCTGTATACTGTCCCATCGCTTCATAAAAGTGCTTTGGGATGTCCATAAGGCATGAAAGGCACAATTTAAATGCAAGTCTTTCTTTCTCCTTTGCATTTGAAAAGTTTTCTGAGCAGCACTGAAGGGGAAAATGACACATTGAACTTCTTGGTCAGATTGGTCTGGAGTCCTCCATTGCCCCCAGTGGAGTGGTAAGGTGTCACTTGGAAATCTAGTCAGGACCATGAAATGTGCAACCAGTAGCAAAGGTGCAGGATGCCTGTATTAAATAGCCCCATCTTCAGGATTTGAGACTGGGTTACAATGGGGCTATTTGAGTGAATGACTGTTGTTCCTCCAGCTTGCATTGATGTTCACTGGAACACTGCAGCAATCCCAGGACAGAGATCTGGGCATGAGAGCAGTAGGGTGTGCTGAAATGGCCAGCAACCGGAAGCTCGGGGTCATGCTTTCGGACTGAGTGGAGGTGTTCCGCAAAGTTGTCAACCAATCTGCGTTTGGTCTCCCCAATGTAGGGGAGACCACATTGTGAGCAGTGAATACAGTATACTAAATTGAAAGAAGTACAAGTAAATCACTGCTTCACCTGAAAGGAGTGTTTGGGGCCTTGGATAGTGAGGAGAGAGGAGGTAAATGGGCAGGTATGACACCTCCTGTGCTTGCAGTTGCTCATTTACCGATTAGGCATACTGCAGCCTGCTGGACTGAACATTGAGTTCAATCATTTCAGAGCATGACGGGCCCCCTTTTTTTTTTTTATTTTTAGTTATTTTTTCTTTTATATTTGTTTATTTTAGTTTGTTTCCACTGTGCCTACCCACCTTTTTTTCATGTTTGTGCTTGGGGCCAGGGCTGTTCATTTTACTGTCAATTGACACCCTCTCTGTACTAATGCTTTGTCTTTCACCACACCATTAACATATCGTTTGCCTTTATTCCATGACCTTCTGGTCAGTTATTCTCTGTGACCTTGTCCTATCAACACCTTCTCTTTTGTTATCTCTTGCCCCACCTCTGCTTTACTTGCTTAAAACCTTTTACATTTCGAATATTTGCCAGTTCTGATGAAGGGTCACTGACCTGAAATGTTAACTCTGCTTCTCTCTCTACAGATGCTGCCAGACCAGCTGAGTATTTCCAGCATTTCTTGTTTTTATTTCAGATTTCCAGTATCTGCAGTATTTTGCTTTTATTAATTATTAAGCTCTATATTTGCAATAGATAGTAAATTTTTAAGTGGCAATGCTGAATAATCACTTTCAACAAAAATTGACAGCATTATGTCACGTGTTGGTCCAAGAGATTGTGCTGGATCCAAAAAACTAATGTATCACACCACCAGATCCTTAATTCTATTACATATATACAAATGTCAGTAGAATATATTGTGATATCACCAAAGCTCCTTTGACAGCGCCTTCCAAACCTGCGACCTCTAACACCTAGAAGGACAAGGGCAGCAGAGGCATGGGAACACCACCATCTGCAAGTTCCCCTCCAAACCACACACCTTCCTGACTTGGAACTATATCGCCGTTCCTTCACTGTCGCTGGGTCAAAATCCTGGAGCTCCCTTCCTAACAGCACTGTTGGTGGACCTACACCCTAAGGACTGCAGCGGTTCAAGAAGACAACTCAACACCACCATCTCAAGGGCAATATATGCTGACCTTGCCAGTGTTGCCCACATCTCGTGAAAGAATGAATAAATAAATATTGTGAAGCCAAAAACATTTAATTCTTTTTCATAGAATCATAGTAGCTTGTAGCATGGAAATAGGCCATTGACCCATTGTGTCTGAACCAGCTCTTTGAAGGAGTTATTCAATTAGTCCCATTCCTCTGCTCTTTCTTCATAGTCCTGCATTTTATTCTTCTTTTCAAGTATACATTCAAAGCCCTTTTGAAAGTTAATATTGAATCAGCTTCCATCGCCCTTTCACCCTTTGCCTTCCCACCCCTGAGTCAGAAGGCCCTAGCTCCCACTTCAAAGACCTGAGCACAATATCTAGGCTGAGACTTCAGTGCCTGATGAGGGCATTCTCCACTACTGGAGGTGCCGTCTTTCAGATGAGATGTTAAACCAAGGCCCGGTCTTCCCTTTTAGGTGAATGTAAAAGATCCCAGGCACTATTAAAGAGCCAGGGAGTTTTCCACATATCCTGCCTAATATTTATCCTTCAACCAACAGTACAAAAACAGATGATCTGATCTTTACCACATTTGTGGGAACTTGCTGTGTGCGAATTGGCTGCATGTGTTTCCAACGTACACCAGTGAATGTACTTCAAGAAACTACTTGATGGGTTTTGGGACGTCGTGAAGCCGTGAAAAACGCTACGTGGATCCAAGTTCTTATTAATTCTCTCCATCTAACCTGTTGCTACAGTTCGTTCTGCTAAGGTTTGCTGCTTTACGGTTTTAAGAGAGCTTTGCCGGTGGTGGTGGGGGGTCTTTAAAAGCGCAGCCTGCTGAATAACCAGCAGCGATCCTTATCCATCTTCTCTATGAATAAAGTCTGCCTTTTGGCAGCTCGGTGTGAGCATGTGGTTACACTCTCTGTGCTGACGTCAAGGTTATGCTGGTGCTTTAGAGTTTATTACCCGGGGACGGAGGGCAGAGCCTGGGCTGTGAGCAGCAGGAGCCAGCGTCTGGAACTAGTGTGTGCCAGAGACTTTCTCAACATCCCTGGGGCTCCCTTCAAACACTCCTTCAACATCGCCAACTCCTTACACACCAGCCCTGAAACCTGCAGTGTCATCAAATCCCACAAGATCGTTTTCTAAAACAGTCTTAACATTAGGGTAGAAGTTAATCGATGCGGTGATGGTTCTCCTGTCACTATGGTTCGTAGCTGGGATATCAGTGGTGAGCTTGACGACAGCGCTACGTGTAAGTTACATGCATCTTGCTTTGATTTACACAGTTCGGAGGTATTCAAAGAGCAACAATTGAAAGAGTTCTGGGATATTTATATGCAAGACTTTTCCGAGATAGGAGTACTCAGACTTCTGGGCACTGGGTGGAATATATTAAGAGGTCTGTGTAGTGCAACCATTTCAGCTTTCTGGGATGTTCAGCGTAACTTTTTAAAGGGTTCTCGGCATTCAGGGTAAACGTTAAAAAGTTATGGGGTATTGAGTGTAACAGTCAGTGTTCTGGGGTATTGAGGGTAACAGTCAGTGTTCTGGGGTATTAAGGGTAACAGTCAATGTTCTGGGGTATTAAGGGTAACAGTCTCCTAGTGGAAGGGTTTTTAATGATAGGAGATGATGTTAAAGGTAAAGCCTCAGCTTTTGTATCTAAAGGATTTTTTTCATAGTGTAGACTTTTAGTTTGTGTGTGACTTTAACTCTAGTATTTGTTTTCTTTTATTCCCATAGGCTGGATCTGAATTAACTGAGAGTAGAGGTAGGTGTGTTATCATTTCATTGTCCCTTTTCCTAATGAATCTGGAAGTTTAGGACTAAAGAAAGAGGAATATTTCACAGCAAATTTAGTAAAAGTCAGCAGGGAAATTTTGCAGGATAAATGATGGAGTGATTGACAGAATGGAGTGACAGACGAGGGAGTAATTGACACAGTTTGGAGAGATTTAATTGTCAGGAGAGAGTGATTGGACATGAATATTTAATTAACTGGATGAAATGATTCATGCTTAATGGATAGGAGTGATTGACTAATATGAGGGAATGATTGATGGATAGGCGGGAGTGATCGATTGACAGGATCGAGTGATTGACAGGATCGAGTGATTGACAGGATCGAGTGACTGATGGACAGAAGTAATTTATGTGCAGGTATGATTGGTTAATAGATGGTGATTGATAGACAGCAGTAATTGATTAACAGAATTGGATGATTAAGTAATAGAAAATGTTTAATTAATCACTGTCCTGTTAATCAATGAGAGTGAGAGGTTAACAGCAGGGAGTGAACATGGAAAGGAGGAAGTTATTGACAGTAGGGAGTGATTGATTAACAGGAGGGAGGGGAGACTAATGCAAAGCAGTGATAGATGTACAGGAGGGGGTGATGACAGGAGTGATAGGTGGGCAGAAGAGAGGGAGTGATGGACAGCAGTGAATGATTAACAATTTGTGTTTAATTGAGTGCTTGGTGATTGCAGTGTTTGCTGAATTTTCTCTGTCGGTTTATTTTGCAGCAGTTTTGGAGAGGTTTGCTGCTCTGGGGCAGGAGTTTGGGCTAGTAACTCCGCTCAGGACAGATTCTCGGGGTCGCTTCGTGTCTCACCTGGTGTCGGGCTCTGGAGTCAGGAGGAAACGGCAGAGCGGCCCCGAGTCCCGGTCCGTGGCCTCTGGGCAGGAGGAGGAGGCCGAGCCCCGCCCTCTCTTCTTCAATGTCACTGTCTTTGGCCATGTCTGGCAGCTGAGATTGGAGCCCACCCGCCGACTTGTGGCCCCGGGAGCTGTACTGGAATGGCAGGGGGATGGGCAAAACCACACAGAGCCGCTGGGCGAGGACTGTATCTACACCGGGGGCATCAGCCACATACCCAGGGCCACAGTGGCCATCAGCAACTGCGATGGATTGGTAAGGATTTAGTGGCCTGTCTCTCATTCTGGGGGAGAAGTAGTGAGGTCTCGGGGAACATTGGGGTCTTGAGAGAGGGGTATTATGGTCTCGAGGAGAAATTGGGGTACGGGTTCTTGGGAGGGATATTGGGGTGTTGGGGACATGGGATTTGAGGGACATAAGGTTCTTGGAGGGGGGGCCACTGGGGCTTTGGGAGGGACATTGGGATTTCAGGGAGGGGGTTAGCTATCGGGTGGACATTAGGGAGAGGAGGGGTACTGGGGTTTTGGGGATCATTAGTGTCACGGGGATATTAGGGTCTCAGGAGAGGTATTGGGGTCTTGGATGGACAATAGGGTCTTGGGGGACTATTAGGGTCAGGGTAGCACAGTGGGCGCTAGGGAGAAAGGGCATTGGAATTTTGGGAAGGAATAGACTCTCATGGGGAATATTGAGGTCCCTGGGGAATTAGAATCTTGTGGGACATTAGGGTATTGGAGTCTCAGGGAGGTGTAGTGGGGTCTTGCAAGGCATTAGGGTCTCAGGGGAGAAGTATTGGAATTTCGGGGGTGTGGGAAAGGCATTGGGGTCTCAGGATGGGTATTGGGTTTTCGGAGGATGGTTTTGTGGAAGAAATTGTGGGAGGGTTGTTGGGAGAAGGGTGTCCAGCGGAGAGATCTTGGAGCGCGTGTGGGGACAGGTGTCGAGGGGAGGGATCTCAGGGTGGGTGTTGGGAGTGGAGTGTCGAAGGGAGGGATCTAGGGGGCGGGTGTTGAGCATCAAGGGGAGGGACTTAAGAGGCGGAATATTATATAGGCTTTTAGAGTAGGAGACTTGGGACAGAGGTCAGCACGAAATGGCCTCGGGTTCGGGAAGAATTTCAAGGGTTAGACTATCAGGAGCAGAATGGGGGACATATTATGGTAGGCGAATCAGGACAGGGGGTGGGTGAGAGAAATTTGACAGGAATGGTATTGGGGAAGGATTGTTGGGGAGGGTTTTAGGGAAGAGTATCAGGAAAAAGTGGTATCTGGGAGGGAACCGGGTAGGGTGTCAGGAAAGGAATACAGTGAGGCTATATAATAGGGAGCATTATCTTAAATGGTAGGGCAGCAGGGGAGTGGGCAAGGGGGTGGTATTAAGGGTAGGGAATTGTGTGATGTTGGGAACCCAACCAGAAGGGAGAGCTATTCAGGCATGGGAGAGAGGTAAAGGAGCACTTGGCTAGAGGCGAAAGGAGATGGGGACATGAACACAAGTTAGCAAGGAGGGGGAATTTAATTAGAAGTTGGAGGGAAAAAGCCTAACGATGGGAGGTGGAGGTGAGAGGTGTGATAATATGAATTAAGGTGAGGGCAACTCGCTAAGGTTTACAGTGAGTTATTGATGTACATGTAGGGATCTATGTATGGGGAGCAGACAGGGGTAATACTGAGTATATTGTGATCAGTTAGAGCTTGTATGGGCAACATTAGAAGTTCAGTCAGAACCAACTTGGGTAAAAGGCTCTGATCGAGTTAAGACTATTTGGAGAGGCTCCAGGTTGTTTTTTTTATTGAATGTATTCTTGCTTTGCATTAGTTGTCCACATTGTATATTATGCTAATATGAGTTCTTTGCTTGTACACGATGGGTTAACAGCGTACTGACCAGCTAGTATTCCAGAACAAAATTGTATTTGGTATTTAATCTTTAATAAACAGTTGCAGTCAAAGTAAATAATTAGAAAGCTTAGCCAGGAATGACTCTCCTGACACATACAGTCTTGCCAAATTTGAGTGGTAGCACACCAGGATTTTTGAATTCACATCTGTAAATGTAATCAGAATCAATGCATGGAATGACAATCTACTGTGTTACTGAATCTGCCATTTTCGTAAGGCCATATGAATAGATGTGAAATGTGGATACATTTTCTGCCCAGTGAGATCGTTCTCATTGGCAGGCTTCAAGTATGTTGGGGCTGGAAAGGTCACAGTGACAAATTTGCTCCAATCCGTATCACACAATTTCCGAGGGGAGGAGCCTGTCACATCGAAGCACTGTACAATTTCATCCCAGCCAACTCACGTCGAATTTCATGTTGCTTATGCTTACCTCATCCCGTGCATTCATCCTGCATGTATAACACTGCTTTAAGGACCAGCCATTGCTAGCAGTGCCTTCTTAAAGACGAATGATTTGAAACTTGAGTACTGCAGCTAAAATTGTGAAAATGGGTGTCATATTTAGTGATCCATTCTCCTTGAGGCTTTTGGAGGCAAAGGAAAGGTTGAATGAATGATGCAAGGAAGGACCACCTGCACAGACTGTACTCTTCCTCTCCTGTCATTATCTACCTAGTGCCTTTTACAGACCCAACCAGAGATACCCGGGACAGTCGGTGTAGAACGCCATGTCGACAGGTTCACAATGGAGTTGGAGCATCTGTTGCAAGCAGACCTGCAAACAACCTCCTTTTAAGAGGGATGACAATGGCAGTCAAAGACACAGCTGTCTTTAACTTCTACACCTCCATATCTGTCCACTCTGCCACAGGAATAAAATAAAAATTCATTGTATAGCACACAATGTCAAATTCATGATTTGGAAAACAGTGTGCAGAGCGCGATGTTTAGGACGCAGTGTATAAAAGTGTGTATAAAACGCGCATCAATCACAATGTGTTGACCATAGTGTATCGACCACTGTGTATAAAAACACACTGTATAAAACACAGTGATGTACCACAAGGGTCAGTGTGAGATGGCGGAGAGGGTGGATTGATGTACTACACAGGCCAGTGTGAGATGGCAGAGAGGGTGGATTGGTGTACTACACAGGTCAGTGTGAGAGGGTGGAGAGGGTGGATTGATGTACTACACAGGCCAGTGTGAGATGGCAGAGAGGGTGGATTGATGTACTACACAGGTCAGTGTGAGAGGGTGGAGAGGGTGGATTGATGTACTACACAGGCCAGTGTGAGATGGCAGAGAGGGTGGATTGGTGTACTACACAGGTCAGTGTGAGATGGCAGAGAGGGTGGATTGATGTACTACACAGGCCAGTGTGAGAGGGTGGATTGATGTACTACACAGGCCAGTGTGAGAGGGTGGATTGATGTACTACACAGGCCAGTGTGAGATGGCAGAGAGGGTGGATTGATGTACTACACAGGCCAGTGTGAGATGGCGGAGAGGGTGGATTGGTGTACTACACAGGCCAGTGTGAGATGGCAGAGAGGGTGGATTGGTGTACTACACAGGCCAGTGTGAGATGGCAGAGAGGGTGGATTGGTGTACTACACAGGCCAGTGTGAGATGGCAGAGAGGGTGGATTGGTGTACTACACAGGCCAGTGTGAGATGGCAGAGAGGGTGGATTGATGTACTACACAGGCCAGTGTGAGATGGCAGAGAGGGTGGATTGATGTACTACACAGGTCAGTGTGAGATGGCAGAGAGGGTGGATTGATGTACTACACAGGCCAGTGTGAGATGGCAGAGAGGGTGGATTGGTGTACTACACAGGCCAGTGTGAGATGGCAGAGAGGGTGGATTGGTGTACTACACAGGCCAGTGTGAGATGGCGGGGCAGCTGGGCAGTGGTGTCGGACTGATGGGCGAGCTGGAGTCATGTCGGACTGGAGGTAGGTGCTGTCTGGTTGTGTTGAATCTCGGGTTAGTTGAGTTGAAATGCTGGAGCCTCGATGGCCAAATGGGCTTTCCTCATTTTTGCCAATTTCTTTCATTGTCAAGATGTCTAACTTTTAATATAATAGTACAGATCTAAATACTGTGCTCCCAGCAGGGAGCATCCACTCAAATGGAGGGTAGGTGGGAAAATGGACTGCAACAGTGTATCCATGATTCTCTATAAGTTGTGCTTACTTACTATGTTGCCCCCTGCTAGAAATGTGGGTTTGTGGGGTTGGCCTTCAGGACCTAAGGTTACTCACCCTACAGTTGTTTCTGTTGTATTTACTCATCGAACAGTCTTGTTTACTGCGAATGGGCGGTTAACAGATTTTTGGTAATGGTAACGAGTTGGAATTTAAATGTGGCTGATGAGAGGACCCAGTGATACTGAGTTACATTTTAGAATTGTAGAAAATATTCCTGTGAGAAGCTGGTTGGCATCACACACTTTGTTATCAAACTGTTCCTCAAGCTCTCCCCCTCTAATGTAAAGCTAACTTCTAATTTCCATTCCATTCTCATTGTGTCCGTGCAAGCAAGGAAAAAAATGTGCCAGAGAACTGCAGAAAGGGCCAGAAAATAATGGAGGCCTTTACTTTCCTTTTGGAATTCTGTGGTGTGTCATTATTCCATTTCACCGAGGCTTGCTGTTACTTTAGTTTAGTTCAGTACTGTAAGAATAAACTGCAGTCCTATATTTTAATGGAAACTGGAAGAACTTTAAATAGGCTCCAATCTTCAGATTAAATTCCCATGCTTGTAAACCAAAAGGCAGCTTTATGAATGGAAAAGCAGTGTGGTGCATGTTGATCCCATCTCAGGTCAGTAGTTTGGTTTTGCAGGCGCTGTTCGATAGCTCAACTAAATGTTATGCTGCAAAACAACTTTAAAGGAGCAGAGGCTGCCAGACTCCACTGCTGGCACAGAAAGACAGCAGAAGTAAGCACGGATCAAGGCTTCAATTCTGTGCCCATCCCCTGCCCCTCATCCCCATGCTCACGTTCATTGAGACCTTGTGTCAGCAGCAGGGGAGCCTGGCAATTTCTGCCCATAAAGACAGTCCTGTGGAGGTGAATGATTGTGCCCAGTTGCCAATTTAGCAATTTTAAAGCAGTCAGTGGTAGCTGGATTAAAAGAAAATTACAACCTCTTTGAAATGTTGTCAGTCCCTATTTATTTTTTGTTAGTTGTAACTGTCGAAGAAAGAAAGGACTTGTGTTTACAGAACAGCTCGTCACTTCTCTCAGAAAGTGCTTAATTTACAATAATCTCCATTTGGAGAGTCGTCACTATGATTAAGCTTTGATATTTTAATGCAAGACAGTAAACTAGATCCTGTGATTCTCAGACACAAATTAAATGCAGGTGCCTCAATTTATAAGCTGCTGAAACCCTCATCCAGGGTTTTGTTACTTAGAGATTCAACTATTCCAGTGCTGCCCTGACCAGCCTCCTGTCTTCAGCCCTTCATAAACCTGAGCTCATTCAAAACACTGCTGCTTATTTCCTAAATCAAGCCCCATTCACCCATCACACCTCTACTTGTTGACCTACATTGACTCCAAGTCTAACAACCCTCAAAGTTAAAATTCTCATTGTGTTCAAACCCCTCTCTGTGGCCTCACTCCTCCCTATCTCTGTAACCTCCTCCAGCCCCCAAAACCCTCTGATAACTCTGCTTTCCTCCATCCTCTTGCACATTCATTCCAGCCAATTACTGCCCCCATCAGTCTATTCTTGATCATTGGCAAAGTGATGGAACGTGTCATTAATAGTGCTATTAAGTGGCACTTACACAGCAATAACCTGCTCACCAATGTTCAGTTTGGGTTCGGCCAGGGCTACTTGGCTCCAGACCTCATTACAGCCTTGGTCCAAACATGGACAAAAAGCTGCATTAAAGAAGTGACGTGAGAATGATTGCCCTTGACATCAAAGCAGCATTTGACCGAGTGTAGCATCAAGGAGCCCTAGCCAAATTGATGCCTTTGGGAATTGGGGGAAAACTCTCCACTGGTTGGAGTCATACAAAAGATGATGGCTGTGGTTGTTGGAGGCCAAACTTCAGTGCCAGGACATTGTTGCAGGAGTTGCTCAGCATAGTGTCCTAGGCCAAACCATCTTCAGCTGCTTCGTCAGTGACCTTCCCTTCATCATAAGGTCAGATGTGGGGATGTTCACTGATAATTGCATAGTATTCAGTGACATTCCCGACTCCTCAGATACTGAAACAGTCCATGTGCACATGCAGCAAAATCTGGACAACACTCAGACTTTTTTTTATTCGTTTCTGGGATGTGGGCTTCACTGGCTAGGCCAGCATTTATTGCCATCCCTAATTGCCCTTGAGCAGGCGGTAGTAAGCTGTCTTCTTGAATCTCTGCAGTCCATGTGGGGTAGTTACACCCACAGTGCTGTTCAGGAAGACAGTTCCAGGATTTTGACCCAGCGACAGTGAAGGAATGATATAGTTCCAAGTCAGAATGGTGTGTGGCTCGGAGGGAAACTTGCAGGTGGTGGTGTTCCCATGCATCTGCTGCCCTTGTCCTTCTAGGTGGTAGAGGTCATGGGGTTGATAAGTGGCAAGTCGCATTCACACCACGCAAGTGCCCAGCAATGACCATCTCCAACAAGAGAAAACCTAACCATCTCTCCTTGACATTCAATGGCATTATCATTGCTGAATAACCCACTCTTAACATCCTGGAGCTCACCATTGACCAGAAACTTAACCAGACCAGCCATAAAAATACTGTGGCTACAAAAGAAAGTCAGAGGCTGGGAATTCTGCGATGAGTAACTCACGACCTGACTAAAGGCCTGTTCGGGTTGTTACGACCAGGTGAGAAAGGTGTCTAGGGTCTTTTGCTGTCTTTACCTGGTCTTATTGTAACAGGGTTTAATTTTTACACGCACTGTTTTGAGCTCCCCGTTGGTGAATCCCTGTTCACAGCTTTCCAATTATAATGCAAAGAAATGAGCATAAATAGGCTTCCTTAGGTTTAAAGAAAGTAAGTGAAATTTATTAAACCTTAAACTTAAACTGTAATATGGTTAACGCCTACGGATATACGACGCACCCACACTAGCATGCACACGCAAATAGTGACAGAAAAGAGCAGAAGAAAAATAAATGGAGAGGTTTGAGGTAGTCTCCAAAGGGGGTTTCTTGTTAATGTTTCTGTGCTTCCAGCTTTCTGTAGAGTCTTTGATTGTAGACAGCTCTTACTTTCTTGTTGGGGCCCAGTATTCTTCTTAAATCTTGTTCACTGTCAGAGACTTTTCTCTCATGGGGTTCATGTCTTCAATGGTTTCCAAAGCTGATGAGAGCAGACAGGAGAGATGTTCTCAGTCCAGGAGAAAAGTGCTTTCTGATTTCAAATTCCTTGTTGGAAGCTCAAATTCAAAACTCCAACAGTCAGTCAGTCATGTGACTAAAACTGGTCTAACCACTTCTTCTGTGTTTGTGGATTCTGCTATCTTAGCAGTCAACCTGGAATGCTAGCCCCCCAACTTCAACGTCTGGTAATTAAAAGTCCATTGTTGGTTGAATATGTCAGGGCATGGTCCTTTGTGGCTTGTTCCAACACTCTCTGTTACTATGCAAAGGACTTTCCAGTCAGGGGCTTGCAATTTTACGTTTTAATGTTCATGTGGCGACATAATGTGTGCCTCAGTATTGGCAGGTGGGGGGCTTGCCTGACAGAGTATAAAATGAAAGCCCAACCTGACCACAGCCAAACCGAACCCGACTGGAGCCTGAGTCCTTTAATTCTTTTTCATGCCCGACTTGACCCGAAGATCGCAATGAATTTAATAATATCAAACATGTTATCGAAACAGAAAAAATGCATTTATTTATAAAACATGGAGCCAATACAGTCCAGCCTGATCCGACTCGAGCCCGAATGCTGGACGCAGAATATAGACCGGACCCCACCTGAACCCGACATGTAGTCTGATGCAATCGGGTTTGGGCCGGGTAGCCAGGCTTTACGCATGACTCCACAAAGCCTGTCCACCATCTGCAAGGCACAAGTCAGGAGTGTGATGTAATACTCTCCACTTGCCTGAATGAGAACTACTCCAGTAGCACTTGAGAAGTTCAGCACCATCCAGGACCAAGTTGTACTGGTGCATACTGCATGTTACTGATCCCTGGGTTGCTGTATATACTGCAGGTCACTGATCCCTTGTCCATATTGTACTGGGTTATACTGCAAGTCACTGTTCTCTTGCCTTTAGTGTATCTGTGCAATCTGCAGGCCTGTTGATTGGCATGGAAACTGTTTATATCTTTACAACACAAAACAGCTAAAAGTAGGAGAGGTACTGAATATTTCAGCATATTTCCCAAGGGATCAGGGTCTCATTAATGTAACCTACATAACCATTGCCAACAGGGTTCTGCTCATCTTCTTTGACCACCAATAGTTTCACTTCAGCTGTAATTTTTGGCTGATTTTGCTGACTGCTGTAGCTTACTATCTCCTGTGCCTGAGAATGATGCAGCAGGCTGTAAGGTACAGCCTTTTCTGGGCCCCTGGAAGTGGTGACGCGCTGTTCTTTCAGGCCTTTTAATGAGAGATAAAGAACAGTTGTTAAAATGCTGGCTTCAATACACAACTTGAAACAGAGCTTGCAATGTTTACCATTGTGAAAATGAGCAAGAAAGGAGAGAAAACATCGAAGGAGGATGATAACCTGACTGAGCTTGAAGAAACTAACTTGAGCTTCGGAGTCCTGCATCTTAACCTCTTCCTATCTCCTTGTTCTGATGTGATGTGATGTTTCTAGGGATCTTCTCCATGGGAATGAAGAGCCTATAATTGGTGAGCTTTTCTTCAGTTACCTTGCATTATGTGCCATTTTGTTGTAGAGTTGTAAATAGCCATGCTGGTGTCTGTAAACAAAAACAAGAAATGCCGGATTCACTCAGCAGGTCTGGCAGCATCTGTGGAAAGAGAAGCAGAGTTAACGTTTCGGGTCAGTGACCCTTCTTCGGAACTCCTGTAAACTTTGGTAAATATGGTCAGGATAGTGTGAGTTGTTTCAATGCTAACACTCTTGTCTCCAGGTCAGAATATTGTGGGTTCTAGCCCTGCTCCAGAGACACGACCATAAAATCTAGGTTGACACTTCGGCAAGATACTAAGTGCTTGTTGCACAGTTGGAAGATCTCTCTTTTGGATGAGATGTTAAACCAAGGCCCTGTCTTCCATCTCAGATGGATGTTAAAGATTGGATGGTTTTCTTTTGAAGAAGAGCAGGGGAGTTCTACCCAGTGTCCTTGTCAAAGTTTATCTCTCAAGCACAAAGCAGATTATGTGGTCATTCGTCGGCTGTTCCTCGATTTGAGGATAATGTCCACTCTGGTTGCAAGTTTCTGCCATGGGTCGTCTTGTGATAGAGCAGGCTGATTTTTTGAACCGCAGATCTTTGGGCACACTGGGCAGGACGTCCCATGAGGTAATGGGATCCAGAGTGCAGGATTTGCTTCCTTTTCTTTCCTTCTCTGCTGCTGCTGTGCCTCATCATGAAGGCTTTTGGACTCAAAGCATGATGCAACTTGATGGACAAGTTGTCGCCATTTTGAACGATTGGTAGCAAGCTCCTTTTGGTCATCCATGCCAATGCTGCTGTGCTTCAAAGAGAGCTTCCAAGTGTCTATGAAGCGTTTTCCTTGTCCACCCCAGAATGCTGGCCATTTGAGAGTTGAGAAAACAGGTGCTGGCATGGGAGATGATTTGCAGTAGCCAACCGAACATAGTGTCCAATCCATCAAAGTTGATTTTACAGAGGTTTTGTGTGAATGCTTGTGGAGCTGGCTTCAAAAAGGACTCTAGCATTTGTTTGAAGGTCCTCCCGTTGAATTCTGCTGCAGCAAGACCTGGACAACATTCAGGCTTGGGCAAGTAACATTCACATCACACAAGTGCTGGCAATGACCATCTCCAACAAGGAAAAATCCAACTATCTCTCTTTTTGACATTCAATGCCATTACCATCGCTGAATCCACAACTATCAACATCCTGGCTGTCACCATTGATCAGAAATTGAACTGGAGTTGCCATATAAATAGGATGGCTATAAGAGCAGGTCAGAGGCTGGGAATTCTACAGCGAGTAACTCACCTCTTGACTCCCCAAAGCCTGTCCATCATCTACAAAGCACAGGTCAGGAGTGTGATGGAATACTCTCCACTTGCCTGGTTGGGTGCAGCTCCAACAGCATTCATGAAGCTCGACGCCATCCAGGACAAAGCAGCTAACTTGATTGGCATCCCATCCACAATCTTCAACATTTACTTGCTCCACCACCGGCGCACAGTGGCAGCAGTGTGTACCATATACAAAATACACTGCAGCAACTCGCCAAGACTCCTTGTGACAGCGCTTTTCAAACCTGTGACCTCTATCACCTCGAAGGACCAGGGCAGCAGATGCATGGGAACACCAGCACCTGCAAGTTCCCCTCCAAGTCACACACCATCCTGGCTTAGAACTATATCGCCGTTCTTCACTGTCACTGGGTCAAAATCCTGGAACTCTCTTCCTAACAGCACTGTGGGTGTACCTACCTCACATGCACAATTAGGGAGGGGCAATAAATGCAGGCCTAGTCAGCGGTGCCCACATCACTTGAAAGAATTTTTTAAAAAGTTCACGACCAATCTGGAAAATTTTCACCCATCCAACTCAATTTCAGAACAGTGGGAACAAATAAAGTCAACTGTACTCGTCTCCTGTTTCCAGGCCATTGGGTTTGAGCATAGTTGGCACCAGGACTAGTTCAACGAAAATTATGCTGAAATATGTGACCTTCTGGAACAAAAACGAGCAGCGTTCACTGCCTGGCAGAACAACCTAAGGTCTCAAGTCAAGAAGGCAGCATTCCAACAGCTCAAGGCTGAGACCCAAAGACTCATCTGGATGGTAAAGGACAAGTGGTAGGAAGAGAAAACCTGAGAGATTCAACGATATGCTGACCGTCATGACCTGCAAAGCTCTTTTGAAGCCACCAGGGCCATCTATAGACAAGTGATGTGGAAGAAATCACCTTTGCTCACAGGATGGTGTCTCTTCTTAAGGATGACAGTGGCATCTGTCAATGCTAGAAAGAACATTTTCAAGAACTTCTCAACTGTGAATCCACAGCAGCAGCTGATGTTATCCCCCAGTATCCTGTGGTAGAATCCATGGATGAACCACCATCAATTGGAGAGCTGCAACAGCTCTGGGGCGGCACAGTGGCACAATGGTTAGCACCATAGCCTCACAACTCCAGTGACCCGGGTTCAGTTCTGGGTATGCCTGTGCGGAGTTTGCAAGTTCTCCCTGTGACCGTGTGGGTTTTCGCCAGGTGCTCTGGTTTCCTCCCACAGCCAAAGACTTGCAGGTTAATAGGTAAATTGGCCATTGTAAATTGCCCCTAGTGTAGGTAGGTGGTAGGAGAATGGTGGAATATGGGATTAATGTAGGATTAGTATAAATGGATGGCTGTTGGTCGGCACAGACTCGGGCCGCAAAGCCTGTATCTCTCTCTCTCTCTTTCTATGTTTCTAACAAGCAATCAAATGGATGAAAAACAGCAAAGCACGCGGCCCTGATGGTATTCCAGCTGAGGTCGTCAAAGTTGGTGGGCTTTTGCTCACACGAAAACTCCATGCACCCATCCTATGGATTTGGGGTTTAAACCCCACCCTTCACCCCCACACACAACCCTGATTTCAGTAACGCGCCAATTGTAACTACCTTCAATAAGGGAGATAAATTATGCAGTGCAAACTGTCAAGGTATTTCCCTCTGGTCCATAGCAGGGAAAATCCTACCACTCACTCTCCCTGAATCACCTACTTCCTGTGGCTGAGGAAATCTTCTTTCCAGAGACATAGGGCTGGATTTTGTGTAGGAGGTGGGGCTCCCAGCGTCGTGCCGAAAGGTTGGGGGGGGCGGGTAACCCCACCACTGCATTTTCGTGGCCCCCCCCCAGGGCGATCCTCCGGTATTTTTAAATGTAAGTTTCAGGAGGCGGGATCCACATCCCCTTAAAAACTGGGATACTGCCTCTGTGAGCTGCCAGCCAATCAGAGGCCTGTCAGCTCAGCAGTATCAGTGCCACCGGGAATAGTGGCCACTGCTGGTACTGCAGAGGCCTTGGATCCAGGCCCAGCACTGGAATCCCGGACAAGAGGTAGGTGAGGTGGGGTTGCCGGGGGCAGTCCGGAAGGCCCTGGTGATGTGGTGGGTGTGTGGGTGGTTGAGAAGTCCAGGGAGAGGTGGGTGTCCCAGGGGTAAAGTTGTTCCCAGTGGGGGGTCTTCCGTGGGCCACAAATGTTCCATGGAGCTGGCCCCCCACCCCCTCCCCAAACCTGCAGGAAGGGCACCTTGTGCTGGTAAGATCACAATGGCAGCAGGACCACGCCCTTAATTGGCCATTAATAGGCCACTTATAGGCATGAATTGGCCTCCGGGATGGCTGTCATTGGCCTATCCCACCGCCGTGAATATTGCTTGGCAACGGGCCCTCCGTCCTGCTGTTCCCCTTCCCCCGCCACCCATCACGATACTCCATGTCGCACCCCTACCCTCCCCTTCCCCCGCCTCAGTGGGGCCAATAAAACCTGGTCTGTGTGGCTTTATACCTTCTAGAGGAATCTAGCGATTATCACAATGTGAGACTTTGCACATTTTGTATATTACAACATTAAAGTTCTGTAAAGTACTTTGGGATGTCCTCAGATTGTGAAAGGCACTGTATAAATGTACGTCATTTTTATAGTATGAGTGCTTGGCATGGGTAAACAGCAAATATAAAATGGGTTAGCAGGCAACACTTTGTGATGCAATCTTGGCCCTTTGACCTGGTACATAGTACTGCTTAGCTGCTTGGTGGTCTTATCTTGCCACGTTACTTAAAGGATGCTGTTTCATCCCTCTCTTTTTCTTCGTACTTTATGGAATGCATAGTCTGTTGAGTCCATCATATGCTCCATTTTATCCATGCATAATGGGTCTTCTGTTAAAGTAGTTTTTGTCTTTGTGAAGATTATTGTTTAGGCCACAATGGTCACGTAGGGTTAAGGTTAATTATTGTTGGCTGTTATCTCCAAACTGGAATGAATTTACATTAAAGTTTGCCTAATATTTTCACCTCCTGTGCAAAGCAGAGATGCATATAATCTGGAAATCCTTGGTATCTTTAAAAAAAAATTGCACAAAATGTGTGCAATGAAATCACTGCAAATTCTAGCAATAGTTAGTGCTTCATTAATGGAAAGTGATATTTATTTCAGTTCCTCTCTGTAGTTTACTATTTAATTTCTATCTGTTTCACTGCCTTGGTATACCACTTGCTATCCACATCAATTCCTTGCATCAGTTCTGTGCCATTCATTAATTGGGGGAGTCGAGCCAGTGGCTGGCATTTGTAGGATTCCGCAAAGCAGTTGAGAAAAACTGAAATGGTGTTTGTGGCACACCTCAGTTGTGGGGGGGAATGTGGGTGGTTGTGAAGTCCAGGGGGAGGGGGGTGCCTGAGGGGTAAAGTTGTTCCCAGTGGGCCACAATTTCCCCACAGAGGAGGGGACCCCCCCAACCACCAAACCAAGCCTACAGGGAGGTCACCTCATGCTGGTAAGATCCCAGTGGCGGCAGAACCGTATTCTCAGACTCCCTCCAACCAAAACATGTATGAAAATGGTGAACATTTACAAACAGCACAAATAAACCTTGAGGCTGTTCCTAGCATTAGGTCAAAGCAAATAAATAAATGAATCAAAGCCATCTGCACCATTATGGTGAATGTATTGCGTACATTGGTTCCAAATGTAGTCATCCATCCGCTTAACAAGGATTACTTGTGGTTCCCAAAGACATTTTCTGGCCATATCTACATGCATAGCAGAAGCATTTTATTTTCTCTTACTAGTCATAGATTGTTCAGAATGCTCCTGAAACAAATGGGTGTCAGTTCAGTGGTAGCACTCTCACCTGAGTCAGAAGGTTGTAGGTTCAAACTGTCTTCTTAAACTCCTCTTCCCTGCTTCCTCCACCTTCTCCTCCTCCAACAACAAATGGGAGGAGCTCATCTGCTTCTTTGTGATTAAGAGTAAGACCATTCATTCAACTGCCTCTGCTAAGTTAAATTTCTCCTGAGATTCCCCCCTGCCCAAGCCTTGAACTTTTATCTTTCTCTTCTATCTCCCCTCATGCACTCTCCAAGCTCATCTTGTCCATGAGATCCACCTTCTGATTCCACAAGTCTATTCCCATCAGACTGCTCACCATCCAGCTTCCCTTCCTGGCTTCCACGTTAGCTGATGTTTTTACCAGTTTCTTTCATCAGGTACTGTCCGCCCCCCACCCCCCTTCAAATCTACCATCATCAACCCCACTCCTCCAAAAACCCACACTTGATCCCTTTGTCCTTGCAACCTACCACCCATCTCCAACCTCCCTTTCCTCTCCAAAGTCTTTGAATGTCTTGTTGCTTTCCAAAATCATATCCATCTTTCCTGCAGCTCTATGTTTGAAACTATCCAATCAGGTTTCCGCCCCTGACACAGGACTGATACAGCCTTATCAAAGTCACAAATTACATCTTATTATGGTTATGATTACATAAATTAAACCTCCTCGTCCTTCTTTATCTATTTGCAGCCTTTGAAATGGTTGGCTACACCATCCTCCTCTAATGCCTCTTCTCCATCATCTAGCTGGGTCCGATTGCTCTCACCTGGCTCCATTCATATCCATAGAATCTCCTGCAATGGCTTCTCTTCCTCCTCTCGCACTGTTGCTTCTGGAACCCCCAAAGGCCTATGTTTGACTCATTCCTAGTTCTCATCTGCTTGCTGCTTCTTGGAGATATCATTCATAAACACATCATCCGGTTCCACATGTATGCTGACAACACCCACGTCTACCTTACTGCCACCTCTCTTGACTGCTCCACAGTCTCTGATTTCTAATGCTGCTTCTCTGACATCCAGTATTGGATGAGCAGAAATTTCCTCCAACTGAATAGAGATGAAAGACATTTCCTTCAATCCCAGTTACAATCTCCCTTCTCTTGCCACCAACTTCATCCCTCTCCCTGTTTATATATAAATGTTCTAGTTAAGTTAGAATAAAAACCCACACTTTTTTTGAACATTATTTGTAGTCCTGTGAGTCTTATCATAGTTCATATATCATAGGAGCTAGTAATATTGCAGTGACCAAAAGCTTGGTCAAATTGGTAGACTTTTAAGAGGCTCTTTAAGGAGGAGAATGAGTTGGAGAAGTTTCGGGAAGGAAATTCCAGAGCTTACGACTTCGGGAGCTGATGGTGCTTCTTGGTCACCAACAGTGAAGAGATCATGGGGATGCGCAAGATGCCAAAACTGAAAGAATGCAGAAATCTTGGAGGACATTACAGAGAAAGGGAGGGGAGTGGCCACGGAGAGGGATTTGAAACCTGGATAAGAATTTTTAAATTAAGCCATTGCTGGACTGAGAGCCAATGTAGGTCAGCAAGCACAGGGGTGATGGGTGAATAGGACTTGGTGTCAGTTAAGGTATGTGCAGCAGAGTTTGGGGTGAGCTCAAGTTTACAAAGGATGCAAGGTCAGAGGCCAGCCATAAGAGCTTTGGAATAGTTGTGTCTAGAGGTAACAAAGGCCTACATGCGGGTTTTAGCAGCAGGAAAACTGAGGCAGGGATGGAGACAAGTGATTTTACAGAGGTAGAAGTAAACAGTCTTAGTAATGCAGTGCACATGTTGTTGGAAGCTCATCATAGGGTCAAATAGAATGCATGATTGCAAAAGGTCTAGGTAATATTCAACGAACATGTGGGTTTTATTGTAACTTAACTAAAAAATATATATACAAACAGTTACTGTACAAGTTACATCTAAACGCATGTCACTTTGTTGGGCTACACCCAGAACTTCCTGGTCATATGTAACACAACATCACTTCCTCCAGTGACCTTCACTTACAGCTTAAGGTAGTCTGCTCTTACGGTCATTCCACAACTGTCACCTGTCCTTAAAATCTCCCTATGTGACTTGGTGTCAAATGTTTGTTTGATAACACTGTTATGAAGTGCCTTGGGACATTTCACCATGTAAAAGGGGCTGTATAACAACAAGTAGTTGTTCAACTCACACTCCAGAGACTTGAGCACAAAATCTTGGTTGTCATTCGGTGCAGTATGGAGGGAGTGCTGCACTGTCGAAGGTGTGGTCTTTTGACTGAGATGTTAAACCAAGTGCTGTCTACCCTCTTAAGTGGGCCTAAAAGATTCCATGGTACTATTCAAAGAAGAGAAGGAGAGTTCTTCCAATGTCTTTGCCAGTATTTATAGCCCAACCTACATCACTAAACTAGATGATATGGCCATTATCACATTGTGGTTTGTGGGACCTTGCTGTGCAGAAATTGGCTGCTGTGTTTTGAGCTGTATAATAACGACTACGCAAAGTACTTCATTGGATGTAAAGCACTTGGGGATGTCCTATGGCCGTAATCGGTGCTGTATAAGTGCCAGTTCTTTTTCTTTCTTTGACCTTTATCTGTGTGTTTGCTGCCCTCTTATGAAAGTGCTACATTATCCTATTTGTCAGCCAAATCATTAACCTGGCCTTCTGCTTTAGATGCTGAGGTATCTGCTTCTAGCATTTCCTTTTTTGATCATCATGAGTGTTGCTTCGACGAGGATCCTTTATAAGAGCTGGAAGGTTTTCAGGTTTCCCATTTAGTAGGACAGAGCCCTTCCTTTTGGAACACATAGACACATCAGGTTTTCATATGTCTCGTCTGTGGTGCAGCCTCCTTAAGAATATAACACCTGCACATAGATGACTGGTTGTTCAAAGCTGTCAGATGAGACATCTGTGACTGTTATCCAGCTGGAGATAGAATTTCTTTATTGGAAATCCTGACAAGCACACTCACAGGATCCTGTGTTCATAGAATGATAGCAATCTCAGCATAGGAGATGTCTTGGCCAATTGTGCCTGTGTCAGCTCCAAGGAAACATTAAGCAGGTTCCCCCACCATAAATTTGCTGGAAAAAAGAAATAACTTACATTTATATGGTGCCTTTCATGACCTCAGGATGTCCCAAAGTGCTTTCTGGCTAATAAAGTACTTAAGTGTAGTGACTGTTATAATGTAGGAAACATGGCTTCAAATTTCTGGACAGATTGGGGATACCATACAGTACAACCACCTTAGGATTCCAAGATCATTGTCATCTGCTGTGAACTTTATTACATTTTTATACATGGATTTTTCTTACTTTCTTTTTTCTGCTGAGGTTTCTTAACACTTAAGTCTATCTACTAAGTAGGAGCTAAAATACCAGTAGTCGATAGATGGTTACCTGTTTGTTCATTCTGTTTATAAGTTTTTATGTTTAATTTCCAATTTTTAGTGCAGTAAATAAATAATTTGAGGCATGGCTCCTCACACCCATTGAATGAACATCCTGTGCTATGTGGGGACTCCCGGATCCTACCCATGTCCTGGACAACTTCATGTGCAGAAAGTGCCACAAAATGCAAAAACTTGAGTGCTAAATCTTGGAACTTGTGGAGCAGCTGATGTCACTGAGATGCACTCACGAGGATGAGAGATACGTGGATAGTATGTTTCAGGGCATGGTTACCCCACAGCTTAAGAGAGCATAGACAGAGAGGGAGTGGGTGGCTGCCAGACAGACAAGGGGGACAAGGCAGGTAGTGCAGAGGGCATACCACTTTCTAACTGAATACCAATGGGAGAGAGGGTTTGTCTGGAGAGTGCAGTTACAGTCATGGACAGAGCACAGTTGTGCAGGGAGGGAGGAGAAAAGACAGGAGAACAATAGTGGTAGGGGATTCTATCGTTAGGGGAACAGCTAGGTGTTTCTGTGGTCACAGATGTGATTCCAGGATGGTATGATGCCTCCCTGGTGCAAGGGTCATGGATATCATTGAGCAGCTACTGAGCATTCTGGAGGGTGAGGGTACACAATCAGAGGTCATGGTCCACATTGGTACCAACAATAAAGGAAGAAAGAGGGATGAGGTCCTGCAGGCTGAGTTTAGGGAGTTAGGAAAGAGATTAGCAAGCAGGACCTCAAAGGTAGTAATCTCCGGATTACTCCCAAGGCCATGTGTTAGTGAGTGTAGGAATAGGAGAATGCACCAGATGAATGGGTGGCTAGAGAGATGGTGCAGGAGAGAGGGCTTCAGATTTCTGGGCCATTGGGATTGGTTCTGGGGAAGGTGGGACCTATACAAGCTGGACGGTCTACACCTAAACAGGATCAGGATGAATATCCTTGCAAGAAGGTTTGCTAGTGCTGTTGGGGATGGTTTAAACTAGTTTGGCAGGGGATGGAAATCTGAGGGCAGTTTCAGATAGGACAATTTCAGGGCAGGGAATGGGAGACAGGACATGAGTGAGTGACTCTGAAAGACAGAAGAAGCAAAGATCAAAAAGTGTGCAGCACAGGAATTTGGCAGTGTGAACAGGTATTTACTTAAATGCAAGAAGTATAACAAATAAAGCCGATGACCTGAGGGTACAGATAGACGCATGGCAACACGATATCATTGTTGTAATGGAAGCTTGGCTTAAAGTGGGGCAAAAATGGCAGCTCAACATCCCTGGATATAGGAAGGACAGCAGAGATGCAGTGGCAGACTGTTAAGGAGATATTTAATAACTCTCAGCAAATATTTATCTCAGTGAGCGAGAAAATTCTTTGAAAAGGATGTATCATGCCTAAATAAGGAAGTTAAGAATAGTATCAAAATTAAAAGAAACACTGTACAAATCTGCAAAGATTAGTGGTAGGTCAGAAGATTGGACAGATTTTACGAATGATGAAAAGAATTTGAGTGAGAAAGTAGAATATGAGAGAAAACTAGCTTGTAATATAAAATTAGATAGTAAGAGTTTTTTCAAGTATTTAAATAGGATAAGAATAACTAAAGCTAATGTTGATTTTCTAGAGAGTGAGTCTGGAGAAGTGATCATGAAAAACAAAGAAATGGCGGAGGCATTGAACAGGTATTTCTGTAGAAGGTTTGGAAAACCCGCCAAAGATTCTTAAAAATCAAGAGGTGAAAGGGGTGGGGGTGGGGGGAATTTAAAACAATCACCATCACCAGGGAAAAAGTGCTGGACAACAATTAGTCCTAAAGGCTGACAAGTTCCCAGGACCAGATGGTCTGCATCCTAGAGTCTTAAAAGAAGTGGCTGCACAGATAGTAGAGGCTTTGGTTATAATCTTCCAAAATTCCTTAGATTCTGGAAGGGTCCCAGTAGATTGGAAAATCGCAAATGTAACACCTTTTATTCAAGAAAGGAGGGAGACAGAAAACAGGAAACTATAGGCCAGTTTTCAAACATGGACAAAAGAGCTGAACTCCAGAGGTGAAGTGAGAGTGACTGCCCTTGACATCAAGGCAGCATTTGACCGAGTATGGCATCATGCAGCCCTAGCAAAACTGGAGTCAATGGGAATCGGAGAAAACTCTCCACTGGTTGGAATCGTACCTAGCACAAAGGAAGATGGTTGTGGTTGTTGGGGATCAATCATTTCAGCTCCAGGACATCACTGCAGGAGTTCCTCAGGGTAGTGTCCTAGGCCCAACTTTCTTCAGCTGCTTCATCAATAACATTTCCTCCATCATAAGGTCAGAAGTGGGGAAAATCATAATACAATCAGACAGAGATCAACATGGTTTTATGAAGGGGAAATTGTGTTTGATAAATTTATTTTAGTTCTTTGAGGATGTAACAAGCAGGGTCAATAAAGGGGAACCAGTAGATGTAGTGTATTTGGATTTCCAAAAGGTATTCGATAAGGTGCCACGTAAAACGTTACTACACAAGGTAAGAGCTCATGGTGTTGATGTAGTGTAAAGATATAAAGGGTTAATACAGAAGACCGTGAAAGACCCCTCCCACTGTAAAGCGATGATGTAACAGTCACATGAGAGGCTTGAGAAGAAGATATAGCAGCACAAAGGATGCTAGCTTAGATGGCTTGTGGAGAGTATATTTAGTTACAGTAAATAGAGTTGTCAGTTAACCTTTACTGGAGTCTAAGACTTTCTCTAGAATGCCCTACAATGCTACTAATAAAACCCAACAACCCAAAAGTTGGGGGATAATGTATTAGCATGGATTGAGAATGGGCTAACTAACAGAAAACAGAATCGGGATAAATGGGACATTTTCAGGTTGGCAAAGCCGTAACTAATGGAGTTCCACACCAATCAGTGCTGGGGTCTCAAATATTTACGATCTACATTAATGACTTAGATGACTGAGTATATTGTAGCCAAATTTACAATGCAAAGGTAGGTAGGAAAGCAAGTTGTGAGGAGGACAGTAAATGTCTCCAAAGAGATATAGATAGGTTGAGTGAGTGGGCAAAAATTTGGCAAATGGAGTATAATGTGGGAAAATGTGACGTTGTCCACTTTGGCAAGAAGAATAGAAAAGCAGAATATTATTTAAATGGAGAGTGACTACAGAATGCTGCAGTACAGAAGGATCTGGGTGTCTCTTTGTCGATGAATCATAAAAAGTTAACATGCAGGCACAGCAAGTAATTAGGAAGGCAAATGGAATGTTGGCATTTATTGCAAGGGTGGTGGAGTATAAAAGTAGGGAAGTCTTGCTACAGCTGCACAGGGCATTGGTGAGACTACACATAGAGTACTGTGTACAGTTTTGGTCTCCTTACTTAAGGAGGGGTATACTTGCTTTGGAAGCATTTCAGAAAAGGTTCACCTAGGCTGATTCCTGGGATGAAGGGGTTGCCTTATGAGGAAAGGCTGAGGAGGTCTGACCTATACTTATTGAAGTTAAGAAGATTGAGAGGTGATTTTTTTTTTTATTTATTGAAAAATATAAGATGCTAAGGGGGCTTGACAGGGTAGATGTTGAGAGAGGATGTTTCCTCTCATAGGGAAATCTAGAACTAGGGGGCACAGTTTCAAAATAAGGGGTCTCCCATTTAAGACCGAGATGAGGAAGAATTTCCTCTCTGAGGGTCATTAATCTTTGGAATTCTCTACCCCAGACAGCAGTGGAGGCTGGGTCATTGTCTAACTCAGCCTTGAATATATTCAGAGTCAAGCGCTATGGGGAGGCTGGCAGGAAAGTTAAGGCTATGATCAGATCAGCCATGATCTTATTAGATAACGAAGTAGACTCTATGGGCCAAATAGTCTACTACTGCTCCTATTTATTAGGTTCTAATGAGAGACGGGTTGTCAATTTCAATATGTTAATCGCTCAGAGTGATATTGACAAGGGTTTTGTAATTTGATCTTGGTCCCACAGACCTTCCCCAGCTTCCTGGAACTCGCCAGAGAAAACGAGGTGAAAACACGGCAGCAATTGAGGGGATGAGACATGACCGTTGCTTTCCTACCTGCTTGTATGATAGGGTTTGTTCTCAATACTCTTACTGAGAGGTTAGTTTACAGACTTTGGAGGTGTCGCTACACTTTGGAAGTTCAGAGATCTGATCTTCACTTTGGAGCTCTGATCTATAGAATAGCATGGTTACTTTAGACCTCAGATGAGGAACAAGGTGACCACCAGTAGCAACAGAAGCAGCAGGAGCTGCAACCACAGCAGCTAGCTATTCACAGATTCACCGCTCCCGAGGGGAGAGGGGATCAGCAGAAGTGCAGCTCTTAGGAGGCCATACCTGGCACACAGGGTCTCCGGGTAGAGAATAAGCTTCCTTGGCATGTTGGAACACCAGTGTCTGAGGAGGCTCGGGGTGGTGGCAGACATTTGCAACCTGCTGAAGCAAGAGGATGATGAAAACTAGGAGGAGGGGATGGAAGAAAACTCAGGGGAGGAGGAGGCAGAAGATGATGCAGGCAATGCATTAAGGACATTGCACATTGTTGCCTGGGATGCCCTCATTTTGTGAGGTTCACTTGGGTTCAACTGGTACATCCATCTAACAACCGCATGCAAAAGTCATTTTTTCACTCTCCAAACCGCCCACTGCCACTAACTCAAAGTCCTGTAAACATCCAAGCCTCCCTTTCATAGTCCCTATTTGTCACTGTTAATTCATGTCTTTCCATCATTCATTATCACACAACTGAAAAGGCTACTTGACAGGCAGAAACCTAGAATGGGCAAGATGAGAACGTTTGAAAAGAGTAATATTTATGGTGGCTCAAATATAAAACAAACTCACAAATCTTAACAATGAGTAACACACCCATGCTCCTACTCTTGTGCAGCTACTCCTTTTCCTAGAACTTCTACATAGTGCAACCCCTGTAGCTTCAGCAGAGGTAGAGACAGGCTGCTCAGATCTCTGCTCTCAACCAACATCCTCTGGGTTTTGGAGCCTGTGAGGGTCTGCCAAAGACTCCTCCAACTGCACTTGTGCAGGGGTAGACTCTGGCATCAGGATACAAGGTAGCATGTCACGTATTCACTGAGCTGAGAGCAACAGGTGAGAATGGGAACAGGATGCTCCTTGAGTCAATTTCTCACTTCCATTTCCCCTTTCACCATTATCCCTCTCATGGCCCAACCACACACCCCTGCTAACAATATGGAGAACACCTTTGCTGAAGATCAGTAGGGCAATGAACAGCCAAGACTTAAAAATCATTCATCCTATTTAAGGTGGCATTCATAGCTTGCAAGCCATTGTTGAAGGTCTACACGTCGTGTTTGATGCTCCATGCAGATGGCTGCTCTTTCCATTGACAAAGACATCATCACAAAATGCCAGCAGCATCTAGCCACTCTTGCTCGAAACCGACTCCTTCAATGCAAGCATGCAACGTGCGGTTGGAAGATGTGGTCTCTCCTATCAATACTGTCATGGACAGATGTGTCTGTGACAGGTGGATTGGTAATGACTTTTCCCTCATATTGGTTCTCTCACCACCTGCTGCCAATCCAGTCTGGCAATTATGTCCTTCATGTCTTGGCCAGCTCAGTGTGCAATTGAGCCACTTTTAGTGATTCACATTGACGTTCCCCCCCCCCCCCCCCCCACCCCCACCCAGAGTACATTCTGTGTCCTTGCTACCCTCAGTGCTTCTTCCAAATGGCGTTCAATGTAGAGGAGAACTGATTCATCAGCTGAGGGAGGCCAATATATGGTAATTAGCAGGAGTTTCCTTGTCCATGTTTGACTTGATGCCATGAGACATCATGGGGTCTGGACTGAATGATGAGGTCCCCAGGGCCACTCCCTCCTGACTGTATACCACTGTGCCACTACTTCTAGTAGATAGTTCTCGACGGTGGGATAGGACATACCCAGGGATGGTGATGAAGGTGTCTGGAACATTGACTGTAAGGTATGATTCTGTGAGTATGACCATAATTAGGCTCTTGCTTGGTTAGTCTGTGGGTTAACACTCCCAATTTTGGCACAAAAACCCAGATGTTAATGAGGAGGACTTTGCAGGGTCAACAGCCTGGGGGTGCCTTTTTCGTATCTGAATCTGATGCCTAGGTCAATGCCAGATGGCCTGTCCAGTTGTATTATTCTTATTCTTTGTACATTGTATTTTTAGCTATCAACTTTTTAGGAGTTGAGTCAGATCTTTTGAAGCTGTTTGGCACTTTTGAGTTTAAGTTGGAATGTTATAGATTTCACTGCCAGACTAAACAAACCACCTATCTTAACTGAAGGATTAGATTTGTTCTCCGATTCTGGCAGAATGAATATTGAGTGGCAAGTATTCATAGGAACATGGGAGCAGGAGTAGGCCATTCAGCCCTTCGAGCCTGCTCCGCCATTCTAGATCATGGCTGATCCTCTGCCTCAACGCCATATTCCCACACTATCCCCATATCCCTTGATGTTATTAGCAACTAGAAATCAATCGATCTCTGTTTTGAACTTACTCAGTGACTGAGCTTCCACCACTCTCGGGGACAGTTGATACTAGATTTTGGATGAACATTCTTCATTCCTAGTTACTCTGTGACTTTGAGGAAATCTTCCAGGAACACAGTGTTTTACTGCACAGTAGAAGAAATCTAATTTTGATGCTTTGTCAGGTCACTGATCCTGTTAATCTGAGAATAGCTCCAGTAGTAATACGATCTTGGTCAGGAATTATTTCTTTATGGAGCGACCATCACAGACCTCCAGCTCTCCTATTTGGTGGGGAGGGAGAGCGATACCTTTTCACTTCCAGTATTGTAAATTGTGGTAGGGGAATACTGATGAGCTGCTGGCACTGATCAAACTTACTTCATCAATTCTTACACTCGATTCTTAGTTTCTGATCTCACTTGATTACTCTTGTTTCTTTATCTAGCTTCAAAAGTGGAACATATATCCCACTGTGTTGATCTAGATTAGCATTAGCTCTTGGGTTTTTGGATTTTGTTGCTGATTTAAAACAAAAAAATCAGATAGTTGTACTCTAAAGATAGCTTGTTCATGGAATGGCAGTTTCCAAACAAGGGTTTGCAAGCAAATATGTCCAATGCTGTTAACATCTAGTAAGGAGAAAGCAGTCAGGAATTATTCAGCATCATTGCAAGTGGAGACCAGCTATGTCTTGAAGTGGCATCAAAGGTTCTTTCAAAGAGCATGGCCAAGGATTTCCATTTCAGGAGCAATCAGTGCAGATTGCACTCAAAATTGAGCTAGTTGTGAGAAGTTTTTTTTTCTGAAGTTTCCACTCATTTTCATTTGCATGTTTCCAAATGGAAGATTTTACAATCAAGCAGCGTTTTAATAATGTAACATTTTCTTCAAAAAAAAAATTGCTTTGAAAAACATTCCTTGATATGTTTGAGTGATAACCTAATGCAGCTTTATTAATACAGTTGAAAATAAGTTTATCACACAAAAATCTTCATCAGTGTCTAATCCCACCCCCTGTGACTAAATAACTGAGAATGACATCAAAGAATTGTACAGAATCATTTACTAATTGCTTTAACTGGTACCAATTTATGAAAAATTTAAAATATTTAAAACATTTAAAAAATGCCGATAGTGTTCTTGTACTTAACAAAAAGCTTAATTTTAAGAGACTCCTTGAAGGCAGAAATTAGTGTAAACTTGCCATAGTGATTAATTCAATCTGGGAGTGTGGCCAGTTCTGTGGGCGGGACAGGCTTCCAGTGCTGTGTTTTTATAACTTGTGCAAAAGATTGTAGCTTCTCAATGTGCGCTTGAAATATTGTGATCTATTGCACATTTTGGCCAAATTCAGGCGAATTGTGCCAAAAACATCAGCACAACTGAGCAGAAACTTCTGCCCCTTGTGTAGAGCAATCATGTATTATTCTGCAGAGCATTGTTTGGATCCTTCTGTTGTAAAGCACTTGCGGATTGGTCAATCTGTTGACTGAAGGTGCCTTTTCCATTCCAAGAAGTGGGTACTCAGCCAGATGCGAATGGGCAGAAAGCACCTCAGTTTAACATCACATCCAAAAGTGCTAATGTCCTGAGTGGGGCTTGAACTCAGGACTTTCCTGACAAAGAAGCAACAGTGCTACCATTGAGCCAAGGCAGACTGTCAAGTTGGACTAGTGCAAAAAGGCTGTTTTGGACAATAGGAAGGGTACAGAATGATTGCACTTTTAAATTGTGTCAGATGACCCACCACAGCATGCTACTCCCATGTGTGCTCTTTGTAGAGCCATATATAGTACAGAAGGAGGCCATTCGGCCCATCGAGTCCATGCCGGCTCTCCACAGAGCTATGCAGTCAGCCCCACTTCCCGGCTCAATCCTCATAGTCCTGCAAGTCTATTTCTCTCAGGTGGGCATCCAACTTCCTCTTGAAGTCATTGATCATCTCTGCTTTCACCACCCGTGTGGGCAGCGAGTTCCAGATCATTACCACCCACTGCATAAAAAAGAAGTGCTTCCTCATATTCCCCCTGCATCTTTTACCCAAAGCTTTCAATCTGTGTCTCCTAGTCCTTGCCCCTCAAATATAAATCAGGGGACATAATCACTGACCAACGCAAACAAATGGACCGCTGGGTTGAGCACTACCTAGAACTGTACTCCAGGGAGAATGCTGTCACTGAGACTGCCCTCAAGGCAGCCCAGCCTCTACCAGTCATGGATGAGCTGGACATACAGCCAACCAAATCGGAACTCAGTGATGCCATTGATTCTCTAGCCAGCGGAAAAGACCCTGGGAAGGACAGCATTACCCCTGAAATAATCAAGAGTGCCAAGCCTGCTATACTCTCAGCACTACATGAACTGCTATGCCTGTGCTGGGATGAGGGAGCAGTACCTCAGGACATGCGCGATGCCAATATCATCACCCTCTATAAAAACAAAGGTGACCGCGGTGACTGCAACAACTACCGTGGAATCTCCCTGCTCAGCATAGTGAGGAAAGTCTTTGCTCGAGTCGCTCTGAACAGGCTCCAGAAGCTGGCCGAGCGCGTCTACCCTGAGGCACAGTGTGGCTTTCGTGCAGAGAGATCGACTGTTGACATGCTGTTCTCCCTTCGTCAGATACAGGAGAAATGCCGTGAACAACAGATGCCCCTCTGCATTGCTTTCATTGATCTCACCAAAGCTTTTGACCTCGTCAGCAGACGTGGTCTCTTCAGACTACTAGAAAAGATTGGATGCCCACCAAAGCTACTAAGTATCATCACCTCATTCCATGACAATATGAAAGGCACAATTCAACATGGTGGCTCCTCATCAGGCCCCTTTCCTATTCTGAGTGGCGTGAAACAGGGCTGTGTTCTCGCACCCACACTTTTTGGGATTTTCTTCTCCCTACTGCTTTCACGTGCGTTCAAGTCCTCGGAAGAAGGAATTTTCTTCCACACAAGATCAGGGGACAGGTTGTTCAACCTTGCCCGTCTAAGAGCCAAGTCCAAAGTACGGAAAGTCCTCATCAGGGAACTCCTCTTTGCTGACGATGCTGCTTTAACATCTCACACTGAAGAATGCCTGCAGAGTCTCATCGACAGGTTTGCGGCTGCCTGCAATGAATTTGGCCTAACCATCAGCCTCAAGAAAACGAACATCATGGGACAGGACATCAGAAATGCTCCATCCATCAATATTGGCGATCACGCTCTGGAAGTGGTTCAAGAGTTCACCTACCTGGGCTCAACTATCACCAGTAACCTGTCTCTCGATGCAGAAATCAACAAGCGCATGGGAAAGGCTTCCACTGCTATGTCCAGACTGGCCAAGAGAGGGTGGGAAAATGGCGCACTGGCACGGAACACAAGTCCGAGTGTATCAAGCCTGTGTCGGCAGTACCTTGCTCTATGGTAGCGAGGCCTGGACAACATATGCCAGCCAAGAGCGACGTCTCAATTCATTCCATCTTCGCTGCCTCCGGAGAATCCTTGGCATCAGGTGGCAGGACCCTATCTCCAACACAGAAGTCCTCGAGGCGGCCAACATCCCCAGCTTATACATGCTACTGAGTCAGCGGCGCTTGAGATGGCTTGGCCATGTGAGCCGCATGGAAGATGGCAGGATCCCCAAAGACACATTGTACAGCGAGCTTGCCACTGGTATCAGACCCATCGGCCGTCCATGTCTCCGCTTTAAAGATGTCTGCAAACGCGACATGAGGTCCTGTGACATTGATCACAAGTCGTGGGAGTCAGTTGCCAGCGTTCGCCGGAGCTGGCAGACAGCCATAAAGGCGGGGCTAAAGTGTGGCAAGTCGAAGAGACTTAGCAGTTGGCAGGAACAAAGACAGAGGCGCAAGGGAAGAGCCAACTGTGTAACAGCCCCGACAATCACATTTTTCTGCAGCACCTGTGGAAGAGCCTGTCACTCCAGGCGCTGCTCCACACACCACTGACCACCTCCAGGCGCTTACCCATTGTCTCTCGAGATAAGGAGGCCAAAGATAAGTCCTTGTACCATTTGTTGGGAACAGTTTCTCCTTGTCTAAGCCCGTAATTATCTTGTACACGTCTATTAAATCACCCCTCAATCTGCTTTGTTCTAAGGAGAACAAAGCCAGCTTTTCCAACCTAACCTTGTAACTAAAATCCTCCATCCCTGGAACCATTTAGGTAAATCTCTTCTGGACCTTCTCAAGGACCCTCACATCCTTCCTGAAGTGTGGTGACTAGAATTGGATGCAATACTCCAGTTGAGGCCTAACTAGAGCTTAATCAAGGTTCAGCATAACTTCCCTGCTTTTGTACTTTATGCCTCTATTTATAAAGCCCAAGATCCCATATGCTTTACTAACTACACTCTCAATATGTCATGCCACCTTCAAAGATTGATGCATGTGCACCCCCAGGTCCCTCTATTCCTGCACAACTTTTAGAACTGTGCCACTGAGTATATAGTCTATAAATTTTTCAGTTTACGAGTGGAGATTGGCCTGATTTTAAGTGTGTCATTATATTCACCATACTGCATGCTAGAATAAAGCAGCTAATATTATAGTCCAGAAAGCCAATTGGCGAGGGATAGAACTGGAGCCAATCTTTACTTTTCTAAGCCTCTATTTACAAGATATACACATGACAAGCATACACCTCCTAACTCGACAACCACAGTTTCAGTCTGTGTCTACTAATAGGGGCACAACTGAATTCCCTGTTAATGCCCATCACCTGCATACAATTCGACACAACTAATGTACAACTAACAGCTAACAGATCAAATTGAACGTTGTCTCACCTTGTGTTAAGTCTGCCTTTGGAAAGACAAATTAGCACATGAGTGTAAGACACAGACATCTGGTTCACAACACAAGGGAGTTTCATTGTTGCACTCAAGGTCCTGCTATTGTTGTCGATTATAGGGCAGTGGGAATCAACCTTCACAAGAGACAGGTGACTGAGCTGCCTAAGGGAGTGACCCCAACTCTGACGTCTGGACCCACTTATCTAAGGGCAACTGTGATGCTATGAGCAGCCTGATCTTGCAGTCCTCATCACTGTTGCATTGTCAAGAGGCTCCACCTCAGAATCTCATCCCAACAGTCAGACACAGGGTACACACCCTGGGTCATCTGTATGCCCAAAAATGGGTTTGGCAGGACTTTTTAAGCCATGTTATTTTTGCTATTTGTACCTTTTTCATAAAAATAATTTGCATGGTGTCTTTGTGACTATAGGTAGCTTTGAGTAAGGAACACCATCAATACAAATTGTTGAAAATACATAATCGTGAGGGAAGTATTTAAGTAGATTGAAATCATTCTACAGGTTGTAAATCCCAGGGCAGGAAATTCCTTTTGAGGTTTTGTAAATGTTTGACATGACTTTTTATATCCTTTTTGCCTGTGTCCTAACCTGTACCAAATATTGCTCACCCATCACCCATGGACTCACTAACCTACATTGACTCCTGGTCCGCCAACATTCGAAATGCTTCCCTACATTAAAGGGGCTATGTAAATTCAAGTAGTTATTTTACGGGGCTTGGTGATATTCCTGCCCTCTCAATTTCATTTGTCTCTGGACTACAGCAGTCGTGTGTGAAAGGCGCTCAATTCATGATATTGGCAGTTCCCCTTGTTAACCGTCAGGAAGCAAATCAGAGCTGCTCAATGTTTTACTTACCCCTGTGACCTGATGTCTGGTCTTTGCTCAGTGTCTCCCTGCGGGATATTAGATGATATTGGGAACTTAGCAGAGTAGGGTGTTGGGGTATCTCACTGCATTACCTTATAACATTGTTTTTTTTTTTAACAGCTTAACCATATATTGGTCAGAGAGTAAAGTTGAACATCCAGAATAATCGCAATCAAAACAGTGTGGTATCAGTCTGTAAAATCAGTATGCAAGATTGAGAATGAAAGCATATGGACTGTGACTGTGTGCAGTTGTTACAGAAGTCAAAGATGCATTTCCATTTTTTCCCCTTTCCTATAAATCACACAGCTTTCTGTGCTTTTGAAGGTTTCTGTCTGCAGCTCTGTGGTGAGATTCAGCAGGTAATCCCAAAGAAAGTCATGCACAGGTTCTACTTAAACACTGCTCAATCCGACGCCTGGGAGTGTGAAAGGTGCCAGTGTTTAAGTTGAACCTGTTTTGCAATGTAGCTCTACTTTGTTAATAAATGCACATTTATACCAGCTCCTTAAAATGTTTGGACTGAACGACCCGTCTCTGAAAGTTGGCCCCTCTGGCTGAATCCCACATGTTTGTGTTGGCAAGACTGCAGTGTCTGGTTGGCTGACACTGATACTGGGATACTAAAGCTGATGGAACACAGAGCTCTTGATCCTTTTCAGAATGTCTTATGTTTAGGTTAATGTCCCAGTGCTGTCTTGGGCACCTGTGATTCCTCGAAAACATTTTGCAAGCACTGTGAAAGGGATCTGATTGGTCTCTGAGGAAGGAATTAAATGCTAGCAGTTGTAATTGCCAATCATGAATATTTTGCTAATTGCCTTTATAATTTTATGCAGCAAAAATTATATATAAACTTGTGAGTTAATATTCAACAGTAAATTTCAAAAGGGAATAGTTTCCTCTTCAAGTATAAATGCATTCGTAGAGCTATGAAGAAAGCAGGGGAGTAGGACTAATTGGATAGCTCTTTCAAAGAGCTGGCACAGGCATGATGGGCCAAATGGCCTCCTACATCACTGTATGAATCTGTGATTCTATGTTACAATTATTAACAGAGCTCTGGGTGCATTCTGTTCTGTACCCCAATCCTGAGTAATAGGTTTATGTCCACAAAATGTTTTTTTTTGGCAGTTTGATCCTGGATTGCACACTTGCTCACAGCCCTCTTCCAAAATGTTTGGCAAGGTTTTGCTTCTTTCAAAAACTCAATAACATAATACCAAATTCCAGGAAAGATACCTAGCTGAAAGACTTGGCAAGTTGTTATCTAAATAGCAGTGGCAATCTTGCGGATGAGTTTAATGAGAGTATTTCCCAGTTTAACCTGGAGGATTCTAGCTGTCAGTAATTTGTTTATAAAGGCAGGGCCAGCCTAATGGCTGGACAAGGTGGGCAATTGCCTGGGGTCCTGTGGTCAGGGATGCGCTGTGGTCAAGTGGGTGTTAATTGAAAGAATTGAAAGTAAAAACAAAACAAAAGCGTTCAAGCACAAATTTATCTGCAAGGTAGAGATTTTTAAGGCAAAGATTAAAAAACATGTTCATCTTGGATAATGTGCTTGTAAAGGCTGCTGAAGAAGTTTGCAAATAGGAAAAAGTTTTGAAGTTGAAATGCTCTGTTTAGGAGATATAGCATTTTGAAGTTTTTTAATCCAAATCACATGATGTGACAAATTTCTTGTAACTTAGCAGGTTTATGGCTATTTTGTTGTTTTGTGAAACTTGAAAGGAAACAAAATGTCACAAGTACCTAAGTTGATTTCAGGAGCACTGAACAGGAAATGCAAAGCTCAGTTAATGACTGCAGTCAAGAAAGATGGAGGCGCAATGGAAAAGTACTTAATATATTTTAACAGCCACCCATGCAACAAGCTTCTCAAGTTGAAGCTCATAAAAGCCTATTCGACCGTGGAAGATGACTGGCTATCTTTGCTGGCTACCCTGTTTATCGAGAATGATTGATTGATTTAGATCAAAATACTGACCCATCACAAGCAATGTCTGGCAGAAAAGGCACGCAGTGTCGCCTCCTGAGTCTTGGAATCATGGTGAACGAAGATTTTTTTTTTTTGCTGTTGTTATTTATTAGTTTAGTGTTTAATTTAATGTTTAGTTTATTTGTCATTCAGCTGAAATGTTATTTTTTTGTGACTTATAGCATTTATTATTTGAATTTGCCCCATTTCCTCTTTTTTTTTCCCCTGCAAATTATAAAAATTCTTTTGAGATTACTTCTTCTGAAAATTTTGCTAATACTATTATATGATTAAACCCAAAGTAAGGGCATCAAAGTACAAGTTCAACGAGGACCAATGATTCCTTTTAATATTTTGTTCTTATCCTAGACCAGTTTTTTCACTGCGTTGTTATTTTATTTTTGTGTAGCTGTGCACCCATGTTATTTAAATAGAACAAGGCCTATGTGGTACCTCCCAGGCTGCTGAACAGCTGTACACCTGTGCAGCTTAGGGTGCTGATTTCCCTGAAGCCAACCCTTTCGGAGAGGTTTCTGGACTAGATGAGTTGTCAGTTAAGATTTTCATTAAAACCAACTTGTATGATGCCAATCTTTTTCTTGCACTAGGTTGGTTGATATTACAAAAGGTAGCAGTCCTATAGCAATAGGTTGTTTCAGTGATCCTGCGTTCCCGGTAGGGAACCATAGTTGTGATAGTGCTATAGCTCTCTGCTCTATTCCTAGTGTGGTACATCACTAAATGTGAATATAGGTCAGCCCACCTTGCGGATAATCTCCCACTGTAGAGGTCTCAGTAGACAGGAGTTTGGATGGCAGTATCATCCTTAGAGTGTTAGAATCCTATCGCCACTCCCATTGTGAACTCTTACTGGACAGAAGCACGGGCCATTGATTTGATCGTATCCTTTTATAGCCCCGATACTGACCATGCTTCCACTCAGTGAGACTTGAAGCTTGGGAGTGCAGCCTCACAAAACGATGCCTGAGGTTTTATGACCAGAGGGTTGGGCTGTAAAACATTCCTTATAATGAACACTGGATTGAATTGAATCAATTGTTTTTCCACCAGGACTTTCCTTGATGCTTCTACTGCTCTGTTGCCAGTAGTTTGACAGAAATCCTATGTATGTGAGTAAATGAAGCTTCTGGACAGTGGAGGAGCAGGAGAAGTTTATCAAAAATTCCCAGTACTATATTTATGCTGACACATTTTTATCGGTATTGAAACCACCTCCCCTTTAACAGCATATCCAAAGTCTCGAAGTTAATTTCTGGCATCATTTATCAGAAGCCTGACCAGCCTGGACTTTCCTTGAGCCTGATTAATTAGATAGAAAGACTATCTCCAATGATATTATTGGACGTAACATCCATTCACTCTGCCAGCAGTATCATGGTTTCAGTATGCACTATTTACACTGCAGCAAATTTCCTAGGCTTCTTCAGTAACACCTCGCAAACCCCCAACCTCCATCATCTAGAAACACAAGGGCAGCAGGTGCATTTGAACATCCAACAGTATTGTGGATGAACATTCATCTCACAGACTGTAACAAGTAGAAGGCTCACTACCACCTACTAGGGATGGGCAATAAATGCTGGTATTGCCAGCGACTTCCATCTCGGGAATGAATAAAAAAGACTTGTTCTGCAAGAGGTCATGCTGTAATGTAGCAACTGCAGAGAGTAAACTCAAACATGCCAGTGAAGAAATAAGCAATTATGACATTTTAGATGCATTGGAAACACCTTGTGTGTGCAGAAATGATTATGATTGCAGGAGGACTTTCAAAGCACATGAAATGAACCATGACAATAATACATTAAACTGTTGACATAAAAGTAATGGAGTGAATGTAAGAAAAATGCAAGTTTTGAATCGAAAACGATAAGAGAAATAGTTGATTGGTAGCACCTGTATACCCAGGGTGGGGGAGATGATGGTTGAGAACCTCAGGGCCAAGTCATTGTCTGAATGATGTACTGCAGTGCTGGTGGAGATTAGCCTGTGCTAGGGCAGAGGAAGTGCTTAGTACAACCTACATTGTGCAGGGCCTGTGATTTCACTTCCTCTGATCTCCTCTTGGTAAGAGCCTATATAAACAGAAAAGGAACAAAGGCTGGAATTTTACACCCCCCAAAGAGCGGGCAGGTGGTGGGGGTGGGGGGGGGGGAGGTGAAGGGGTCATAAAATGGAGTGCGAAGCTTGGGGGGGCCCTTCCTGAGCTGCTCCTGCTTCCGTTGCCATTTTACGCGGGGCAGCAAGAAACAGCCCGTCCGTTCCAGGTCAAGCAAGGCCTTTAAGTGGCCAATTAATTAATTGGCTCTTAAGGGGCTCTTCCTGCCACCACGGGGATTTGACCCTTGGCTAGTAGGTAGCTGAGGCCTCATAAAGCCCGCCTGATGAAACTAGGCGGCCACCTTGCGGCTGATGGGGGGCCCTCCTGATCGTGCACCCTGTGCCGCATGGAGGGCTTCCCCTGAAGCCCCAACCACCCCCAATGTACAAATTGCGCCCCCCCCCCCTCACCAGCGCACGACCGATTGTCCCTGGAGAGGCCCTGTGGGCGTCATTCATCTTCCTCCTGAAGCTGGGTGTAGTCCCAGCAGTAGCAACTCCATTAGGCAGGACTTCCTGCCCAAGACCAATTAAGGGCCTAGGGAGCGTAAAATCCCGGTCTGGCTCCCCAGGCCCGGCGGAGATGGGCTCGTCACTTACTTTTCGGCTGGTGGACGGGGACCCCCGCCCAACGTAAAACTCTGGCCAGTGTCTTAAAAAGAAAGTAAAACTGTTAATTGTGCACTACGGACTTGCTTAGTAAACATGGCCCCTGAAATGAGGATTAAGAAAGTGATTGGAGGAGGAATTAATAGTAATGAAAGGGGGCTATTTTTGCTGAATTGTTGCCGGCCTTGGCTTATTGATAGCACTCTCATCCCTGAGTCAGAAGGTTCAAGCCTTACTTCAGAAAGTTGAGCACATGATCCTGGCTGATATTTTTGACAGGAAACTAAAAAAAAAATCCATCATTTAGTACAACAGCTGTTGTCCTTGAGTGGCTTTCTGGTATGACAGAAAATTACATTCCAGTTTTTTATAGCAATTCTTTGACAAAAATTCAGACTTTGTACTGTGAATTTATGATGCAGTACATTATGAATAAAATAATTAATCTGGCCTTGAAATTCCTCTGTGTGCTATTTCATAGAATCATAGAAACTTACAAGTCAGAAGGAGGTCATTTGGCCCACTTTGCTTGTGCTAGCTTTTTGAAAGAACTATCCAATTAATCCCACTCTTTCCCAATAGTCCTGCAAATCTTTTTTCAAGTCTATATCCAATTCATTTTTGAAAGTTACTGTTGTATCTGGTTCCAACACCCTTTCACTCAATGCCAGATCAAATCAACTAGCTGCATAAAAAAATTCTCCTCATTTCCCCTCTGGTTCTTTTGCCAATTATCTTAAATCTGTGCCCTCTGGTTACCAACCTACCTGCCAGTGGAAACAATTTTTCCTTATTCTCTCAAAACCCTCATAATTAGAGGAACCAATCCATATATGTAGATTAATGCCTCCATTAAAAGAGTTGAGTGAGCAAACACAGATGTGTTTTTAAGCTGGTATCCCATAGTGTAATTTGAGAGGTTAATTTAACTCTCCCTATGCCAGTTCCTCAAATTTCCCATGTGTAAATTGGTTGGTAAATTCTCCCAAGAAAAAAATCAAGACTTACAAATATTTTAAAATCTAACTAAATTTGCAGGTATTTTGAAATGGGAGTGGATTTGCATTTGATAGGTAATAATTGGGATGAATGCTTCACTGTGCTTTGAATTTTTTTTACCCTTTACGTTAATATTTGACGTAGAAAACCTGTTTTGGACTTGGTTGTAACATGGTTTTCATTCTCTCATCAGGCTGGCCTGATTCGAACAGATCAGGAGGAGTATTTTATTGAACCACTAGAAAAGGGCAAACAAGCAGAGGAAGAAGAAAAGGGTCGTGTTCATGTGGTATATCGCAGGTCAGCTGTACAGCACTCAAATCCTGAAATCCTTGGTGACTTCTTTCAAGCAGGTTGGTGTCTGATCTAATCCTCAGAATAATTTTCATTCAATATGCGTGGTCATCTGAAAACAATTAGTGAGCAGATGATGAGACGTAGAAAAGAGCTTTCTTTACTTATTTGACTGAAAGGAGGAGTCGGTGGTTTGAGGTAGTTATTAAAAAAAAAAACTACAAAACACATTTTTTCAGCATGGGGAGGGCATATTACACCATCAACATGGTAATAAAAGAATTTTTCCGTTACATGTTTTTTTCCAATAAATACATACAAGTGTTTCCTTGTGCTGATAGAAAACCTCTAGTTTTATTGTTGCCATGTCTCTGTGAATTGTAAAATGTTTCTCAACTCAGGAGGCTGACATTGGATCTCTTGGCAAAGTAAACTGTATAAAGATGAACAGCTCACTGGGTATTGTATAGTAATGGGATGGACAGTCATAGAATTGGCATTAATTGCATGCATGCTGTTGGGATGAATGCTCCTGAGATGAGTGCTCACAGGATGAACATTCAGCAGATGGGTGCCCACATGAGGGAGGTTCTTTGGTACATTATTAAATGGAGGACTACTCTTGGGCATTCATGGATGTGCATTGGATAAGTGTTTTATATGTTGGGTGCTTAGAGGATGGTTGTTCATGGCAAGTTTGCTGATCGGTTTGGCACTAAGAATGGGCGTTCATGCCTGCAGTTTCTGACATAGCGAAATTTATGATCACAGTCATAGTTCCATTCTGTATGTCCATTACAAGTCAAGAGCTTATCCATAAGAAGATAAAAATGATCCATTATCCCAGACTTACAAGTAGTTGTCTAAAGGGATATATTTGCTATTCTCTTAGTTGTGAAGGCCTGTGATCTAAGATTAATATAGTTGCAGAGAACAACAGTAAAAGGGTGAACAGGTGTTCAAGCTGCATTTTGCCTATTTGTGGGCCTACTCTTAATTGACTTAGCCTCAGTACATTTACAATATTACTCAGAGTAATAATGCTGACACTACTTCCAAGAAGCAGATCAGCATCATTTTGCAATCTTATTTACATTGTACAGCAGTTATTACAAGAGTCTGGCAGAATAGCGCCTCATTAGATGAATGCCTTATTAGGGTTTCATTTCCTAATTCCAGTGGGTGTTGCATTTGACCACTATGACCTTCTGTTTGACGTATTTACAATCAGTGGACTGCATGCTGCTTTAACTTGTTGGCTTTTGCTAAGAACCAGATATGTTGATATTGGCAGCTCAAACATGGCTGACAGCAGAGCATGTTTCATGAGGATCGATGTACAAAGAGAGGTGCTTTGAAAAGAAATGTAAATTTCAAGTATACAATGGGTGGGTATATCAGTAGAAGGAAATAAGGAAGGCTATAACAAATGTAGAAAGGGGATAATGAACGATACAACAGCTACATAAAGATTTTGTATAAAGAATTATACAGCAACTATCAAAAGAGTGGTGATAGCAATGAGAGAAAAATAATTTAGAAGTTATAAAAAGGGTAGGAGTAGCAGCAGAAGGGGATAAATTGAAGCAATTTGGATCGATTCAAGTAACAGTAAATGGGGGGGTGGGGTGGGAAATTACTGATTGTAACTGGTATAGTTGAACAGCTGGATGGGAAGCTGTCTGTGAGATAAAGAATATGTAGGACATTAGACAATACTGACTTCAACATCGGGGAGGTTGAACAGGGAAATCAGGGCCAATTTGAAGAGAGACAGTGAGACTACAAACAAGTTCATTTGAGGCTCTCTTGCAATATGTAAAGATGGTTACTGATTTTGGAGAAGAGTTTTATGTTGATATTAATTGAGAAACCAGATTTATAAATGGAGCAGAAGGAAAATTGAAAGGTTTTAAAGCTATTACGCAGGATGAAGAATAAAAGTATTTTTGTTTTTTAAAAAAAGGGATAAACACAGCAAGACTAGAGCACAGGGACTTAATGAGGAGGTTAGAAGGAAAATACTTCAAAAGATACAAGGAAACAAAAATTGTGCGGATTGGAGTTCATACAAAAGGCAAATGAGGATAAGGATAAATCCCAGAATTAGCAAAAGTAAACGAAGGAATTATTCAACTACATAAATAGAAAGGAGGTCAAAGTACAAGTGGGTCTATTAAAAGATAAACTGGGCACTGGTATTCTAGATGATTAGCATAGTGCAGTTATATTGAATAGATTTTTCACATCAGGTTTCACAAAGGGCTGTAGATAAATTCCAGTTATAGTAAATCTGTTTCACATTTAGAAGTTAATAAACAATGTGATATGCAAAAATTAGATGGATTAAATATCCACACAGTTATCTACAATCTACCTCTCACAGTTTCATTACACTCTACCTCTATCAATCTCCATTCCACTCTATCTCAGTGTCCAGTTCACTCTGCCTCACAGTTTTCAATTTCAAAAACCTGCTTGAATAGCTGTGTTTCTGTCTCTGTTATTTATCTCTCCTCAGTGATTATAAAACAGGATCAGAGGCCAGAATTTTATGCCCCCTCAAAGAGCGGGAAGGGGGTGGGGGTGGGTGCGGGTGGTGGGGTGCGTAAAATGGAGCGGGAGGCTCGGGGGGCCCTTTCCAACAATCCCCTACGTCCACCGCCATTTTATATAGGGCGGCGGCAGCGAAAAATGGCCTGCCTTCCCCAGGCCAATCAAGGCCCTTAAGTGGCCGGTTAATGGCCACTTAAGGGCCTCTGTCCGCCGCCACGGGGATTTTACCCTTGGCAAGCGGGCAGCCCAGGCCTGAGAAAGGCCACCTGACAAAAGCAGATGGCTCTCTTACGGCCTGGGGAGGGCCCTCATGATCAAGCACCCTGTGCTCGATGAAGGGCCGCCCCTGCTGCCCCAATCACCCCAGTCCACTGATTGGCCAGCAGCTCCATTAGGTGGGACTGCCTGCCTCAAGCTGGTGGAAGTCCCCCCTCAGAACAATTTAAGGCCAGGGAACCACAAAATGCAGGTCGGATCCCCAGGCCAGGCGGAAGAGGGTTCGCTACCGACTTTTCAGTCGGTGGACGGCTCCTGTACGCAGAGGGAAAAATCCAGCCCAGAATATTTCCAAAATAGTGGGTGTGAAGTGCTTATTGCCTGCTGAGGTAGGATAACAAATTGCTCATTATTTACGGTCCACAGGGACACATCAAAACCAACTCATGAACATCTTAATTACCTCAGTCATGTTGAGCATTTATTTTGGGCTTCCATGAATACACAATGCTTTAAAGCATTACAAAAAGAAACTTGCATTTATATAGCACCTTTTTCAACCTCAGGTCTTCCCAAAGCACCTTACAGTCAATTCAGTACTTTTGCGGTATAGTCACTGTAGTAATGTAGGAAATACCGTATAATTAAGTCCCACAAACAGCAGTGAAATAAACAACCAGGATCCCCAAAGACACATTGTACAGCGAGCTCGCCACTGGTATCAGACCCACCGGCCGTCCATGTCTCCGCTTCAAAGACGTCTGCAAACGCGACATGAAGTCCTGTGACATTGATCACAAGTCGTGGGAGTCAGTTGCCAGCGTTCGCCAGAGCTGGCGGGCAGTCATTAAGGCGGGGCTAAAGTGTGGCGAGTCGAAGAGACTTAGCAGTTGGCAGGAAAAAAGACAGAGGCGCAAGGGGAGAGCCAACTGTGTAACAGCCCCAACAATGAAATTTTTCTGCAGCACCTGCGGAAGAGCCTGTCACTCTAGAATTGGCCTTTATAGTCACTCCAGGCGCTGCTTCACAAACCACTGACCACCTCCAGGCGCTTACCCATTGTCTCCCGAGACAAGGAGGCCAAAGAGAGTTTGTTTTAGGTGTTGGCTGAGGGGTAATTGTTGACGAGGACAAAGATCAACTCTTCTTTGAATAATACCATGGAATCTTTTAGATCCACCGAAGAGGACAGATGGGGCCTCCATTTAATATTTCATCTGAAATACAGCACATATAATAGTGCAGCACTCCCTCAGTACTGCATTGGATGCCAGCCTGGGTTATTTGCTTAAGTCTCTGCATAGGGCTTGAACTCACAACCTTCTAACTGAAAGATGGGAGTGCTACCACAGAGGCACAGCTGAGACCTAATTAGAAGAAGCTCTTGGTTCCAAACATTTTCTGTGGAAAAATGATCAAAAGGTGTGACAGACAGTTCTTTATTCACAGCCATTGTTCTATTAAGACTGTTGAAGATGCTGTGATAAAAATTAAGTTGTATCAACAGAAGTAGGTGCCTCTGTCACAATTTGAACCCATCCTCTTACAGTTAAGGATACCCAGCTGATGAGATAACTTAAAAACTGCTGCGTTGACATACAACAACTGCAGAATGAATAAGGAAGGTGCACTGTTCTCTTTTGTCTTGGGCTGAGAGGTGGAAATACTGAAAGCAGGATAATGTGTACACTGGAAGACCACCCATGACCCAGTCTGCTCTAATTGCATCTGTGTTCTAAACTTCTCAAATTACAGACATTTTGTGGTGCTTTGTCTCTCTTAGATTCCCAGGAATGGTATGACTTGTAACATTGGAACTCTTGCAGGGTAGCATGTAGTGCAAACCTGAGTGTAATTTATTGGTGGGAGCAAAAAGGAAAACTGCTTCCTAAGTGACACACTTTTTGAAAACTGTGACCTGAAGGGATTGTTCCCCTCTCCCCAGTATTCTACTTTGCGGCAGGAGCTTTGTAAGAAAAAAGTAATGCTGTTCAGAAATATTACACAAAAGTATTTTGTTTGTTGACATGATTCCAATAAACAATTACAGAGCAGCCAGAAATACATGGGAGAAGTTGCTTCAAAAGGAACACCTTTTTTGACGGAATATGAAGATTAACTTTAGGGAAAGAGCATTGCACATTTTAAAGGGTTTCAAGTAAGGGTAGAATTTGTAACAGTTCAGAGGTTAATTTTTAGCGGTCCAATATTTTTAGCACATTTTGAATAAGATGTTGCTTTCACTTGTCCGGATATGAAATGGGGTGAGTTCAGGTGCGATGAGGTGCGGGGAACATGAGAAAACCCCACAGAGAATTAAGCATGAGACTTGGGGCATCTAAACTGCCAGGCCTCATTTGAATTGTTTGGGAAGTGTCTCCCGCCAAAAACTAGTGAGAATGCCATCAAGGCCAGTGGGTGAGAGCTGGATTTGGTGCAGGAGTCGGGCGCTACAGGGGAACCAAGGAAACAGTCCTTGACATAAATTTGATTGCTGGGGAAAGGAGGTGTTGATTTTCAAATAGCGCTGGAAGGCAGCGAGAAGGCTGGGAAAGGGGAAACTCAAAGATTCCTTTGTGGACTTGGAGGAGTACCACATAAGGAATCCTCATTGAAATTATAAAAACAATACTTATCATGGCCTCTCCTGGCCAGGCTGCTGCCTTCCGCCAGGTATTGCTAGTGGCTTTGACACTTTGCAGTCCTTGTGATTTTTCTAATTAAACTCTTGTAAAGATGTTGATGGCATCATCAGGCCAAGACATTTGAACGTTAGGTAGGCCAGGAACTGGTTGTCCTCCTGAACAATTTTCTTGCTGAGTTAAAATGGCGATAGGCAGAAACACAGTGTAAACACTCCCAACTGCTATTTTAACTACCTGCTTGCTCCATTTGGGCCAAACAGGCTGGATTAATTGAGCCTACAGTTTCCATATCCATAACTAAAACATTAGCCTTAATAGCTTTGCAGTGATTTTAAACAAGAAACTCTGCTGATGGCATTTAAAATACTCCAGGTTACTTGCACAGGGGAAATTTAACCGAATCCCATGAACTGCGATTTTTACTCAAGCTTCTGGATGGTAGGCTAAGCCTCCCGCAAAGCTGGCTCAAACAGCGATGAGGTACATCTCCAAATAGTCTGTTCTTGATGATGGTGTTGGTTGAGAGATAAATATTGGTTCAGATACCAGGCTCCTGCTCTACTTTGAATAGTGCTGTGGTATATTTTACATTCACCTGAGAAGGCAAATAGGGCCTCAGTTTAATGTCTCATCCAACAGATGGGCACCTCCAGCAATGCAGAATTCCCTCAAGTACTTCACTGAACTGTTGGCAGAGATTGTGCACTCTAGTCCCTAGAATGTGACTTGATTCCACGTTCTTCTGAATCATGGGCAAGAGTGCTATGCCTGATTCATAGCTGAGGCGTCATCTACTGATTTTAAAGCGTTCCAGTAGTTTGGGTACAGGTGGATTTCATGCCACTTGGTTGTGCCGTCATAAAAAAGGTCAAATGATCAAATGTTTGCTTCAAGTCCCAGATTTGCAGTGGGCAAGTCACAGCAAATGGAATCAAAGGTTCTGATTGATATGCTAGTATCTTACTAACAATTAATGCTTCTGATAGTCACAGTATTACCAACATGACCTAATAGTAAATACTGTTAATAATGCTTGTATCACTCTTTCAGGATAGTGCCTGAGATTCAACTGTAGTGAAAGGGTAGGATTGAACTAACAGCTACAATAAAGCAGCCTTGGAAACCATGGCCCAGAATTTCTGGGGAGCAACTCCCAATCCTCTACTACAACTTCGTTGGAAGTAGGAGTTTTTGAGATGTTGCATCTCAAAAACAGGCTTAAGCTCGTCAGTGAACACTGCCGAGAGAGATTGATTGGTATGTAAACAATAACAACAAATTGCTTTTAAATGGTATCTTTAATGTAGCAAAATGTCTCTAAGGCACTTCACAGGATTAGACATAAATTGACACTGAACTAAATAAGGGGATGTTAGGACAGGTGATCAAAAGCTTGGTCAAAGCAGTAGGTTTTAAGGAGCATCTTACAGGAGGAGAGAGACAAGGAAAGGTGGAGAGATTAGGAAGGAATTCCAGAGCTTAGAGTTTAGATGGCTGAGGGCACTGCTACCAATGGTGGTGTGAAGGACATTTACTTAAGATATCCGTTATCTCCCCGGTGCAGCACGTTATATTGAAAATGATCTATCTTCATGTCACTGTTTCTCTGTGTGTGTTTCTTTCTCTCATTTCTGCTTCTGTCATCCTAACTCTCTTTGTTTCTCACTCCATCATTTTCTGTTTATCACTTTGTCTTTTTCTTCTTTCCTTTCTGATCATAGGTGGCAGGTGATATGGCAGGGTAAGTGTAGTGTTGTGCTGTGTTTCTTTTATGTAGAGCTGTTAAGCAGATCAGTGAGTCTTCTTAAGGATTGACGCAGGCTTTATATTCAGATCCAACACAACACTCTTTATTACCTTAACTTTTTACATTGTATGAGCTCTATACGTTATTCAGGTCCAGGTCTTGTCCATGCTGCTGTGAGTGCTCTGTCTGTAAGCCGTGTGCTCAGTATCTCCTTACAAGAAGGTGTCTCCTGCATTTATATGTATATGGTGACATCATCAATTACATCAGTGGCCTGCTCTCAAGGGTAAGGTTACTAAAGGCGAGGTCACCACTACATTACGTTACCCCCTTCTTTTAAATTTTAAGTTTCCTCCTTTTCTTTAAAGATTAGCAATTGCTCTATAGCTATTTAATCATGCAAAGTTACATTGAACAAAACTTGGTTGGACTGAAATTGGAAAACTTGGAGGGGAGAGGTTTCAAACACGTCACCCTGAACACCAGACCTTTTCCGTCAGGCTCCCTTCATCATTGATATATGACATAGTCATTATATCGGGCAAGTAATCGATGAGGTCTTGATGGTCTTCTCCGTGGATCTTGCAATATTGATCACGGCTGTGCTTGATTTGGCTGTGCTGCGCCGTGAGTTGTCGCAGCCGTGAAGTCATCGAAGTTATCTTTGTCACTTTCTTCTGGCATTGTTTTAGCATTGACTCTTTTGAGGAAGGTTACATTTCTCTTCACAATGAACTTTCCTCTCTTCGCAATGATCATACTTCCTTTTCTCTGAACTACCATACGCACGTTTGGATCAGATGGTGAGCTAATTTTTGACATTTTCTCTTGCTGAACCACGACTTCGTATCCTTCTTCTATCTTGCTATCTTTTGCATACATTGCTGATCTACATGTGTCTTTATCCTTTGTTTTTGACTCTTGTCTCTATCCCTCAAGTTTTCCATTGAGTGCATTTATGGTTGTGCAGGGATGAATTATGGAAGTTTGCACTTTATCTGTATTCTGATGGTTTTGATTGTGATCAACTTCAATTCACGGCAGTTTCAAAACCTATCAGATTTCCCTTGTTTGAATCTACATCATGGAACTATGGCAGGATTTGAGAGTAACTTGAATCATTCCATGATTGGTAGACAGTTCTCTGATCCATAGGAGAAGAATTTAGATATCAGCTTGTTCAATTGCAATTTCTATTTTCTCTGTAACCTGTGGAATTTCTGGGCATCCATAATATTGACTGTTACTTCTGAATCAATTACTGCAGAGATTGTTGAATGGCCTATGAGCACATCACAATGGGCAGGCATTGGTACTTGTGTTTGTGAGCATCAGAAATCTTCCCGAGTGCTGCAAATATGTAATTTTCCTTCTGGCATTTAACTCATTTTATTAATGACTTCTGCAGGCTTCGATTGGCATACTCATGAAATGTCCCATTTTTCTGCAGGTTTTACATTTCTTTCCTCTCGCAGGAGAAGTTTTGTAAGTGAGGATATACACCACCGTAATGATTGCATGTTCGAGCGTGAGATGATTGTGATCTCTGTCTTGGTCTTTAATGTGCCTTGGACCTGTCTCTGGGTTTCCTCTAGTCCCTTGTGTTTGGTGTTTTTCTCTGGTGAAACCTTCCTCTTGTGATATTCATGGATTCTGTTGATGATCCTGACCTGGCGTCAGGGGATTCTCATCTTATGTCATTTGCCTCTTTTCCTTCTAAGACTTCGGCTTGTCTTTTACTAACTTCCAGCATTCTGCCAATATATTGCAAGTACTACGATTCATTCCGCCTAAGGACTTGCCTTCTTAGTCTTGGTGATTGGCAGGTCATAATGATTTGGGAGATGATTTCTTTGTTCACGTCTGAAATTGCAATTCTGGCTCAGACTTCTGAGTCTCATCACATAGTAGTCAAGGGTCTTGCACTTATCTTGTTTAGCTTGCCTGAAGACATACACCTGATATTGAGAATTTGCCCGAGGTTGGAAATATTCTATTAGACCATTCTTTACTGCGTCATAATCATCGTCGGTTCAGGTGTCAGTGAGTGTATCGAAGATATTGTCGACTTTTGGTCCAGCATAGTGCAGGAGTAACGTTCTCTCTCTTTGGGGTGTATTGATATTGAGTGCCACCATTAGGCGTTTGAATCTTGTTAGCAATTTGCTGTAGTGTGACCTTGGGTTGCTGTTCATCTCTGTAAAGACTGGAAAGATTAGCAGTTGTTGCACACACATGATTGCTTTTGCTTAAATCTCAGAATATCGATGCAAGTCTTCTGTATGTTATAGAGTCATAGAGAGATACAGCACTGAAACAGGCCCTTCGGCCCACCGAGTCTGTGCTGACCAACAACCACCCATTTATACTAATCCTACATTAATCCCATATTCCCTACCACATCCCCACCATTCTCCTACCACCTACCTACACTAGGGGCAATTTACAATGGCCAATTTACCTATCAACCTGCAAGTCTTTGGCTGTGGGAAGAAACCGGAGCACCCGGCGGAAACCCATGCAGTCACAGGGAGAACTTGCAAACTCCACACAGGCAGTACCCAGAACTGAACCCAGGTCGCTGGAGTTGTGAGGCTGCCACTGTGCTGCCCCTGGGTTGTCTGTGTGATTTGCCGCTTTATAAACCCTTTTTTTCTTAAAATGGCTAGTGTTTTCAGGTTTGTACCTTTTTTAATAATTAATTTATGGCTGCATCATGTTCATTTTCCTTATTTCTGTGTAGCTGCAAAAAAAAATTTTTTTCCATTTGTTCTAGCCCAGGTTTTCTCTCTCTTCTCTATTCCGGTCCAAGTTTTCGCTCTGATCCAGTCTTGGTTTTCACTTGCTTTTTTTTTCTCTCCTGTGTTCCCTGTCCTTAGATCCGCCTGTGCCTTGTTTATTTTTTTCCCTTTTGTTGCCAGAAAATGTAGTGTTGTGCTGTGTTTCTTCTATGTAGAGCTGTTAAACAGATCGGTTTGATACTCAGGTTGAACACAACAGAATCTTAACTATTTACATTGCATGCGCTCTACACGTTACTCAGGTCCAGGTCTTGTCCATTCTGCTGTGTGTGCTCTGTCTGCAAGCCATGCACTCAGCATCTCCTGGTGTCTCCTGCATATGGTGACGTCATCAGTTACATCAGTGGTCTGGTCGCTTAAGAGTAAGGTTACTTAGAAGTGACATCACCATTACACTACAGTAAGGAGCTAGCAAGGGCTGCAGTCTGCATTTGGGGTGGAAGTAGAAGAGAAAATATGGCCCTCAGCGGCTTCCTGCCCATCCCTATATTCTGATACCCATTGCGTCCCTCCCATCTCCCGCTCCCATCATTACCCTTCCCCGTTTCCTTCGAACTACCCTCTCCCTTGCTTCACTGCCATTTATCTTGTCGCTAACCATTAATTTCCTTTATGCCCCTCCCTTCCCATGCAATCCCACCAATGGTGGACAACAGGAGGCTGAAAGTCCCCTGAAATGAAATGATTTTCAGAAATCATCTTGTGTGATTTCTGGGAAAAATAATTATCCAGTGGACAATTTCTGTAATTACAGGATAATTGTAGGACTGCTGAAGGCTAGAGATAGGGAAGGGTGAGGACTTCGAGGGATTTGAACGTAAGGGTAAGAGTTTTTAAGTCAATGTGTTGGAGCACCAGAAGCTAATGCAATCAGCAAGAGCCTGGGTGATGGTTGAAAGGGACTTGGTGGGTGGGGGAGTTTGGATATGGGCAGCATAACTTTGGATGAGAAGTTTTATGGAGGGTGGAAGATGAGAGACCAGCCAGGAAAGCATTGGAATAATTGAATCTGGAGGTAACAATAGTATGGATAAGGGAAAGGCTGCTGAAGCTACCTATCATAATGTACTGCTGGCTGGAGGCAACTATTAGCTCTGGGACCAGTCAGTCAACCAGGCGAGTGTGAAAACTGACTGACTTCAAGCACTTAACAAAATAATTGATAGGTCACCCGTCTTTTTATTTGATCACAATATGGACACATCTGCGCAACTAGCAACTCTTAAAAATAGGAAATTTGTGCTTTGCTGAAAAAGCCAAATGAGGCTGGGAGCATGCTGCTTCCAGAAATTCAATAATTATCTCTGAAGTCTGAAGCTCAGTGGTTAGAATTGGTGTCTGATTGCAGATTATGAATTGATCTAGAGACTCAAATTATATTAGCGATAGGCCATTCATAGCACACATTAGGTAATTTTTCTTCTGCTTGTGTGTGGCAGACAGAACTGCAGCTGCCTGCAAATCAAAGGAAGTTGCCGACAATATTGATCTCTCATAATTATGTGCATGTTTTTAGAGGTCCAAGGGGAACCCTGGGCTTTCTGAATGTTGGCAGGCTGTAGGACTGATTCTTCTTTCACTTTAAAAAGTAAAAGCTTCTGTGATTATTGAATTAAGGTCAGATTTCCATGGCAACTTTTTATACTGGCCAACGAGTAACACTGTGTTGTTGAGTGTAAACATTTGTTCCCGCTTTGTCATCAATCAGTCATAGTTTACCATCCTTGACAACAATGATGCTGTTGTGGCATCCCTTGTGAAAAATCTCGACCAATTCAAGATTACGACAATAAATGTCTTGACTCGCTGAAAGGAAATGCTTTGGATTGTATAGCAAATATTTGTCTCAGATTTCTGGGGCATATGTTTTAGGTTTTGTAAACTGCTAAATTTTGATGGGCAAATTCAGCAATACTGCAATATCTGCTATAAAGTGTGAGTCCAATCTAAGGCTAATGACCAATAAGGAATCTGTATGAAGATGTTTATCATCTCACTATGCAAAGTGACCAGATTAAATCTATATGATTATGTTTACCACCTAACTACATACAGTTACCAGAGACAAAATGTGTGAACATATTTACCATGTCTGTCATATTTATTGTATCTTAACTATGGTAAAAATCAGAACCTACACTTGAGACCCAGGAATATTTGTAAGAAATGTGTTTGCAGGTCTGCTAATCTATATTAGTTCAGTTCTTGCCACAGGGGAATTTGAACTAATACCTGCTGGGTTACTAGTCCATTCCCATAATGATTAGACTACGATTCCCTCAAATCAGTAGTCCAAAGTTAGGGGGCCTTTCTCAAATTTGAGTTTGCTGCTGTTTGTTGTTTGATGTCTTGTTTAAGCAGCATTGAGATGTCAGACATTTGTAGAGCACCTAGAGTGGCACGCAAGTGTTCACTTTGCATCTCAGCTAGTGTGAAAGTAGATGAACATGCAACTTGCAGGTAAGGTTGTGCTCTGAGTTGTTTTTGAGGTCACCTTTGTAAATGGTAAGCTGATAATGAGTGCATTTTGAAGTACCTGGAATAAAGAATGCCTTGCTGCTATTTGTGCACACATGTAAGAATGGAAAGAGCTGTTTTTGTGAGGGTTCAGCAAACTGCCCGAGTCATACTTTAACTTAGGGACAGTAAATGCTTTGTGCAATGCGAACTTTGCTCATCTCCTTGGTATGATGAAATACTGCCTAGACGAAGCTCGGCTGAGTTCCTGAGGTCATTAACCTTTATTTCTCATCTGCTCCCATATCCTTTGAATGTCTTGCACAATATTTACTGTGTCTGCCAGCCCTGTTCTCCCAAGAGCTATCCATGCTGTATATCCTGTCTGTGAAATAATGACGACATTGTGAAATACCAGACAATGAAGGCATCATGGCTGGTTCCAGTTTCTTGGACTTGAAATTCCATGTGGCTATTTGCCTTGATGAGCTGGAAGTTCCATCTGCCAATGCAATCCAGTTCAGACCTTGCCGTAACTTGCTCAGCCAGTGTCATTGGCTCCCACGTAAGAAAGGACACTGTACTATAGGGGAGTTGGATGGGGGTGCCGGTATGACTGGGGTGACTATTGAAACTGCAGCCTTTAAAAAGCTAAAAATATTTGAAGATTTCGGCAGTGTCCTGGACAGCAGCAAGATAAGTAGTATTGCCAGAGGTGCAAGATGTGATGTTAAACCCAGACCCCGTCTGCCCTCTCAGGTGGGTGGAAAAGAACCCGCAGCATTATTTTAAGAAGAGTAGGGGAGCATTTCCAATGTCTTGGTGAATATTTATCCCTCAACCAAACTAAAATAGATGTCTGGTCATTATCTTACTGCTGTTTGTGGGAGCTTGCTGTGTGCAAATCAGCTGCAATTTTTCCTATATTACAACAGTGATTAAACTTCAAAAGACTTCATTAATTGGAAAGTGCATGGGATGTCCTGAGGTCAAGAAAGGTGCTGTATAAATCTATCTATCTTTAATATGTTATTAGGACTGTCAGGTTGCTGCAATAGATGGTTCCTGTTTCATTTAATGGCACTTTTAAAGCATGTCTTCAAGTACAGAAACAGACAGTCTCCCAAAGAAGGGAGTATGACATTAGAAAGAGGAAGACAGGAAAAGTACCAAATTTTAATAGCCAGGAATTTCCTTGGAGCTGCTTCTGCAGGGGTGAAGTAAAAAAGGAAATTAGAAAAGCAAAGAGAAGACATGAAAAATTATTGGCAGGTAAAATCAAGGAAAACCTGAAGATGTTTTATCAGTACATTAAGAACAAGAGGATAACTAAGGAAAGGGTAGGGCCTATCAGAGATGTACAGGATAACTTGTGCGTGGATGCAGAAGAACGTGGGCAGGCTTCTTAATGAGTTTTTTGTCTCTGTCGTCACAAAGGAGAGGGATGATGCAGACATTGTAGTAAAGGAGGAGGAGTGTGAAATATTAAATGCGATAAGCATAATGAGAAAGGAAGTACCAGAGGGTCTGACATCCTTGAAAGAAGATAAATCGCCAGGGCAGGATGGATTGCATCTCAGGTTGTTAAATGAAGCCATTGAGGAAATAACATGTGCTGAGGATCATCATCAAATCCTGACTGGATATGGGCGAGGTGCCAGAGGACTGGAGGTCTGTGAACATTATGCCATTGTTTAAAAGGGGTGCAAGGGATGGGCCAAATAATTATAGGCTGGTCAGTCTGACTTCGGTGATGGGTAAATTATTAGAATCAATTCTGAGCGACAGGATAAATTGCCACTTAGAAAGGCATGGATTAATCCGGGATAGTCAGCATGGATTTGTTAAGGGAAGGTCTAACTCCATTGAATTTTTTGAGGAATTTCAAAGGAGGATTGATGAGGCTAGTACAGGGGATGGATTTTAGTAAGGCGTTTGACAAGGTCCCACATGGCAGCCTGGTCAGTAAAATGAAAGCCCATGGGATACAGGGGAATGTGACAAATTGGATCCAAAATTGGCTCAGTGACGGGAAACAAAGGGTAGTAGTTGACGGATATTTTTGTGAATGGAAAGCGATTTCCAGTGGCGTTCCAGAGGGCTCAGTGTTGGGTCCCTTGCTGTTTGTGATATATATTAATGAATAAGAGTTAAATGTGGGAGGCCTGATTGGGAAATTTGCCGATGGCACAAAAATTGGCCGTGTAGTTGATAGTGAAGAAGATAGCTGTAGACCCCAAAATGATATCAATGGTTTGGTTGAGTGGGTGGAAAAGAGACAAAAGGAATTTAATCCAGAGAAGTGTGAGGTAATGCATTTGGGGAGGGCAAACAAAGCGAGGGAATACACAATAAATGGGAGGATATTGAGAGGGGTAGAAGAAATGAGAGACCTTGGAGTGCATGTCCACAGGTTCCTGAAGATGGCAGGACAGGTAGATAGAGTGGTGAAGAAGGCATGTGGAATGCTTTCCTTTATTGGCTGAGGTATAGAATACAAAAGCAGGGATGTAATTCTGTAACTGTATAAAACGCTGGTTAGACCACAGCTGGAGTATTGCGTACAGTTCTGGTCGTCACATTGCAGGAAGGACATAAATGCTCTGGAGAGAGTACAGAGGAGATTTACAAGAATGTTGCCAGGGCTTGAAAGCTGCAGCTATGAGGAAAGATTGGATTGGCTAGGGTTGTTTTCCTTAGGACAGAAGAGGCTGAGGGGTGACTTAATTGAGGTGTACAAAATTATTAGTTACAGTAGACAGGAATGAGCTGTTTCTCCCTAATGGAGAGGTCAATTACCAGGGGGCACAGATTTAAGGTGATTGGTAGAAGAAGTAGAGGGGACATGAGGGAAAACTTTTTCACCCAGAGGGTGGTGGGTGTCTGGAATTCACTGCCAGGAATGGTGGTGGAGGCAGAAACCCTCAACTCATTTAAAAGGTACCTGGACATGCACCTGAAGTGCTGTAAAGTGAAAGGCTATGGACCAGCTGCTGGAAGGTGGGATAAGATTGGACGGCAAGATTTTTCCGCTGTACAGATGAGATGGTCTGAATGGCCTCCTTCTGTGCCATAATTTTTCTATGGTTCTATCTCCAGGTGTCTCAGTTGATGCACTCCCTTTAACATTGTACTATTTCTCTTTTACTGTTTCTCCTCATTCTTCCTACCAACATGTATCACCATACTTTTTGGCATTGGATTTCATCTACCAAGTGTCTGCCCATTCCACCAGCTTGTCTATGTCCTCTTGAGGTCTATTGCTATCTTCCTCACTGTATATTTTGCTTCTAAGTCTTGTCATCTGCAAATTACAAAATTGGACCCTGTACTCTCAAACCCAAGGCATTAACATATCAAAAACAGCAGTGCTCCTAGTACTGAACCCTGGGGAAAACCACTGTACCTCCATCCAATTGGAAAAATAGCTATTCACCAGAACTCTGTTTTCTGTTCTGTCACCAATTTAGTATCCATGCTGCTACTGGCCCTTTTAACAAAGTAGTTGTTAAAACATATGGGATCATGGTTTTTATAAATAGAGGCATAAAATACATAAGCTATGAAGTTGTGCTAAACTACATAAAACACTAGTTTGGCCCCAGCAGGAGTGTTGTGTCCAATTCTGGGCACCACAATTTAGCAAAGATGTGAAGGCTTTGGAGAAGGCACAGAAGGGATGGTTGCAGGGATGAGCGGTTATGATTATGTCAATGGACTGGAGAAGCTGGGGTTGTTCTCCTTCGAGCAGAGAAGGCTAAGAGGAGATATGATGGAGGTGTTTAAAATTATGAAAGGGTTTAGATAGAGTAACTAACGAGAAACTGCTTCCAGTGGCTGAAGGATTGATGACCAAAGGGCACAGATTTATGCTGATTGGCAAAAGAACTGGAGGTGACCTGGGGAAAATGCTTTTTATGTAACGACTGGATTTTGAATGCACTGCCTGATAGAGTGTGGAAACCGATTCAATAGTTTTGTTTCAAGGGAATTTGATGAATACTTGAAGAAATAATGGGGAAAGAGCCAGTGAGTGGGACTAACTTGAAAGAGCTGGAGCAGACTTGATGTGCTGAATGTCTCCTGTGTTAATTTATTCTGTGATTCTGATACGTTGTATAGTTAATTTTTTTTTTATTCATTCATGGGATATGGGCGACGCAGGACAGGCCAGCATTTATTGCCCATCCCTAATTGCCCTTGAGAAGGTGGTGGTGAGCTGCCTTCTTGAACCGCTGCAGTTCATTTGGGGTAGGTATACCCACAGTGCTGTTAGGAATGGAGTTCCAGGATTTTGACCCAGTGACAGTGAAGGAATGGCGATATAGGTCCAAGTCAGGATGGTGTGTAACTTGGAGGGGAACTTGCAGATGGTGGTGTTCCTAGGTATTTGCTGCCCTTGTCCTTCTAGTTGGTAGAGGTCGCTGGTTTGGAAGGTGCTGTCGAAGGAGCCTTGGTGCATTGCTGCAGTGCATTTTGTAGATGGTACACACTGCTGCCACTGTGCGTCGGTGGTGGAGGGAGTGAATGTTTGTGGATGGTGTGCCAATCAAGCGGGCTGCTTTGTCCTGGATGGTGTTGAGCTTCTTGAGTGTTGTCAGAGCTGCACCCATCCAGGCAAGTGGAGAGTATTCCATCACACTCCTGACTTGTGCCTTGTAGATGGTGGACAGGTTTTGGGGAGTCAGGAAGTGAGTTACTCGCCTCAAGATTCCTAGCCTCTGATCTGCTCTTGCAGCCACGGTATTTATATGGCTACTCCAGTTCAGTTTCTGGTCAATGGTAGCCCCTAGGATGTTGATAGTGTGGGATTCAGCGATGGTAATGCTGTTGAATGTCAAGGGGAGATGGTTAGATTCTCTCTTGTTGGAGATGGTCATTGCCCGGCACTTGTGTGGCACGAATGTTACTTGCCACTTATCAGCCCAAGCCTGGATATTGTCCAGGTCTTGCTGCATTTCTACACGGACTGCTTCAGTATCTGAGGAGTCATGAATGGTGCTGAACATTGTGCAATCATCAGCGAACATCCCCACTTCTGACCTTATGATTGAAGGAAGGTCATTGATGAAGCAGCTGAAGATGGTTGGGCCTAGGACACTACCCTGAGGAACTCCTGCAGTGATGTCCTGGAGCTCAGATGATTGACCTCCAACAACCACAACCATCTTCCTTTGTGCAGGAATGACTCCAGCCAGCGGAGGGTTTTCCCCCTGATTCCCATTGACCTCCGTTTTGCTCGGGCTCCTTGATGCCATACTCGATCAAATGCTGCCTTGATGTCAAGGGCAGTCACTCTCACCTCACCTCTTGGGTTCAGCTCTTTTGTCCATGTTTGAACAAAGGCTGTAATGAGGTCAGGAGCTGAGTGGCCCTGGCGGAAACCAAACTGAGCGTCACTGAGCAGGTTATTGCTAAGCAAGTGCCACTTGATGGCACTGTTGAAGACACCTTCCATCACTTTACTGATGATTGGGAGTCGGCTGATGGGGTGGTAATTGGCTGGGTTGGACTTGTCCTGCTTTTTGTGTACAGGACATACCTGGGCAATTTTCCACATTGCAGGGTAGATGCCAGTGTTGTAGCTGTACTGGAACAGCTTGGCTAGGGGCGCAGCAAGTTCTGGAGCACAGGTCTTCAGTACTATTGCCGGAATATTGTTAGGGCCCATAGCTTTTGCTGTATCCAGTGCCTTCAGTCATTTCTTGATATCACGCGGAGTGTGATGCTGGGGACTTCAGGAGGAGGCCGAGATGGATCATCAACTCGGCACTTCTGGCTGAAGATTGTTGCAAATGCTTCTGCCTTATCTTTCGCACTGATGTGCTGGGCTCCCCCATCATTGAGGATGGGGATGTTTGTGGAGCCACCTCCTCCAGTTAGTTGTTTAATTGTCCACCACCATTCACAGCTGGATGTGGCAGGACTGCAGAGCTTCGATCTGATCCGTTGGTTATGGGATCGCTTAGCTCTCTATCGCATGCTGCTTACGCAGTTTGGCACGCGGATAGTCCTGTGTTGTAGCTTCACCAGGTTAACACCTCATTTTGAGGTATGCCTGGTGCTGCTCCTGGCATACCCTTCTGCACTCTTCATTGGACCAGGGTTGGTCTCCTGGCTTGATGGTAATAGCAGAGTGGGGGATATGCCGGGCCATGAGGTTACAGATTGTGGTTGAGTACAATTCTGCTGCCGCTGATGGCCCACAGCGCCTCATGGATGCCCAGTTTTGCATTGCTAGATCTGTTCGAAATCTATCCCATTAAGCACGGTGATAGTGCCACACTATTTTTAAACTTGTGTAGAACTTTGATTAGACCACACTTAGAGTACAAGCTGGCTGCTTTGTCCCAGGTGGTGACGAGCTACATGAGTGTTCTTGGAGCTGCAAGCATCCAGGCAAGTGTTGAGTATTACATCAAACTCCTGACTTGTGCCTTGTAGATGGCAGACTGGCATTGGAGAGTCAGAAGGTGCTTTACTCGCCACTATTTATTTATTTATTTATTTTATTTATTTATTTACTTAGAGATACAGCACTGAAACGGGCCCTTCAGCCCACCGAGTCTGTGCCGACCAACAACCACCCTTTTATACTAATCCTACAATAACCCCATATTCTCTACCACATCCCCACCATTCTCCTACCACCTACCTATACTAGGGGCAATTTACAATGGCCAATTTACCTATCAACCTGCATGTCTTTGGCTGTGGGAGGAAAGCGGAGCATCCGGTGGAAACCCACGCAGACACCAGGAGAACTTGCAAACTCTGCACAGGCAGTACCCAGAACTGAACCCGGGTCGCTGGAGCTGTGAGGCTGCGGTGCTAACCACTGCGCCACTGTGCCACCCTGATTGCCAGCCTCTGACCTGCTCTTGTAACCGCAGCACTTATATGGTTGGTCCAGGTCAGTTTCTGGTCAATGGTAACCCCCAGGATGTTGATAGTGGGGAATTCAGCGATGGTAATGTCATCGAATGTCAAGGGGAGATGGTTGGATTCTTTCTTGCTGGAGATGGTCATTTCCTGGCACTTGTGTGGCGCAAATGTTACTTGCCACTTATCAGCCCAGGCCTGGATATTGTCAGGGTCTTGCTGCATATGTAAATTGACTGCTTCAGTCTCTGAGGAGTCGCAAATGGTGCACAACATTGTGCAGTCATCAGCGAATATCTCCAGGGGGAAGGTCATTGATGAAGCAGCTGAAGATGGCTGGGCGTAGGACACTACCCTGAGGAACTCCTGCAGTGATGTCCCGGGACTGGAATGATTGACCTCCAACAATCATAGCCATCTTCCTTTGCGCAAGAATGACTCCAGCCAGCGGAGGGTTTCCCCCTGATTCCCATTGACCTCAGTTTTGCCAGAGCTCCTTGATGCCACACTTGGTCAAATGCTGCTTTGATGTCAAGGACAGTCACTCGCACCTCACCTCTTTAATATGTAGTTGTTCCTCCTCAATTGTGTTCACTCAGTGTACGTTCAAATCTGATTCTCAAGAAGTGGAGGTTTCTTTGTGGGATCTCACATATTTGACGGGTCAGGGTGTGATAGAGCTACTTCCTGCTTCTCCTTCTTGCTAGCATCTATGTCTTGGGAGCCCTTACAAGGAAAATGAACCTGTTAGCACTAGTTGAGTGGACAATAGCTGTGTGCACAGTGGTGAGGCATAAGCAGTTTCTTTCTGCAGAGTGGCAAAGGTCCCAGCTTTTTAGTTGCCAAATGGGCGGACCCAGTAGAAGTCAGCAGTGTTGGCTGACGTGTATGGAACCGACATATGTGCACCTGGACATTGTGAGCACAGCCCATTTTTGGAGCCAAATGTGTAATTGTCCTTAATTAGTCCACTTTTCTGCCACCACAACTTTTTCTTTTCGGTTTGCTCTTTATGCACCATGGGACCTTCCTGTCCTAGTGTAGAGAAGGGCTGCATTGTTTATGCACAGTGAGATTCTCTTGTACTGTTGTACAGATAGGGTATGTCTTTTGTTTATGTTGAGATCCCTTTGTACTTTTGTACCACTGTTGTGTCCATTTCTCTCAAAAAAAAAAAAATCCAGCATGGATATTCAAAATGAATCTTTGATTTGTACCTGTCTGTGGTTGCATGGGACACAATGCAAATGCCCATCCCTGAGAACTGGGCTTTGAGAGTCATGACTTATCTCTATATTAAGGTTTTTGCTTCCCCATCCCAGTTGAACTTCATCCAAGAGCTTTTGAAATGATACTTGATTCTTTCTGAAATATCCAGAGTAAGAGCAAATTAGTTTACTTCCTCGCAGTGGGAAAATAACGAAAGTGAAGGTTTTTTTTTCTGTTTCTCAATTTTCCCTAAAGAGCCACAAGCTTTTTTTGTCGTTTATGTTTCCATGACGTTGCCTTTGTTCCAGGTGGGAAACGTGCAGGACCACTGCATGATTTTGGAGTCGCTTGTAGTTGCTAGGGAATTCAGGCTGTGAAACACAAGAAGAGACAATGGGATGACTGTGGGTTGCTGTGAGACTGTAGGAATTTCCCAGAGCAACTACTCATCACAGTGGCTGCAGGATGGGTGGTAAAACTAACATAGTTCTTTTCTACGCTTTTAGTTGTGCAAATTAAAAGCCTTGTAATAAATATGAATTACAATGAGTAACACTTAGCCTCATTTACGACAGAGAACTGAGGTAACTTTGGACATCAAAAGCAGGACATGCAGTTTGCAATCCAATTATGTGCTTACTGTACAAAAGCAAATTGACCTGTTGAAGGGAAAATTCTTAGCTACATAAGGAAGCAAAGTATTATTACCCCAGATTGTCTCAAAGCACTGCATAGCAAATGGATTACCTTTGACGTGCAGTTACTTTTTGATTAAGGTAGGAAAGTTGGGCAGGGCACTGGGAAAACTTCCCTGCTCTTAACACCTCAACAGATAGGTGGGGTTATTGTTTGAGCATTTATTGCAGAAGACGGCACCTCCAACAATGCAGCACTTTCTCAGTGCTGCAGCGAAGTACCAGTCTTGCATTACATGCTCATGTCTTGGACTTGATCTTCAATCTACCATCTTCTAAATCAGAGGCAAGTTGACCATTATTAATGGGTCATCGATTATGAAGTCAGAGCTTTCCCCTTTTTTCTGTTGCATAAGGAATTTCACTTTCCTTAATCCAGTAAGGACACAAATTAAGATTGGCAACTGAAGCGCTTCTCTACATTTCAAAGGTTACAGATCCTCAGCATTGCTTTTTAGGTTATTTCCCCTTTATTTTCCATCCATCAGATGAAATGTAGAGGTCTGAACTCTCTGATAACTGTAGATTGTAATTTTGTAAATATAAAGACCAGAGCGCTCTGGTCACTTTAGGTAACGCTTTGGAAATACAGTTGTGAAGATTTAGTTTGTTTGGTGGTTCTTGTGAAAGCATGATTGTGCTAGAAAATGAACAGAGAAAATTTTCACAAACTCATTTACAAAACACATTTCACAAAAGAATCGGAGGAACTCATACTCCCAATTAGAAAAAGGTTGGGTTTGTAAGCTTGAAGACTCTAGAGATATCGCATTCAAGTGAGATTATCATGTGGAATTAATAGATCATACTAATATTTAGAAAGAGAAAGTACTGGCATAACTTATTTACATCGGAATAGTGACTATTCCAGTGCTTTCCTGGTGGGCCTCCCGTCATGCACCCTCCATAAACTTGAGCTCATTCAAAACTCAGCTTCCCATATTTTAATTTGCCCGTTCACCCCTCACCCTTCTGCTCACTGACCTATAGGTTCACGGTCCACCAAAGCCTCAATTTTAAAATATTAATCCTCATGGTCAAAAACCTCGATGGCCTTGCCCCCTCCTTGTCTCTGTAATCTCCTACATCCCTCCAAGAACTCTGCATTCCTCCAGCTCTGGCCTCTTGAGCATCCTCAGCTTTCTTCACCCCACCATTGTCGTCAGTGCCTTCAGTGTTTAGACTCTGGAAACCCCTTCCTTCACTTCTCTGCCTCTCCACCCCTCTCTCCTTCTTTAAGATGCTCCTTAAAATCTACCTCTTTGACCAAGCATTTAGTCACCTGTCATAATGTCTCCTTCTTGGCTTTGATGTCAATTTTTATCTGATTATATTCCTGTGATGTACCCTGGACAAGTTGCTTTGCTTTAAGTGCTTTATAAATGAATACTATTGTTACCCATGTTAATCCTCAGATGATTGAACAGGTGGTTACATTCTATGATTTAGGTTGAATGTACATTTTCTGTGGAAGGAGTAGGAATGATGGGCAAAGTGGCCTTTTTATGGTCCATACTTTTTGATATTTACAATATTGGGTGCTACTTTTATTAAATGGAAATACACCATAGGTTGTGATATTCTAATGTTTGCATTACCCTTGGTGGTGTTTCTGGTCAGTTATTTACAGATTTTTGTTTCATGCAGCACTTTTCTAAAGAAGTTAGTCAACAAAGCATTAACCAGTGTTGCTGGAATTTTGATCCTCAGATCCACTGCAGTTTTTCAGAGTACTCTCACATGACACTTTAGTCAATCTTTCAGTTTTGTCCTTTGGATCTGCACCCACTTCTGTTGAACTGCTTGGGCTGAATTTTCCCCACTTAGAAAATTTTTGGTTGTCGGCACGATGTTTGGGTCCACAACCCGGCCATCAGAGCAGCGTGCTTTCTGGGTCAACTTTCCAAAGGGTGACCAATTATCAGGCTGCCTCCATGTTTACCATCTAATTATAGATAGTAGGCAGTTTGAGGAGGAGGGAAGGCTAATCAGCGTGCCTGCAGCCTTCACAGTGGCTGGAGTGTCAGTGTGCAGCTCAGGCAGTAGCCCCAAAGGTGGCAGGGGTGTGGAACGAAATGGTTGTGAGAAAAAGCTGAGGGAACTGGAAGCCATCTCTGCTTCCCGAGCACCGTCCGTAAGAAGTCTCCATTGGCTCTGCCTCTGCTTGTGGATGTCCTCAGGCTTGTCATTTTGTGCCTTTAGTGCTCATCAGTCATTAAACAGTCATGCTGCTCTGAGCTCCTGCTGTGCAGCCGCCTCCTCTGAGTTGCCAAGCTGTCGGCACGTCGTGGAGCCAAAATGACTACGCTAAAATTGCATTGCTCTTGGCAGATATAAGTTAATTGGCCTTTTAACAAATATAATTAGCTTCCTGCTGCCTCCTGAAAAAGTGGGAGGAGGTGAGAACACATTGAGGAATCAGCACAATGTCTTTCTCTGCTAATTTCCCGGCCCTCTGCCTCCAAACCCCTGGTAAAATTCCCCCCATTGTCTCTATATCTGCATGTAATTCTATTAAGCTACAGTCATACCATCTCTAGATCGACACTTGCTCCTATTAAGTTGTAGTCATACCATCTCTAGATCTTTAAAACATAATACTGCACCCCACCTCAGTGCTGTACGGTCAGCCTGAACTATTTGCTCAGCCTCTGGAGTAGAGCTTGAACTTTTGTACTTAGAAGCAAGTGTGTTAGCACTGAGCAAATCTGATATGAATTGGGCCATTTGGATGAGGTCCTGGATGGGAGCTCAAAGGGCATTGATACCATGAAGGGAAACCAACTGAGGCTGCACATGCAGTGTAGTTGTTACTGTTGTCTCTTAGTGACAAGAAACAAAACAATCCTAAAGGATTAAGAGTCCTTGGGAATCAAGAACAAGACAGCAGGGCAGGCAAGACATCTGAGGACTGGAGGCAGCACAGAGAAGAGTCACAAGGCTAATCCCCACTGTCAGAGGTAATCAGTTATAATAGACTGAAGATTAAAGATTAAGAGACAAGTAGTGTGGTTGAAAAATACAATTGCATCATGATCATAGCCTATTAAATGTCATTAGGATTTTATATTTTGCCTAGTCCTGACCCTGTGTGTATAATCATTCCAAATATAATATTAATCCTGTCAGCTGTGACTCAGTGGTAGCACTCTTGCCTCTGAATCAGAAGATCATGAGTTCAAGCCCCACTCCAGAGACTTCAATACACAATCTAGGCGAGTAATTCATGCTCCTGTGAAGTGCTTTTGATGATTTATTACATTAAAGGTGCGATATAAATTCTTGTTATTGTGGTAATTCACTGCAGTACTGAGGGAGTGATGCATTGCAGAAGTTGGTGTCTTTTGGACAAGATGTTAAACTGATGCCACTCTGCCCTCTTAGGTGGACGGACAAGATCCCATGACACTATTTTGAAGAAGTGCAGGCTAGTTCTGTGTGTTCAGGCCAACGTTAACCCATCAGCCAATATCACTAAAACAGATTGGACCAAATCATGCTAGATCAGGCACGACGAGTTTGACTTGATCCTGCTCGCTTTAGCGCGAAAATAATTTATACTATAATTTGCTGGCAGTTCGAGCTGATAAGGGCAATTGGGTATCCAGGACCTTAATGAATGATGGGAACAACAGTGATCTCAACCAATGAGATTTAACGATTTGAGAAGGAAACAAAGGAATGATGGAGAAGGAGGATGAAATAGTCATATCAGAAGGAAATACAGAGAGGGAAAGAAAAAAACAGATTAGGAGAGAGCGAAAAAAGATGAGTAAGAAGATATGTTAACACTTAAAATTTGAAATTTCATGTTGAAATTTGAAAACTTTAAAGTCTCTAAGAAGAATTTACTACATGCAGGAATGAGACTGAACAGCCAAGAGTTCCTTTTCTGAGTCACAGAGATTGATTGGTGTTTTTTTTAACAATTATCTTGTGAAAAGAGTACCTTTGCCATTAAGACCCCTAACTATGTGTGGCGAGTTTAATGGGCAAATAACATGCAAATCCAGCAATGAGGAGGCGAAGGGCAAGGTGTCGTTTGTGTGAGGCAAACAGCAGAGTGGAGTAAATCAAGTGGATTCGCAACTCATGGCATACCTCTTCATCTCCTGAATCTGTTGGCTGATTGCCAATTAATAACAGCATGCATCATGAACTTGCCATTATTCTTCCAGGAAGACTTGTCTCATTATTTAATTGTTTATTGTGGAATCATGCTGTGTACAAATTGGCTGCCACATTCCTCTATATACTACACTTCAAAAGTACTTCTTTGCCAGTATAGCACTTTGGGATGTTGTGAGCTCTTGAAAGGCACAAATAAAATCGGTCTTTATTTCTGCTTTAATATGGTAATTGGATTGTATAATGTTACTCTGCAGCTTTGCGTTTGAGGCAAAGGTATGCAATGCTAAAGAGCAATAACTGATGGGCACAATATTTTTTTTTTAAGGACTTTAGATTGGAGTGGGTAGAACAAGGCCCCCAGTGTAATTAGTAAGTCATGACAGGAGAGCTCAGCCCCGTGCTATGTGGGAAATTAGGGACATTTCCAGTGTCACTGATGACCATGTGTGCAGGAAGTGTATCCATCTGCAGCTACTGGCTACCCATATTACAGAGCTGGAGCTGCGGGTGATTCACTGTGGAGCATCCGCGATGCTGAGGACGTCGTGGATAGCACGTTTAGTGAGGTGGTCACACCACATGTAATGGCTGTACAGGCAGAAAAGGGATGGGTGACCACCAGACGGAGTAGTAGGTGTAGGCAGGTAGTGCTGGAGTCCCCTGTGGCTATCCCCCTCTCAAACAGATATACCGCTTTGGATACTGTTGGGGGGGGGTGGATGACCTCCCAGGGGAAAGCAGCAACAGCCAAGTTCGTGGTACCACGGAGGGCTCTGTTGCACAGCAGGGAAGGAAAAGGAGTGGAAGAGCTATAGTGATAGGGGATTCTATCGTAACGGGTGCAGATAGGTGTTTCTGTGGCCACAAATGAGACTCCAGGATGGTATGTTGCCTCCCTGGTGCTCTGGTCAAGAATGTCTCTGAGCGGCTGCAGGACATTCTGAAAGGGGAGGGTGAGCAGCCAGAGGTCGTGGTCCATATTGGTACTAACGACATAGGCAGGAAGAGAGATAAGGTCCTGCAAAGTGAATATAGGAGTTAGGCAGAAGGTTAAAAAGCAGGACCTCTAGGGTTGTAATCTCAGGATTACTCCCTGTGCCATGTGCTAGTGAGGGTAGGAATAGGAGGATAAGGCAAATGAATGCATGGCTGAAGAGCTGGTGTAGGCGGGAGGGCTTCAGCTACTTGGATCATTGGGATCTCTTCTGGTGCAGAGGTGACCTGTACAAGAAGGACTGGTTGCGTCTGAACTGGAAGGGGACCAATATCCTTGCGGGGAAGTTTGCTAGTACTACTCGGGAGGGTTTAAACTAGTCTTGCAGGGGGGTGGGACCCAAAGTAGTAGTCTCTCTGATGAGATAGTTGATGCAAATGTAGAGATTAAAGCAAGCAAGTCCAGTAGGCAGGCCAGGCAGTGGCAGGACAGGGAGCGTGGAAGGTCTGGTCGGCTAAACTGCATTTACTTAAATGCAAGAAGCCTTACAGGTAAGGCAGATGAACTCCGAGCATGGATCGGTACATGGGATTGTGATATTATAGCTATTACAGAAACGTGGCTGAGAGATAGGCAGGACTGGCAGCTCAATGTTCCAGGGTACCGATGCTTCCGGCGTGACGGAGGTGGAGGTAAGAGAGGAGGGGGAGTTGCACTATTGATTAGGGAGGACATCACGGCAGTACTTAGAGAGGATATCCCGGGGGGAACGTCCAGTGAGGCCATATGGGTAGAACTTAGAAATAAGAAAGGGGTAATAAAAACAAGAAATGCTGGAACCACTCAGCAGGTCTGGCAGCATCTGTGGAAAGAGAAGCAGAGTTAACGTTTCGGGTCAGTGACCCTTCATCGGAACTGACAAATATTAGAAAAGTCACAGGTTATAAGCAAGTGAGGTGGGGGTGGGGCAAGAGGTAACAAAGGAGGTCTAGATTGGACCAGGCCGCATAGCTGACCAAAAGGTCATGGAGCAAAGGCAAACAATATGTTAATAGTGTGTTGAAAGACAAAGCATTAGTACAAATTAGGTGTTAATACACTGAATATTGAACAGCAGCAAGTGCAAACCTGAAAAAAACAGTGAGTAAGCAAACTGAACAAACTAAGATGAAATGAAATAAATGCAAAAAAAAAATTGTAAAAAATGTAAAAAAGAATGTAAAAAGAAAGAAAAAAAAAATCACTAAAAATGAAAGTAAAATGGGGGGCTGTCATGCTCTGAAATTATTGAACTCAATGTTCAGTCCGGCAGGCTGTAGTGTGCCTAATCGGTAGATGAGATGCTGTTCCTCGAGCTTGCGTTGATGTTCACTGGAACACTGCAGCAATCCCAGGACAGAGATGTGAGCATGAGAGCAGGGGGGAGTGTTGAAATGGCAAGCAACCGGAAGCTCGGGGTCCTGCTTGCGAACTGAGCGGAGATGTTCCGCAAAGCGGTCACCCAGTCTGCGCTTGGTCTCCCCAATGTAGAGGAGACCACATTGTGAGCAGCGAATACAGTATACTACATTGAAAGAAGTACAAGTAAATCGCTGCTTCACCTGAAAGGAGTGTTTGGGGCCTGGGATAGTGAGGAGAGAGGAGGTAAATGGGCAGGTATTACACCTCCTGCGATTGCAGGGGAAGGTGCCATGGGAAGGGGATGAGGTGGTGGGGGTAATGGAGGAGTGGACCAGGGTGTCGCGGAGGGAGCGATCCCTTTGGAATGCTGACAGGGGAAGGGAGGGGAAGATGCGGCTGGTAGTGGCATCACGCTGGAGGTGGCGGAAATGGCGGAGGATGATCATTTGGATGTGGAGGCTGGTGGGGTGAAAAGTGAGGACAAGGGGAACCCTGTCACGGTTCTGGGAGGGAGGGGAAGGGGTGAGGGTAGAGGTGCGGGGAATGGGTCGGACACGGTTGAGGGCCCTGTCAACCACAGTGGGGGGAAATCCTCGGTTGAGGAAAAAGGTCATATCAGAAGCACCGTCATGGAAGGTAGCATCATCAGAGCAGATGTGCCGGAGATGGAGAAACTGGGAGAATGGAATGGAGTCCTTACAGGAGGTAGGGTGTGAAGAAGTGTAGTCGAGGTAGCTATGGGAGTCGGTGGGCTTATAATGGATATTAGTAGACAACCTATCCCCAGAGATGGAGACAGAGAAGTCGAGGAAGTGTCAGAGATAATCTAGACCTCCTTTGTTACCTCTTGCCCCACCCCCACCTCACTTCCTTATAACCTGTGACTTTTCTAATATTTGTCAGTTACGATGAAGGGTCACTGACCCGAAACGTTAACTCTGCTTCTCTTTCCACAGATGCTGCCAGACCTGCTGAGTGGTTCCAGCATTTCTTGTTTTTATTTCAGATTTTCAGCATCCGCAGTATTTTGCTTTTATAATATGAAAGGGGTGATCACTTTGATGGGATTATACTATAGGCCCCCCAATAGTCAGAGGGAATTGGAGGAGCATATATGTAGGGAAATCACAGATAGGTGTAGGAATTATAGGGTTGTAATAGGTGATTTTAACTTCCCTAATATTGACTGGGACTGCCTTAGTGCTAAGGGATCAGATGGGAAAGAATTTAAGTGTGTCCAGGATAGTTTTCTGAAGCAGTATGTGGATGGCCCGACTAGAGAGGGGGCTACACTCGACCTCCTCTTAGGAAATGAGGCTGGGCAGGTGGTTGATGTGTCACTGGGGGAGCACTTTGGGACCAGTGACCATAACTTTATTAGCTTCAAGATCGTTATGGAAAAGGATAGGACTGGTCCTCAGGTTGAAGTCCTAAATTGGGGTAACACTAATTTCATGGCATCAGACAGGAACTCTCAAAGGTTGAATGGGAGAGGCTGTTTACAGGTAAAGGGTCGTCTGGCAAGTGGGAGACTTTTAAAAGTGAGATGGGAAGAGTTCAGGGCCGGCATGTTCCTGTTAGATGGAAGGGCAAGGCTGGCAAGTTTAGGGAAAGCTTGGTTGACGAGGGATTTGAGGGTCTGGTCAGGACGAAGAAGGAGGCATATGTCAGGTATAGGCAGCTGGGATCAATGAAGTCCCTTGAGGAGTATAGGGGATGTCAGAGTACACTTAAGAAGGAAATTAGGATGGCGAAAAGGGGACATGAGATTTCTTTAGCAGATAAGATAAAGGAGAATCCTAAAAGATTCTATAAGTATATTAAGAGTAAAAGGGTAGCTAGGGAGAGAGTAGGTCCCCTTAAGGATCAGTGTGGCAATCTATGTATGGAGTCACGGGAAATTGGCGAGGTCTTAAATGAATACTTCTCCTCTGTATTTACCGTGGAGAAGGTCATGGAAGCTAGTGAGTCCAAGGGAGGGAACACCGATATCCTGGAGCATATCAACATTACATAGGAGGAGGTGTTGGAGGTTTTGAATTGTGTTAAGGTGGATAAATCCACAGGGCCTAACCAGGTGTATCCTAGGATGCTATGGGAAGCAAGGGAGGAGATTGCTGGGGCCCTGGCAGAGATTTTTGTATCATCGTGAACCACGGATGAGGTACTAGAAGACTGGAGGAGAGCTAATGTTGTGCCTTTATTTAAGAAGAGCGAGCAGCGATAAGCCAGGGAACAACAGGCCGGTGAGCCTTACATCAGTGGTGGGAAGGTTATTGGAAGGGATTCTGAGAGACTGGATTTATATGCATTTGGAAAGGCATGGTCTGATTAGGAATAGTCAGCATGGCTTTGTGTGTGGGAAATCATGACTCACGAATTTGATTGAGTTTTTCGAGGAGGTGACCAAGAGGATTGACGAGGGCAGGGTGATGGACGTTGTCTACATGGACTTTAGCAAGGCCTTTTGACAAGGTCCCGCATGGTAGGCTGGTACAGAAGGTTTGAACACATGGGATCCAGGGTGAGCTAGCAAATTGGATACAAAATTGGCTCGGTGATAGGAGGCACAGGGTGGTAGTGGAGGGTTGTTTTTCAGTTTGGAGGCCGGTGACCAGTGGTGTGCTGCAGGGATCGGTGCTGGGCCCTCTGTTTATTTATTTATTTAGAGATACAGCACTGAAACAGGCCCTTCGGCCCACCGGGTCTGTGCCGACCAACAACCACCCATTTATACTAACCCTACAGTAATCCCATATTCCCTACCACTTACCTATACTAGGGGCAATTTATAACAGCCAATTTACCTATCGCCTGCATGTCTTTGGCGGTGGGAGGAAACCGGAGCACCCGGCGAAAACCCACGTGGTCACAGGGAGAACTTGCAAACTCCGCACAGGCAGTACCCAGAATCGAATCCGGGTCCCTGGAGCTGTGAAACTGCGGTGCTAACCACTGCACCACTGTGCCGCCCCTGTTGTTTGTCATATATATTAATGACTTGGATTTGAATGTAGGGGGCATGATTAATAAGTTTGCAGATGACACCAAAATTGCTGGTATAGTGGACAGTGAAGAAGGTTGTCTAAGGTTACAACAGGATATAGATAAACTGGGAAAGTGGGGAAAGGATTGGCAAATGGAATTTAATGCAGGCAAGTGTGAAGTGATGCATTTTGGGAAGTTAAACCAGGGCAGGACATATTCGGTGAATGGCAGGGCCCCAGGGAGTGTTGTTGAGCAGAGAGACCTTGGGGTCCAAGTACATAGTTCCCTGAAAGTGGCAACACAGGTAGGCAGGGTGGTGAAGAAGGCGTTTGGCATGCTTGCCTTCATCGGCCGACGCATTGAGTACAAGAGTTGGGACGTCATGTTACAGTTGTACATAACGTAGGTTAGGCCGCATTTGGAGTACTGTGTGCAGTTCTGGTCGCCGCACTACAGGAAAGATGTGATCAAGCTAGAGAGGGTGCAGAAAAGATTCACAAGGATGTTGCCTGGTTTGGAGGGCTTGAGTTATAAAGAGAGATTGGATAGGCTGGGTCTGTTTTCCCCGGAGCGAAGGAGGCTGAGAGGGGCCACGATAGAGGTATATAAAATTGAGAGAGGCATAGATAGGGTAGATAGCCAGAGTCTGTTTCCCATGGTAGGGGTGATTAAAACTAGAGGGCATAGATTTAAGGTGAGACGGAGGAGGTTTAAAGGGGATCAAAAGGGTAAATTTTTCACACAAAATAGTGGGTATCTGGAATGCACTGCCAGAGGAGGTGGTGGAGGCAGGAACAGTAGTGACATTTAAGACGCATCTGGACAGGTACTTGAATGAGCAAGGCATAGAGGGATATGGAATTAATGCAGGCAGGTGGGATTAGTATAGATGGGCATTATGGTCGGCATGGATGCGGTGGGCCGAAGGGCCTGTTTCTATGCTGTACGATCCTATGACCCCATGACTCTAATATCAATGGTTACACACACTCTGGGCACCAAGATCATATTTGTGGAATATGGAGCAGTTTTTCTTCAGGGCAGCCTGTTGCTTTCAAACCACTATCTGTGTCACAGTATGCTTTCATTTCAGCTTTCCTCCTGTCCTGTGTGCTCTGTTTTAGTTCAATTTCAACTTTTCCGCCTTCTTGTTCACTCTCTGCTTCTCTGGTGCCAGCTCTGAATGCGCTCGCAGGAAGTGCCAGGCTGTGGAATCTTTTGCCAAGTCCCCTTAACTGGTCTTCTACGAAGGACAGGGCTACTTACCCCTGGACTCTCCATTACCGCTGCTGACACCATGAGGTAATCTTGGGGAGCAATGCAAAATCTGAGCAAATGCTGCAAGCAGTAGTATGCACATCACAAATCATTCCATGTTAACTTTTACTGTGCCTGTGAGGTAAATAGGACAAATGGAGGACATTTTATTTGAAAGTCTTTCCATTTCCTTTGAATTTCTGAGTAGCATGGTCAAAGTAACAAAGCACAGGATTGTTTATCAGCATTGGGAGCTTTTAAATGATAACAATGTTTTTTTCTGCTCCTGTGCTGATGCATTCCAAAGCTTTGCAGGGCATTTTGAATACATTGGGTGCAGCACGTGCTTGAATGTTATGTAACTCCCTGGTTGTGGTCCATATGTAATATTAATGGCCCAGATTTTGCTGGAATGGGGCACCTCATGGCATGCCCCATTAGTTAGACTTGTTTTTATATGTTTGGGTTTTTACATTTTTTGCCACAAAATTTTTTACATTTCTTTCATGGGATATGAACATCAATGGCAAGGCCAGCATTTGTTGCCATCCCTAATTGCCCTTGAATAGATGGTGGTGAGCTGCCTTCTTGAACCCCTGCAGTCCACCTGCTGTAGGTCTAGCTGCAGTGCTGTTAGGAAGGCAGTTCCAGGTTTCTGACCCAGCAACAGTGAAAGAACGGTGATATAGTTCCAAGTCAGGATGGTCAGTGGCTTGGAGGGGAATTTGCAGGTGGTGGTATTGCTATGTGTCTGCTACTGTTGTCCTTCTAGATGGTAGAGGTCGTGGGTTTGGAAGGTGCTGTCTAAGGAGGCTTGGTGAGTTGCTGCAGTGCATCTTGTAGATGGTACACACTGCTGCCACTATGCATCAGTGGTAGAGGGAGGGAATTTTTAAGGTGGTGAATGGGGTGTCAATCAAGTGACTGCTTTGTCCTGGATGGTGTCAAGCTTCTTGAGTGTTGTTGGAGCTGCACACATCCAGACAAGTGGAGAGTATTCCATCACACTCCTGACTTGTACATTGTAGATAGTGAACAGGCACTGGGGAGTCAGGAGGTGAATTACTCGCTGCAGAATTCCCAGCGTCTGACATGCTGTTGTTGCCACAGTATTTGTATGGCTGGTCCAGTTAAGTTTCTGGTTAATGGTAACCCACAGGATATTGATAGTGGGGGATTCAGTGATGCTAATGCCATTGAATGTCAAGGGGAAATGGTTAGATTCTTTCATATTGGGGATGATTATTGCCTGGCACTTGTGTGGCGGGAATGCTACTTGCCACTTATCAGTCCAAGCCTAAATGTTGTCGAGGTCTTGTTGCATGTGGTTATGGACTGCTTCAGTATCTGAGCAGCACACATGATACTGAACTTCATACAATCATCAGTAATTATCCCCACTTCTGATCTTACGATGGAGGGAATGTCATTGAAGCAGCTGAAGATGGTTGGGCCTAGGACACTGTCCTGAGGAACTCCTGCAGTGATGTCCTGGAGCTGAGATGATTGACCTCCAACAACTACCACCATATTCCTCTGTGCTAGGAGAGTTTTACCTCTGATTTCCCATTGTCTTCAATTCTGCTAGGTGCTGGTAACAGTTGCTGATGCAGCAAGGGCATCAAGCAAATTGGATGTTGCTGACAAGACTGAAGAAAGGGGTGAATTACAGTCAAATCATGTTCAGAAAGATAAATAGATTGGATTAGAGAGAAAAAAAGGGACAAAGAAAAGGCAAAAAATATGTAAAATGTGACATTTTTAACATCTGCAACAATTCACTGCCTGAAGGAATGAGACTCAACAATTGTTGACTTTCTGGGCATGAAAGGTTAATTGAGTCGCTAAGAATTAGCGAGTGCAAAATTCAAACAGTAGCACAGCTTCTTGCAGCTACAAAGGCGTCCCTGGCTCTTCCGAGATCCGGCCATTACCTACTTGAGCCATGTGGTGTTCTCCACGAATATGAGTGCATGCGGTTGTGTCCCTTGCATATGCCCGAACATGTTGAATTGGCGCAATCCTGAACTTTTTGGAACTTTTTCTATTGCAAAGGGTGTGGAAGTACTCTGGAGTGTTTTTGGAGGTCTTTTGGTAACTTCCTGCTTTTGCCAGGGAGTGTTGCTGCATTCTGATAGGGATGGCAGAGGAGGAGGCGACCTGTACACACAAAGAGCTGGATTTTCTTTTCCCGCCACTGGGATCAGCGGGGGGCAAAGAAAATGGCAGCCCACACATGCAAGGTCCTTGGGTCCATACTCTGGGAGTTGACTTTCTTTGCCATCTGTTCCCACTGCCTTCTAAGGGTGATCCTTGGAGGTCTTCTGGCCCTCAGCTGGACCATGGCATCTCTCCTGTCCACCTGCATCATAGTGCCTCCAGCGCTTCATCCATCAGTCTGGATCCGTCTGTCTGCCCTGTGTTCAGTTTGCTGGAATTTCCATTGCAGCAATCTTTTTATGCAGCTTCCCTTTAAGAGGCAGCCTGATTTTAAAAAAGAGTAGGCTGCCTGCACTGTGTGTGCTGTAGCAATGCCGTCTGGGCCTGCTGCTGTGTGCAGAGCTCACCAGCAGCATTGAGAAGGAGAGAGCAGCGCTGGAGACACAGGAACTGGCGGCGAAGTCATTCAGATGAGATGGGTCGAGGAATTTTGTGTCTTATCCACCTTGATCTGAACAGGCATGGGCACGTAGCAAATCATGGTCCCCAGACCCAAAAGTTGGTGCTCATGAATTCTGTGCCCACTATGTCATTAGAAGATACTAATGCTGTTAATTATTAGACATTACTTACAGTGGTGAGTTTAATGGGCAACTAATTTTCAAATGCAGAAACGTCATGAAACTCACAGGGAGTTTAAGCGTGAGATGTTGTTTCTGTGAAGCTAATGGTGGAGCAGTGCAATTCACAGTGTATTACTTCCTCACCACAAGTTTTTGGCTGATTTGCACATTAATAATTGTATGCATCATTCAATGCTGTTGTTTTCTCAGCAAACTCTGGGCCATTATTTTCATTGTTTTCTCTTGTGAATGAACTGAGGCAAATGGTGAAGGAGAAGGGACGAAACTGTGGAATAAAATGCAGAGATTAACTGCAGAGCGCATCAATCCCCCCTTTCAGAACTGAGCATATTGGTCGTGCACCTGCGAATGCCCAGCCTTGGGAGTGCCGACTGGAAGTGAAACTGGAAGCGGGGTCTGCCTTCTGAAGCACGTTGGTTCCTGAGCCTGTTATGTTGTCTTGCCAAGTCTGGAGCCTGAAACGAATGTGAATCTGAGGCCTCGCTTGGTTGACAGTAAGAACCAGGACCGACTTACAAGTGGCCTGCTGAGCTGCCGGCCTCCAGGCTCAGCAAAGCAATGTAACTGGCTCAGGAACAATATGCTTTGGTAGGCCCCACTTCAGGCTTCAGGCTGCAGGATCAGGGGACCGAAAGTGGGACGTGCATGCTGAAACACATTGTGTTCTGGAAGTTGTTACGTTGCTGAGCCTGGAGCCTGAAGCGGGGCCTGCCGAAGCACTTTGTTCCCAAGCTTGGAAGCAGGCAGCTGCTGTTGAAGCTGCACATCTCTAACTGGCAATATGGTATTGCTCATTCTTCAACCCTGAGAGTAGCAGTAATGTAATCATGCATTTAATGGTGTATTGTGCTGCCTACCAGGCCACTTGTAAGTAGTTTCTGTTTCTGTTTCTTGTAGTCTACTAAATGAAGCCCCAGATCCACATTGGTAAATTCACTAATGATGCTAGTGGTCCTCTTTATGGTGGTGATTGGGGATGGGGGGCAGTGGATGTGGGTTACAGAAAGGAGGCAATGAGATGGGGAGATGACATTGTCTTTTTCAGGTTGTTGTGGCTCCAGTATGACATCTGGTGATGGAAGTTTAGGTCCACCTCAACCACTGAGTGGTGGATTCAGTTATCCAATACTTGAGCCAAAACAGAGAATCAGGGGCTGAAATGAATGCTGGAAAGTCACGTGCTGGGAAGCACAGGAGCAGAAAACCCCAACCGTGGTCTTGAAATTGATACCGTCCAGCTAGGTGAACAACTCTGGTGTTTTACGGAGTATGGCAGAGCAGCACCAGGTGTACCTGCAAATGAGGTGTCAACCTGGTGAAGGACGGCATACGTGCTGAATCATTAGAATCTTACAGCATAGCAAGAGGCCATTCGGCCTGTCACAACTGTGTCAGCACTTTGAAACAGCTGTCCAATTTTATTCCCACATCCCAGCTTTTACTCCATAACACAGCAAATTAGTCCCCTTCAAGCATACGTCCCCACACACACGTGTCACACACACGTGTCACACACACACACGTGTCACACACACACACGTGTCACACACACACACGTGTCACACACACACACGTGTCTCACACACACACGTCTCACACACACGTGACACACACACCAGTGGACCGAGTATGGCATCAAGGAGCCCTTGCACAACTAGAGTCAATGGGAACCGGGGGGAAATTCTCCACTGGTTGGAGTCATACCTAGCGCAAAAAAGGATGGTTGTGGTTGTTGGAGGTCAATCATCTCCGTTCCAGGACATCACTGCAGGAGTTCTTCAGGGTAGTGTCCTACGCCCAACCATCTTCAGCTGCTTCATCAATGACCTTCCTTCAATTATAAGGTCAGAAGTGGGGATGTTCGCTGATGATTGCACAATGTTCAGCACCACTCGTGACTCCTCAAATACTGAAGCAGTCCATGTAGAAATGCAGCAAGACCTGGACAATATCCAGGCTTGGGCTGATAAGTGGCAAGTAACATTCGTGCCACACAAGTGCCAGGCAATGACCATCTCCAACAAGAGAGAATCTAACTATCTCCCCTTGACATTCAATGGCATTACCATCGCTGAATCCCCCATTATCAACAGCCTAGGGGCTACCATTGACCAGAAACTGAACTGGAGTAGTCATATAAACACCGTGACTACAAGAGCAGGTCAGAGACTGGAATCCTGAGGCGAATAACGCACCTCCTGACTCCCCAAAGCCTGTCCACCATCTACAAGGCACAAGTCAGGAGTGGGATGGAATACTCTCCACTTGCCTGGATGGGTGCAGCTCCAACAACACTCAAGAAGCTCGATTGGCACCCCATCTACAAACATTCACTCCCTCCATCACCGACGCACAGTGGCAGCAGTGTGTACCATCTACAAAATGCACTGCAGCAATGCACCAAGGCTTCTTCGACAGCACCTTCCAAACTTGCAATCTCTACCACCTAGAAGGACAAGGGCAGCAGATGCGTGGGAACACCACCACCTGCAAATTCCCCTCCAAGCCACACACCATCCTGACTTGGAACTATATCGCTGTTCCTTCACTGTTGCTGGGTCAAGATCCTGGAACTCCCTTCCTAACAGCACTGTGAGTGTACCTACCTCCCATGGACTGCAGCGGTTCCAGAAAGCAGCTCACCACCACCTTCTGAAGGGCAGTTAGGCATGGGCAATAAATGCAGGCCTAGCCAGCGATGCCCATAATCCCCAAAACGAATTTTTAAAAAAAAACCCATTCCCCATACACACACCCATTCCCTGTATACACATGCACTCCACACACATACCTGTACCCCCCACACACCCAACCTCGCGCGTCCGTGCACACACCCCCATTGGTTTAATTCTTGATAAATGCTACTATCTTCCTGCTGCATCAGCACCACTGAGATCTTGAGGCCCTTCAGTATTTGCACTTCTTGATTTCCATTTCCTATTTTAATGAATGTTTCAACCTTAAAGTTGTTGCCTTGACCTTGGGCCCTTCATCCAGAATTCAAGAATTTTATCACTTGTTGAAGGAAAAAAGACTCCAAAGAAGTAATTAACTCACTAATTAGGACACATTATTTTGCCAGTCGAGGACAACTGTAATTACTATTGCAGGACACAAGATAACAGCATTTTCACAAAGCTAACTAGAGCCGCACTAAAAAACAGCAATTGACAAACAGTGAACTATGTTCAAGGCAAGAGCTTCATAAAAGCTCTTGTGTCTTCTTCTCAAAGGGAACCAATTCGAAGTGGGTCCAACCCACTTGTGTCACAAATAAATAAACGTGAGCCTGTTTGCTGCAGGATTAAATTTAATTTGTATATGTTTTAGCTGGAATAGGTTAGTCAGTCAAACCAGCCCAAAAGCAGCTTTATTCTCCTCCTTTCTCATCTTCCCTCCTTCCCCTCCAGATGTTCATTCCTTTCTGAGTAGAGCTCCGCACAGACTTCACCCAAGTAGCTGTTATTTGTGGGAGAGCCTTGCCAGTGAATGTGGACAGACTATATGACAGAATATATTCGAGCAGTTGCTAAACCCGAAACACGACACGTGTAGTGTCTCCCATCCATCCTCCTCCTCTAACCAAAAAAAAAGGGCTCTTGTGTGGAGGGTTTGGTAAGGTATGGTTTTCCTTTTTTAAAAAATCTCTGTTGTCAATTTAGAGCGGAGGGGATGGAAGCTACGGCAGTTGCATGCTCCTCTTGCAGGATGTGGGAGGTAAGGGTCACCACTGGTGTCCCTGCTGACTTCACCTGTGAGAAGTGCACCAGACCTCGCAGACCGCGTTAGGGAACTGGAGCTGGATGAACTTCGGATCATTCAGGAAGCTGAGGGGGTGATAGAGAGCAGTTATAGGGAAGTAGTGACACCTAAGTTACAGGATAAAGGTAGCTGGGTGACCGTCAGGGGAGGGAAAGGGAATAGGCGCACAGTGCAGGGATCCCCTGTGGCCGTTCCCTCCAATAATACGTATACCGTTTTGGATACGGTTGTGGGGGACGACCTACCAGAGGAAAGCCACAGTGGCCAGGTCTCTGGCACTGAGCCTGGCTCAGTGGCTCAGAATGGAAGGGGGGAGAATAGGAGAGCGATAGTGATAGGAGATTCAATGGTTAGAGGAACAGACAGGAGATTCTGTGGTCGCGAACGAGACTCCCGGATGGTATGTTGCCTCCCGGGTGCCAGGGTCAGGGATGTCTCGGATCGAGTCCACAGGATTCTTAAGGGGGAGGGGGAGCAGGAAGAGGTCGTGGTACATATCGGTACCAATGACATAGCAAGGAAAAGGGATGAGAACCTGAAAAGCGAATATAGGGAGTTAGGTTGGAAGCTGAAAGGCAGGACGAGCAGAGTAGTAATCTCAGGATTGTTACCGGTGCCACGTGCTAGTGAGGCTAGAAACAGGGAGCGAGTGCAGCTGAACACGTGGCTACAGAACTGGTGTAGGAGGGAGGGATTCAGATATGTGGATCATTGGGATACCTTCTGGGGAAGGTGGGACCTGTACAAGAAGGACTGGTTGCATCTGAACTGGAGGGGCACCAATATCCTGGGCGGGAGGTTTGCTAGAGCTCTTCGGGAGGGTTTAAACTAGTTTGGCAGGGGGATGGGAACCGGAGCCACGGATCAGTGGATGGGGTAGCTGTTGAACAGGCAGATACCGAGTGCAGAGAGTCTGTGAGGAAGGTTAGACAGTTGACAGGGCAAAGTTGCAGCCAGTATGATGGGTTGAAGTGTGTCTATTTTAACGCAAGAAGTGTCAGGAATAAGGGTGATGAACTTAGAGCATGGATCAGTACTTGGAGCTACGATGTTGTGGCCATTACGGAGACGTGAATATCACAGGGGCAGGAATGGATGTTGGATGTTCCAGGGTTTAGATGTTTCAAAAGGAATAGGGAGGGAGGTAAAAGAGGTGGGGGAGTGGCATTGTTAATCAGGAATAGTATCACAGCTGCAGAAAGGGAGGTCGTCGAGGAGGGTTTGTCTACTGAGTCATTATGGGTGGAAGTCAGAAACAGGAAAGGAGCAGTCACTTTGTTGGGAGTTTTCTATAGACCCCCCAATAGCAACAGAGACATGGAGGAACAGATTGGGAGGCAGATTTTGGAAAGGTGCAGAAATAACAGGGTTGTTGTCATGGGTGACTTCAACTTCCCTAATATTGATTGGAACCTCCTTAGTGCAAATAGTTTGGATGGAGCAGTTTTTGTCAGGTGTGTCCAGGAAGGTTTCCTGACTCAATATGTAGATAGGCCGACTAGAGGGGAGACTATGTTGGACTTGGTGCTTGGCAACGAACCAGGCCAGGTGGGAGAGCAATTCGGTGATAGTGATCACAACTCCCTGACCTTTACTATAGTCATGGAGAGGGACAGGAGCAGACGGGATGGGAAAATATTTAATTGGGGGAGGGGGAATTACAATGCTATTAGGCAGGAACTGGGGAGCATAAATTGGGAACAGATGTTCTCAGGGAAATACACGACACAAATGTGGAGGTTGTTTAGGGAGCACTTGCTGCGACTACTGGATAGGTTTGTCCCGATGAGGCAGGGAAGGGATGGTAGGGTGAAGGAACCTTGGATGACAAGAGATGTGGAACAGCTAGTCAAGAGGAAGAAGGAAGCTTACTTAAGGTTGAGGAAGCAAGGATCAGACAGGGCTCTAGAGGGTTACAAGGTAGCCAGGAAGGAACTGAAGAATGGACTTAGGAGAGCTGGAAAGGGACATGAAAAAGTCTTGGGTAGGATTAAGGAAAATCCCAAGGCGTTCTACACTTATGTGAGGAACAAGAGGATGGCCAGAGTGAGGGTAGGGCCGATCAGGGATAGTGGAGGGAACTTGTGCCTGGAGTTGGAGGAGGTAGGGGAGGTCCTAAATGAATACTTTGCTTCAGCATTCACTAGTGAGAGGGACCTGGTCGTTTGTGAGGACAGCGTGGAACAGGCTGATATGCTCGAACAGGTTGAGGTTAAGAGGGAGGATGTGTTGGAAATTTTGAATGATATGAGGACAGTTAAGTCCCCGGGGCCAGACGGGATATACCCAAGGATATTACGGGAAGCGAGGGAAGAGATTGCTGCGCCTTTGGCGATTATCTTTGCATCTTCACTGTCCACTGGAGTAGTACCGGATGATTGGAGGGTGGCAAATGTTGTTCCCTTGTTCGAGAAAGGGAATAGGGATAACCCTGGGAATTATAGACCAGTCAGTCTTACGTCGGTAGTGGGCAAATTATTGGAGAGGATTCTGAGAGACAGGATTTATGATTATTTGGAAAAGTATGGTTTGATTAGAGACCGTCAGCATGGCTTTGTGAGGGGCAGGTCATGCCTCACAAGCCTTATTGAATTCTTTGAAGATGTAACAAAACACATTGATGAAGGAAGAGCAGTGGATGTGGTGTATATGGATTTTAGCAAGGCGTTTGATAAGGTTCCCCATGGTAGGCTCATTCAGAAAGTAAGGAGGCATGGAATTCAGGGAAAGTTGGCTGTCTGGATACAAAATTGGCTAGCCCATAGAAGTCAGAGGGTGGTAGTAGATGAAAAGTATTCAGCATGGAGCTCGGTGACCAGTGGTGTTCCACAAGGATCTGTTCTGGGACCTCTGCTCTTTCTGATTTTTATAAATGACTTGGATGAGGAAGTGGAAGGCTGGGTTAGCAAGTTTGCCGATGACACGAAGGTTGCTGGAGTTGTGGATAGTGTGGAAGGCTGTTGTAGGTTGCAACGGGACATTGACAGGATGCAGAGCTGGGCTGAGAAGTGGCAGATGGAGTTCAACCTGGAAAAGTGTGAAGTGATTCATTTTGGAAGGTCGAATTTGAATGCAGAATACAGGCTTAAAGACAGGATTCTTGGTAGTGTGGAGGAACAGAGGGATCTTGGGGTCCATGTCCATAGATCGCTCAAAGTTGCCACCCAAGTTGATAGGGTTGTTAAGAAGGCGTATGGTGTGTTGGCTTTCATTAACAGAGGGATCGAGTTTAAGAGCTGCGAGGTTATGCTGCAGCTCTATAAGGCCCTGGTTCGACCACACTTGGAATATTGTGTTCAGTTCTGGTCACCTCATTATCGGAAGGATGTGGAAGCTTTAGAGAGGGTGCAGAGGAGATTTACCAGGATGCTGCCTGGACTGGAGGGCAAGTCCTACGAAGAAAGATTGAGGGAGCTAGGGCTTTTCTCATTGGAGCGAAGAAGGATGAGAGGTGACTTGATAGAGGGGTACAAGATGATGAGAGGCATAGATAGAGTGGATAGCCAGAGACATTTTCCCAGGGTGGAAAGGGCTATCACCAGGGGGCATAATTTTAAGGTGATTGGAGGAAGGTTTCGGGGAGATGTCAGAGGTAGGTTCTTAACACAGAGAGTGGTGGGTGCGTGGAATGTGCTGCCAGCGATGGTAGTAGAAGCAGATACGTTAGGGGCATTTAAGTGACTCTTGGATAGGTATATGGATGATAGTAGAATGAAGGGTAGGTAGTTAATTTGATCCTAGAGTAGGTTAAAGGTTCGGCACAACATCGTGGGCCGAAGGGCCTGTACTGTGCTGTACTGTTCTGTGTTCTATAGAAGCTGACCCTCTCCTGTCCTCACCCACTGCTCACCCTTTCAGTGGACATCACTGGATTACCATCAGGAGCAGGAACATTACTGATTTTTCCTTCCACAGCCCAGGGTAATGAGACCAACTATGCTGCCTGAGAATGGTTCAATCAGCACAGACCAGGATTGAAGCTGGGATCTTCCTATTCAGTATAGCTAAGTAACTCACTGGATTAACTAGCATAGTTATTGTAATTTACACCAAGAAGCATGGAAATTCAAGTTAAGTGAGATCATTTAATATTAACTCTTATTAAAATTTCACAACACCTCTTTCAAAGTGACTTGCATTCAAAGGAGAGGGAGCTTTATTAGAAGTACAATTCCCATACATTTTCTAGTTTCTGTTTTGCTTCCTGAAATGTTATACAAGGTACATTTTTACAATCGAAAATGCTGCCAAAATGTTTAAAAGTTCTCATGCAAGCTTTTATGAAGCTCTTGCCTTGAACATAGTTCACTGTTTGTCATATTACCGTTTTTTAGCTGTCTTCTCTCAGTATCTTGGCAGGAAGTGAAGGGATCTTTTCTTCATTCTGGGCGCAATGCCATACGGGTCTACACTGTACATGTATCTGCTTCATTATTTCAATTCCCCATTGTCCCTTTCAATGAAAACAACATTGGCTATGGTTAATATGTACCCTTTTGCACAGCTGACCATTTAAAAAAAATAAAATGATTCCAACGCAATTCAGTTTGAGAGAACAGTGTATTCTCTGGGCTGAATTTTGTGGAGCTCATGGGGTCCCGATGCCAGGCCTAAAAGGTGAGGAAAGCCCCTTCTCAGCCCTTTGGAGACACCCCCAGCTCTATTTAACAGCACTTGGGCAATTAACTGCCTGATGCTGTGGACCCCGTTCCTTTAGGGATGGGGAACCTGCCTCCCAAATCTGCTGACCAATCAGAAGGCTGGCAGCTCAGTGGTATCGGAAGCACAACTGGGAGTGGTGGCCACTGCTGGTACTGCAAGAGGCCCAGGGTCAGGAGCAGCGCTGGAGCCCCGGACCTCAGGTAAGAGTGGTGGGTCGCTGGGGCCAGTCCAGCAGGAGGGCTGGGGTCAGGTGAGGGAGGTGGGGGGATTGGTGCCAGGGGCCCCCTGTGGGCCACAGATTGACCATGGAGTAGGCACCACCTCCCACCCACCAAGCCCACGGGTAGGCCATCTTGTTTCACTGCGCGACCACCCCAAGTGGCAGGCCCCCCCCAGCACAACTCTCTGGACAATGCTGTCTTTTACTATATCTATTGCTGCGCCCTTTGCCTTTTATTCTGTGACATCTCACTCATTTAATTTTTCTCATATCTGCCCTATCACCGACCTTTCGTTTTGTCCTTCATCTGCCCCTTTTCTTCCCCCCCCCCCCCTTTCACTTGCACAAAACCTATTGCATTTCTCACCTTTGCCAGTTCTGATAAAGGTTCATTGACCTGAAACATTGGAGGGAATTTTATTTTTGTGGCAGGGGTCTTAACGTCCAGAAAAGGCGATGCCTTTCTGGAGAGGCATCCGGCCAATCAGTGGCTGGCAGCTGCAGCGCCACCATGTAGGCGGTGACTGCTGCTGGAGGAGCAGTTACCAGAGGCCAAAGAGCATCACTGGAACCAGACCTCAGGTGGGTCAGGGCAGGAGGGATCTCATAAATGGGGTTCGTGGGGGTGTGGGGTCAGTAACAAGGGCCGGATGTTGTCCTTCAGCGGGCCTCCCTTCCTCGCACAGCTAATTGTGGATGTGGTGGGAAGAGGCCCTTAATTGGGTACTAATTGCTCAGTTGAGGGTCTCGATTGGTGGCAGGGCAGGAAGGCTGTTCACTGGCCTTCCCACCCCAGACTAAATTTTTGTGGAGGCGGGATGGTGGTGGGAACCACCCCTTGCCTCCATGACCACTGCCACCATCCCACCCACTTCTATGCTCTCCCCACCTCCAAACCCACTGTGGGGGAGAGCATAAAATTCCCCCCATTAGCTTTCTTTCTCTCTCTACAGATGCTGCTAGACCTGCTGAGTATTACCAGCACTTCCTATTTTTATTTCTGATTTCCAGCATCTGCATTATTTTACTTTTATTATTAGATTAGAATTGGCTTATATTGTCTGGAATTTAGAATGAGAGGGAATCTCATTGAAACATGTAAAATTCTTACAGGACTTGACCGAATACATGCTGGGAGGCTGTTTCCTCTGGCTGAAAAGTCTAAAACTAGGATTTAGGGTAGAAGTTCATCTTGGGCGGTGGGGTGGAATGGACGGTATTGAAACATCCAAATGTTAAATACAGCATCCAATATTCAGTTCCATTACAGTCTGCGTATAATATAATGGGCTGCTGATCCACTTTCCCCTACTGTCCCAGATGAATTTCTATGCCATAGTCTCAGGATAAGGGGTCGGCCATTTGGAACTGAGATGAGGAGAAACTGCCTTACTCAGAGAATTGTAAATCTTCAGAATTCTCTATTCAGAGGACTTTGAATGCTCCGTCATTGCGTATATTCAAGACAGCAATCAATGCGGGCTGCACCTTATCTCTTGAAAATGGGTGGGTTGTGTTGTATGTTTCAGAGGTTAAAATGCCAAAAACCTGGAACAGGAACCGATCCTGCCTCAAACCCATTAACTTCCAATTTTAACAGAGGCAGGATGAGGGGCAGGTGACCAATCTGCTCACGAGAAGTGGGTTGGTCATTTAAAGATTATAATGAGGCTGCGTGCCTTCATTTTAACAGTCATCCTATTTTTAACCACAGGTGGCCAGGTTTCCTAGGTCTTGGGAAACCCGGCAGCTTAAAGGAGGCAGGAAGGGCTGACTCAAGAGGTAAATCATTTTATAGCACTGATTATGGGCCAGGAAGAGCAGGAGTATTTTCTCCAGACCCAACATGATACTCCATAAACACCTCCCCGGCCACTTGTCTGTTCCCCACCACCACCGTAAAAGTTCCCAACCACCATCAGCTCCCCCCCCCCAATCCAACCATCATCTGTTCCTTCTGACCACCATTGAACCCCAACCTGACCATCACCAGACATCCCCGGACCACCATTAGACTCTTTTCTCCCCCCCCATGCATAATAAGGGCCTCCGAGATCACCATTAGACCTCCCCCACTCTTCAATTTGGATATCTGCCAGCCTACAGTCTCGCTATAGGCTTTCCACCTGGTAGGTATACAGTCTATCAGTCAGGCTGCGTAGAGATGCGGACCCCTTCTAGGATTTCAGAACTCACAACAGCTCCCTAATATGGAACTCAATTCCAGGCTAAAAATTCGGCCTCAGGGAATCAAGGGATATGGGGATAGGGCGGGGGTTGAGACAGACGAATAGCCATGGTCTTACCGAATGGTTGTATGGCCAACTCCATCCTATTTCGTATCGTCTTAAGTTCTTATTACATCATTGAACACAACAGCCAGTAAACTATATGACTGGTACATAGGATACACCAAAAGTAAAATATATCACTGGATACATTGGCTGCAACAACAGTGAAATGCATCAGTGGATACACTGGCTACAACAAACAGTACAATATATCACTGGATAAACTGGCTACACCAACCAGCAAAATATGTCTCTGCATACATCGGCTACAATAACCAGTAAAATACATCATTGGACACAAAGCCCAGTAAAATACATCACTGAATACAGGCAAGAAATTGACAATAAATGGGCTCATGCCTCCATTTAAATGACAGACAGAGAAATGTTAAATGAATGCATTCTGTGATTGCTATTACCACCAACAGTAACTGCTCGATCTTTAAACAGAAAAGCAGGTTGTTTTTGCCTTCACTCATTGGGTGTTCAGTTGGTGGATCGGAGTGCTCACCTGCTTTGGAACCCATCTGGTTTTCCTTTCTGTGGAATTCAATGAATATAGAAATGAGATGCGTTCTGTAACAGGTGAACAATCTGCTCTGCCAGATTAACACCCAAGGGGTCAAGTGGAAAATAATTCCCAAGAAGTTTCAAATACATAGGTTGACCAGCACCTAAAAGGGGAATGATGGACTACTTATTAAATGTACCCCAGTGCATGCAAGAAAATAAATGTTGTGCTTGTTCTCATACATTTTCAGTCATTTGTAAACTCACCCCTGCTGTATGTTAAGCTTCTGCGTAGCTCAAATTTTTCCCCTGCAAAATTGTGATGATTTTCTAGGTATAAACACAGCTTAAGTTATGCTGTACTTTGTCAATTTCTTATTTTCATCTGTTGGAAGACCCATATTCAAAGCTAAAATAAAATATCTACAAAATACTGTAGATATTGGAAATCTGAAATAAATATAGAAAGTGCTGGAAATACTCAGCAGGTCTGGCAGCATCTGTGGAGAGAGAAGCAGAGTTAACGCTTCAGGTCTGTGACCTTTCATTAGAACTGGCAAAGATTAGAAAAGAATTAGGTTTTAAGCAAGTGAGGGGGGGCGGTTGTTGGTGTGGGGAAGAGAACAAAAGGGAAGGTGTGTGATAGGGCAGGAGAGATTAAATAACAAAGCTGTCCTGGGACAAAGGCAAAGAGTGTGTTAATGCTTGTGGTGAAAGACAAAGCATTAGTCCAGATAGTGTAAATAGCAGAATAATGAGTAGCTCTGTCTACATGAAAAACAGGCACATGGTTAAAAAATAAAAATAAATTTAAAAAAAATATATATATAAAAAGGCCAGTCATGCTCTGAAGTTATTGAACTCAATGTTCAGTCCGCAAGGCTGTAGAGTGCCTAATGAAAAGATCAGGTGCTGCTCCTCGAACTTGCATTGATGTTCACTGGAACACTGGAGCAGGCCAAAGACAAATGTTTGCGTGAGAGCAGTGGACAGTGCTGAAATGGCAAGCAACCGGAAGCTCAGGATCATGCTTTCGGACTGAGCGGAGGTGTTCTGCAAAGTGGTCACCCAATCTGCGTTTGATCTCCCCAATATAGAGGCGATCGCATTGTGAGAAGCGAATACAGCATACTAAATTGAAAGAAGTACAAGTAAATCACTGCTTCACCTGAAAGGAGTGTTTGGGGCCTTGGATAGTGAGGAGAGAGGAGGAAAAAGGGCAGGTATTACACCTCCTGCGATTGCATAGGAAGGTGCTGTGAGAAGGGGACGAGGTGTCGGGGGTGATGAAGGAGTGGGCCAGGGTGTCATGGAGAGAATTATCCCTTTGGAATGCTGACAGGAGAGGGGAAGGGAAGACGTGTTTGGTGGTGGCATCATGCTGGAGGTGGCAGAAATGGCACCGGATAATGCTTTCGATGTGGAAAGTGAAGACAAGGGGACCCCTGTCGCGGTTCTGGGAGGGAGGGAAAGGGATGAGGGCAGAAGTGGTTTGGACAGGGTTGAGGGCCCTGTCAACCACAGTGGGGGGAATCCTCAGTTGAGGAAAAAGGAAGGCATATCAGAAGCGCTGTTGTGGAAGGTTGCATCATCAGAACAGATGCATTGGAGACGGAGAAACAGGGAGAATGGCATGGAGTCCTGACGGCCTTCGACCGTGTATAACTCATTTCCCGCACTTCTGCCCTCGCCCCTTCCCCTCCCTCCCAGAACCGTGACAGGGTTCCCCTTGTCCTCACTTTCCACCCCACCAGCCTCCAGATCCACAGGATCATACTCTGCCATTTCTGCCACCTCCAGCGTGATTCCACCACCAAACACGTCTTCCCTTCCCCTATCAGCATTCTGAAGAGATCGTTCCCTCCGCGACACCCTGGTCCACTCCTTCATCACCGCTGACACCTCATCCCCTTCGCACGGCACCTTTCCATGCATTCGCAGGAGGTGTTAATACCTTTCCTTTTACTTCCTCTCTCCTCACCATCCGAGGCTCCAAACACTCCTTCCAGGTGAAGCCGTGATTTACTTGTACTTTTTTCAATTTAGTATACTGTATTCGCTGCTCACAATGAAGTCGCCTCTTTTTATTGGGGAGACCAAATGCAAATTGGGTGAGCGCTTTGCGGATCATCTCCACTCAGTGCGAAAGCATAACCCCGAGCTTCCGGTTGCTTGCCATTTCAACATTCTACCCCCCCCCCCCCCCCACCGCGCTCATGCCAACATTTCTGTCTTTGGCCTGCTCCAATGTTCCAGTGAACATCAACGCCAGCTCGAGGAGCAGCACCTGATCTTTCAATTAGGCACTCTACAGGCCTTGTGGACTGAACATTGAGTTCAATACTTCAGAGCATGACTGACCTTTTTCATACGTATTTTTATACTTTTTTTTTAACCATGTGCCTGCTTTTCATTTAGCCAGAACTGCTCATTATTCCTCTATTAACACTCTCTCTGGACTAATGCTTTGTCTTTCACCACAAGCATTAACGTACTCTTTGCCTTTGTCCCAGGACAGCTTTGTTATTTAATCTCTCCTGCCCTATCACACACCTTCCCTTTTGTTCTCTTCCCCCACCCCCCTTCACTTGCTTAGAACATAATTCTTTTCTAACCTTTGCCAGTTCTGATGAAAGGTCACAGACCTGAAACATTAAATCTTCTTTTTGTCTCCACAGATGCTGCCTAACCTGCTGAGTATTTCCAGCACTTTCTGTTTTTATTCCATAGTCAAAGCTGTTTCTGTAAAAGACATAAATGATCCTGTGGCCCTATTTTGAAGAACAGCAGGAAAGTTCTTCCCAGTATCCTTGCCAACATTAATCCCTAAACTAACACCACTAAAACAAACTATCTGATTATTTATCTATTTGTGGACCTTGCTGTGTGCAAATTAGCTGTTGTGTTTCATACATTATGATTGTAACTATACTTCAAAAGTACTTCTTTGCCTATAAAGCACTTTGAGACATCCTGAGGTTGTGAAAGGTGCTACATAAATGCAAGGTCTTTCTTTTCACTGCAGGCTATATGTGGAAAGAAGGTGCAGACTTTTATATATAGTTAGTGTGATTTATAATCAGAACACATCTGTGTGAAATTTAGTTCAGATCAGCTTACACTGTGGAATTTGGTGAGCTGGCAGGAAATACCTGAAAAAAGTATTTAAAAATTAAATGAAAAAAAATTAATAATGAAACAGCTGTTTATGATTTTCATTCTACACAATAAGAATGTGCAGAATTATTTGCTGTTTGTCATTCACCATTTACATGTTAACAAAGCAGTGTCCTTTTCTGTTGATTTAGGGAAGAATGCTACTCACAGTTGCACAAATGATAACCTGCATGTAAACAAGAGCACCGCGTGAATGCCACACAACTCAAAAAAAAAAAAAATTGTGCCTGCATTGTGCATTGGTCAGGCTTTCTTTGTGTGATCACAAAACTTCTGGCTCATGCAGTGAACTGTCCTTGTCCATACGTCCATAATGTGTTAACAGTTGGCACCTGCAATGTATTATTTACTCTGGCTCATCTGGCCTCATCCAACTGAAATTTCTTGCTGGTGCCTCGAAAGACCCAGATGCATGGAAATCAAATGTGATGGTCTTCTTTATTTCCTCCCTGTTATGAGCTGACACAGGTTGCTGAATCTAAGAAACACACCCTCAAAGTTGTCTGTTTTAGTACTATCTCTAGTAAATACATGGGACACAGGCTTTGTTGGATTGCAGTAATCATACCGGGGACATGGAAGTGCAGTGATTATGCTATTAGACTCATAAGCCAGAGGCTGGATCAATAATTCATGAAATGGGAGTTAGATCCCATCACAGCAATTATTCATTTAGAAAATAAAAGCTGTCAATCAGTAAAATGACCATTATGCTTTTCATAAAGGCTCAGCTGGTTCAATAAAGTCCTTTAGGGAAGTACAGTCTTTCAGATGAGATAAAACCTGCAAGTTGCGGTGTGCTTCAATGAACGCAGCAGGGACCAGTAGCGAGAGAATTTTGCCTATTTGTCCACAACTTTGCACGGATTCTGACTTGCAAAGAGTTAGGGCTGATATTTACAGGCGTAAGTCAGCGAAGAAGATCTAAATTAATGGCAATATCTGTCAGGCAGGGTAGTAGAGATGAAAATATCAGCAATAAAATCACAGTTCTTCATAATTCACTGCCATGAAGGAAAGAGGGTCACAAATATTCTGGCTCCCTCTGCTCCTCTTCCACCACCTCCCCCCATCAGCACCTCTTCCCACCACCACCCCCCTCCCCAACCCCCTTGCTGCTTGGTCCAGCCAATGTCGAGCATCAAGTGCTGTTTCTGTTGTGCTGTTTCTGACATTGGTGGGACTGAGAAGCTGGGGGGTTGCGGTTTGTGGGAAGTGGGTGCTGTGGTGGGGAGAAGAGCTGGTGGGAGGAGGGTCATGGCGGTGGGAGAAAGGAGCGGGGGAAGCTGGAGGAGAGGTTGTGGGGGTGGTGGGGAAGAGCCGGAAGTGTGTGGTTGGTGGTGGGGGGATGGTGAACAAGAGAAACCAGGTGGTGTTGATGCCTGAGAGACAGACTCCAGCAGACAGGAGATTTAGGTAAAGCCAGGGCTCAGAGAGACCTGTTATAGAACTTTCCCCTGCCTCTCTCTATATCTGCCTTCCTCTCTCCGTCTCTCTCTCTCCCCTTCTCCCTCTGCCTCAGTATTTGAAAGTTTAATAACTTTTAAAACTGTTAGAAAAGTGTTAAATAAAAACAAGAAATGCTGGAAATACTCAGCAGGTCTGGCAGCATCAGTGGAGAGAGAAGCAGAGTTAATGTTTCAGGTCAGTGACCCTTCTTCAGAACTAGCAAATATTAGAAATGTGAAAAGTTTTAAGCAAGTAAAGCGGGGGTGGGGCAAGAGATAACAAAGGAGAAGGTGTAGATAGGACAAGGTCACAGAATAGCTGACCAGAAGGTCATAGAGCAAAGGCAAACAATATGTTAATGGTGTGTTGAAAGACAAAGCATTAGTACAGATAGGGTGTTAATGGACTGAAAACTGAACAGCAGCAAGTACAAACATGGAAAAAAAACAGTGGGTAAGCAAACTGAACAAACTAAGATAAAATAAAATAAACACACAAAATATATTAAAAAAAAGTAAAATGGGGGGCCCGTCAGAAAAGTGTTAAAAGTATTTAAATGTTTATAACCGTTTTAGAAGTGTCTTAAGTGTTTTAAAATATTTAAAATCATAATAAAAATCTCATCTGTCATTGAGCTGAAGACTGACTTCAAGGGTTGTATCTTCAGCCTGTGATGTTGATGGGGGATGTGGCGGTGCCAGTAATGTGCCACATTGGAAGACCTCACTGTGCTGACGCTGGCTCTTGCTGCAGCAAGAAGAGAAAGCTTTTGCTGCAGCCTATGAACCAGTTAGCAGTGAACGTAACCGCTTCACTGCTGACAGGAAAATCTGGGCCCACATCTTTGATAGCGAAATTGTTTTGGTACTTTCTTCCCCCAGAAGGCAGTGGCCTCTCTCTTTATGGCTGCACCATTTGAAGCTATTTCCTTTCTGATGTCCATCAAGCAATAGATTTTTTAATGAGCTGATTAATATATTTTTGCTGGAGCAGAATTTGCTTCACACAATAAAAAAGGGGAAGAAATGCTTTGAGGCACAGTAGGTTGGGAGTCATGTTGAGTTTGCAACAGGATATAGACCTGTTCCTTTTTTATCAAAGAGAGCATGTTGAGGTCCGTAAGACATTAAAGCAGTAACGGGTGAGCAACAAACTGAGCTTGCGAGGAAAAGCTTGGGCAGGTGACAATCTGTATCATTGATTAGTTTCTGCAATTGAATCCAGCTGTGAGGAAGGGGCGGAGTCTGACCAATTAGCAGCAACTGCAGTTATTATATTCCCAAGGTCTTCTGTCTGATCTGTTTTCAAGTGTCAATAATACGGCTTGGATTTGGACTAAACATCATCCTTCATTGCCGTGCATCAAGTAACCATTGCCAATGCCTTCCTGGTGACTGCTTTACTTCTCCGCCATTGTCTCCATTCTGCAATTGGAAAAAGATTATGGTTAACAATGTGGAGACTGGGTATGATGGTGCTAATCATTCCCATAAAGTGGTCTGAGTGTCTTACTATTAGGTCTATGCCCGTTCTGCCCAATATCTAACTATACGATAACCCAGGGTTGTGTCATCAGTACAGTCTCCACCATTTACATCATCCACTCTCACCAGGGGCAGGTGCCTATATGGCACATACGACGCTAATGATTTGCATTACCATACGCATCAATTACAAAGGCACCATGTAAAAAACATTAAACGTGCTGGCTATTTCAGGCAATTCTGTAGTGCCACTACTGTAAAAATACTGACAATAGTGTATTTGCACTATAAATGAGCCTGTCTCAGAATAAGTTACAGATTTTAATTCTAGGAAAATAATTAAAGTTGCCTGAAGCCTTCACTTTCTGACTTGCTGTACCAGCTAGCTTCACTGTTTCTTAACCCCAGTATGCTTCAGATGTATTTCCAAGGCAAGGAGCAAGATACTTGTAATTAAATGCTTGCAGTCCTTTACAGGAAGGGAGAGTAGGCTCATGACTAGCAGTTCTCAACAGTTATTGCCTGGTTCTGTTCAGTTTTAAAATAGCACGTGTATTATCTGTATTTATTACTTAATATGCATGAAAGAAAGCCTTGCATTTTTATAGCATCTTTCATGACCGCAGAACATCCCAAAGCGTTTTACAGCCAATTAACTAACTTTTTTGAAGTGTATTCACTGTTATAGAGTCATAGAGAGATACAGCACTGAAACAGGCCCTTCAGCCCACCGAGTCTGTGCCAACCAACAACCACCCATTTATACTAATCCTACATTAATCCCATATTCCCTACCACATCCCCACCATTCTCCTACCACCTACCTACATGAGGGGCAATTTACAATGGCCAATTTACCTATCAAATCTTTGTCTGTGGGAGGAAACTGGAGCGCCCGGCGGAAACCCATGCGGTCACAGGGTGAACTGGCAAACTGCGCACAGACAGTACCCAGAACCGAACCCGGGTCACTGGAGCTGTGAGGCTGCAGTGCTAACCACTGCGTCACTGTGCTGCCCCTGGGTTGTCTGTGTGATTTGCCGCCTTATAAACCCTTTTTTCTTAAAATGGCTAGTGTTCAGGTTTGCACCTTTTTAATAATTAATTTATGGCTGCATCACGTTCATTATTTCTGTGCAGCTGCAAATTTTTTTTTTTCCTTTTGTTCTAGCACATGTTTTATCTCTCTCTTTTCTCTATTCCAGTCCAAGTTTTCGCTCTGATCCAGTCTTAGTTTTCACTTGATTTTTTTCTCTCTCCTGTGTTCCCTTCCCTGTCCTTGGATCCGTCTGTGCCTTGTTTTTTTTCTCTCTTTGTTGCCAGAAAATGTAGTGTTGTGCTATTTCTTCTATGTAGAGCTGTTAAACAGATCGGTGAGTCTTAAAGATAGACACAGGCTTGATACTCAGATTGAACACAACAGAATCTTAACTATTTACATTACACGTTACTCAGGTCCAGGTCTTGTCCATGCTGCTGTGTGTGCTCTGTCTGCAAGCCGTGCACCCAGTGGAAACCCACACGGTCACAGGGAGAACTTACAAACTCCACACAGGCAGTACCCAGAACTGAACCTCGGTTGCTGGAGCTGTGAGGCTGCAGTGCTAACTACTGCGCCACTGTGCCACCCCTAACCACTGTTGTAATGTCATAAATGCAGGAGATTCTGATCGAAGGCTTCACGCCAATTTCAGAGTCTAAGGCAGACTGCAGATTGGCTATCACTTGCATTTGCTGTTAGTATTGTCTTAGAAGACTGTGCTCTCTAAATGTAGTGCGTAGAAAAATAGTGTTTGGTTCACCAACAATTAAACTTGGTACTTTTAAAGCAGAAGGTGATTGTGAAGAATTGTTCAGCCATCTAGTGTCTGTACTCTTCTATCCCAGACTTGATATTTGTAGTAAATAAAAACAAGAAATGCTGGAAATACTCAGCAGGTCTGGTAGCATCTGTGGAGAGAGAAGCAAAGTTAACATGTCAGGTCAGTGACCCTCCTTCAGAACTAACAAATATTAGAAATGTGAAAGATTTTAAGCAAGTAAAGCGGGGGTGGGGCAAGAGATAACAAAATAGGATAAGGTCACAGAGAACAACTGACCAGAAGGTCATGGAACAAAGGCAAACTATATGTTTATGGTGGGCTGAAAGATGAAGCGTTAGTACAGAGAGGGTGTGAATTGACTGTAAAGCACAAAGCACTCCAACCACAAACATTATTTTTTTTTAAAAAAGCAAACAGTGGGTAGGCACAGTAGAAACAAACTAACCAAACTTAAAAAAAAACTATAATAAAATAACCAAATAAAGAAAAAGAAAAAAATAACTAAACTTAAAAAGGGCGGGTGGGGGGGGGGGGGGGGGGGTGCGGGTTGGTCTGTCATGCTCTGAAATCATTGAATTCAGTGTTCAGTCCGGTGGACAGTAGTGTGCCTAATCGGTAAATGAGATGTTGTTCCTTGAGCTTGCATTGATGTTCTCTGGAACACTGCAGCAATCGCAGGACAGAGATGAGAGCATGAGAGCGGGGGAAGGGGGTGTTGAAATGGCCAGCAACTGGAAGCTCTGAGTCATGCTTACGGACTGAGCGGAGGTATTCTGCAAAGCGGTCACCCAATCTGCATTTGGCCTCCCCAATGTACAGGAGACCACATTGTGAGCAGCGAATACAGTATACTAAATTGAAAGAAATACAAGTAAATCGCTGCTTCACCTGAAAGGAGTGTTTGGGGCCTTGGATAGTGAGGAGAGAGGAGGTAAATGGGCAGGTATTACACCTCCTACAATTGCAGGGGAAGGTACCTTGGGAAGGGGTGGGGGTAATGGAGGAATGGACGAGGGTGTCGCGGCGGGAATGATCTCTTCGGAATGCTGACTGGAGGGGAGGGGAAGATGTGTTTGGTAGTGGCATCACGCTGGAGGTGGCGGAGGACGATCCTTTGGATCTGGAGGCTGGTAGGGTGGAAAGTGAGGACAAGGGGAACTCTGTCGCAATTTGGGAGGGAGGGGAAGGGGTGAGGGTAGAGGTGTGGGAAATGGGCCAGACACGGTTAAGGGCCCTGCCAACCACAGTGGGGGGGAATCATCAGTTGAGGAAAAGGGAAGACATACCAGAAGCACTGTCATGGAAGGTAGCATCATCAGGGCAGATGCGTCGGAGACAGAGAAACTGGGAGAATTGCATGGAGTCCTTACAGGAGGCAGGGTGTGAAGAAGTGTAGTCGGGGTAGCTGTGTGAGTTGGTGGGCTTATAATGAATATTAGTAGACAGCCTATTCCCGGACATGGAGACAGAGAAGTCGAGGAAGGGAAGCGTCGGGGATATTTATAGCTTTTCTTCCACCATTGTGGTCTTCTAGTGACTTTTTTGATAAAAACATTTGCTTGCAATTGTCTGTTATGCCCAGGAGACGTTAGGAAATTGCTGCACAGTACAGACTGTGGATTAAAAATTGTTGCAAATGATGATTTTGCGGTTTGGTATTTGATTTGGCAATTCCATTGGAATTTGTCCATTTGACCAGCCAGTCAACGAAGTTCAAACACTGTGTAATCCCAAGAGAATGACAGCTGGTAGTTCTCCAGCGGGGCAGTTCCTGATGAGCATGTGCGTGTTTCATCGAAGAATGTTTGTTTTTTACTTCATTGCATAGTTCAGATATTAAGTAGCAGTTGATTAGTGAATGGGATTTTAGTAAGAATTATGGGGGATGGGGTTTATACAAGGGGTTTTGTGACTTGTGTGCACACATGTGTGACTGTGAAGGTAAGGGTTTGTGTGTATGTGTGTCTTTGAATGATAGATGGAGTCTGACCAAGCCGCTATATAGCTAAAGCATAACTACCTCCCGTTTATATTCCATTTCCCCTTGAGATAAAGGCCTCCTTTTTTTATTGTTTCCTAGGACATGAGAGTTGCTGGCAAGGCCAGCATTTGCTGTTCACCCTAATTGCCCATGAGTTGGTGTTGGTGAGCTGCCTCCTTGATGTTCTTGATGTTGGTCCTAGGCCCAACCATCTTCAGCTGCTTCATCAATGACCTTCCTTCAATCATAAGGTCAGAAGTGGGGATGTTTGCTGATGATTGCACAATGTTCAGCACCATTCGCGACTCCTCAGATACTGAAGCAGTCTGTGTAGAAATGCAGCAAGACCTTGACGATATCCAGGCTTGGGCTGATAAGTAGCAAGTAACATTCGCGCCACACAAGTGCCAGGCAATGACCATCTCCAACAAGTGAGAATCTAACCATCTCCCCTTGACATTCAATGGCATTACGATCGCTGAATCCCTCACTATCAACATTCTAGGAGCTACCATTGACCAGAAACTGAACTGGAGTAGCCATATAAATACCGTGGCTACAAGAACAGGACAGAGGCTAGGAATCCTGAGGCGAGTAACTCACCTCCTGACTCCCCAAAGCCTGTCCACCATCTACAAGGCACAAGTCAGGAGTGTGATGGAATACTCTCCACTTGCCTGGACAGGTGCCGCTCCAACCACACTCAAGAAGTTAGACACCATCCAGTACAAAGCAGCCTGCTTGATTGGCACCCCATCCACAAACCTTCACTCATTCCACCACTGACTCACAGTGGCAGCAGTGTGTACCATCTACAAGATGCACTGCACCAAGGCTCCTTAGACAGCACCTTCCAAACCCGTGACCTCTACCAACTGGAAGGACAAGGGCAGCAAATACATGGGAACATCACCAACTGCAAGTTATCCTCCAAGTCACATGCCATCCTGACTTGGAACTATATTGCCGTTCCTTCACGGTCGCTGGATCAAAGTCCTGGAACTCCCTTCCTAACAGCACGGTGGGTGTACCTACCTCCCGTGGACTGCAGCAGTTCAAGAAGGCAGCTCACCACCACCTTCTCAAGGGCAATTAGGGATAGGCAGTAAATGCTGGCCTGGCCAGCGACACCCACATTCCATGAATGAATAAACTGCTGCAGTCCATCTGGTGTAGGTACACCTACAGTGCTGTTAGGAAGAGTGTTCCAGGTTTTTGACCCAGCAACAGTGAATGGCAATATAGTTCCAAGTCAGGATGGTGTGGCTTGGAGGGGAACCTGCAGTTGGTGGTGCCCTCTTCTAGGTGGAAGAGGTCGTGGGGTTTGGAAGGTGCTGTCAAAGGAGACATGGTGAGTTGCTGCAGTGCATCTTGTATATGGTACATACTGCTGCCACTGTGTGCTGGTGATGCAGGGAGTGAATATTTAAGGTGGTGGATCAGGTGCCGATCAAGTGGGCTGCCTAGTCCTGGGTGATATTGAGCTTCTTGAATGTTGTTGCAGCTGTACTCATCCTGGCAAGTGGAGTGTATGCCATTACACTCCTGACTTGTGCCTTGCAGATGATGGACAGGTTTTGGGGAGTCAGGAGGTGAGTAACTCGCCGTAGAATTCCCAGCCTCTGACCTGCTTTTGTAGCCACAATAGTTATATGCCTGGTCCAGTTCAGTTTCTGGTCAATGGAAAGCCCAGGGTTTTGGTGGGTGTGGGGGTGGGGGGTGGAATTCAATAATGGTAATGCCATTGAATATCAAGAGAAGATAGTTAGATTCTCTCTTATTGGAGATTGTCATTGCCTGGCTTTTGTGTGGCACGAATGTTACTTGCCACTTAGCAGCGCAAGCCTGGATGTTGTCTAGGTGTTGCTGCATGCAGGCACAGACTGTTTTCATAACTGAGGAGTCGCTAATGACACTGAACACTGTATAATCACCAGTGAACATCTTCACTTCTGACCTCATGATGAAAGGCGGGTCAATGATGAAGCAGCTGAAAATGATTGCTCGTAGGATACTGCCCTGAGGAACTCCTGCAACGATGGCCTGGGGCTGAGATAATTGACCTCCAACAACCACAACCATGTTCCTTTGTGCTAGGTATGACTCCAACCAGTGGAGAATTTTGCCCCTGATTGCCATTGACTTCAATTTTCTAGGGCTTCTTGATGCCATACTCAGTCAAATGCGGTCTGGATGTCAAGGGCAGTCACTCTCACCTCACCTCTTGAGTTCAGCTCTTTTGTCCATCTTTGGACCAAGGCTTTAATAAGGTCAGGAGCTGAGTGGCCCTGAAGGAACCCAAATTGAGCTGAGGTGAGCAACTTGTTTCTGAGCATGTGCCACTTGATAGAATGTGCCGTCAACAATGCAATCACTTTGCTGATGATTGAGAGTCGACTGATGGGGTGGTAATTGGCCAGGTTGGATTTGTCCTGCTTTTTGTGGACAGGACATACCTGGGCAATTTTCCACATTGTCCGGTAGATGCCTGTGTTGTAGCTGTATTGGAACAGCTTGATCAGAGGCGCGGGCAGTTTTGGAGCGCAAGTCTTCGGTACTACAACTGGAACGTTGTCCGGGCCCATAACCTTTGCAGTATCCAATGCCTTCAGCTGTTTCTTGATACCACGTAGAGTGAATTGAATTTGCTGAAGACTGGCATCTGTGATGTTGGGGACCTTAGGAGGTGGATGAGATAAATTATTCACTCAGCACTTCTGGCTGGAGATAGTTGCAAATGTTTCAACCTTGTCTTTTGTACTAATGTGATGGGCTCCCCTATCATTGGGAATGGGGCTATTTGTGGAACCTCCTCCTCCCGTTAGTTGTTTAATTGTCCACCACCATTCATGATTGGATGTGGCAGGACTGTAGAGCTTTGATCTAATCTGTTGGTTTTTAGCCTTTTTAGTTGATTTCTGTACTTGTGCACTCGTCTGTAAATGGAAGGCAAGGTTCTGTGGTGATTGAAATCTTACCAGAGCACTTGTGCCACATTGACGTAGCATATTCACTTGTGGGATATCATAGTCATAGAGAGATACAGCACTGAAACAGACCCTTCGGCCCACTGTGTCTATGCTGACCAACAACCACCCATTTATACTAATCCTACAATAATCCCATATTTCCTACCACATCCACACCATTCTCCTACCACCTACCTACACTAGGGGCAATTTACAATGGCCAATTTACCTATCAACCTGCAAGTCTTTGGCTGTGGGAGGAAACCAGAGCACCTGGCGGAAACCCATGCAGTCACAAGGAGAACTTGCAAACTCCGCACAGGCAGTACTCCGAACCGAACCCGGGTCGCTGGAGCTGTAAGGCTGCGGTGCTAACGACTGCACCACTGTGCTGCCCAGAAGGACCAAAGCTGAGGCTATTTCTGCTTACAGTGCAAATAAATGATATGGAGCTGGGGCTACAAAGCGGAGGGATTTCAAGCAATAGCAAAGTGATAAACCAAATACAAAGAGATCTGGATACTTGTGAGGTTTTTTTTTGTTTGTTCATGGGATGTGGGTGTCGCTGCCTAGGCCAGCATTTATTGCCCATCTCTAATTGCCCTTGATAACTGAGTGGCTTGCTAGGCCATTTCAGAGGGCATTTAAGAGTCAACCACATTGCTGTGGGTCTGGACTCACATTTAGGCCGATGAGGACAGCAGATTTCCTTCCCTATCCTAAAGGACATTAGTGAACTAGAGGGATTTTTCCAACAATCGAGAATAGTTACATGGTTACCATTAGACTTGGCTTTTTTGAATTCTAGATTTATTAATTGAATTCAAATTTCACCATCTGCCGTGGTGGGATTCAAACCCATGTCCCCAGAGCCCGGGCCTCTGGATTACTAGTCCAGTGATATTACCACTATGTCACTGCCTCCCCTAAGGATTAAGATCCCTAAGTTGTATTAATAAGTGCAAAATGATATTTAACCATTTACCTCGAGACTTGACTGTTCCAATCCACTTCTGGCTGATCTACTCTCCGTAAATTTGAGGTCATCCAAAATTCTATTTCCCCTGTCTTAATTTGTACCAAGTCCTGTTCCCCTATCACGCCTGTGCTCACTGACCTACGTTGGCTCCTGGCCAAGCAATGTGCTGATTTTAAAAGTATCTTCCTTGTTTTCAAATCCCTCCATGGCCTCACTTCTCCTTATCTATTTAATCTCCTCCAGCCTCACAAACCTCCAAGATATCTGCACTCCTTTAATTCTGGCATCTTGTGCATTCCTGATTTTAATCACTCTACATTGGTGGCCGTCCGTTCAGTTGCCTAGGCCCCAAGCTCTGGAATACCATCCCTACACCTCTCCGCCGCTCTACCTTGTTTTCCTCCTTTTAACACAGTCCTTAAAATCTACCTCTTTGACCAAGCTTTTGGTCATCTGACCTAACACCACCTTTTGTGGTTTGGTGTCATACTTTATAATGCTCCTGTAAAGAGCCTTGGGGTGTTTTATTATGTTAAAAGTGCTATATAAATATAAGTTGTTGTTTAATGTAGGCAAGATAATGAAGCTAGGGAAGGGAAGTCAAAGGTGGGGCTATAAACTAGTTGCCTCTAGGCTATCAGACACAAGACCGGAGAGAGGTCTGAGAGGACTGATGGATAGCTCACTGAAGCAAACAAAATATGCTAGTATGGACAGTAGTGTAGTGGTTTGCTGATGATACAAAGCTAGGTGGGAATGTAAGCTGTGAGGAAGACACAAAGAGGCTGTAAATAAGTATAGACAGGTTAAGTGAGTGAGCAACAAGATGGCAGGTGGAGTATAATCTGGGGATGTGTGGGGTTATTTACTTTGGCAGTAAGAATAGAAAAGCAGAATATTTTATAGGAGTGAAACTGGTGTACTCATACAAAGAGCACGGAATGTTAGCATGCAGGTAGAGCAAGCAGTTAAGAAGGCAAGCTGGGGTAAACTATGCAAGGCTTTGCTCCTAACTTGACTTTGATTCATATAAGCATCTGGGAAAACTGGAGAGTTGTGATTCAGCTGTGCTGAATTCTGTGCCCAATTCACCGATGTGCGCTCTCCCTAAGCAGCGCCAGATCATATTTTATTTGTTAGAAATCTACAATGAAAGGATGGGCTCCAAGCTCTATGCAAAGCTCGGTAACAAGTTGGTGCCGGACTTCCTCACACTCCTTGAGATTGCAAGTAAGCTTTCTGGCAGGCTTCCCAATCCAACAAGCATTTTGGTGTATACAGTCATCAGCCTTTTTCTGTACTTGGCCCTTTTGAAGTCCTCAGCTGGGTCCTGTGCAGCAGACTAGTGCCTGACCTCACCTCCAGTGAGCTGGCACCTATGCTATCCTTTCTCCCTGCCCTGGCCTGGTGTTTCACCATGTGCAGATTCCACCTCAATGCTATTCTTTTAAGTTATGTGCAGTGCTAGTATCTGAGTTGATAGCTGAGAGTATAAAATCAAGTGATGGTATCCCTTAATCTTCACTGTCTTCACCCCGGGGGCAGAAGACTAGGTTTACAGTGAACTCTTTTTTTTTAAAAAAAACATCAGACCTTAATGCATGTTATCTTTTGATCCCTATCTTTTCTTTTTTTTGTGTGTGTGTCAGTGTGGGTGAAGTGGCAAATATTCTTGGGTATTGTATAATAAACATTTATTTTTCTTTACACCTACAAGAAAACCTGTCATTTGTCTGTTGGTTGGCCATTAAAATGCTCAGGGGTTAAAACACATTTCCAATAAAAATGCTGTCTTCACTCAGTTGAGAGGTGGAAAAGGGAAACCATTCCTATCATTTCCGACCTGTCCATAACAATATAGCATTTGAAGATCTTGACCTTGACCATTTGCGTGAAGTCACTAAACTTCTTCTGGCACCGCATCCAGGTCCTCGTGGTATGACTTCTGGCATTAAGCTCCATGGTTATCAGTTTCAACTGCCTTCTGATTGGGCTGGATTTTACGGGCCCCCTTGAGGTGAGCCACTTAAGGGCCTCCCCCTGCCCCCCCCCCCCCCCCACCCCCGGCGTTGGGATCTACCAAGTGGCGGGGGGATCGGAGGGGGGGGTGCCTCTGCCACTGGGGGTGGGCGCCTTTTAAAACGAGGCACCTTCCCTGTGGGCTTTTTGGGGGGGGTCCATTTTCTGTGGCTCACAGAGGGCCCCAGCTGGGAAACAATGCACCTCCCAGGACCACCCTCCCCCTGGAATTTACAACCACCTCCCCAATCCCTCTCGCCAGGGCCTTCTGGCCTGGCGCTGGTGAACTCGCCTCACTTACCTGAGGTCCGGGGTTCTAGCGCTGGGCCTGAATCCGAGGCTTTTACAGTACTGGCAGTGGCCACCGCTCTCGGTGGCGCTGCTGATACTGCTGAGCTGCTGGCCCTGTGATTGGCCGCAGCTCCTGGAGGCGGGATCCCCGTCTTTCAAGGGATGCAGATCCCGATGCAGTAAACTTTGCGTCTGGAACAATGGAGGATTGCACTGGGCGGGGTTTGTGGGGTGGGGGTGCGAGAAAAGGCCGAAGTGAGGTTCACCCGTCTTTTGCCTGGCACCGGGAGCCCAACTCCTCCACAAAATCTAGGCCATTTTATATCTGGAGGGCCTTCTGTCCCTGAGGATACAGGCTATCTCTCCTCCTTTCCACCTCCTCCATCAAGACCTAAAGCACAGTGCTGAGACTGAAAATCTGGGGGCCTGCTCTCTCCCATGACCAGCCATTGTTCTCTCTTTCCCAGGTCCGGTTCAAAAGCGGAATGACTCCTAGCACCTGCCAAAGCAACAATGCACCTCTCCTTTACAGGGTACAGGTTAGCTTTAAGTAGTTACGAATGATATTGGGCCCCCTGTTGATGCATGCAGTCAATGAAAAGTGCTGGGAATGCTGGCTGTACACAGAAATCATTATAATTAGTCCCACTCAATGGTTAAAGGTTAATTGCGCATTGCAATCCCATGTCCATTTTTTGGGGTGTTACGACCATGGTGGGAGGAGTGCACTGTCTTTCTCTAGTTCCACTTCTCCACGGGTCATACATATATTTAAATGTTTACCCATAAGGCCAATTATATACCCTATTTTATTTCAGAATAAAATCCATCAACCATGTTTCTTTAATAAACAACAAAATAATTAATTATGAAACAAGACACTTCTTCAGTAAAGATGCGAAGTATTAACAGATTGAAATATGAAAGTTCCCATAAATTAACCCAATGTGTGCACACACCAGTTGAAGAAAAAAATAAACAAGTTTTCTCTGCAGAGATTTCTTTACAAAAAAAGCCAAAAAAAGACTTTGGCCAAATAATTGTTAATTTTTGAAGGAAAAGGAGAAGATATGGAATGCTATTAGTTGTTCCTTTATTCTGGCATCCCACATATGTGTAGACAGCTGTCACATGGATATTTTTGGAGCAGTTCTCTTCAGGCGACCTCGAGGATTAGTCTGGCAGGCTTTCCAGGAGAAATGTGGCATCAGGGGTTTCCCAATGACAGAAATCCAGCTATCACACTGGATTCTCAGAGTTCCTCAAAGAGGTGGAGAAGGGATGGACTGGGTGCTTCTCTAAGCAGGCTGCAATCCCAACTGACTCAAAACAATCCAACACAAAACCAACTCTTGACCGCCATAAATCCTGATATGTCGCGCCTCTGTAAGCAACTCCCCCTAGTCATCAAGACTCCAGTTGTTTATGTAACTTAAGACATGTGACATCCAATAAGGGTTGTTTTAAAGCAGAAAGCTCAAATCCCAAAGTCCTTCCAGTGATCCTTTTTTTTATAAAAAGGAAGTCCAGCATCTATGGAATCGCTTGAGTCCTCCAAAGGAATCCATTTCTACAATTTTAAAACACGAGTCCTCAAAAAAATATTTAAAAATGGAAGTGCTTTCGTAATAGGGTTAACCAATTTATAGCCCAGTATATCTGGAACATGTCAAAACTCTCCTTTATCTTGCTGCTATTTTTGAACTACAACATTGTTATGAATTCCTATCTGTCCCTACTTGGATTCAGTGGTATCAGTTGCTCTTTTAATCTGTCCAGTACCTGCCTTTTTTTTAATAGAAGTTGGCTTGAATTGACCCTGTATCTACTAGGGTGGTCATAGGACCAGGGAGTGTAACAATAAAAACCTCCTTGTTATCTGGACCAGTTATCCGTGTCATAAGCCTGTGCAATCCTTTAATGACTCCAAAGGTGGACTAAGTTAACACTAATCGATAAGTCGTTTGTTTGGATTAGTGCAATGCTTTAGATAAAACTGATGGAATACTGAATATGATCAGTTGCGCTCAATATATTTCTGCTTGTGCCCTGTTACACAAAAAGCAACAGGCATGTGTTCCATTAGTCCACTTTGGGAAATCTTAATGTAAAAAGGATAGCTTCTCTCTCTCTCTCTCTCTCTTTCTCTTTTTCTCTTTCTCTCTCTTCCACCTGTCCTAACGACCAGGGAAGAAGTTATTTCTTCCCCACAGTCTTCCTGATGCTTTGACTCCTTAGAGAGTTAAAATACTTGAGAATTACAGGTGCTAATTTTGCCAAACTACACTCTTCCCATGAGAACGCACAGGTGTGAATTTGGGTGCAGCTGCCCATGATCTTTTCTCAGCCTTTAGTATGAGTTGATGGAAAAGCGTGGGGCATCCACATTTCCAATGCATGCTTTTGCTGAGCAAAGCTTCCCGCCAGAGGTGCAATTTTGTAAAGCTGGCCCAACAGTCAGAGCCGATGGACAAAGGTGAATTCCTCACGGCAAAGTTTGGAAAGTAACCCCACATCAACAGCACACAAAGCCTGTGAAATCGGCACTAAATATTTAATTATTACTGTTGGGTAAAATAGAGTCCGATTGACCGGAGCTGCATTCCAACCCCTTTTTGCTTTGGAAATGGTTGTTTACCTTCAACGTGAGAATATTTTCTGTAAATTTCCCTGTGAGGAAGGGAAAGAGCTTTCATTATTCGTTGGTCCAATAAAGTGCATTGAAGGTGTTTCTGTGGAATGGAGGTCTCATCATATTTTCAAATAGTGGGAGGTCTGCCAGACTCCGTGTGCTGCTCTGTGCCAAGTTAACCGATCACAACCAGAGTGATGGTGGGTGTTACCCAGCCAGACTGAGACGCTTCATGGTTTAAAATTATTTCATTAACAAGAAAATTCAAAACCCATTTTGTTTCACTTTCACAGATTCATTGTTCCTGTAGAGACTGGAATACTTACAAATAGACATTCCTTTGTCAGTCACCTGACTCTCAAGGAGGAAATGGCTATATAAAGTGGCAGGATCCCCTCCATAATGGGGTTACCACATTGGCTTCAGTTAGAGTGGGAACAAATCAGTCATATTTCTTGATCACAGTCTCTGATCAGCACCTGCTGATTATGCATTTGAGTGAGGACATTTGCAGACGTACTCTCTGCCCATGTTTCATACTAATATTTGATGCTTCTGTGATGTTCTCGGGACTTGACTGAAGTTTAACCAAGTTTGGTACAGGATATGAGGCAAAGACAGATAGACAAAGACTGCAGCAGCTGAACATAAAGGCTTCTCATTTTATTCTGTCTTAGTTTCATTTTCTCTTTGCTAGCATGAATGTTCTGCAGCAGCCTCAAGAGTACACCATGCACAATGCAATTGGAATTTCAAAACAGTACAAAACTACATCCCTCTTGCTAGTAAATGAGAGACGTAGCATGTTTCAATCGCTTGTTTCTAAGACTAAATAAATTTAAATGCAAATAGTTTATTTTGTAATGTAGTCACTTAATGGTGGTTGTTTTCTCTCATGAGTAGGATATCATCTGATATCAGATGTAGTCTCATTTGACTCATGTTCTTCATCTGAGGTGTCAATGTTGGAATCCAATTCAATGCTTGCAAGTGGTGTTTTCAGTGCTTTGAATAATGATGCTTTTCTTGTGATGATTTGTGAAATGCACTTAGCAGTGATCATTGATCCTTTTGTGTTGGTCACAAAAAATGGTTGGATGTCATGGGGGTTATTTGCTTTCTAATATGACTATCACGTTTCACAAGTACTTTATCTCCTGGCTTAAGCAGTGGAGAGCTAAATTTCATATTTTGCTCTTTCTGTTTACCATGTCGCCATTGTCACGTCCTTGGGACTTGAGTGAGGTTTATCCAAGTTTGATACAGGATATTGTTATGACCAGGTGAGAAAGGTGTCTAGGGGTCTTTCTCAGCCTTCACCTGGTCTTATTGTAACAGGGTTTTAATTTTAAACACATCGTGGTTTGAGCTCCCCCTTGGTGAATTCTTGGTCACCGCTTTCCAATTATAAGTCAAAGAAATTAGCACAAAAAAGGCTTTCTTGGATTTAAAGAAGAAAAGTAAAATTTATGAAAACTTAAACCCTAATTCAGTTAATGCCTATGGATACACGCTGTGCCCCACGCCAGCATGCATATGTGATATGCACATGCAAATAGAGACAGAAAAGAGCAGAAGAAAAAATAAAGTGAAAAAGTTTGAGGCAATATCTGAAGGGGGTTTGTTATGTCATGTGACTAAACTGGTCTGACCATGTCTTCTATGTATTGAGGAAGCAGGATCTGGTTCCTTTGTTCCAACACTGTCTGGTAGTATGCAAAAAAGCTCTTTCCAGCGAGGGGTCTGACAATTCCTTGTGATAGGCCCTCTTTTCTACCCACAACAATTTTAAGTTTAATGCCGATGTGGCAAAATTATGTGCTTCATTCTTGGCAGGTGGGGTCTGCATGACCATGCGAAGGCGAAGACTGAGAGACAAAGACTGCAGCAGCTGAACATAAGGGCTTTTTTCATTTATTCTGTCTTAGTTTCACTCTCTCTATGCAAGCATGTGCGTTCTACAGCCTCTACAGTACCCAATACACAATGCAATTGCATTTTCAGAAAACTACAACACTACAGCTTCTATGCTTGAGTCCACTTCTAGGCCTTTGTTGACAGGAAGCATGCAGATTAAACTCACCAGCTGCCTAGCCACTCCGCTGAGAACTCCCAAATGTTCTGAAATGTAATGTGCCTAGGTGTAGAACTTGTGTGTATGTGGGCCCATGTGATTAGATGAGTCCTATACTGATTCATTTTCCTGCAGAGGCATCTAAAGACTGTGGAAAAACCAAATTCAGAATAATAATAGCAATGTTTTGTTTTGAATTCTGTCTTTTCCTTTCAGGTGTCAATCAGGAGGTGGAAGGAAGATCACAGTGGCGCAGTGGTTAGCACCGCAGCCTCACAGCTCCTGCGACCCGGGTTCAATTCTGGGTACTGCCTGTGTGGAGTTTGCAAGTTCTCCCTGTGTCTGTGTGGGTTTTCACCGGGTGCTCCGGTTTCCTCCCACCACCAAAAGACTTGCAGTTGATAGGTAAATTGGCTGTTATAAATTGCCCCTAGTATAGGTAGGTGGTAGGGAAATATAGGGACAGGTGGGGATGTGGTAGGAATATGGGATTAGTGTAGGATTAGAATAAATGGGTGGTTGATGGTCGGCACAGACTCGGTGGGCCGAAGGGCCTGTTTCAGTGCTGTATCTCTAATAATAATAAGAAGAAGAACGTGGTGAAATTACAATCACCAGGGAAGCATAACTGAGCAAACTGATGGAGCTGTGGGCTGACAAGTCCCAGGGTCCTGATGAGCTTCATCCTAGGGTCTTAAAAGAGGTGACTAATGAGGTAGTAGATGAGTTGGTGTTAATTTTTCAAAATTTGCTAGATTCTGGAAAGGTTCCATCAGACTGGAAAGTGGCTAATATACCTCCTCTTTCAAGAAGAGGGGGAGTCAGCACACAGGTAACTATAGGCCAGTCAGCTTGGCGTCTGTCGTGGAGAAGGTTTTAGAAATGATCATTAAGGAGCCTATAGCTGGGCACTTAGAAAAACTCAGGGTAATCAGGAATAGTCAGCATGGCTTTGTGAAAGGGAGATCATGTTTAACCAATTTATTGGAGTTCTTTGAAGGAGTAACATGTGCTGTGGATAAAGGCGAGCCTGTTGACGTACTGCACTTGAATTTCCAAAAGGCATTTGACAAGGTGCCACATAAAAGGTGTCAGACAAACCCCCACCTGCCAAGACTGAGGCACAAATGATTTAACCACATGAAAATTTAAAATTTAAAAAATAGTAATCTCTGACTGGAAAGACATTTCCATGGTAACAGTGTTAAAACAATGGGGATCCAGCAGTTGTTCCTCCAATACACAGAAGTGGTCAGACCAGTTTTAGTCACATGGCTAACTGGCTGTAACAGAGAAATTTGAACCTCCAACCAAGGATGTGAAGAGACTGTTCCATGAAAAGAACCTGTCACATGACTAACCGGGGCAACCTGGGAGTTTTTTTGAATTTGAACTCCCATCAAAGGGATTTAAACTCCGAGACAAAGCCATGTGCTCATGGAGTAAACACCTCTCCAGGAACTGAAGCAAGAACATCCCCTCTGCTGCATGTCTGCCTGCTTCATCTCTTCCGCCAGAACTGAATCTTGTGAAAACACGTGAAAATAAAAGAGAGAAAGATTTCCTATGTGAACAAGGTTAAGAAGACAACTGTGCCCTAATGAAGCGCAAGACCATATCTTCAATCCAGGACTACAGTGAACTCGAGAAACAGTAACATGATATTGCCTCAAACTGTTCTACTTATCTTTTCTTCAACTCTTTTCTTTCCCTATTTTTCATGTTTATATTGCATGTGCATGCGAGCATGAGCACGTCAACTATCCCTAGGCATGCACCGTATTAGAGTTTAAGTTTAAGGTTTTCATAAATTTCCTCTTTCTGCTTTAAACCAAAGAAAGCCTCTGTGTGCTCAATTCTTTGCCTTATAATTGGAAACTATGAGCAAGGATTCACAAAAAGGGAAGCTCAAAACACTGTGTATTTAAAATTAAACCCTGTTACAATAGGACCAGGTAAAGATAGTCAAAGACCCCTAGACACATTGCTCACCTGGTCGTAACAAAGGTTATTGCATAAAATAGGAGCTCATGGTGTATATTAGCATCGATAGAAGATTGACTGGCTGGCAGAAAATTGAGTGTATGCATAAATGGATCATTTTCTGATTGGCAGGATGTAACTAGTGGAATCCCACAGGGGTCAGTGCTGGGGCCTCAACTTCTTGCAATTTATATGAATGATTTAGATGAGGGGAGTGATGGCATAGTTGCTAAATTTGCAGATGAGACAAAGATAGGTAAGGAAAGTATGTTGTGAAGAGGACATAAAGAGCTTACAGACCAATATAGATAGGTTGAGTGAGTAGGCAAAAATCTGGCAGATGGAGTATAATGTGGGAAAATGTGAAGTTGTTCACTTTGGCAGGAAGAATAAAAAAGCAGAGTATTACTTAAACGGAGAACGACTGCAGAACTCCGAGGTGCAGAGGCATCTAGGTGTTCTAGTGCATGAGTCACAAAAAGTTAGTGTACAGCTACAGCAAGTAATCAAGAAGGCTAATGGAACGCTATCCTTTATTATGAGAGGAATTGAATATAAAAGTAAGGATGTTATGCTTCAGCTATATAGGGCATTGGTGAGACCACATCTTGAATACTGTGTGCAGTTTTGGTCTCATTTAAGGATGGATGTGAATGCGTTGGAGGCGGTTCAGAGGAGATTTACTGGATCGATAGCTGGAATGGGTGGATGGTCTTATGAGGAAAGGTTGGACAGACTGGGCTTATTTTCACTGGAGTTTAGAAGAGTGAAGGGAGACTTGATTGAAGTATATAAGATCCTGAATGATCTTGACAAAGTGGATGTGGAAAGGAGGTTTCCTCTTGTGGATGAGTCCAGAACTAGAGGGTACTGTTTTAAAATTAGGGGGTCACCCTTTTAGGACAGAGATGAGAAGAAATGTTTTCTCTGAGGATTGTGCGACTTTGGAACTTTCTGCCTCAGAAGATGGTGGAGGCAGGGTCAGTGAATAATTTTAAGGCGGGGGTAGATAGGTTTTTGTTAGGCAAGGGAATCAAAGGTTATCGGGGTAGATAGGAGTGTGGAATCAAGACACAAACAGATCAGCCGTGATCTTTTTGAATCATGGAACAGGTTAGAGAGGCCAAATGGCCTATTCTGTTCCTAGTTCTTATGTTTGTATATGTCAGCCTTTCCTCAGGTGGTAGCACCCTTGAACTTGCATCAGGTGGTTGTGGGTGCAGAGACCTGAGCACATAATCCAGGTTGATACTCCAGTGCAGGACTGAGGGAACTCTGCACTTTCATAGGTGCCACCTTTTTGGTTGAGAGGTTAAACTGAGGGCCCGTCTGCCTCGGGTAGACATCCAAGATCCTGTGGCACTATTCAGAGAAAAACAGGGGAATTCTCCCTTGTGTCCGGGCCAATTGTCAGGCAAACCCCCACTGGCCAAGAATGAGGAAAATTAATTTTGCCACATAAACATTGATTTTAAACTGCTGATGGTGAAGAAAGAACTTGCTTTAAAAAAAAAAATTGGGAACTTTGGCTGGAGAGAGACATTAGCATATCCACAGACAGTACTTCAAAGAACAAAGGGACTATTCCCTGCTCCAATTTAATCTACAATGTACTTTTGATTACTAGACATTGAAGGTGGAAAGGCTAGCATTCCAGGTTAACTGCTAAGTTGGCCGAATACACAAACAGACATAGTTGGACTGGTTTGATCACGTGGCTGGCTGACTGTTGGAGTTGTTTGAATTTTGAACTTGCCACAGAGTGTTTGAAAATTAGAAGGCTGTTACTGCCTGGACTGAAAAAACCTGTCTGTTGTCTGCTCTCATCTCGCTCGCACCAGCATCGGAAGCCATTGAAGACATATGAACGCTGAGAGAGAAAAGTCTCCTACAGTGAACAAGGTTTAAGAAGAATACTGGGCCCCAATGAAAACTAAGAGCTGTCTACAATCAAGGACTCTACAGCGAGCTGGAAACACAACACAGTAAACAAGAAACTCTTCTGAAATTGCCTCCAACCTCTCCATTTTATTTTTCTTCTCTTTTATGTCCCTATTTGCATGTGTGTGTTACATGTGCATGCTACTGTGGGCATGTCGTATATCCATAGGCATGAACCGTATTAAGTTTAATAAATTTTGCTTTTCTTCTTTAAACCCAAGAAGGCCTGTTTTTGCTAATTTCTTTGCCTTATAATTGGAAAGCTGTGAACAAGGGTTCACGAAGGGGAAGCTCAAAACAGTGTGTTTAAAATTAAATCCTGTTACAATAAGACCAGTTGAAGACAGCAAAAGACCCCTAGACACCTTTCTCACCTGGTCATAACACTGATATTTATCCCTCAATTAGCATCACTACAACAGATTATTTGGTTATTTATCTTATTGCTGTTTGTGGGAACTTGCTATGTTCAACTTGGCTGCCATGTACTTTGGAGTATCTCAGATCCTGATCAGTGTGATATAAATGCAAATAATTTCTTTTTCCCTAATTTCATAAGACGGTTGGTGATTTGTTTTTCATGAAGCTGCTTCTTGGTCCTTACAGGCCCTTCTTTAATTATCCAGCAACTATTTCATAGTGGGATACATTTCCATAGAAAATGGCTTGTGTGTGAGAGGCTCAAAATCCTTGCATCTTGGTCATATTTAAGTACAAACTTTCTTGGAGACCAGATGAGGCCAAGGCTCATTAGTCACCTGTGGAAGTGTTGATGGAGGAAGTTGCATGAAAGCAAGTGTGCCAGTAAGCTTTTCTTGCAGCACCTTGTTAACTGAATTAAATTGACTCGAAACAGTAAAGTCAATTAACTTCGTCAAATCAAACTGCATAGAAAGAAGCTAATTGGCCTATCGTGCCTGTGCTGGCTAATTGAAAGAGTTACCCAATTAGTCCCACTCCCCTGGTCTTTCGACATAGCCCTTCGCAATTAGCCTAAATCTATGCCCTCTTGCATAATAGCCCTCCTGTTAGTTGTAACCGTTTCTCCTTATCTACTCAACAATGAAGAAATTTTTTTTCTGAGGGTTGTGACTCTTTGGAATTCTCTACCCCATAGGTCTGTGCATGCTCAATTCTTGAGTATATTCAAGACTGAGATCAATCTGAGGATAGTGTGGCAAATTGGAGTTGAGGTAGAAGATCGGGCATGATCTTATTGAATGATGGAACAGGGTCAATGGGCTGTAAGGCCTACTCCTGTTATTATTCCTTATGTTTTAATGTAGCCGATCAAAATGCCTCCTCATCAAATGGTGGAAGCTTGCTTTCGATATTTTAACATGCTCCTAAGGTGTCCTTACTTCTGAAGTAAACAGTTAGCACTTGCAGTTATGAAAATAAACATAACATACAAACCAACCATCAGTGTTTGTTGGTGACAGTGCTTGTTGAATCATATCAACTTGTCATCATTTGCTAACACAGATTAGTGGGCATTGTAACCTCCAGCACTGCTTGGCTGCTCCACTGAGGTCTCCCTGGCACTAAGTTCTCTGCACGTGTGGAACATATGCATATGCAAAGTTCTGTAAACCAAAACTCTGCTGTCCATATCCCAACCAGCACTAAGTTCTGTTTATCCATCATTCTTGTGCTTGCTGACTTTCATTGGCTCTCAGTCCGGCAATACCTCAATTTTAAAATCTGCATTGCTCCAACTCTGGCCTCGTGTGCAATTCCCCTTCCTTTGCCCAACTATTAACTGCCATGCTTTCCATCATTTAAGCCCTAAACTCTGGAATTCCCTCCCTAAACCTCACTGCATCTCCACCTCTCTTTAAGACCCTCCTTAAAACCCACTTCCTTGACTGGAAAGTGATGTAAAATATACTGGGGCCAATGATTATAAAATAAAATGAGGAGAGTGATGTAAAATATACTGGAGCAAGTTATGTAAAATATACTGGGGAGAGTGATGTAAAATACACGAAAGTGATGTAAAATATACTGGGAATAACCACCTATAAACACAGGATGACCATCAGAGTGAATGCTATTGCATCCCACTTGACACAGTCATCAAAGGCTCTAGTGAACAAAGGATTTCAAGGCTAGGTGATGCGGCAACTTTCAACAATTTTGATGGCACCGAGATTGTCAACTATGTCTGGTCCATTCACCCTGAACGAATTAAATGCAACCCTGCCGACAGCCAAATCTGGAAAAGCTGCTGGTCCAGATGGTATTATCCAGAATTCTTAAAAGCACTGGGAGCCAAAGCGAAGTTGTTGAGCAAAGGAATGGGTAGGGGGAGGTTGCACAAGAGGCCAGAGCTAGAGGAACACAGATTTTAAAATTGACATGCTTCTGGACTGAGAGCCAATGAAGTTCAGCAAGCACAAGGGTTGACCTCCTTCTTCTCCGAGGTACTGGCAACTGGTAAAATTCCACCTATCTGGAGGAAAAGAATGCTTGAGGCCTCCAGCTACTGCCTGATCTGCTTACTTTGTTACAAAATGCTGGAGAGTCTACTACTCCATAAACTAGCCCCCATCATCGAGCCAACCATCCCTAAGAAGCAAGCGGGTTTCCGAATGGCCGCAACTGCTGCGACCAAGTGGTAGCGTTAACAACATAGATCAAAGTAGGTTTCCAGTATCAACTCAGGACTGCTGTGACAGTTGTGGATCTGACTACGCGCATGATGCAATATGGAAGCATGGTCCTCTTTTCAAGCTCTCTGCCATTTTACCTTGGAGAACAATGATCCATCTTCTCAACTCCATGTTTATCAACCAAAGCTTCTGTGTGTACGCTGGCACTAAGAAAAGTGGATAAGAAAAGCAGGACAGTGAACAATGAACTTCCACAGGGTTCTGCCCCGGCACCCTTGTTGTTTAACATTTACACCAGTGATCTGCCCAAAACAGAGTCCAGCAAGTTCATATATGCTGATGACATTGCATTGACTAAGAATCAAACAAGAATCTGTCTTCCACTGCAGAGATGTCGACTAGTGATTTACAGAGGATGACAGCCAGTTACACTGATGGTGACTTCAGCCGAACCCGCAAAATTCCATCACTTCAACATTCCACCGCAACCTACATTCAAGCAAACTGAGTCCCGAAAGTCTCCTTTTGCAGCACAAAGGTAAGTCATGCCAAAACACCTTCCTATTTAGGAGTCACGCTTGATTGCATCCCCTCATATAGACAGAATCTCCAGACCTCGTGAACAAACTGAAGAACAGGGTCAACCTGATGCAGCAACTTACCGGATCCAAATGGGAAGCTGACACTCAAACCCTCTGTACCGCATTACTCACCCTCATGTACTCTACAGCAGGGTACTGCTCTCTAACATGGCTACCAAGTCAACACATCATAGTAGAGTTCTGCTGGACATCAACCAATTTGAACACCCTGTCTGTGCTTGCAAATATTCCACTACCATACCTACACTGCCAATATGTGGTTTCTAGGGAATACAACCACTACATTAGCAAAGACATTACAATCCACTCGGTGGGCCGAAGGGCCTGTTTCAGTGCTGTATCTCTAAACTAAAGTAAACTAAACTAAATCCACACCAATTTGACCAACCTACCAGCAACGCACCTCAAATCTAGAAGGCCATTTTGGATGATCGCTGAGACCCTTCAGCGATCTTTCCTCAGCCTTGATGACGAGTGGCATAATGCTTGTAAAAACTGCAACATGTCAAGTGGATTCCTTTATAAAGGACCCTACAGTACAACCTGAAGGATAAAACCTTCCTCAAACAGTGGACAACCATCAAGCACCTCAGATGATGCTGCCACCTTTGCCATTGATGGGAGAATAAAGGATCTCCATCACGCAACTGTGGAGCTCCTAATCAGACTCTGGAGTACATCATTGAACACTGCCCTCAGACCCTGTAGTACATCATCGAAATTCACAAGCACCCTACAAGATAAACATGCTGTTACACTGGAAGCTTTGGTCAGGATATCTGACTTAGATATTGATTTATTTTTTGCAACTACCATATGTTTCATCTTTGTTGTTTTTTGGCTCCCAGATGTTGGAAAGAATCACACTTTAAACTTGGAAAAGATTGGAGTCAGTCTTGTTTTATTACAGCACCATGCTCTATGCTATAGGACCTGATTCAACTGGTTCTTGTGTTACATATAACATGACTCCTCAGTGCAGCCGTGAATGTGGCCCCATACTGAAACACTTACACATAACAACTAGTTTCTAGCTAATTAGTTCCTAACACTTTACAGATAGTATAACAATATATAACATCCCTCTTTCTTTAAAACATAATGCCCCTATATCAATATAACTGTCAATGTAAATTTGAAAAATCATCCAACTTGTGGAAATAATCTGAACCCCTTTGTAGAATCTTTTATAGCGTGTATTTTTTTTATTGTTCACGGTATCGGTTGGGTGTTAAGATGTTGTGCCTCCATCTTGTAGATTTGGCATTTGTTGCTCTCAGTGATGAGTTGGCACGCTGTACAGGCGATCTCATGTCACTTGCTGATGATGTTGTCTCACTGGATAGTGATGTTTCCAGTGTCGTTGATGGTCTTTTCTGTTGTTCCAACTCAGGTGAAGGTCGAATATGGATTCTGTTCCTTCTCATTTGGTTACTGGTTTCTATCTCAATGATATATGACCTTGGAGTCTCAGTTTCACTAACAACATTTGCTGGGCTCCAGGTTTTCATGATTGGATCCTGTATGTGTACAGTTTGTCCTTTCAACAGTTCAGGTAGGGATTTAGCGTATTTGTTCAAGTGTTGCTCTCCTCTTACCTGTGCTTCACTGAGTTGTTTCGCTTCCTCCTGGTCACTTGAAGGATGTATTTTGCTTGGCAGAGTTTTCTTATATTTTCTTCCATTTAACAGCTCTGCAGGCGATTTCCTGTCAGCTTTGAGAGGTGTGGATCGGAGTGACAATAAGGCCAGGTTTGGGTCTTCCTTCATCTCTTGGCATTTCATAAGGGTTCTTTTAACCGTCTGGATGTATCTTTCTATAAATCTGTGTCCCTGTGGGTAGTGTGGTGATGAGGTGATGGTGTTGAACCCATACTGGTCAGCGAATTCCTTAAATTCTCTGGATGTAAATTGGGTGCCATTGTCACATATTAATCTTTCAGGAATCCCTTGCTCAGTGAATAAAATTCATACTGCTGAGATGATTGTTGTGGCTCTCAAATCTTTCAACTTCTGGATAAAAGGAATTTTGAGTAGTAGTCTGTGACTACGAGATACCATTCTTGATTATGTGTGAATAAATTGACTCCTACAGTATGCCATGGTCTGGGTGCTACTTCAGTAGCTATCATCTCCTCTTTCTGTTGAGTTTCTGTACTTCTGGCATTCATTGCATGTAGACACCATATTTTCGATATCTCTGTATATGCCTATCCAGTACACAGCTGATTTGTCTCTGAGCTTGCACATCTCCATTTCCATATGGTCTTTGTGTATCTTTTGGAGAAGTTCTTCCTGCATTGTTTTGGGTATGATTATTCTGGATCCAGCCAATAGAACACCATCTTCTAGTGAGATGTTATCTCTGATAGACCAGTACTGCCATATTGCTGGCTGTGTTTTCTGTATCTTATCAGGCTATCGCTGGATCACTTGCTGAGAGAACATCTGTAACTCCTCGTCTTTGCTGGTCTCATCTCTAATTTGACTCAGTTTCTCACTAGGTGATGAATCTTTATGCCTAGATCTTCTATCTCATGTTTCTCCTGTGGTGATAACTGAGATAGGGTATCTACCAGCACCATTTCTCTTCCTGGCTTTTATTTCAGAGCGGAGCTGATAAATTGAGCCCAAGGATCGTGGCCCAGTCACTTACCTTCCGGAAGCGGAGCAGAGAGGAGACCAGGATATAGAATCTACAGGCGAGACAGGGGAGGGGGTAAAAGAGGAGGTGGCATTGTACTGTTGATCAAGGAGTCAATTACTGCAGTAAGGAGGGATGATATCTTAGTAGGTTCCTCAAATGAGGCCATATGGATAGAATTTAAAAACCAAAAAGGGGGCAATCACTTGGCTGGGAGTGTATTACGGGCCTCCAAACAGTCAGGGAGAAATAGAGGAGCAGATATGTAGGCAAATCTCAGAGGTGTAAAAATAATAGGGTAATAATAGTAGGGGATTTCAACTACCCCAAATTCAACTGGGATAGTCTAAGTGCAAAAGGCTAAAAAGAGGTGGAATTCTTCAAATGCATACAGGAGAGCTTTTTGAGCTGGTATATAGAAAGTCCTGCAAGAGAAGGGGCAGTACTGGACCTAATCCTAGGGAATGAGGCCATACAAGTGGTAGAAGTGTCAATGGGGGAACATTTCGGGGATAGTGACCATAACTCTAAGATTTAAGGTCGTTATGGAAAAGGACAAAGATAGACCAGAAATAAAGGTAATGAATTGGGGGAAGGCCGATTTCACTATGATAAAACAGGATCTGTCCAAAGTGGACTGGGAAAGTCTACATCAGGCCAGTGGGAGTTATTCAAAGAGGAAACAGTGAGAGCTCAGAGCCAAAGTGTACCCGTTAAAGTTAAGACTAGGACCAACAAGTCCAGGGATCCCTGGATGCCAAGGGATATAGAGGATTGGATCAGGAAAAAAAAAGGAGGCTTATGGCAGATTCAGAATGCTGAAAACAGCGGAGGCACTGGAGGAGTATGGAAAGTATAGGGGGGTACTTAAAGTAATTAGGAGAGCAAAGAGGGGACATGAAAAAACACTGGCGGGCAAGATAAAGGAAAATCCTAAGATGTTTTATAAGTATATTAAGGGCAAGAGGATAACCAGGGAGAGAGTAGGGCCCATTAGGGACCAAAGTGGCAATCTGTGTGTGGAGCCAGAGGACATAGGTGAGGTTTTAAATGATTACTTTTCATCTGTGTTCACCATGGAGAAGGACGATGTAGCAGTAGAGATCAGCGAGGGGGATTGTGATATACTTGAACATATTAGCATTGAAAGGGAGGAAGTATTAGCTGTTTTAGTGGGCTTAAAAGTGGATAAATCCCCAGGCCCAGATGAGATGTATCCCAGGCTGTTATGTGAGGCAAGGGAGGAGATAACAGGAGATCTGACACAAATTTTCAGATCATCTCTGGCCACAGGAGAGGTACCAGAGGATTGGAGAACAGCAAATGTGGTACCATTATTCAAGAAGGGTAGCAGGGATAAACCAGGTAATTACAGGCCAGTGTGTCTAACATCAGTGGTAGAGAAACTATTGGAAAAAATTCTGAGGGACAGGATTAATCTGCACTTGGAGAGGCAGGGATTAATCGGGGATAGTCAGCATAGCTTTGTCAGTGGGAGATCTTGTCTAACTAACGTGATTACATTTTTCGAAGTGGTGACTGGATGTATAGATGAGGGTAAAGCAATTGATGTAGTCTACATGGACTTCAGTAAGGCTTTTGATAAGGTCCCGCATGGGAGATTGGTTAAGAAGGTAAGCACCCATGGGATCCAGGGCAATTTGGCAATTTGGATCCACAATTGGCTTAGTGGCAGGAGGCAGAGGGTGATGGTTCAGGGTTGTTTTTCGAGTGGAAGCCTGTGACCAGTGGTGTACCACAGGGATCAATGATGGGACCTTTGCTGTTTGTAGTGTACATTAATGATTTAGACATGAATATAGGAGATACAGCACTGAAACAGGCCCTTTGGTCCACCGAGTCTGTGCCGACCAACAACCACCCATTTATACTAATGCTACATTAACCCCATATTCCCTACCACATCCACACCTTTCTCCTACCACCTACCCACACTAGGGGCAATTTACAATGGCCAATTTACCTATCAACCTGCAAGTCTTTGGCTGTGGGAGGAAACCGGAGCACCCGGCGGAAACCCACGCGGTCACAGGGAGGACTTGCAAACTCCGCACAGGCAGTACCCAGAAGTGAACCCGGGTCACTGGAGTTGTGAGGCTGCAGTGCTAACCACTGCGCCACTGTGCCACCCATGATCAGTAAGTTCGCAGCTGACACGAAAATTGGTGTTGTAAATAGTGAGGAGGAAAGCCTTAGATTACAGGATGATCTGGATGGGCTGGTAAGGTGGCAGAGCAGTGGCAAATAGAATTTAATCCTGAGAAGTGTGAGGTGATGCATTTTGGGAGGACTAACAAGGCAAGGGAATATACAATGGATGGTAGGACCCTAGGAAGTACAGAAACTCGGAGGGACCTTAGTGTACTTGTCCATAGATCATTGAAGGCCGCAGCACAGGTAGATAATAAAAACAAGAAATGCTGGAACCACTCAGCAGGTCTGGCAGCATCTGTGGAAAGAGAAGCAGAGTTAACGTTTCGGGTCAGTGACCCTTCATCGGAACTGGTAGATAAGGTGGTTAGGAAGGCATATGGAGTACTTGCCTTTATTAGTTGAGGTATAGAATACAAGAGCAGGGAGGTTATAATGGAGCTGTATAAAATGCTAGTTAGGCCACAGCTGGAGTACTGTGTACAGTTATGGGCACCACACTATAGGAATGTGATTGCCCTGGAGAGGGTGCAGAGGAGATTCACCAGGATGTTGCCTGGGCTAGAGTATTTCAGCTATGAAGAGAGACTGGATTGGCTAGGGTTGTTTTCCTTAGAACAGAGAAGGCTGAGGGAGGACATGATTGAGGTATTCAAAATTATGAGGGGCATTGATAGGTTAGATAGGAAGAAACCTTTTCCCTTAGTGGAGGGGTCAATAACCAGGGGGCATAGATTTAAGGTAAGGGGCAGGAGGTTTAGAGGGGGATTTGAGGAAAATATGTTTCACCCAGAGGGTGGTTGGAATCTGGAATGCACTGCCTAAAGAGGTGGTAGAGGCAGGAACCCTCAACATTTAAGAAGTATTTAGATGAGCACTTGAAATGCCATAGCATACAAGGCTACGGGCCAAGTGCTGGAAAATGGGATTAGAATATTTAGGTGCTTGATGGCCGGCACAGACACGATGGGCCCAAGGGCCTGTTTCTGCGCTGTATCTCTCTATCTCTCTATCTGTGAATCATAATTCTGAAGCCTCAAGAGTAACCTCTGCAGTTTTGCTGGTGCTTTTCTGCTCCAGTGGACGATGGTCACTCTCCAGTGTGAACTTTCTCCCATAGAAATTTGTGTGCAACTTCTCACATCTGTACACGACTGCCAAAAGCGCTCTCTCTATGTTGGCATATCTTGTCTCAGCTGAAGTCAGAGCTTTGGATGCAAATGCTATTGGCTTTCCCTCTTGTACCAGGGCTACTCCCAGTCCTTTTGTGCAAGCAGAGTGACAGGTTTCTTTCTGTTGTGGTATGACAGACTGGTCTCCTTGCATATTACATTTTTGAGTTTGTTGAAACTCCTGTCATTTGACTCTGACCACTGGTACTTTACATCTTCTTTCACCAGCTCCTGCAGGTTTGCTGTGTGTTCCAACATGTGCAGAATCAAGGAGCTTATGTATCAAACCAAGGAAACTTCTCAACTCTCTTTTTATCTCTTGGGGCTTCCATCTCTGAGATGGCTGAGATTCTTTCAGGATTTGGCTTAACTCCGTCAGGTGTGTTCACCATTCCGAAGAACTGGCATTCTGTCACTTTCACAATGCATTTGTTCACGTTTAGCTTAATCCCAGCTTTCCTGGTTCTCGCCATGGCTTCCTTTAGATGGTTATCATCTTTTCCATCTACGCCATCTCTCTGGATATCATCAGCTATGCTGCCTGCTCCTTTGCATCCCCTGTATGTCTCGTCTACTTTCTGTTGGAACACATCCTGGCTTACTTTGAGGCCAAAGGGTAGACGCAGGAATTTGTACTGTCCGAAGCATTTGTTGAATGTTGTCAACAGGGAAGATTCTGCATCTAGCTTCACATTCCAGTAGCCATTTCTGGCATCAAACTTGCTGAAAACTTTTGCCCCTGCCAGTGCTGGTGTGATTTCTTCCAGTGTGGGAATAGGGTAGTGATCCCTCTTTGTTGTTTGGTTAAGATATTTGGGATCTAGGCAAATTCTTAGCCGTCCATATGGCTTCTCTCTCACCAGGGAAGGCGGTGGCGTAGTGGTATTGTCACTGGACTAGTAACCCAGAGACCCAGGGTATTGCCCTGGGGACATGGGTTCAAATCCCACCACAGCAGAAGGTGGAATTTGAATTTAATTAATAAATCTGGAATTAAAAAGCTAGTCTAATGATGGCCATGAAACCATTGTCGATTGTTGGAAACAAAAACCCCATCTGGTTCACTAATGTCCTTTAGGGAAGGAAATCTGCTGTCCTTACCTGGTCTGGCCTACATGTGACTCCAGACCCACAGCAATGTGGTTGACTCTTACATGCCCTCTGAAATGGCCTAGTTTGACTCAGTTATATCTAACTGCAACAAAGTCCAAATGGACTGCAGCGGTTCAAGGGCAATTAGGGATGGGCAATAAATGCTGGTGTAGCCAGCGATGTCCAAATCCCATGAATGAATAAACAAAAAAAGATGGAATTTACCCAATCTACAGGCTCTGTGACTCTGGCAATCACCTTCTTTTCTTCCATTTCTTGGAGCTCTCTTTCAAGCTTTCCTTTTAGTTTTACTGGTACTTTATGTGGGGGATGAATCATTGGTTTCATTGCTGAGTCAATAGTGATATGATACTCAAAATCTTCAAACCATCCAACTATCTCATCAAAACACTCTGGGTACATTTGTACCAGATCTTCTTTGCTTCTGATCGGAGGGCACTTTTCAATGGGTGTACTATCTTCAACCCTCAGTGTCGCCTCCACCACCTCATGGTCTACTGAGATAATCTGCAGCTCTTGACAACTGCTCAACCCCAGGATAGCAGGACCATCTGTTTCAGTGACGTAGAACATACAGTTAACATCTTTTCCTTTGTGTGTCCCTCTGATTTGCGTTGTTCCTAGCTGTTGAATCTCAGTTCCCCCGTATGCTGTTAGCATTACGCTGTTTGGTTTCAGAGCATCTTCTCTTGGATAACCATTTTTCTCCAAATTTTCAGGAAAGATCTTCTGGTATAGTCTGAGCGGGATGATGTTACTCTGCGCTCCAGTATCAGTCTTCACCTTCAGATTTATCGTTGTGGGCTTATTTCTCAACCTCTTCCTGATCGGAATGGTTACGTGAATTTCTTTTCTCTGGAAACTGTCACATCCAGACATTTCATGCAGTTCTATAGTTCCAATGTTTATCATGTTCTCAAACCCATCGCCATCTTCCAGGGTATGGATTTTTTGGTTTCTTTCACTATTCCTTCACCCTGTTACTCTGGCTCTGATGACTCGTCTACCACCTTCTTGCCTTGTTCTCCACATCTTTGCCCAGCGGTTGGTCTTTCTGCAAGCTCTGCAGATTGATTCATATGCGGGACATTTCCTTCTATCTGTCAATTCATGTGGTCGTTCACAGCTCCTGCACGTCTTTCTCTCTGTTTGGTGTACATTCTTTAGTTGTTGTTTCACTGCATTGACCTTACTGCCTGTCTCTTGGCTTAACTGAAGGCTAGCCATTTGGGAGGTCAGAGTCTTCATCTGTCTGCTCGTGGCTCCATGTGCTCTAGCAGTGTCCATAGCCAGTGATATTCTGATCTTGTCCTGTCTGATTGGAGCTTTCTGTACTACAGGATGTGCAGAACCCCAAATGAGCTGATATATCAGCCGTTCATCTGTGTCATTAAATTTACATTTTCTTGCTGCATTTTAAAATCTTGCTACAAAATTGTCAATGGGTCACCTAGTTTCTGTCTGAGGCCTTGAAATTCATATCGGTATATCCAATGATTTGATTTTGGCTGGGGGTTGGTGCTGAATCTTTCAAAAACTTTGTCTGGATTTCTGCTATCCTCTTTGCTTAGGTCCTAGCTGTTAAATAAATGTAATTCTTTATCTCCAGCCCACAGAAGGATATAGCTGACCCGCTCCTCTTCATTAGTGCCTTTTAGGAAACTACTGAATGCCAAATTGTACTTTTGTTTAAACTTCTCAAATACCTCTTGGACATCATCAGCTTCCCAATTTATTATCGGCTGTAGCTGTGCATTCATTCCTGTCCCGGCTGACATTTAGTTTTCTTTTTCAGAGTTTTTGCACGAGTCACTCAGTTTTTCTTTCTCTCTGGCACTAATTTGGGTCACTTTTCTTAGTCTGATGCTTTTAAAAATGTTCCAGGCTTACTCTCAGACATTTGCTGCCACCATATTTCATCTTTATGTTTTCTGGTTCCCAGATGTTGGAAAGAATCACACTTTAAACTTGGAAAAGGCTGGAGTCAGTCTTGTTTATTACAGCACCATTACAGCTCTGTGCTACAGAACCTGATTCAACTGGTTCTTATGTTACATATAACATGACTTCCCAGTGCAGCTGTGAATGTGGCCCCCTACTGAAATACTTGCACATAACAACTAGTTCTTTGCTAATTAGGTCCTAACACTTTACAGATAGTATAACAATATATAACACCACACAAAAAAAAGAAGACTGGAGATAGATATTACATTTATTAGAGTAAATAAGTAACTGTTGCTTTTGTTGAAGGAGTGGTTAGTGGCAGTGCTCTTGAAGAAAAGTGCCACGAACCACTTGGAGCCAATTCTCTGTGGCTGGTGAACAAAATTCTGATTGAGGTATTTTATATCGTTTATGTTCCAGGCAGAAGTTCTGGTTTCTGTCCTCAAGGGCTATACTAATGAACCTGAGAGCTACAGAGGAATCTCACTGACATTGTAACTATTTAGATGCTGATTACCACCTACTGCCTTCCCTCAGTTGATGAGTCAGTACTCCTCCATGTTGAACACCACTTGGAGGAAGCACTGGGGGTGGCAAGGGCACAGAATGTACTCTGGGTGGGGGATTTCAATGTCCATCACCAAGAGTGTCTCAGTAGCACCACAACTGACCGGGCGGGCCGAGTCCTAAAGGACATAATTGCTAGACTGGGTATGTGGCAGGTGGTGAGGGAACCAACAAGAGGGAAAAACATACTTGACCTCATCCTCACCAATCTGCCTGTCGCAGATGCATCTGTCCATGACAGTATTGGTAGGAGTAACCACCGCACAGTCACTGTGGGGACGAAGTTCCGCCTTCACATTGAGGATACCCTCCATCGTGTTGTGTGGCACTACCACTGTGCTAAATGGGATAGGTTTCGAACAGATCTAACAATGAAAAACTGGGCATCCATGAGGTGCTGTAGGCCATCAGCAGCAGCAGAATTGTACTCAACCACAATCTGTAACCTCATGGCCCGGCATATCCCCCACTCTACCATTACCATCAAGCCAGGTGACCAATCCTGGTTCAATGAAGATTGCAGGAGGGCATGCCAGGAGCAGCACCAGGCATACCTCAAAATGAGGTGTCAACCTGGTGAAGTTACAACAGAGGACTATCTGCATGCCAAACTCCATAAGCAGCATGCGATAGACAAAGCTAAGCGATCCCATAGCCAACCAATCAGATCTAAGCTCTGCAGTCCTGCCACATCCAGCCGTGAATGGCGGTGGACAATTAAGCAACTAACTGGAGGAGGTAGCTCCACAAATATCCCCATCCTCAATGATGGGGGAGCCCAGCACAACAGTGCGAAAAATGAGGCGGAAGCATTTACAACAATCATCAGCCAAAAGTGCCGAGATGATCCATCTCTGCCTCCTCCTGAAGTCCCCAACATCACAGATGCCAGACTTCAGCCAATTCAATTCACTCCGTGTGATATCAAGAAATGACTGAAGGCACTGGATACTGCAAAGGCTATGGGCCCTGGCAATATTCCGGCAATAGTACTGAAGACTTGTGCTCCAGAACTTGCTGCACTCCTAGCCAAGCTGTTCCAGTACAGCTACAACACTGGCATCTACCCCACAGTGTGGAAAATTGCCCAGGTATGTCCTGTACACAAAAAGCAGGACAAATCCAACCCGGCCAATTACCGCCCCATCAACCTAGTCTCAATCATCAGTAAAGTGATGAAAGGTGTCATCAACCATACCATCAAGCGGCACTTGCTTAGCAATAACCTTCTCAGTAATGCTCTGTTTGGGTTCTGCCAGGGCCACTAAGCTCCTGACCTCATGTCAGCCTTGGTTCAAACATGGACAAAAGAAATGAACTCACGAGGTGAGATGAGAGTGACTGCCCTTGACATCAAGGCAGCATTTGACCGAGTATGGCATCAAGGAGCCCTAGTAAAACTGAGGTCAGTGGGAATCAGGGGGGAAAACTCTCTGCTGGTTGGAGTCATACCTAGCACAAAGGAAGATGGCTGTGGTTGTTGGAGGTCAGTCATCTGAGCTCCAGGACATCGCTGCAGGAGTTCCTCAGGGTAGTGTCCTAGGCCCAACTATCTTCAGCTGCTTCATTCAATGACCTTCCTTCAATCATAAGGTCAGAAGTGGGGATATTCGGTGATGACAGCACAATGTTCAGCACCATTCGCGACGACTCAGATACTGAAGCAGTCCATGTAGAAATGCAGCAAGACTTGGACAATATCCAGGCTTGGGCTGATAAGGGGCAATTAACATTGGCGCCACACAAGTGCAAGGTAATGACCATCTGCCCTTGACATTCAATGACATTACCATTGCTGAATCCCACACTATCAACATCCTAGGGGTTACCATTGACCAAAAACTGAACTGGAGTAGCCATATGAATACTGTGGCTACAACAGCAGGTCAGAGGCTCGGAATCCTGTAACAAGTAACTTACCTCCTGACTCCCCACAGCCTGTCCACCATCTACAAGGCACAAGTCAGGAGTGTGATGGAATACTCTCCACTTGCCTTGTTGGGTGCAACTCCAACAACACTCAAGAAGCTTGACACCATCCAGGACAAAGCACCCCACTTGATTGGCACTCCATCCACCAACCTTCACTCCCTCCACCACCAACGCACAGTAGCAGCAGTGTATACCATCTACAAGATGCACTGCAGCAATGCACCAAGGCTCCTTAGGCAGCAACTTCCAAACTCGTGACCTCTACCATCTATAAGGACAAGGGCAGTAAATGCATGGGAACACCACCACCTGCAAGTTCCCCTCCAAGTCACACACCATCCTGACTTGGAACTGTATTGCCGTTCCGTCACAGTCGCTGGGTCAAAATCCTGGAACTCCCTTCCTAACAGCACTGTGGGTGTACCTACCGCACATGGACTGCAGCGGTTCAAGAAGGCAGCTCATCACCACCTTCTCGAGGGAAATTAGGGATGGGTAATAAATGCTGGCCTGGCCAGTGACGCCCACATTCCATGAATGAAGACAAAAAATGCTTCTGCAGCTTGTTACAATATGCACATCACTGCTTTACACCAGATGGCTAACCGATTAAGACAATTATTTTGTAAGTATGCTCTGATGCACAGAATAATCTTAGTCTACACTGGTTTCCTTGCATTTCCTGTGCTAAAAATAGGTATATAGTAATTTTCAGCATTGCAGAAAAGGAGACTGAGGGAAGAGATGATTCAGATCTGTTAATAATGAAAGGTATGCAAAAGGAGGAAGTAAATAGATTATTTAACCAGAACAGTGGGCCCAGGACTAGAGGATACAAGTACAAGCTTCACAAACCTCAAACAAAACTGAGATTCGATAAAAATACAAAACTTCTTAAAGGATAGTGGATGTGGAACAGACTCCTGGAGAGGAACTTTGATTAATTATCAGCTGAATCGATATCTATTGAGGGTCATTCAGGTATTAAAAGCGATAGTTGTTTTTTTGTTCTCGGGGAGATCAAGGCAAGAAATTAGTTTTCTCTAAATTAAGGGATTAACAGGTTGGGAAAGAAAGTCCATTATTGAATAATTAGATGGAGTGAGACTATTAGGATAAATGATGCAATAATCAGACACAGGGATACTGATGAGCGGAATGGAATAATAATCAGACAGGGAGCGGGACTGATAGGCTGAATGGCCTTTTCATGTTCTAGTTTGTCCTCTACTGTAAAAGAGCTCCACTCTAACCAATGTATAATAACCTTGTAACCTCATAAAACTACAGTCTGTTGAGAAATGAAGCCAAAGATTTAGAAATGGACTGGAAAGTGAAACATCCAAATTTAATATAAATCCATCCTTTCCTGTGTATTAGTTTGTGGCCTTTCAGTTTTGAGAATTCCTTTTGATAAACCATATTGTTTAGTAAAATCAAATCTGAATTTTATAAACCATCTTACTTGCAAGTAAACCTCGGCAAAATCTTCAAGCAATATGAGGAAGAAAAAAGTCATTTAGCTGTGAGAATGAATAAAAGTTCTTTACATAACAAATGTGATTTGGAGTACACTTGATAGGGAATTCTAAAAGAGGACAATTACTATTAACATAAGAAAGCATTCTGGCATGTGATTTATAATGCACATATCTGGTTATCAGCAAGCTTGTATATTGAAATAATAAATTCAGCATTAGAATTTAATTATATATTTTCAAGCGTACAGCCAAGTAATTTCATCTGTTTCCAGGACAAGTGCTGGGTTTTGGTATAGATTTTACAGCTTAGTACTGCTGGCAGAGAACTGCACATGGTGAGAGTGAGTACAAGGTGCAAAGGTCACTGATAATTCTAATGCTGCCTCCTCTCCTGCGAAGCTGTGCACCATTAATTCATAACATCTATCCTTTCTGATTGGTAGGAAATGGATATTAAAAGTTGGTTATTCTGCAAAATAATGGGGTTTAGTGCATTTGTTGACTTAGAGGAAATAAGTATATATTGATAAATATGATTACCAATAATTACACATATACAGTGTGTACAGCAGCACAGTGGCGCAGTGGTTAGCATCGCAGCTTCACAGCTCCAGTGACCCTGGTTCGGTTCTGGGTACTGCCTGTGCGGAGTTTGCAAGTTCTCCCTGTGACAGCGTGCGTTTCCGCTGGGTTCTCCGAATTCCTCCCACAGCCAAAGACTCGCAGGTTGATAGGCAAATTGGCCATTGTAAATTGCCCCTAATGTAGGTAGGTGGTAGGAGAATTGAGGGAAGGTGGGGATGTGGTCGGGAATATGGGGTTAATGTAGGATGATGTATAAATGGGTGGTTGATGGTCGGCACAGACTCGGTGGGCCGAAGGGCCTGTTTCAGTGCTGTATCTCTTTATGACTATGATAACTTATTAATAATTACACATATGCTTCAGGTCACACTTGCATTACAAATTACCGGAGAATTCACGCTTAACAGTCTCATGTTTGAGTGGCATGACTGGGCAGGCTTTTTCAATTCTGCGGTATCTTTTCTAACACCCCTCTTTTCATCTTCCTTTCACTTTGGCTATGTGACAATCTATATGTTTCAAAGCATTACGTCATCCAATTAGCTGGATTTCTGTTTGGTTGTTGGCGATCAGGACATTTCCCCTTTTTAACTGAAGCAGCAAGCATTTGTCGTTAAAATAATGCGTGTTGGGGAATAGGTAATATTCTTTATGGAATATTCTATTAGCACCGGTGTCGAGTCCCTAGACATGTGCACTTATTTCATTTGTCACAATATATAGTACAGTTGAATTCGATATTGTAGCTTTTGTATATTTTACAAAGTGTAGAGATTTTTACTGTCAGCTATGTCAAAATATTGCCAAACTGTGGGTTTCAGAGAATCCATTTCGAAGATTCCCTACTTCCACCTCCATCACCAATTGATTCTGTCTCAGCCCATCTTCAGCTGACTTGTGCCATTTAAGGCTGGTACAATAGGTTGTTGCTTACTGTAGCAATCTGATTTATTTCTGTGAGCTTGAAATACCAATGGACTTGTATTGTGTTGATTTCTGCGGTGCTTAAATCCTGCCAGTTAGTGGTGGTGATTTGATTTGGATGAATAATGTTAAACCAGAATTTGCAACAATAGCTGTGAGTTTAATGCACATGCCATTATTAGTATGAAAATCATCCAGCAACTTGTGGTGAGGAAGAGGAAATGCCATCCCAAGAATGGATGAAAAAATTCTATTCGCCTCTTCATATACTGTCAGGTTTTCAAACTCATAAGAGGAAATGTCATACTTGTATTTGAAATAATCAAATACTCCTAAACTTAGGAACATAGCAAGATTTATGGTACAGAAAGAGGCCATTTGGCCCTTCAATCCATGCCTTTGTCACCTCCAGACTCAACTATTCCAGTGCTCTCTGACTGACCTCTCATCCTCTACCCTATGTAAATTCAGCTCATTCAAAACTGTACTACCCACATCCTAGGCGTGCACCAAGTTCTGGTCACCCATCACTCCTGTACTCACTGACATACACTGGTTCCCTGTCCCCCAGTGCCTCAAATTTAAAATGCTTATCCTCATTTTAAAATCTCTTCATGGCCTATACTTTGTAACCTGCTCCAGCCCTGCGAAACCCAGATTCTAAGTTCCTCCAGCTCAGGCCTCTTATCCTTCCCCTATCCTCTTTTTTTTCTCTCCAGCATTGTTGACTGTGCCTTTAGTCAACTCGGACTCACACTTTAGAATTCTCTCCCTGAACCTCGCTGCCTCTCCATCCCCTTCTCCTCCTTTGCGGTCCGTCTTAAAACCCACCTCTTTGACAACTCTCATCCCGTGGTCCAGTTTTATGTCTTTACATCTCTGTGAAATGCCTTTGGCACATTTTGTCTGTAATAAAAGCACCTTATAATGCAAATTAAATTTTTCCAAACATTGATTCACCACAGAGATACTTTTGTTCAGTTGTAATGCATTAATGTGTTGTTATTTTCATGAAGTGATTGTGAAAGAGGTGTTTTTAATTCAAAGGAGCATAGGAAGATAGGAACAGGAGTAGGCCATTCAGCCCCTCGAGCCTGTCCCGCCATTCAATGAGATCATGGCTGATCCGTGGCCTAACTCCATTTTCCTGCCTTTGGCCCATATTCCTTAATATCTTTGCTTAACAAAGATCTATATATCTCAGATTTAAAATTAACAACTGTTCTAGCTTCAACTGCTGTTTGTGGGAGAGAGTTCCATTCCTCTACCACCCTTTTTGTGAAGAAATGCTTCCTAACATCTCTCCTGAATGGTCTGGCCCTACCTTTTAGACTATGCCCCTAGTTTTAGAATCTCCAACCAGTGGAAATAGGTTATCTTTATCTAGCCTGTCTTTTCCTGTTAATATCTTGAAGACTTCGATCAGATCACCCCTGAACCTTCTAAATTCTAGCGAAAACAGGCCTAATTTGTGTATCTCTCCTCATAACTTAACCCCTGTAGTCCAGGTATCATTCTTGTAAACCTATGTTGCACTCCCTCCAAGGCCAATATATCCATCCTAAGGTGTGGTGCCCAGAACTGCCCACAGTACTCCAAGTGGGGTCTAACCAGGGTTTTGTACAGCTGCAGCATAACCTCTGCATCTTTATACTCCAATCCTCTAGATATAAAGGCTAGCATTCCATTAGCCTTTTTGATTATTTTGATTCATTCTTGGGATATGGGTGTCAATAGCAAGGCCAAAATCTATTTCCCATTCTTAAGTTGCACTTGAGAAGGTGGTGGTGAGCTTTCCTATTGAATCAATGCAGTCCATTTGGTGTTAGGTATAGAGTTCCAGGATTTTGACCCAACAATGGTGAAGGAACTGAAATATCTGTCCAAGTTAGGATGGGGTGTGACTTGGAGGGGAGTTTGGAGGTGATAGTGTTCCCATGCACTTGCTGTCCTTGTCCTTCTGGGTGGTGGAGCTTGCATCCTGTAGATGGGACACACTGCAGTGACAGTCAGTCACTGGTGGAGGGAGGGAATGTTTAAGGTGGTGGATGGGATGCCGATCAAGCAGGCTGCTTTGTCTTGTCAAGCATCTTGATTATTGTTTCAGCTGTACTAATCCAGGCAAGTGGAGAGTATTTTATCACACTCCTGACTTGTGCCATTTAAGGCTGGTACAATAGGTTGTTGCTTACTGAAGCAGTTTAATTTGATTTATTTCTTTAAGCTTGAAATACCAATAGACTTGTATTGTGTTGATTTCTGTGGTGCCTAAATCTTGCCAGTTAGTGGTGGTGATTTGATTTGGATGGATAATGTTGCAAATTCTGGTTTAACAACAATAACAGTGAGTTTAATGCGCATGCTATTATTAGTGTAAAAAGCATCCAGCAACTTGTGGTGAGGAAGAGGAAATGCCATCCCAAAAATGGATGAAAAAATTCTATTGGCTTCTTCATATACTGTCAGGTTTTCAGGCTCATGAGAGGAAATGTCATATTTGTATTTGAAATAATCAAATGATCAAACACTCTTAAACTTAGAAACATAGCAAGATTTATGGTACAGAAAGAGGCCATTTGGCCCTTCATGTCCATGCGAGCCAAAAAAGAATTATCCAGTCTAATCCCACCTTCCAGCTCTTGGTCCATAGCCCTGTAGGTTATGGCATCTCAAGTGCATATCCAAGTTTTTTAAAAATACGATGGATATTTTTCTGCCTCTACCACCCTCTCAGGCACTGAGTTTCAGATCCCCATGATCCTCTGTGTGAAAAAATGATTCCTCAACTCCCCTCTAAACCTTCTATCAATTTCTTTAAATCTATGCCCCCTGTTATTGACCTCTCTGCTAATGGAAATGGGTCCTTCCTATCAACTCTATCTAGGCCTCTCATAATTTTATACATCTCAATTAAATCACCCCTCAGCCTCCTCTGTTCCAACAAAAACAACCCCAGCCTGTCCAATCTTTGCTCCTAACTAAAATTTTCTGGGATTCTACTGGGAAATTCAGAGATATTCCCATTTGTGTGGAACACTACTGCTTAATTATTCCTGAAAAAGATTCCTTACCTTACATGAAAATAATGAAATCGGATCTCTTGTTTTTGGTGTACACAGCATCAGCTGCCGTGACATTATTTTCTGTTCATTAGTGGCATACTATGACTTAATCCAATTTACAACACAGCTGGAATATGGAATTGTGAAGAATGTTATGACCGAGGCAGGAGGAGTGTACTGTCTTTCTCTAGTTCCACTTCTCCACAGGTCACAACATATATTTAAATGTGTACCCAGTTACCGCTGTGACCAATTATATACTCTATCTATTTTAGTTTCAGGAAATCCACCAACCAGGTTTCTTTAACAAACAACAAAAGTATTAACTTATTATAAAACAAGACTGAGTCAATAAAGATATAAAGCTTTAACAAACAGTTTGAAATATGACAGTAAATATGTCGATGTTCACTTCTAAATACCCAACACACACACACTGGTTAAAGGAAAAATAAAGATGCTTTGGCTAAAGTACTTGTTAATTATTGAAGAAAAAGGGTAAGATATGTTATGTTCCAGATGGCATACAGTCTAGCGTCTGAGTACACATAGACGGGTCATTGGGATCTTTTCAGAAGATGTTTGTTCAGGAGATGTTGAGAGGAAGTCTTCCAAAAGCTTCTCAGGAAATGCGGCATCAGGTGTTACAGCTATCACACACTGGATTTTTTTGCAGGGTTTCTCAGAGGTGGAGAAAAGATGGGCTGGGTGTTTCTTTCAGCAGGCTACAAACCCAACTGTATTCAAAAATGAAACCCACTCTTGAGCACCTTAAATCTTGACATGTCTCTTCTCTTATAAACAACTCCCATAGTCAGAAGGCACCTATTGTTTACATAGTTGAAGACATGTGACATCCAGTAAATGCTGTTTTAGAACAGAGTCCTTCCAGTGACCCTTTAAAAATAAAAGTCCAGCATCTATGGAATCACTTCAATTCTCCAATGAGTCCATCTCCATCATTCTAAAACGAGTCCTCAAAAAATATTTAAAAAATAGAAGCACTTTCATAACAAGAAATTGAATCAAACTCTGTTGAAATAAACCTAAATTTTTAGTTTGTGAGTGTCAAAAGAGAAGATACTTGCCTCTTGAAAGAGAAATCCAATATTAAAAGCTTAAAAGCACCAGTAAGGCTACTGTTATTCGGATTGTTAAACAGTAGCTTTTGAAGCCAGGACTGATGTGATTGCTGTTACTGTGCTTTTACAGAAAGGTGTCTGTGTCCTGCATGTATTGTTTTTACTGTAAAATCTGGTGCATCAGGCAGGGTGAGTGTTGACTGAATGAAACAATATAATCATATACCTGAAGCATAGACCTATTGGATAAATTAATTCAATATGATGTAATGTAATCAATGCAAGTGATTGCCTCACATCAGCAAAAGTACATTTTCCACCACTTGCACTGTCATTATCGAGCAAATAGTGTGAATCCTTTGTCACTCCCACTGAAGCAATTGTAAAGGTACCGTTTACGAAACATTAAGTACACTGATTATTTTGAGCTGTTCAATAAGCTTTTTGCCTATGTTAAAGTGTACAATTAACTACTCACCTGAGGAGATGAGCACCTCAGTGCTGTGGTGCCCCTATTTGTGTCTGGGTTTAATCGCAGTTTTGTCTGAGACTTCTGTGAAGAGCACAGCGCCAATAATTGGCGGTAGGTCTCCTTGGTGGTCAGTGCAGTGAACAGAGATCTCCTGCAGGAATTATATTGGATATGAGGTAACCTTCTTTGGTCAGTCTGTTTCAGTATAACAGCTAGCAGCTTAAGAGCTGCATCTTTTAAACCTTTGGGCTGATAAACAGATTTTATATTTGACACTTTGCACTTTGACTGTCCACCAGTTGTGATGGGAAAACCACGTTTACACTAATGCCTCCTTCATAAGCTGTACCTGTTATAAGGAGCAAACTTTTTTAAACAAACTGCCAAGTGTCTTGCAGGTGATCAGAGCCTTTTGCCAAATAGCATCCATTAAATAGATGATGAACCATTTAAAGAGGTAGGGCTGTTTAATAGTACATGGTCAGGAACCTGGTGCCAAATTGCGCTCTCATTTTATGGTGAGTGGTGCTGACCATTCCAATTGTGAGGAGCTTCTAGTAGCTGCTGTTCACTTAGCAAGGGCTCAAAATTTTTTTATCCTTTCATGGGATGTGGGCGTCGCTGGCGAGACCAGCATTTGTTGCTCAGCTGTAATTGCCCTTGAACTAGGCCATTTCAGAGGGCGGTTAAGAGTCAACCACATTGCTGTGGGTCTGAAGTCACATGTAGGCCAGACCAAGGTAAGGACAGCAGATTTCCTTCCCTAAAGGACATTAGTGAAACAGATGGGTTTTTACAACAATCGACAATGGTTTCATGGTCACCATTAGCCTAGCTTTTAATTCCTGATTTATTAATTGAACTTAAATAATTTAAATCTCTGTCAATTATCTACTGACCAAATGGTAGCTATCATTCTTGGTGGGAAGGAGTTAGTCACAGAGTCATAGAGTTGTACAGCATAGAAACAGGCCCTTCGGCCCACCGGGTCCATGCCGACCATAATGCCTATTTATACTGATCCCACCTGCCTGCATTAATTCCATATCCCTCTATGCCTTGCCATTCAACTACCTGTCCAGATGACTCTTAAATGTCGCTACTGATCCTGCCTCCACCACCTCCTCAGGCAGCTCATTCCAGATACCCACTATTCTTTGTGTGAAAAATTTACCCCTTTGATCCCCTTTAAACCTCCTCCCTCTCACCTTAAATCTATGCCCTCTAGTTTTAGTCACCCTTACCATGGAAAACAGACTCTGGCTATCTACCCTATCATAATTTTATATACCTCTATCATGTCCCCTCTCAGCCTCCTTTGCTCCAGGGAAAACAGACCCAGCCTATCCAATCTCTGTTTATAACTCAAGCCCTCCAAACCAGGCAACATCCTTGTGAATCTTCTCTGCACCCTCTCTAGCTTGATCACATCTTTCCTGTAGTGCGGCGACCAGAACTGCACACAGTACTCCAAATGCGGCCTAACCAACATTATGTACAACTGTAACATGACGTCCCAACTCTTGTACTCAATGCGTCGGCCGATGAAGGCAAGCATGCCATACACCTTCTTCACCACCCTGTCTACCTGTGTTGCCACTTTCAGGGAACTATGTACTTGCACCCCAAGGTGTCTCTGCTCAAGAACACTCCCCAGGGCCCTGCCATTCACTGTATATGTCCTGCCCTGGTTTAACTTCCCAAAATGCATCACTTCACACTTGTCTGCGTTAAATTCCAATTGCCACTCCGTTGCCCACTTTTCCAGTTGATCTATATCCTGTTGTAACCTTAGACAACCTTCTTCACTGTCCACTATACCACCAATTTTGGTGTCATCTGAAAACTTATTAATCATGCCCCTTACATTCACATCCAAGTCATTAATATATATAACAAACAACAGAGGGCCCAGCACTGATCCCTGCGGCACACACTGGTCACTGGCCTCCAATCTGAAAAACAACCCTCCACTACCACCCTCCGCCTCCTATCACCAAGCCAATTTTGTATCCAATTTGCTAGCTCACCCTGGATCCCATGTGTTCAAACCTTCTGGACCAGCCTACCATGCGGGACCTTGTCAAAAGGCCTTGCTAAAGTCCATGTAGACAACGTCCATCACCCTGCCCTCGTCAATCCTCTTGGTCACCTCCTCGAAAAACTCAATCAAATTCGTGAGTCATGATTTCCCATGCACAAAGCCATGCTAACTATCCCTAATCAGACCATGCCTTTCCAGATGCATGTCTCTCAGCATCTCTTCCAATAACTTTCCCACCACTGATGTAAGGCTCACAGGCCTGTAGTTCCCTGGCTTATTCCTGCTGCCCTTCTTAAATAAAGGCACAACATTAGCTATCCTCCAGTCTTCCGGCACTTCACCCATGGCTAACGATGATACAAAAATCTCTGCCAGGGCCCCAGCAATCTCCTCCCTTGCTTCCCATAGCATCCTAAGATAATTGGTCAGGCTCTGGGGATTTATCCACCTTAATGTGCTTCAAAACCTCCAACACCTATTTTGTAATGTTGATATGCTCCAGGATATCAGTGTTCCCTCCCTTGAACTCACTAGCTTCCATGACCTCCTCCACAGTAAATACTGACGAGAAATATTCATTTCAGACCTTGCCCACTTCCCTGGCTCCACACATAGATTGCCACACTGATCCTTAAGAGGACCTACTGTGTCCCGAGCTACATATGTTTCTTTGGAGTTGGATTGAATGCCTAATGATGGAAAATTGAAATCCATTCAACCCTTTGTGGCAGACTCATTAATCTGCTTCTCAAATGAGGCAGGTCTGCACTATGCCAGGGCACTGTTAGTAATTGACCAGATAGCCCCACTAATGGAAAGGTGGACTTTCAATGAGTTCTGAAATTCTTCCCAGTCAGCTTTAGTTAACACTGTGCACCAATGCCTCAATGGATAGGGTGATCCTGGTTGGATTGCAACAACAAATTTACAAGTGTGCTTTGTGTTATTTTTAGCTGGCAAAACCTGAATAGCACCTGCACACACTTGGGGGTCCCTAAGCCTTGAATTCTTGTCCATTCTGTCTGAAAGGCATTAGGAGAAAGAAAGGGTATATAAACTTCTTAAATGTGCAGGGAAGGAATAAGATAGGGAGAATGATGAAAGCAACCAGAAGATAGCCTAGAAACTTATCAGAGATGCAAAGAGGAAACGTGGGAGGTGGTGGAAAATAAAGGACAATAACAGTGTTCTTTCAAGTATATAAAGAGTAAGGTAAGGGTACATAGGGACTGTTTACTAGTAGTAGTGGAGAGTTGGACTCTGAGAACAGCGAAGTGGTTGATAAACTGAATGGTTATTTGTATCATTGAGGGGGGGGACTATTTCTGAGTTGAGCAGCAGAATAAGGGAGAGAGCAAGCTGGGAACCTTTAGAATCACAAAGGAAGGCACGTTAGGTTCCTGGTTCTGAAAATTTCTATCCAAGAGTAATGTTGGAGTTGGCTGAGGAGTTTGCAAATCCACTCATCCATATCCTTCAAAGGTTACTGAAATGGAATGACCTCTCAATGGATTGTAAAGTAGCAAATGTAAGTCCCATCTTTAAAAATGGGAACAAAGGGTGAATTCTCACATTAAAAACCTTTTTATTATTGTAGGGAAATTTTCAAGGCATTGATGAAGAAAAGCATAAGGAATGAACTGGAAGGATTAGATAGAGCTATCATGGGTTAAGAAGGGGCAGTTGTTTCTGACCGATTTACTGGACTTCTTAGAGGAGGTTACAGATCTGGCAGATGAGGGTGAAGGAGTGGACAATATCTACCTAGATTTCAGAACTGCATTTGTCACTGTCTCACACAACAGTGACTCAGTATGTGCATGCCCATGGGATATATGGCAAAATATTAGATTGGATTGATGGGTGGCTGAAAGGTAGACAGCAAAAAATGGTGTGCGGAGAGGTGTCTGAGTGGTGTTATGACCAAGGTGGGAGAACTTCAGTCCCACTACTCCACAGGTCACAGCATATCAAGAAAGTTTTCCACCTACCAAAGAATAGCCAAATTAGACACACTATTTGTCCCCCAGAATAAAACTTACTAAACCAGGTTTCTTTAATAAATAGTTAATGTTGTTTAGAAAATAAATAATAAGTCTTAAACAATGATGGGATATATATATATATTAAAAACTCCTTATTTCCTTAACCATCATGCACGCACATACGCTAAAAAAAAATGGTTAGCAGGGGAAAAATAATTTTTTGCTTTACAAGGGCTTCCTAGGAATAAAAAAAGAAAAAAGAAAATGACTGAGTTTATCATATACTGGTAGGATATTTTCGGTACAGTCAGGTGCCCCAGAGTCAAATAGTTGAATGCCACTCAAAGTCTTGAAGTGTGATGGGTAGGCATTCAAGGCAATTTGTCTGCAGCAGGCGTCACACTTTGTCTTTCAGCAGGGGTGCAGCAACTAGTCTGCTCAGGACTCACAGCAACAACACAGCAGTAGAAGCTTTCTGCAGGTTGCAGGGTTTCCCAAAACACAGGGATTCTTCAAAAACTGGAGGCAATAAGAATCTGCTACCTCTGACAGGGGTTTCTTCTCTGAGACATAGTCTCTCTCTACGGGCAGAAGTAACTTTTTTTTTTCCTGGGTCTTTTTTTCTCTCCCAAGGCAGATCACAGACACATTTCAAATGCAGGATTTCTTTTCAAAAGATGCAAATCTTCCTTTTACAGAGAGAGGTCTTTTTTTCCAGTCTCGAGGAAGGTCACTGCCAGATTTTAACTGCCTGCTCCTTGTCCAGCTCACCAGTCTTTTCACAATCCAAAAGTGAAACTAACTTCAACAATAAAGTCTTTTGACAATCATAAATCTTGACCTGTCATTCCACTGTTGAGTTGTTTGGAAACAGATGCCTTGCAGTCTGTCTATTTCACTCAGTTTAAACCCACCAAGTTTCAGCAATCAATGTCCACAGATAAAAAGCCTTTCCTCAGTTTTTAAAAACACACAGAATTCTAAGCTTTCAATACAAAATCAAAACTCTTGTAATAGTGGTAAATGCTTGCAAGGACCAGAACTGGGCATCAGTTCAGAATTTTTAAAATGGCCTAGAGGAGGAATATTATCCATAAGGTTGTCAATGACACCAAATTGTTTGCAGTTGCCAATGACACCAACTCATGTGCTATAATCCAAAGGGTGCTTGTTGAGCTTGATCAGTGGATCGAGGTAGCAAATGGAGTTCACTATAAATTAGTGTAAATTTATGACTTGAAGTAAAAGAGCCAGAAGTAATAATCACATATTAAATAGTAATGTGTATATATGAACAGAGAGGAAAGAGATCAGTTAGTTTGGTGTTCACAGACAGCAAGAAATGACCTAAACTGGAGTACAGGGAGCAGCATTATAACATTTGCAGAATATACAAAACATAACGAAATAGTGGATAATGATGAGGATAGTTCTAAACTTCAGGATAACATAGGATGGGCAAAGGCATGACAGACGGAGATCAATGCAGAGAAATCAGAAATGATGCATTAGGAGGACTATTGTAGAAAGACAGTATTTTATAAATGTCATAATTTTGAAAAGTGTAAATTTTTTTTTATTCATTCAGGGATGTGGGTGTCGTTGGCTAGGCCAGCATTTATTGCCCATCCCTAATGGCCCTTGAGAAGGTGGTGGTGCGCTGCTGCCTTGAACTGCTGCAGTCCATTTGGGGTAGGTATACCCAGAGTGCTGTTAGGAAGGGAGTTCCAGGATTTTGACCCAGCGACAGTGAAGGAACGGCAATGTAGTTCCAAGTCAGGATGGTGTGTGACTTGGAGGGGAACTTGCAGATGGTGGTGTTCCCATACATTTGCTGCCCTTGTCCTTTATAGATGGTAGAGGTCGCGGGTTCAGAAGGTGCTGTCTAAGGAGCCTTGGTGCATTGCTGCAGTGCATCTTGTAGATGGTACACACTGGTGCCACTGTGCGTCGGTGGTGGAGGGAGTGAATGTTTGTAGATGGGGTGCCACTCAAGCGGGCTGCTTTGTCCTGGATGGTGTCGAGCTTCCTGAGTGTTATTGGAGCTGCACCCAAGCAGGCAAGTGGAGAGTATTCCATCACACTCCTGACTTGTGCCTTGTAGATGGTGGACAGGCTGTGGGGAGCCAGGGGTGAGTTACTCGCCTCAGGATTCCTAGCCTCTGACCTGCTCTTGTAGCCACGGTATTTATATGGCTTCTCCAGTTCAGTTTCTGGTCAATGGTAGCCCCTAGAATGTTGATAGTGAGGGATTCAGCGATCGTAATGCCATTGAATGTCAAGGGGAGATGGTTAGATTCTCTCTTGTTGGAGGTGGTCATTGCCTGGCACTTGTGTGGCGTGAATGTTAGTTGCCACTTATCAGCCCAAGCCTGGATATTGTCAGGGTCTTGCTGCATTTCTACACTGACTGCTTCAGTATCTGAGGAGTCACAAATGGTGCTGAACATTGTGCAATCATCAGCAAACATCCCCACTTCTGACCTTATGATTGAAGGAAGGTCATTGATCAAGCAGCTGAAGATGGTTGCGCCTAGGACACTACCCTGAGGAACTCCTGCAGTGATGTCCTGGAGCTCAGATGATTGACCTCCAACAACCACAACCATCTTCCTTTGCGCTAGGTATGACTCCAGCCAGCGGAGGGTTTCCGACCTGATTCCCATTGACCTCAGTTTTGCGAGGGCTCCTTGATGCCATACTCCGTCAAATGCTGCCTTGATGTCAAGGGCATTCACTCTCACCTCACCTCTTGAGTTCAGCTCTTTTGTCCATATTTGAACCAAGGCTGTAATGAGGTCAGGAGCTGAGTGGCCCTGGCGGAAACCAAACTGAGCGTCATTGAGCAGGTTATTGCTAAGCAAGTGCCGTTTGATGGCACTGTTGATGACACCTTCCATCACTTTACTGATGATTGAGAGTAGGCTGATGGCGTGGTAATTGGCCGGGTTGGATTTGTCCTGCTTTTTGTGTACAGGACATACCTGGGCAATTTTCCACACTGTGGGGTAGATGCCAGTGTTGTAGCTGTACTGGAACAGCTTGGCCAGGGGCGCGGCATGTTCTGGAGCACAGGTCTTCAGTACTATTGCTGGAATATTGCCAGGGCCCATAGCCTTTGCAGTATCCAGTGCCTTCAGTCGTTTCTTGATATCACGCGGAGTGAATCGAATTGGCTGATGTCTGTCATCTGTGATGCTGGGGACTTCAGGAGGAGGCCGAGATGGATCATCAACTCTGCACTTCTGGCTGAAGGTTGTTGCAAATGCTTCAGCCTTATCTTTTGCACTGATGTGCTGGGCTCCCCCATCATTGAGGATGGGGATATTTGTGGAGCTACCTCCTCCAGTTGGTTGTTTAATTGTCCATCACCATTCACGGCTGGATGTGGCAGGACTGCAGAGCTTAGATCTGATCCGTTGGTTATGGGATCGTTTAGCTCTATCGCATGCTGCTTACGCAGTTTGGCATGCAGATAGTCCTCTGTTGTAACTTCACCAGGTTGACACCTCATTTTGAGGTATGCCTGGTGCTGCTCCTGGCATGCCCTCCTGCACTGTTCATTGAACCTGGGTTGGTCTCCTGGCTTGATCGTAATGGTTGAGAGGGGAATATGCCGGGCCATGAGGTTACAGATTTTGGTTGAGTACAATTCTGCTGCTGCTGCTGATGGCCCACAGCACCTCATGGATGCCCAATTTTCCATTGCTAGATCTGTTTGAAATCTATCCCATTTAGCACGGTGGTAGTGCCACACAACACGATGGACGGTATCCTCAATGTGAATGCGGGACTTCGTCTCCACAAGGACTGTGCGGTGGTCACTCCTACCAATACTGTCATGGACAGAAGCATCTGCGGCAGGCAGATTGGTGAGGAGGACAAGGTCAAGTATATTTTTCCCTCACGTTGGTTCCTTCATCACCTGCCGCAGACCCAGTCTAGTAGCTATGTCCTTTAGGGCTCAGTCAGTAATGGTGCTACCAAGCCAGTCTTGGTGATGGACATTGAAGTCCCCCACCCAGAGTACATTTTGTGCCCTTGCCATCCTCAGTGCTTCCTCCAAGTGATGTTCAACATGGAGGAGTACTGACTCAACAGCTGAGGGGGGGGGGGGCGGTAGGTGGTAATCAGTAGGAGGTTACCTTGCCCATGTTTCTCCTGATGCCATGAGACTTCATGGGGTCTGGAGTCGATGTTGAGGACTCCCAGGGCAACTCCCTCCCTACTGTATACCACTGTGCCACCATCTCTGCTAGATCTGTCCTGCCGGTGGGCCAGGACATACCCAGGGATGGTGATGGCAGTGTCTGGGATGTTGTAAGGTCTGATTCCGTGGGTATGACTGTCAGGCTGTTACTTGACTAGTCTGTGGGACAGCTCTCCCAACTTTGGCACAAGCCCCCAGATGTTAGTAAGGAGGACTTTGCGGGGTCGACAGGGCTGAGTTTGCCATTGTTATTTCCGGTGCCTAGGTCAATGCCGGGTGGTCCGTCCGGTTTCATTCCTTTTTGTTGACTTCGTAGCGGTTAGGTACAACTGAGTGGCTTGCTAGGCCATTTCAGAGGGCATGAAGAGTTAACCACACTGCTGTGGGTCTGGAGTCACATGTAGGCCAGACCAGGTAAGGACAGCAGATTTCCTTCCCTAAAGGACATTAGTATGAGGAGACAAACCTTGGTATCCATGTACACAAATCCTTAAAGCTGGCAAGGCACATTGATAAGGTTGTTGAAAAAGCATAAGGGTTACTTGGGTTTATAAATAGAACAATAGTATATAAGAGCCAGTGCTGCAGCTAAATTATAAAGAGATCACTAGATAGACCTCAGCTGGAGTAATGTGAACAATTCTGGGTATCACACTTTAGAAAAGATGCAAAGTCCTTAGCAAAGGTACAGAAGAGGTTTATCAGGATGTTGCCAGGGATGAGGGACTTCAGTTATGAAGAGCCCAGTATTCTTTGTCAACCTTGTTCACGTAGGAGAATTTTCTCTCTCAGTTTACGTGCCTTCACAAGATTCAGTCCTGTGGGATAGAGATGGAGGCAGGCAGACAAGAGAGGAGATGTTCAGTCCATGAGCACATGGCTTTCTTGACTTCAAAATCTGCTTTTCCAGTTTCAAACTTCTCTAGGTGGCCAGCAGGTGGTCACGTGACTGACTGACTGGTTTGACCAGGTCTTTTCTGTGTGTTGGGGGCAGGGATTGGTTCCCTTTGTTTCCACGTTGTCTGGTACTATGCAAATGTCCTTCCAGTCAGGGTCTTGCAATTTTAAGTTTTATTCATGTTTTATTCAGTCTTGGCAGGTGGGGCAGTTTGCCTGATAGCCACCAACTAAAGGGAAAGATGTTGAAGAGCAAATTTGCAGGGGATTTACAATGAGGTGCAAAAACAACAGCATAGTGATAATGGGACTTAACATGTCATAATATAGACAGGCGTAAAGGGCAGAGAAGAGGAAGAGATTCTGAAGTATGTTCAGGAGACTTTGCTTGATCAGTATGTTTTCAGCGCAAAGAGAAAGGAGACATTGCTGGTTCTAGGGAATTAAGTGGTTAAAGTGGATCAAGTGTTAGGAGTGAAACATTTAGGGAAGAGTGATTATTGTATCATAAGGTTTAAGTTAGCTATGCAAAAGGACGAGGAGCAATCTAAAGTAAAAATACTTAATTGGAGGAGGCCCAATTGAGCTGCAGCACTGGCATCAACCTGCCAATGTGGAAAATTGCCCAGTTATGTCCTGTTCACAAAAAGCAGGACAAATCCAATTCGGCCAATGACCACCCCATCAGCCTACTCTCAATCATCAGGAAAGTGATGAAAGGTGTCGTTGACAGTGATATCAAGCAGCACTTACTCAGCAATACCTGCTCGTCGATGCTTAGTTTGGGGTCCACCAGGGCTACTCAGCTCCAGACCTCATTACAGCTTTGGTCCAAAGATGGACAACAGAGCTGATTTCCAGAGGTGAGGTGAGAATGACTGCCTTTGACATCAAGGCAGCATTTGAAGGATGACAGGTAATCTTATTGAAATATATAAGATCCTGAGGGGACTTGACAGGCTGAATGTTGAAAGGATGTATCCCTTTGTGGGAGAGACTAAAACTAGGGGGCACAGCTTAAAAATAAGGAGTCTCCCATTTAAGATCGAGATGAGGAGAATTTTTTTCTCTGAGGGTTGTGAGTCTGTGGAACTCTCTTCCCTGAAAAGCGGTGGAGACAGTCATTGAATGTTTTTAAGGCAGAGGTAGACAGATTCTTGACAAACAAGGGAGTCAACGGATATGGTGGGTAGGCAGGAAAGTGGAGTTGAGTCCACAAACAGATCAGCCATGATCTTAAAGAATGGTGGAGCAGGCTTGACTGGCCGAATAGCATACTCCTGCTCCTAGATCGTATATTTGTATGTATGTTCGTATGACCAAGTGTAGTATCAAGGAGCCCTGGCAAAATTGAAGGCAATTGGAATCCGGGGAAAGCTCTCCACTGGTTGGAGTCATACCTTGCACAAAGGAAGATGGTTACTGGGGGCCAATCACCTCAACTCCAGGACATTGCTGCAGGAGTTTCTCAGGGTAATGTCCTAGGCCCAACCATCTTCAGCTATTTCATCAATGACCTTCCCTCCATCATAAGGTTAGAAGTGGGGATATTCACTGATGATTGCACAGTGTTCTGTGCCATTTGTGAGTCCTCAGATACTGAAGCAGTCCATGTCTGCATACAACAAGACCTGGGCAATGTTCAGGCTTGGCCTGATAAATGGCAAGTAACATTCATGCCACACAAGTGCCAGGCAATGACTATATCCAACAAGAAAGAATCTAACCATCTTCTTTTGACGTTCAGTGGCATTACTATTGCTAATTCCCACACCATCAACATCCTGGGGGTCACCATTGACCAGAAACTTAACTGTGCCAAACCTATAAATACAATGGCTATGAGAGCAGGTCAGAGGCTGGGGAATCTGTGGCGAGGAACTCTCCTCCTGACTTCCCAAAGCCTATCCCCAATCTACAAGGCACAAATCAGGAGTGTGATGTAATATTCTCCACTTGCCTGGATGAGTGCGGCTCCAATAACACTCTAGAAGATCGACACCATCCAGGACAAAACCGCTTGCTTGATTGGCACCTCATCTGCCACCTTCAACACTCACTCCCTCAACCACCGACGCACAGTGGCAGCGCTGTGTACCATCTACAAGATGCACTGCAGCAACTTAGCAAGCGCCCTTTGACCTTTACCACCTAGAGGGACAAGGGCAGTAGATGCATGGGAAACCACCACCTGCAAGTTTCCATCCAAGCCACACACTATCCTGACTTGGAAATATATCGCTTTCCTTTCCTGGGTCAGAAACCTGGAAGTTCATCCCGAACAACACTATGGGCGTACCTACACCAGATGGACATCAGCAGTTCAAGAAGGCAGCTCACCACCACCTTGTCTTGGGCTATTAGGGTTGGGAAACAAATGCTGGCCTTGCCAGCAACATTCACATGAATGACTAAAAACAAAATAATTTAGTACTCAATCCTGCCTGTTTTTGAGCCTTTTCTCCATTATTGCCATAACATCATATTCCCATGTGGCTATCTGCACCTGCAGATCACCAATCTTATTTATGACACTTTGTGCATTTACATACATGCACTGTAAACCTAATTTAAACTTTATTGCGTTACCTTTTACTGTGACACCACCTAATACCTCACTCTTTCTTACTCAAGTGCCAGCTGTCTCTCCCAAACCTTTGTGCAGCTTGTGGCTCCTTTCTAGTGGTACATCCTGGTTCCTAATTCTGTGCAAGTTAGTTTAAACCCACCCCCCACTAATCGCATTAGTAAACAGGACCTCAAAGATATTGGCCCAGCTCTGTTGAGGTGCAACCTGCCCAGCCCATATAGGTCTCACCTCCCCTAGAACTGGTTCCAGTGTCCAACGAACCTAAACCCCTCCCTCCTGCACCATCTCTCCACCCACGCATTCAGCTGGACCTATTTCTATACTCACTAGTGCGTGGCACTGAGAGCAATCCAGAGATTTCTACCTTTTGAGATCCTGCTTGCTAGTCTCCTTCATAGCTCCCAAAGACATACCCACAAGATGTGTGCACTTTACAATTGATCGATTGCTGTCAAGGTTATGTAGGCAAATGCAAAAATCAAATTGTGTACAGAGTGGGTACAGAATTTAAGGTAAGGTTAAGTAGCAGTTAATGGTTTTGCTCGTGCTGATTAATCTGGGGAATGGGTCCAGAAATCGTAGGGATTGGGGGAGATCAATGGCTAGGAGTACAGATAATTTGAACAAGTGCAGGCAGAGAAAAGGGGCCAATGTTGGGTGATTGGGGGTCTTAAGCAGGAAAGATTGGATGTTGGTCTCGGGAGCGGGAGAAATTGGGGATGGGGAGCGGTTGAGATTGGGGGTGGGGAGTGGTTGAGATTGGAAGTCGGAAGCCATTGAAATTGAGCCTTGGAGCAGGGAGCAGGACAGATTGGGAAGAGGGGTGATTAGGGGTCGTGACTGGGAGCAGCGGAGTGTGGGAGAATTCAGGAGGAGCAGAGATTGGGGGTTGGGGTTGGGAGCAGGTGAAATTGTGCTCCAGAACTTGTTGCACCCTTAGTCAAGCTGTTCCAGTACAGCTACAACACTGGCATCTACCTGGCAATGTGGAAAATTGCCCAGGTATGTCCTGTACACAAAAAGCAGGACAAGTCCAACCTGGCCAATTACTGCCCCATCAGCCTACTGTCAATCAGTAAAGTGATGGAAGGTGTCGTAGGCATGGTCATCAAGCGGCACTTGATTAGCAATAACCTGCTCACCGACGCTCAGTTTGGGTTCTGCCAGGGCCACTCAGCTCCTGACCTCATTACAGCCATGGTTGAAGCATGGACAAAAGAGCTGAACTCAGGAGGTGAGGTGAGAGTGACTGCCCTTGACATCAAGGCAGCATTTGACAGAGTATGGCATCAAGGAGCCTTGGCAAAACTGGAGTCATTGGGAATCGGGCAAACACTCTGCTGGTTGGAGTCATACCTAGTGCAAAGGAAGATGGTTGTGGTTGTTGGAGGTCAATCATAGCTCCAGGACATCACTGCAGGAGTTTCTCAGGGTAGTGTCCTAGGCCCAACCATCTTCAGCTGCTTCATCAATGACCTTCCTTCAATCCTAAGGTCAGAGGTGGAAATGTTTGCTGATGACTGCACAATGTTCAGTACCATTCGCTACTCCTCATACTGAAGCAATCCGTGTAGAAATGCAGCAAGACTTGATCAATATCCAGACTTAGGCTGATAAGCAGCAAGTAACATTCGTGCCACAGAAGTGCCAGGTAATGACCATCTCCAACAAGAAATAATTTAACCATCTCCCCTTGACATTCAATGGCATTACCATCACTGAATCCCACACTATCAACATCCTAGGGGCTATCATTGACCAGAAACTGAACTGGACTAGCCATTTAATACCATAGCTACAAGAGCAGGTCAGAGGCTAGGAATCCTGCGGTGAGTAACTCACCTCCTGACTCCCCAAAGTCTGTACACCATCTACAAGGCATAAGTCAGGAGTGTGATGGAATACTCTCCACTTGCTTGGATGGGTGCAACTCCAACAACACTCAAGAAGCTCGACACCATCCATAACAAAGCTTCCCACTTGAATGGCACCCCATTCACAAACATTCACTCCTTCCACCACCTCGCACAGTGACACCAGTGTATACCATCTACAAGATGCACTGCAGCAATGCACAAAGGCTCGTTAGACAGCAACTTCCAAACCCATGACCTCTACCAACTAGAAGGACAAGGGCAGCAGTTGCATGGGAATATCACCTACCTGCAAGTTCCCCTCCAAGTCACACACCATCCTGACTTGGAACTATATCGCCGTTCCCTCACTGTCTCTGGGTCAAAACCCTGGAACTCCCTTCCTAACAGCATTGTATGTATACCTACCCCACATGGACTGCAGCAATTCAAGAAGGTGGCTCCCCACCACCTCCACAAGGGCAATTAGGGAAGGGCAATAAATGCTGTCCGAGCCAGCAATGCCCACATCTCATGAATGAATAAAAATTAAATTAAGGGTCGACTTTGGGAGAAGGGGAGATTGGGGGTTGGGGCTGGGAGCGGGGGAGATTGGGGGTCAGAAGCAGGGGTGTTTGGAAGTTGGGGCTGGTGGAGATCAGGGGTTATGCTGGGGAAATTGAAGATTGTAGCTCAGGGCCAGGAGTGGGAGCGATTGGTGATCGGGTAGGGTCCAGGGCCAGGCGCAGTTGGGATTGGGAGTGGGGTAGAAGGGGTCCGGCAGCATGTGAGATTGTGGGTAGGTGCTGGGAATGGGTGATTTGGAGTCTTGGCTGGATGAGATCAGTGGCCAGGAAATTGGGGATCAGTGTCGGGCAGTTATGGTGGCAATAGTGGAGCAGCAGCAACTGGTATATTTAATGTGCGGCCTAGTGGAGCACTCCTGTTTCTCCCGGATCCACATTCAGGTAAGTTAGTTACTTTCATGGTTGGGCCTAGCAGGCGCTTCCTAGGCCTGGTTTCCTTGAATGTCCTGGTGCTTGCTGCCTCAAGAAAACCAAATCTTGGAGGTGTAGGCTCAAACAGGCATTGTACCCCTTATTTGCATATCCAAAGTGCCTAATGCCATTTTCAGGGTGAGCAAAGGGCACATATTTTCAGCCCTTACCCAATATGGTGGGGGCGCATTTCCAGGTGGAAATGAGTGCACACTTCCTGCCTGCCACAATGGGCCTCAGTAGTCCGAGAATGCCTGATTTCTAGGCCAGCATCTCCAACAATACAGTACTCCATCATTACTGTTCAGGAATTTGAGCCTTGATATGTGCTTAAATCCCTGGAGTGGGCCTTGAACCCACAAACCTTTGACTGATAGGGCTATTTCTTGTGACAAATCTCTTGCCTATTAGTCCTAAACGTAGAGAGTTATTATGGTTCACATGTTGGATGTATCAGAACAATGTACATCCTAAGTTTCTAACTGTTACATTAATAAAGTAGTATTTTCTTCGCTGCCTTGCTGTCATCTTTTAATTCAGTGAGCAGGTTGTCTTATGAGGAAAGGTTGGACAGACTGGGCTTGTTTTCACTAGAGTTTAGAAGAGTGAGGGGAGACTTGATTGAAATTCATAAGATCCTGACTGGTCTTGATAAGGTGGATGTGGAAAGGATGTTTCCTCTTGTGGATGAGTCCAGAAGTAGGGGTACTTTTTTAAAATTAGGGGTCACCCTTTTAGGACAGAGATGTGGAGAAATTTTCTTCTGAGGATTGTGCGACTTTGGAACTCTCTGCTTCAGAAGGTGGCGGAAGGGGGGTAATTGAATAATTTTAAGGCGGAGGTAGATAGATTCTTGCTAGGCAAAGGAATCCGAGATTATCGAGGGTAGATGGGAGTGTGGAATTTGAGGCACAAACAGATCAGCCATGATCTTATTGAATGGGGGAGCAGGCTAGAGGGGCAGAGTGGCCTGCTTCTGCTCCTAATTCATATGCTCGAAATTTTTCTTACATTGTGACTCCCTGATGATGTTGTCCACTCTATTTCATTTTCCACTGCCAACCTATTTGTTAATTGACCCCACCTAATATAAATTGTATTCGACATGCAACTGTAGTCTTTTTGCGGCTTTCTGTCACTCTGCTGTTCAGTGGCCTTTGCTGATTGGAATGAAGTGTATGCCTCAGTTGTTGAGACTTTTCTGCAGCAGAAGCAGAAGGAAGAGGGATTATTGGCTATCCCTCGTGAGTCTGAAGTTGATGATGAGGCCAATTCAGGATGTACAGATTTTGTGGCACGTAGGACATTTGTTGTCATGTGGGACGTCTGGTCATGTATTATTAGTTCGGGTCATGGCTTGTTCTTTTCGCTGCTCTCGCTTTTCCTCTTCATTTTGTCCTTCCAGAAGAAAGTATAGCCGATTCGGTGTTCCTTGAACTGCCCGTCTCCAACTCGCCAGGTCTCACTCAGAGCAGAAATGTCAATGTCATATGGCTGGATTAATCTCGGGCGACAAATGCAGTGCGATGTTCCGGGCGTTCACTCACAGGCGTGTCCATTAGGGTCTTGATGTTCCATTTCCCAAACTTTCCTACTTGTGTCTTTTGTGTGTTTCTCCTGCAGAAGGTGATCCCTCTGGATGCAGCTATCTAGTCGGGAGAGGTGAGGCAGAGCTATGTTTAGGGTACCCTTTCTAGCCCCCTCCCCAGAAAGGGGTGAGCACAGTGGATCCTAAAGCGGACAGCTCAGTTGCAGTTACAGCTGCTGAAAGGCACCCCTGCCTCATCCAAGTGCTAGACGACCATCTTGTAACTGTTTCCTCTGTGCCAGATCATGACTAGAAGCTTCCAGACGACACAATCCTGCTCCTGTCACCATTTGCTGGTGGCCTAAGGGTTCGGAGGATGTGCTCAGAAAGGAAGACGCCATTGTGTGTCATCTTTAAACGTGGAGAAACCGTTGCACGCCAGCTTCCACACGTATCTTGACAGAACAACACCTTGATTCAATGGCAAGGAAACCACGGCGATTGAGGAGTTTCATTCTGCTGCAGCCTTCTTCCACCCAAACAGCCAATGAGACATATCAGATGGCATGTCTTCCTCTACCTGTTCTACCTTTTGAGGACTTTTTTGCCAGAGCCCATGTGCTGAGTATTTCTGGGTTTCCTAATAGGACTACACGGGAACCAAAGCAGCCCAGGACACCGTACTTCACCCCGTTTTAATCGACCCTTTCTTAATTAGTGCCCAGGTTTAGCAGCAAGGACGAGGGGTGGACTTTGGAACAGATCATTTAAAGACCAAGCCACAATGGTTTGGTTTTGATGGCCCAGCCAAATGCTATTGGTGTCATCTGAGTAATATCTGCTAAAAGCTGAATAATTATGTGGAATCATTGTCCCCAGACAGCAAGGATGTTGGTTGCAGTCGGGCTGCATAATTATGATTACTTCACGGAAGAATGCATGTTCCTAGGTAAAGAAGAGGAAGGCCATTCTTACAGCTTAGAGCTTACAGTCCCCCCCAAACACAGCAGTGCCCATTCCCTAATTCAGTGTTCCTGGTGAACAATGGCAAGTGCAAGGAGAACTGGTTGGGAAATTGTGGGCCCCCAACCACTGTCTCCCCATCCAATTAAGCTTGATCAACTGAGCTTATTAGGGGAATTTCCAGGCTTAGTTCCCAGAAATGCCATCAGGCAGTGAGAGAGTGAATGGAAGGAGCCATCTCCCCATGCCAAACCCTGGAAATCAATTTTCCTTGCTTCTTAACGGGGGTAGAAATCTGGTTTGGAGCAGAATTAAGGTGAAATTTGAGGGCTCGGGCCTCTTCGTTGCTTGGCTGTGCTCAGATGGGCCTTTTGTTTAGGTGAAATTACTATATTCAGGAGGGAGGTTTGATGATCACAATCTCACAGCCCCTGAAATGCACAGACATGCTGATAGGCCTCTTAAATCCCAAAAGAAGAAACATATTTGACTTCATTTTGTGAACAGTGAGTGTAAAATGGTTTTGAAGAATTCTTTTATTTCCTCCTGAGCATGCCTTCATTAACCTTGTTCATATGTAGATGCTGAGATGATTAGACTTCTTTCCACATGTGTGTGATTATCAAACTGAACTGCTGAACTAATCTCATTAACGCGGAGGCTGAGTTGCACTACTGCTTCACTCTCCCATTTGGCTCTGACTGCTAAGCTTTCAAAAGAGTTCAGGCGTACTGTGATATTTGATTTGATATGACTTGTATGGCTTGTTGTGGTCTGTGCTGTTGGAACTCAGTAAAGTTTACCCATTTGGCCAATTTGATCTCTTTTTAGTGCTGCAATGACAATGAAAGCAATGTACTAGCTGCAAGCAAAGTGGCCTTTTGGCACAACCCACTGAGCCAGCAGTGGGAGGATCTGTAACAACCCCCTCCCCTCCCAAACTCAGTCAGTGGGAATTGAGGCATTATGAAAAGTGGCATCATCTGAGAAACATTCCAACAGTAACGACACTTCAAAAGTACTTCATTGGCTGTTAAGTGTTTGAGACATCCCGAGGTCATGAAAGGTACCATTTAAATGTAAGTTCTTTCTTGTGCTTTCTATTGGCTATGAGACACTTTGAGGTCATGAATAGTGCTTTATAAATGCAAATCTATCTTTCCATAATCTACAAATAGAAACAACAAAGAGGTCAAAGAAAGAAAGGGAAAAAAATCACGTTAGAAAAATAATCTTATCAAGGCTAATGTGAAGGCATTCAAAAGTGAGTATGCCAAGATAATTATAAGAAAACAGTAGAGTTGCTTAATTAATACAAAGCTTCAGTATTTGCAAAGGAGAGTATAGGAAATCTTCTTCAAGGGTTGTGGATACGCAGGTAGAAGGCAAGCCAATACATAGACCGATTAGAAAAGAAATAGTTAAGACGCTGAGAGCACGGAGAGGTACTAAATATCCAGGTAAGATATCTTGCACCCTAAAATATTGAAGGGAGTCAGCAATGGGATTTACTGTCATTTTTCAGAAATGAATTTATAAGTGAATAGTGCCAGGGTACTGCAGGTGGCACATCTCACCCACCCCTTGTTCAACAAAAAGGAAAGGAAAACTATCAACCAGTTAACCTTGTGTCATAAATTTGAAATTAGGGACAAATTAAATGAATAATCAAAAGGGCACAGATTGATCAGAGACAATTAACATGGAGTTGCGAAGTGTAATTTATGTAGGCAAAGAGTGGCTGCAGTTCATATGAACTTCCAGAAAACACGATAAAGTACTGAATAAGGAATTGACTAAGGTTATTTGGGCCCATGCCATAAGGGGAAAATAATGGCGTTGGAGGAGAGATGGCTGAAAGACAGACAGCAAAGGGTGAATGGAAATTTCACATGCTGGCAGAAGCTAACCCAGGAATTAGTGTTGGAACCAGTTCCATACAAATATGTCAATAATTTAGGGAGAATTTTATGCTTTCCACTGCGGCAGGGTGGGGGTTCTTTCCTGCCCCCGCTACCAATTGAGGCCCTTAACTGGGCAATTAATCCCCAATTAAGGGCCTCATCCCACCACCTCTGCAATTAGCTGTGCAGTGGGCGACCCTGTCATTTCAAGAGAAGCATGGTATGAAAAACCGTGTGGGCTGCTTCCTTGCTCGGGTGGAGCGTGGAGGTCCCTTGTTAAAAGGCACATAGTGCCTGAACAAGGGAACTGGCATTGGGAAGGAGGGGGGTGCGCTGAGAGCCACCCCCCTGCCCTTGCTTGTGAATCTCCTACAGCCCCCCTCCCCTGCGACCCCCACCCTGCAAGACACCTCCTTCAGTAGCACTGCTCAGAGAAAGAGCTGCCCGTCTCTGATAGGCTGGCAGCTCTCCAAAGGCGGGGCTTCCAGCAATGTGGTCCTTGATCCTGTGGAAAGCCCGCCGCTGTCCACTTAAGTGCATGATTGGCACTAGAATCAGCAGGCCTTCTGGAGAAGAGGTGACACGGGATTCTTGGCGTTACTTTTACCATACGTCAAGACCCTCATTGCCAACATAAAATCCCAGCTAGAGTTGGACATAAACAGCTACAACAATAACTTGCGTTGTGCTGACCATAGAGGTGCCTAGGCCTTGAACACCACATGAAAGCTCAATAAAAATTTATAAAGGGGGCTAATTTATAATTGATGACGCGCTAGTTGCAAGGAAGTACCATATTTTGCAGCTACATTTGCATCCAACGTGGCAAGGGAACCTACTTTAAAAAAAAAACATTTTCAACATATGGGTATTGCTGGTAAAGGCCAGCATTTACTGTCCATCCTTCGTTGCCCTTTGATTCTGGTGTAACTATCTACTTGTCCTGCTGTAGTCTGTGTGGTGAAGATACTCCCTCAGTACAGTTAGGTAGAGAGCTCCAGGATTTTGACCCAGTGACAATTCAGTGAGTGTTTCGCTATTTACCTGCTATGCTCATAAAAGAACCAATTGGACAGGACACACACACACACACACACACACACACACACACACACGGTTCACACACACGGTTCACACACACACACACACACGGTTCACACACACACACACACACACACACACGGTTCACACACACACGCACGAAGTTTACACACACGCACGAGGTTCACACACACACACACACACACACACACATGCACGAGGTTCACACACACACGCACGAGGTTCACACACACACGCACGAGGTTCACACACACACGCACGAGGTTCACACAAACAAATAGGTTACAGCATGCGGAAGGATAGATGGTTGGATTAGAGTCCGGGCAATGAAAAGGAGTATACAGTATGTAGAGTTTGGTGACTCGGTTGTCATCTGGCTGAAGTTGGTGGTCCTGAGGCTTCCAGCTTGTAGATGTGGCCAGCAGATTTGGTCATCCTCCTGGAAAACAGCGATGCAGATGTGTTTCTTCACAGGGTCTCTGTCTGCCACAGTGATGCATAGGTGGTTACGGCCAGCAGGCAGGGTTCAAAACTTGCCAGGTGGACTGGGGAGAGAGAGAGAAAAGAGAGGGACCTCCACTTGGGTCTCTTCTGATCAGTGTCAGTGCTTGTCTGCTGCAGAGAGAAAAAAGCCAGCTTAAAACACACAGATATTGGGCCTGTCACAAGAGGGCTCAATATATATTTCCTATTGTAACTTAATTAGTTCATGTCTAGGAATTCCCTTCTCTCCATCAGTGTCACATTGTTCAAGTGTTTACCTTTGAGTGGTCCGACTCCACCAGTTTGATGTCCCAAGATTGCTTTTAATGACTTTTTAATGGAGACTGGCCAGGTGAGGCACTCCAAACTTCTCAAGCCACTGTTCTGGAAGGGCTAGCCAAACTCCCTCTCAATGCAGTGGAATGCAAGGGATTTTGATTCAAATTCCAGTGGCCATTTTAGCTGCAGATAGTCACCTTTTAAAAAATTTACTTCAGGTTTCCAGCTGATGGATTAAAAAAAAATCATCATTTGGTGCAGCATGTGTTTGTGACAGCCTGGTTTGGTGTTTCAGTAAGTTTTCAGACACGAGAAGGGGAATCCCAATTTATCATTGTGAGATCACCGCTAAGTATGGAGATTTAAATATTTATCTCATTGAGAAAGAAGATTTGAAAGGCGGACAGTAGTTATTGACCATTTTAAAGGTGCAGATTACTAATACACATAAAGTGCCCAGGTTTATCTTAATAACACTGGTACAATTAAGTTTACAAAGGTGACGTCAATTTATTAAAGACATTAGTTGCTTGCATGCTGTATTTTCAGTAAAGAATCACAGCCATTAAAAGCCAAACATGTTAGCACAACCTTTTACTTCTAATACAAATTTGTAAATAAAATTCGTGAATTTTAGCAATTTGAAACCACAGATGGTGACTATGGTTAAATGACTGCTGTAGATTGATTAATTCTCTACAATGTGTTCATCCTGACCTCAACGTAACAGAATTCATGAATTTTTTGCATAAATTATTTATTTTCTGGAAATAAACTCTACAATAATAAACACTATCTAAAAATAAAGTCAGTTGTTTAGATCTAATGTTGCTGGAGATTTTGATGCTTGGCATGGAGCATACTCGAGAATTATCGATAAATAATGTCAATAATCTGGTGGTGTTTCTGGGTCACATATTTCTTTTTTTATTGAATGATCTGGTGGGTTGGGTTGGGATTTCTGAGCATTTGTACCAAAATCATGTACCTGCTCTTTATAAATGGATTCATGATGTGGTGACGTGAAATACCGAGGGATTCTTTCTTCAAGGTGAACTGTTTGAAAGGTGATTCCATTTGTACTCAGATTGTCCAAAAGTGATGGATTACCTTTCATAGAATCATAGAGCACAGAAGGAAGTCAATCAGCCCATCATGTCTGTTTAATTGTATAACTAGTTTTTATACAGAAAAATTACTTGTTTTATGGGGAGTCTGTGAATTTTTTAAATGTGGGAGTGAGTCCTCAGAAACAAAATGGTTGAGGACCAGGCATAATCATAGGGGTTATTTAATTTTTACCTTTGTTGTCATAGCCAGGATGATTATAAAGTTCTACATAAACTTTAATAACTTTGGATGTACACATGATGGAAACTTTTTTATCCAATTGTTAATTGAGTTCCTGTGTGGTGCATTTTTCCTGTAATGAGCAGCTGTTATGGACTTCAGTTCTACCAGCCATCGCACACAGTTCACCTTTACTTTTTCTGTCATCATTTTCAGGCAGGAGAACATTAGCAGAGCATTAACAACAGCATTAACATTAAAAAAAAAACTTTATGAATTGTGCTTTCATATGCCATTTACAGTTTGCTTCTCTCATGTAGGTCCAAAGTTTAAAGTTGCACGAGGACTTTGTAAACATCCTGTATTAAATGTGGAGCTCAATTCTATCTTGTTCAAAAAATCTACTTGCATCTGGTAAAGGAAAAGGGAATGCAAGCACTAGGTCCCAGTGGCAGAAGAGAGTGGGTGTGTGTCTGGGCAGGATACCTGGTTTTTGTGTTGCAGCTGAACTTTAGACACTGAATCCAATGACAGACTTTTACTTCAGGGCAGCTGATATTGTATGAGTGTTGGGCTCTGTCTCTGGGATCCCATAAAACAGAAAGACAAGGAGAGAGTGGCATCAAGTCAGTGAGAGGGGTCAGGACACAGAGAGAAAGAATGAAAGGGAGTTTAATCTACTTGCACCCTCCCTCTCCCTCAGGCAAAGAAAATGCGTTGCTGAGTGAGAGAGAGTATGCGAATGAATATGAGAGTGAGAGTGCGGAAATAAGTGAGTGTGAAAGAATAAGTAAATATGAGAGCAAAAGCAATGAGGTGCCAAGTGAGGGGAAGGTATGACTGAGTGAATCAGTGAATAAGAGAGTGAGAATAAGTGTGAATGAATAAATGATTGATAAAAGACTGAATAAGAGAATGAGAGAGTGAAGTTGACGGAGGGGATTTGTATATAAGAGTTAAGGGATGAATGAGAGGATGTGTTACTAAATGTAAGTGAGTGAATGTAAGAGTGACCAAGTGAGTGAGAGAGAATTTGAGTGAGTAAATAAAAGGGAGTGTGAGTATGTAAGTCAGTGAGTGAGTGAGTATGTATGAACATCAGAGAGTGCATTCAGTTAGTGAGTGAATGATAATAGCTATAATTAAGGCACATGCAGCAGCCTGCAGCAGGCTCTGATCTCAACGCTTGCCTTCTCACTCACCCCAGCAACCCATCTTCAGAGGCTGAAGTGGCAGAACAAGGAGAAAAAATTCAGCTCTTATGAACTGTAAGTACAACTCAACTACTCAGATATTACACTTCATAAAAGCATGAAAGTCTTGTTCGAGTTGTCATATAGCTTTATACTGAAATAACTTTGGAATTTCAAAAGTGTTACGATCAGGTGACGAGTCGTCAAAAGACTCCCCTCTTGTCCCCCTCCTTCTTTGACTGCGACAGGGTTTATTTCTTTTAAACAGTGCATATGGTTACCAATTCAATGAATGTTTAATCATTTATGTGCTATGATCATAAAAGAATCAGTTGGACAGTTTTTCTTCAGTTTAAACAAGAAAGAGGTTAGTTTTATTTTACTTAAAAACAAAACCCGATCTCAGTAAAATAATAAACTATGCTCAGCTTTCACACACACACAAGAATCGTGCACACAAATAAGTTAGAGTGGAGAAGAATAGATTAGTTTTATTAGAGTCCGGAACAATAAAAAAGGATATACAGTCTGTGGAGTCTGGTAATTCAGTGGTATTCCGGATGAACTCAGCTGTCCTGATGTTTTTGGCTGGTAGGTTTTTCTTGGAGTGTTAATGTTCCAAGATTGCCTTTAATGTCCTGTTAATGAAGGCAGGGCAGGTAGCCCATTCAAATTTCTCAGGCCATTGTTCTGTTTGGAGTTTAGCAGACATACGTTTCCACCTCAACAATTGGAATGTAGGGTATTTAGATGCAAATTGCAGTGGCCATTTTAGCTGCAGTTCTTTGCCTCCTGTTTTCTTTACAGTTTAATTCAGGTTTTTAACTGATGAATTAAAAAAATCATCATGCGACATAGCACATGTTCATGTTTAATAATTGTTCATTGTCATTTACCCTTTTGCTTAACATTTTGCAACTTTTTGTATGATCTATTGCAAACACATCTTAGGATCATACGTGTGCAGACTTGACACCAGATGAAATAGATCATATTTAGTAACATCATCTAGTAAAATATAGCCCCAAACTGAAACTATGCCCCCAAGGTAAGCACAAACACTGCCCCTGGCTCCTGCTACTATCTGCAACTTTAGATACCTTTTGAGTGTTGCATGTGTATTTGAGCAGGTGGCTACGTTAGGCACTGTACAGTATGTTCCTGAGATTGCAATACTTTTGCATGATAGAAACTGAAATTATTTGGAGTCCCTTTAAATTGTTACACAAACTATTGAACACCATTTTTGTATGGTTGTAATTTCATGTAAGTTTAGGACAGTAGAATAACATAGCACTGGGTCAACAAGCAATAAATTTTTAAGCGATTTAGAACTATAATCACACTTTCCTGCTCTTGGTCCATAGCCCTGCAGGCTACAGAAGTTCGAGTGCATATCCAGGTGTTTTTTAAATGCAACAAGAGTTGTTACTTCTACCATCCTTTCGGGAAGTGAGTTCCAGAATCCCACCAGTCTCTGAAGAACCAAATTTCTCTCCAACCCCAGTTGAATCATTTTGTCAATTACATTAAATCTATACTGTCTGGTTGTTAACCTCTCATGCGAAGGGAAATAGGTCCTTCCTTTCCACTTTGTAGGTCCTGCATAATTTTGGACACACCAATTAAATTTACAAAAAAACAACCCCAGCCTATCCAAAACCAAAATACTGTGGATGCTGGAAATCCCAAAAAAAACAGAACAGTTCTGATGAAAGGTCATCAACCTGAAACGTTAACTCTGTTTCTCGCTCCACAGATGCTGCCTGACCTGCTGAGTATTCCCAGCCTATCCAATATTTACCCATGGCTAAAATTCTCCATTCCTGGCAACATCTTTGTAAAATCTCCTTTGTACTCTCTCTAGTGTGATCAGATCCTTCCTGTAATGTGACCAGAACATATGCAGTAATCTAGCTGAGACCTAACTAGTGGTTTATACTGTTCTAACATAACCTCCCTGATTTTATATCCTGTGTCATGGCTTTGTTTTTTCCAAAATATACTTTATTCATAAAAATCTGTTATAAAAAAAAAAATGCATTACAAAACAGTTCAAAACAGAACAAAACTGATATTCCAAAGAGTGCAAAGGAAAACCATTTTCTTCGATACAGGAATGAGTTGCCTCACAACCCTTCCGTTCCATTTTACATGCCACGTACATTTTACAGCAAACCCATATTTGGTGTATACAGCCTGAGGGGTTTTCCATGGGTCTAGCCCCTCAGTTCACTTTGGTGGGAGGACCTTACACAGTGGTCTTTCCCCATTGAGCCTTCGCAGCGGCTGCCCCAAACTTTAGTGCATCCCTCAGCACATAGTCGTGGACCTTGGAATGTGCCAGTCTGCAACATTCGGTCATGGACAACTCTTTGTGCCAGAAGACCAGCAAATTTCGGGCAGACCAAATAGCAGCTTTCACCGAATTGATGGTCCTCCAGCAGCAGTTGATGTTTATCCAGGTGTGCATCCCTGGGAACAGCCCGTAGAGCACAGATTACTGTGTTACAGAGCTGCTTGGGATGAACCTCGACAAAAACCACTGCATCTCTTTCCACGCCTACTTTGCAAAGACACATTCCAGAAGGAGGTGGGTAACTGTCTCTTCCCCACCGCAGCCACCTCAAGGGCAACATGTGGAGGGGGTGAGACTCCAGGCATGCAGGAAGGATCTGATGGGGAGGGCCCTTCTCACCACCAGTCAAGCTACGTTTTGGTGCTTGTTTGAAAGTTCTGGTGATGAGGCATTCTGCCAAATGACTTTGGCAGGCTGCTTAGGGAACCATCCGACAGGATCCACCATCTCCTTTTCCCATAGGGCCTTGAGGACATTCCTTGCAGACCTCTGCCTGATGGATTGGTGGTCAATAAAGGAAAGCATCCCATATGCCTTTTTAACCACCTTATCTGCCTGAATTGCTCTATTCATGGATCTGTAAGCATGCACAACAAGGTCACTCTTCCTCTACATTTCTCTGAATCCTAACATTAATTGTGCATTCCCTTGCCTTGTTTTGCCCTCCTCAAATGCATTACCTCACATGTCTCCATATTGAATTCCATTTCCATTTTTCTGCCCATCTGACCAGTCCATTGATATCTTCCTGAGGTCAACAGCTTTCTTCTTCTCTATCAACCACAGAGCCAATTTTCACATAATCTGCAAACATCTTAATCATGCATTTACATTTAAGTCAAAATTATTGATATATACCACAAACAACAATGGACCTAGTACTGGACCCTGTAGAACCCCACTGGAAACAGTCTTCCAGTCACATAAACATCCATTAACCATTATCCTTTTGCTTTCTGCTACTGAGCCAATTTTGGATCTAACTTGTCATTTTCTCTTGGACCCCATAAGTGTTTGATTTTCCAAGAAGTCTGTCATGTGGGACCTTTTTCAAAATCCTTGCTAAAATCCAAGTAGACTGACATCAAACGTGCTACCCTTATTGACCCTCCTGTTACCACCTCAGAAAATTCAATCAAGCTCGTCAGACATGACTTTCCCTTAAATAATCCATGCTGACTGCCCTTAATTTATCTGTGCTTTTCTAAATGACAATTTATACTGAATCTCAGAATTCTTTCCAATAATTTTCCCATTACCGAGGTTAGGCTGACTGGCCAGTGTTATGATCAGGTGAGAAAGGGTCGAAGGGCTCCCCTTCTGTCCCTCTCCTTGTTTTACCACAACAGGTTTATTTCTTTTTTAAATGAATATACTTGCCAATTTATTGAGTATTTAACTGTTGACGCGCCATGGTCATACAAAGAGCCAATCGAACAGGTTTTCTCATTTAACAAAGCAAGAGATTGGCTTTATTGTACTTAAATGGATATACGTCGAATGATAAAATAAACTCCAACTTTCTCTCACACACACACACACACACGCTTTACAGAATGGGGAAGGATAGATTGGTTGAATTGGAGTCCAGAGAAATAAAAGGGGTGTACCGTCTGTGGAGATTGGTGACTTGGCTGACCAAAGGCCAGTGGTCGTGCAATTTTCCTTTGGTGCTGAGGCTTCTGGTTTGAAGATGTGGATGCTGATTCGATAGTTCTTTGGCTTCCAGTTTGAAGATATGGTCGTTGTTTGGTGGTTGTCCGGGAGGCAGCAATGTGGCTGATTTCCTTCGAGGGAGTTCCTGTCTGTTCCTTCTGGAACCTTCTCTAATCACTAGCACTACCCTCAGGCTTTAGTAATTAAGCACAGTGAGCATCGACCGGTAAACAAACTAACACAATCAAACACAGATCAATTAAACCACTGAACACTACCGTCTGCAGCAGGGAATATGCCTCAGTGCTCACAGTCAGCAGGCAGAGTTTGAAGCTTGCACGATTTGAGTGGTTCATCCCCACAAGTTTAATAATCGGGTTTCCATCCAGTGGATTAAAAAATCATTGTTTGTGACACCTCTGTACCAGACGAGATGAAATGTAGAGTCAGAGTCGTACAGCATAGAAACAGGCCCTTCGGCCCACCGTGTCCATGCCGACCATAATGCCTATCTATACGAATCTCATCTGCCTGCATTACTTCCATATCCCTCTATGCCTTGCTCATTTGAGTACTTGTCTATATGCCTCTCAAATGTCACTACTGTTCTTGCCTCCACCACCTCCTCAGGCAGCTCATTCCAGATACCCACTATTCTTTGTGAACAATTTACCCCTTTGATCCCCTTTAAACCTCCTCCCTCTCACCTTAAATCTATGCCCTCTAGTTTTAGTCACCCCTACCATGGGAAACAGACTCTGGCTATCTACCCTATCTATGACTCTCATAATTTTATATACCTCTATCATGTCCCCTCTCGGCCTCCTTCGTTCCAGGGAAAACAGACCAGCCTATCCAATCTCTCTTTATAACTCAAGCCCTCCAAACCAGGCAACATCCTTGTGAATCTTTTCTGCACCTCTAGCTTAATCACATCTTTCCTGTCGTGTGGTGACCAGAACTGCACACAGTACTCCAAATGCGGCCTAACTAACGTTATGTACAACTGTAACATGACGTCCCAACTCTTGTACTCAATGCCTCGGCCGATGAAGGCTATTGTGATGACAGGAGCATTTCATTATAAGGTTGTAAATAAAAAAAAAGAAACTGTACATACACATTCATCCTCAAACACTCACTTACCAATCTCACACTGCCATTACTGTGCTCTGATCTAGTTTTCATCCAGGATGATTCTGTAATGAGTTAGAATCTGGATAAAGCATCAGCTATAACATTGTTTTTCCCTGCAATGTGTGTAATCTTTAGGCGGTAAGATTGCAAAAGCAGGCTCCATCGAAATAGCCTTGCATTCTGGGTTTTGAATTTCTCCTCAAATGTCAAAGGATTGTGGTCGGTATAAGCTACGGACTCTCTATATCCATCTCGGGCATATACTTCAAAGTGATCGAGAGCCAGTAACAGTCCCAGATTTTCCTTCTCCACAGTAGAATATCTCTTTTGATGTCTGTTTAATTTTTTGGAGAAATATCCAATTGGTCTCTCAATGCCTGACTCATCATCTTGCGGCACAATGCCGCAATGGTTAGCACCGCAGCCTCACAGCTCCAGGGACCCGGGTTCAATTCTGGGTACTGCCTGTGCGGAGTTTGCAAGTTCTCCATGTAACCACGTGGGTTTTTGCTGGGTGCTCTGGTTTCCTCCCACTGCCAAAGACTTGCAGGTGATAGGTAAATTGGCCATTGTAAATTGTCCCTAGTGTAGGTAGGTGGTAAGGAAAATGGGATTACAGTAGGGTTAGTATAAATGGGTGGTTGTTGGTCGGCACAGACTCGGTGGGCCAAAGGGCCTGTTTCAGTGCTGTATCTCTAAATAAATAAATAAATCTTGAAGCAAGATCGCATCTACCTCTGGGTCACTAGCATCAACTGCCATTTTAAATAGTTTATTAAAATTTGGAGCTGCTAGCACCGGCTTATTGGTTAAGATGGCTTTCAGCCTCTCAAAAGCTGTTTTGTATCTCCCTGACCACACTACCTTCGCTCTTTCCTGTAACAGTTTTACTTTTACTGTTCCAAGGCTTGTCATATGCAAATGTCCATTACTGCATTGTTCTTGGCTTTTTTCAAATTTTACTGCCTGTATAGTACTTAACCCCTTAACTGCCACTTCCACACCACATGAGTTTAATAGTTCAGGTTCTGGCACATTGTTAATTCTTATCTCTAGCAAGATAGTGGGTGATAAGTTATTTTTTAGCCCCTGTGAAGCATCTGGGTTCTCCTCCTGCACTTTGTCCTTCGTGAGTTCTGAATCTGTTTGGCTGGGTTTGATTAGTTTAGGATTTAGAACCTGACCCTTTGATTTTTTCAGTGGGTACATACACACTGACCTCACTTTTAGTGTCCCAGTGGCTTTCACAAGTGTTGTTTACTTTAGGATATTTTACCTTTCCGTTTCCTTTTATTTCAGGGTTTGGTTTTTCCCTAATTTGTCCCATGTCCTCTGGGACACTACTGCTCGCAGTTGGTTGTCCAGCTTCCACTGCACTCCCTTGTGGCACTTCAGCTAGGTGAGGCAACTCTCTCACTCTTGGCTTGCCTGTTTGGGAACTTTCCTTGTCCCTATTTAAATCTTCAAGGAAGGTTTTGGCTGACTATATCTTTGGTGCTTTTCCTTCAACCTTTGCTGCTTTTATCTCAGCTCCTTAAAATTCTTCTGACTCTATCTTGGCCTTTTTAAATTCTTGTGGCTTTCCTTTAACCTCTTTAATCTTTATGGTCCTGTTGCCCCCTGTAGGATTTTTGGGACTTTCTACAGCTGTGCAGAGTTTTGTTTGTTCCCCTCACCTGCCAAGTCATTTCCCAGCAATAGGTCGACCCCCTGCAATTGGCAAGTTCGGAATGATCCCATCCATCACTACCCCGGTGACCAACTTACTCTGTAGGTAAATTTTAACTAAAGGAACCTTCAAGCATTTGCCAGAAACCCTTTTACCAATACCGTGGTGTTTGTTCTGCTTTCCGTGACATTTCTGTAAACTCGGCTGCTAGGAGGGTTTGAAAACAACTGGTATTCCTGAGAATGGTTAGCTCCTTGCTTGGTGCCTGGGATAAAAAGGAGTAATTTTTCCTTTTTGTAAAAAGTTCTGGTATGAGCTTTGTTGTAGAGTTATGTTGGAACACAAGCTTACTATTTTCATAGCTATGGACAAGGGATAGACTGTAGAGCCTCCTGTTGGTTTTTTGGAATGCCAACAATTTGCCTGGACATGCCCAGATTTGCTGCACTTGAAACACATCAGGCACGCTGCTATTGGTTTAACGGCTGGGTTCCTTCTTTTTAAAAGTTGGAGACTGATCTAGTTTTTCTTCCCTACTCTCCTTTTCTCTCAAGCCTATTTCTGCTTCTCTGTGTCCCTGCTATCTCTCCCTAGCCTGTAAGAGTTACTAGACCCAAATTTATTCTGAGTTTGGGATTTGTGTATTAACTCATAATGGTCGGCCATTTCTACTGCTTCTCTTACCCTTGTAACTGTTTGTTCTTCAATGTGAGTTCTCACATTAACTGGAATGCTATTTTTAAATTCATCCAGCAACATCACTTCTCTCAAATTTTCATATGAGGAATCTAACTTGAGAGATTGTATTCAAGGATCGAAAGCTATATGGTTAATTCTTTCAAATTCAATGTAAGCCAGTGTGAATCTTTCTCTAGTGTGTCTGAATTTCTGTCAATATGCTTCAGGTACTAACTCATATGCTTTCAGAATTGCAGTTTTAGTTTGTTCATAGTCAGAGGAAGTATCTTCTGATAACAGGGAAAGAACTTCATGAGCCCTACCCACGAACTCGCCTTGTAAGAGGAGAGTCCAAAATTCTTTCAGCCATTTTAGCCTGGTAGCTATTTTCTCATATGAGTCAACTTCCTCCTCATTTAATTTTGGCACTAGTCTTCAGTGTCTCAGCACATCAAATTTTGCTCAGAATTGAGGTAAGGTTCGAGTGGCTTGTGACATTTTCATTTTGGATTTGCAGCCTTGCTAACTCAAACTGTTTCACCTCTTTCTCCTTCTGAAATTCCCTTCTCATTCCTTTTGAAGTCAAAACTCCCTTTCTTCTTTTTACTTCTGAAACTCTCTTTCTCCCTTTCCTTCTGAAACTGCATCTCCTCTTTTCAACTGCAACTGTATGACTTCCCTTTCACCTGTTTCTTGACAACCAGTGGTCTGAGTAGAGCACTATAACACTTGTTCATTACTTCCTCTGACCTATGTTCTACTGTTTTGTCTCTGTAGTTCAGCATTCAATTGGCTTTTCTGAATGTTGCTCTCCATTCGATTGGTTGAACATGTTTACCTACTAATGTTAAGATTCCTCTGTCTCTTTCAGCTTCTTCCTTAGCTAGTTGAACATAATATATGTGTGTCGTCTACTCTTCCTTCCTATTTGTAGCACTTTACATATGTCTGTCTTAAATATAATCTACCATTCTCTTCCAACATATCTTTTTTGTGCATCTCATGTTAACAATTGAGGTAAAAGACAGTTATGCCAAAAGCAAAGGCAAAACGGAAAAGTGGAAATCCGGTTCTAGGCGTCACACCTGAGGAAGGATTTCATGGCCTTGTAAGGGATCAAGAATAATAGGGCTTAAAAGGTTAATTTATGAGGACAGGTTGCATAAACTTGGCTTGTATTCTCTTGAAGTTAGACGGTTGAGGGATGATCTAATTGAGATGTATAAAATAATTCAGTAGTGTAGAACAAGGGAGCGCAATCTTAAAATTAGAGTCAGGCCATGTAAGAATGACATTAGGAAGCACTTTCTTCACACAAAGTATACTGGAAATCTGGAACTTTTTGCCCCCCAAAAATTGGAATTGGATACAACATTGGCTAAGTGACAGGAAACACAGAGGAGTTCTGAATGATTGTGTTTTGGACTGGTGTAAGGTTTATAGTGGGGTACCCCAGGGTTCAGTGTTAGGACCCCTATTTTTTCTTGATATATATATACTAATGACCTAGACTTGGGTGTACAGGATACAATTTCACAATTTGCAGATGACACAAAACTTGGAAGTGTTGTGAGGAGGATAGTGATGGACTTCAAGAGGACAAGTGGCAGATGAAATGTAATGCAGAAAATTGTGAAGTGATTCATTTTGCTAGGAAGAATGAAGAGTAAAATTCTAAAGGGGGTACAGGAGCAGAGGGATTTGGGGGTGATTGTGTACATTTGAAGGTTGCAAGGCAGGTTGAGAAAGTGATTAATAAAGCATATGTGATTTTGGCTTTATAAATAGGGGAATAAAGTACAAAAACAAGAAACCGTTATAAACCTGTATAAAACACTGGTTTGGCCTCAACTGGAGTATTGTTTTTCCAATTCTGGGCACCACACTTTTGGAAAGATGTTAAGACATTAGAAAGGGTGCAGAAAAGATGCACAAGAATGGTTCCAGGAATGAGGAACTTCAGTTATGTGGATAGGTTGGAGATAGGCTCTCCTTGGAGAAGAGAAGTTTAAGAGGAAATTTGATAGAGATGTTCAAAATTCATGAGTCTGGACAGAGTAAATAGGGAGAAACTGTTCCCATTGGCCAAAGGATCTAGAACCAGAGGACACCGATCTAAGGTGATTGGCAAAATAAACAACAGGGACATGAGGAAAAACTATTTTACACAGCGAGTGGTTAGGATCTGGAATGCACTGCCTGAGAGTATAGTGGAAGTAGATTCAATAGAGGCCTTCAAAACTGGATGATTATCTAAAGAGAAAACATTTGCAGGGCTATAGGGAAAAGGCAGGGGAGTTGGACTAGGTGAGTTGCTCTTGCACAGACATGATGGGGCAAATGGCCTCCTTCTAAGCTGTAATCATTCTATAATTCTATGAAAAAACTGTGGCTGTTGGGTCAAGTGAAATTTTCAAGACTGAGATCAATAGATTTTTATCAGGTAAGGGTATCAAGGGATGTAGAACAAAGGTGGGTAAATGGAATAGTAGTACAGATGAGCCATGACCTTACTGAATGGTGGAACAAGCTCAAGGAGCTAACTGGCCTACTCCTGTTATCATGTTCTTTCATTTCGTAGCCACTTTCTCCAATTCCACTGCCTTGCAAAGTTTGGTATTTTGTGGAAATTTGACCACTTTGTACAGAGCTCAAGCTCCAATTCAGCTCTGACAAGATAATTATTAACAAAAAAGCTTTTCTGCAAAACGTTGTGGTTGCACTGCATGTATTATTCAGTTATAAAATGAATAGTTACTGAATGGACATGCGATACATGTCTACTTTATAATCAGGGCTAGGCACCAACATGTTGCAGCATAGACATTTGACAAAATTATTGACTCAGCCACGGACATGGGGGCAATTAATCTGTATATAAAGTGTATAGTTAATCTAATGTCATCAAAACACAGTCCGATTTAAAACACATTTCTTCCTATAAATAAAGTAGCGAAGCATACAAACATCAATGGAGAGCAGCACAACTGTTAGCTAGCTCACAATTAGCTAGCTAGCAAGCAAGATAGTACGCAATGCCAATGCAAATTACTTTTGTTGACAGAATAGAGCTAGCTATGCCATGTCACAGGCTTGTAGATGGAACTTATTGATGACCTCTGGATTTGCACTGTGTCAGGAGTGCAAATTCAACCAATAAACCATGAAACACGAGGAGAGGATTGTTATTGTGGTTATCGAGGTACGGCAGAAAATTCAGCAATAGGAAGACAAACTAATTCTCACTGCTGTTGTCACAAGATAATATAACCCGTGATGGTCAATGTTTGTGCAACTTCTCTACCTGCTTGTAATATGTGTCTGAAGACAAGGCAGCCAGCAAAAGGCAGTGATCTCCAAATTAGGAGAAATTTATAGGATGGAGCACATAGCCTTGGTTCAACCATGGACAAAAGAGCTGAACTCAAGAGGTGAGGTGAGAGTTACTGCCCTTGACATCAAGGCAGCATTTGACCAAGTATGGCATGAAGGAGCCCTAGCAAAACTTGAAGTCAATGGGAATCGGGGGAAACTCTCCGCTAGTTGGAGTCATACCTGGCACAAAGGAAGATAGTTGTGGTTGTTGGAAGTCAATCATCTCAGCTCCAGGACATCACTGCAGAGTTCCTCAGGGTAGTGTCCTAGGCCCAACCATCTTTAGCTGCTTCATCAATGACTTCCTTCAATCATAAGGTCAGAAGTGGGGATGTTTGCTGAAGATTGCACAATGTTTAGCACCATTCGTGACTCCTCAAATACTGAAGCAGTCGTGCAGAAATGCAGCAAGACCTGGACAATATCCAGGCTTGGGCTGATAAGTGGCAAGTAACATTTGTGCCACATAAGTGCCAGGCAATGACCATCTCCAACAAGAGAGAATCTAACCATCTCCCCATGACATTCAATGGCATTACGATCGTTGAATCCCCCATTATCAACATCCTAGGGGTTACCATTGACCAGAAACTAAACTGGAGTAGCCATATAAATACCGTGGCTACAAGAGCAGGTCAGAGGCTAGGAATCCTGCGGCAGGTAACCCCCCTCCTGACTCCCCAAAGCCTGTCCATCATCTACAAGGCACAAGTCAGGAGTGTGATGGATACTCTCCACTTGCCTGGATGGGTGCAGCTCCAACAACACTCAAGAAGCTCAACACCATCCATGACAAAGCTTCTCACTTGATTGGCACATCATCCACAAACATTCACCACCGATGCACAGTGGCAGCAGTGTGTACCATCTATAAGATGCACTACAGCAACGCACCAAGTCTCATTAGACAACACCTTCCAAACCCGCGACCTCTATCAACTAGAATGAAGGACAAGGGCAGAAAATGCATGGGAACATCGCCACCTGCAAGTCACACATCATCCTGACTTGGAACTATATCGCCGTTTCTTCACTGTCGCTGGGTCAAAATCCCGGAACTCCCTTCCTAACAGCAAAGTGGGTTTACCTACCTCACATGGACTGCAGCGGTTCAAGAAGGCAGCTCACCACCACCTTCTCAAGAACAATCCGGGATGGGCAATAAATGCTGGACTAGCTGGCGACACCCACATCCCATGAATTAATTTTAAAAAAGTACTTCAGAAGAGTCATATAAAACAGAAAAACAGAGTGGGACAGGAAGGGAGAGAGAGATAAATGGTAGCAAGCCAAGACTAGTTTATTCATCTTGACAGGCTGTTAAACTAGGTCCTAGATTCTAAAATGCAGAAACAACAGCATCTCTCATGGACGAAGTGTCATTTACTCACTAAAGTTAGTGACAAAATTAGATAAACACAATTAGAAATAAAGAGCTCTGTTACGACCAGGTGAGAAATGGGTCCAGGGGTTCCCTCTTAGCCTTTGCCTGGTTTAACCGTAACAAGGTTTGATTTTTAAAACACCACGTTTTTAGCTCCCCTTCAGTGAATCCTTGTTCACTGCTCTCCAATTGTAAGGCAAATAAATCAATCAGACACCTTTTCTTACATTTAAGCAAGAAAGGTGGAAGTTTATTAACCTTAAAACTCTAATTCTGTTAAACAACTACAAATACACGACACGACCACGCTTGCATGCATACGCGATAAACACACACACAGATAGAGACAGAAAAGTAGAAAGAATAAAGGGGAAACGTTTGAATCAATAGCTGGTGTTTATTTACTGTCCTTTGAGTTCGATGTAGAGTCTTTGATTGCAGGTAAATCTTGCCATTTCATTGGGGCCCAGTGAACGCTTGCAAAGTGTTTCAATGTAGGAGTCTTCTCTCTGGAGGTTTAAGTGCCTTCAGTGGATCTGAAAATTCATGAGAGTGAGCCAGGCAGGAGAGAGACTCTTTCTTTCTTCAAGTTCAGTTGCAGTCTGACCCAAACTCTTCTGTGAGCAGTCCAAAGCCAAACCTGAGCCGTCAGGTTAGTCATGTGAGCAGTTTTTTTAACAAACTCCCCTGCGTTTTTGTGGATTCCTTTCATCTTAGTAGAGACCCAAAGTGGAGGTGGGGGGGGGGGGGGGTGGGGTGCGGAATGGAATGCTGGCTTGTTCCACATTCAACATCTGGTGATCAAAATCCATTTGGATTAATTGGATCAGGGAGCCATTCTATTGTCTCTTCAGGCAACTGACTCATAGTATGTAGATTTTTCCAGCCACTGCTGATCTCTTTAAACAACTCATCTCTTCTTTCAGTCCAGCAGCAGTTTAAAATTAATGTTTCATATGATGAAATTAATATGCCTCAGTCCTGGCAGAAAGGGTCTTCATGACAGCACCCTTTAGTTCCTCCAATTAAATAATTCTTTTAAATTCATTTATGTCTATATCTCAGACTATTACTGTCAATTCCGATTCAGCTCTGACAAGATAATTGTTACCAAAAAAATGTTTTCCGCAAAAAGTTGAGCTGTTGTACTGCATTTATTATTCAGTTCCAAAATGAATAATCATGATCTGTAAGATTGTACTCCAGACTAACCAATTTATGTCCAAGCCAAATCTCTTACCTGTTAGCAAAGGTGCACTTTTAAGTAATGTAATTATGATACAGACAATTTTCCATATAATCATAGAAAATTTACAGCACAGAAAGAGGCCATTTAGCCCATCGTATTTGCACCAGCTGAATCTAATCCCACCTTCCAGCACCTGGTCTTTGGCCTTGCAGGTTGCATCACTTCAGGTGCAGGTCCCAGGTACCTTTTAAATGATTTGAGGGTTTCTGCCTCCACCACTGATCCGGGCAGTGAATTCCAGATGCCCACCACCCTCTGGGTGAAAACGTTTTTCCTCATGTCCCCTCCAATCCTTCTACCAATCACCTTAAATCTATGCCCCCTGGTGATTGATCTCTCCACTAGGAGAAAACAGGTCCGTCCTGTCTCCTCTATCTAGGCCCCTCATAATTTCGTACACCTCAATTAAGTCACCCCTCAACCTCCTCTGTTCTAAGGAAAACAAGCCAAGCCTATCCAATCTTTCCTCATAACTGCAATTTTCAAGCCCTGGCAGCACTCCTGTAAATCTCCTCTGTACTCTGTCCCAAACAGTTTTGTCCTTCCTGCAATGTGGTGACCAGAACTGTACGAGCAATACTTCAGCTGTGGCCTAACCAGTGTTTTACTCAGTTTCAGCATTACATCCTTGTTTTTGTATTCTATACCTCGGCCAATAAAGGAAAGCATCTCATAAGTCTTCTTCACCACTTTATCTACCTGTCCTTCCATCTGCAGGGACCTGTGGACATGCACTCCAAGGTCTCTCACTTCTTGTACCCCTCTCAATATCCTCCCCTTTATTGTGTATTCCCTTACTTTGTTTGCCCTCCCTAAATGCATCACTTCACACTTTTCTGGATTGAATTCCAATTGCCACTTTTCCGACCACTCAGCCAAACCATTGATGTCATTCTGGAGTCTACAGCTATCCTCTTGACTACCAACTGGATGGCAAATTTTTGAGTCATCTGAAAATTTCCTAATCATGCCTCCCACATTTAAGTCCAAATCGTTAATATATACCACAAACAGCAAGGGACCAAACACTGAGCCCTGTGGAACACCATTGGAAACCGCCTTTCATTCGCAAAAGCATCCGTCGACCATTACCCTTAGTTTCCTGTCACTGATCCAATTTTGGATCCAACTCACCATATTCCCCTGTATCCCATGAGCTTTTACATTTCTGACCAATCTGTCATGTGTGAATTTGTCAAATACCTTCCTAAAATCCATGCAGACAACATCTACTGCACTACCCTCATCAATCCTCCTTGTTAATTCCTCAAAAAAGCCAATGAAGTTTGTAAGACATGACCTTCCCTTAACAAATCCATGCTGACTATCCCTAATTAATCCGTGCCTTTCTAAGTGAAAGTTTATCCTGTCTCTCAGATTTGATTCCAATAATTTGCCCGCCACTGAGGTCAGACTGACCGGCCTATAATTATTTGGTCTATCCCTTGCACCCTTTTTAAACAATGGTACAATGTTTGCAGACCTCCAATCCTCTGGTACCTCACCTGTATGAAGTGAGGATTTGAAGATGATCCTCAGAGCATCCACTGTTTCCTCCCTGGTTTCAGTCAGCAGTCTGGGATACAATCCATCTGGCGCTGGTGACTTATCCACTTTCAAGGATGTCAGCCCCTCAAGTACTTATTATCTCAGTATGCTTATTGTATCTAATATTTCACACTCCTCTTTTATGACACTGTCTGCATCACTCCTCTCCTTTGTGAAGACAGAGACAAAAACTCATTAAGAACCCTGCCCACGTCATCTGCATCCACGCATAAGTTCCCTTGTACATCTCTGTAGGCCCTCCCCTTCCCTTAGTTATCCTCTTGCTCTTAATAGAACAAAGAACAAAGAACAGTACAGCACAGGAACAGGCCATTCGGCCCTCCAAGCTTGTGCCGATCTTGATGCCTGCCTAAACTAACACCTTCTGCACTTCCAGGGCCCATATCCCTCTATTCACTTCCTATTCATGTATTTGTCAAGATGTCTCTTAAACGTCGCTATCGTATCTGCTTCCACCACCTCCCCTGGCAGCAAGTTCCAGGCACTCACCACCCTCTGTGTAAAAAAAAAAACTTGCCTCGCACATCCCCTCTAAACTTTGACCCTCGCACCTTAAACCTATGTCCCCCAGTAACTGACTCTTCCACCCTGGGAAAAAGCTTCTAACTATCCACTCTGTGCATGCCGCCCATAACTTTGTAAACCTCTATCATGTCGCCCCTCCACCTCCGTCGTTCGAGTGAAAACAATCCAAGTTTTTCCAACCTCCCCTCATAGCCAATGCCCTCCAGACCAGGCAACATCCTGGTAAACCTCCTCTGTACCCTCTCCAAAGCCTCCATGTCCTTCTGGTAGTGTGGCGACCAGAATTGCACGCAATATTGTAAGTGTGGCCTAACTAAAGTTCTGTACAGCTGCAGACTTGCCAATTTTTATACTCTATGTCCCGACCGATGAAGGCAAGCATGCCACATGCCTTCTTGACTACCTTATCCACCTCCGTTGCCACTTTCAGTGACCTGTGGACCTGTACTCCCAGATCTCGCAGCCTGTCAATACTCCTAAGCGTTCTGCCATTTACTGTATACCTCCCACCTGCATTAGACCTTCCAAAATGCATTACCTCACATTTGTCCGGATTAAACTCCATCTGCCATTTCTCCGCCCAAGTCTCCAACCGATCTATATCCTCTGACAATCCTCATCATTATCCGCAACTCCACCAACCTTTGTGTCGTCTGCAAACTTACTAATCAGACCAGCTACATTTTCCTCCAAATAATTTATATATACTACAAAGAGCAAAGGTCCCAGCACTGATCCCTGCGGAACACCACTAGTCACCTTCCTCCATTCAGAAAAACACCCATCCATTGATACCCTCTGTCTTCTATGACTGAGCCAGTTTTGTATCCATCTTGCCAGCTCCCCTCTGATCCCGTGTGACTTCACCTTTTGTACCAGTCTGCCATGCGGAACCTTATCAAAGGCTTTACTAAAGTCCATATAGATAACATCCACTGCCCTTCCTTCATCAATCATCTTTGCCACTTCCTCAAAAAACTCAATCAAATTAGTAAGACATGACCTCCCCTTCACAAAACCATGCTGTCTCTCACTAATTTTGTTTGTTTCCAAATGGCAGTAAATCCTGTCCCGAATAATCCTCTCTAATAGTTTCCTTACCACTGACGTAAGGCTCACCGGCCTATAATTTCCTGGATTATCCTTGCCACCCTTCTTAAACAAAGGCACAACATTGGCTGTTCTCCAGTCCTCTGGGACCTCACCTGTAGCCAATGAGGATGCAAAGATTTCTGTCAAGGCCCCAGCAATTTCTTCCCTTGCCTCCCTCAGTATTCTGGGGTAGATCCCATCAGGCCCTGGGGACTTATCTACCTTAATGCTTTGCAAGACACCCAACACCTCCTCCTTTTTGATAATGAGATGACTGAGACTATCTACACTCCCTTCCCTCGGCTCATCATCCACCAAGTCCTTCTCTTTGGTGAATACTGATGCAAAGTACTCATTTAGCACCTCGCCCATTTCCTCTGGCTCCACACATAGATTCCCATCTCTGTCCTTGAGTGGGCCAACCTTTTCCCTGGTTACCCTCTTGCTCTTTATATATGTATAAAAAGCCTTGGGATTTTCCTTAATCCTGTTTGCCAATGACTTTTCATGACCCCTTTTAGCCGTCCTAACTCCTTGCTTAAGTTCCTTCCTACTGTCTTTATATTCCTCAAGTGCTTCATCTGTTCCTAGCCTTCCAGTCCTTAGAAATGCTTCCCTTTTCTTTCCTTTAATGTACTGATAAAACATCTTTGGGTTTTTCATGATTTACCTGCAAATATTTTTTCATGTCGTCTCTTTGCTTTCCTGATTTACTTTTTTACTTCACCACTGCACTTTCTATACTCCTCTGGGCTTTCTAAAGTATTAATTTTTTTGTGACTGTCATAGCTTTCTTTTTCTGCTTTATCTTACCCTGTTCTAGATAACCAGGGGGTTCCAGATTTGGCCGTACCACCCTTTGTCTTTGTGGGGACATTGCTGCACTGTGCCCGTAGAATCTTGCTTTTGAATGCCTCCCACTGATTTGCCACTAATTTTCCTTCAAGTAGCCGTATCCAGTCCAGTTTCACTAGATCACCTCAGCTTTGTAAAATTTGCCTTCCCCCAATTTAGAACTTTTATTCCTGTGCTGTCCTTGTCCTTTTCTATAATAATGCTAAATCTAACTATATTATGGTTACTGCCTCCAAAATGGTCACCCACTGCTACTTAATCTACTTGCCCAGCTTCCTTACCGAAGGCCATATCTAACATTGTACCCCCTCTCATTGGGCTTGCTGGCTAAAGAAAGCTCTCTTGAATGCAGTTCAAGAATTTTGTGCCCTCTGTGCCCTTCACACTGTTTGCATCCCAGTTAGTATTGGGGTATTTGAAATCCCCAACGATTATTGCCCTATAGTTTTTGCACTCAGAAATTTGCGATTTGGGGGTCTATAGTACACTTCAAGTACTGTGGCTGCCTCTTTTCTATTTCTGAGCTCAGTCCATATGGCCTCATTTGATGATTCATTTAGCAAATTATCCCTCCACACAGCTGTAATTGATTCTTTAACCAATAATGCTACAACCCCTCCTTTTTTAATCCCCCGCTCTGATGCCATGTGTCTATCTGTGCCCTCAGCTCATCGGCTTTATTTGCTATGCCCCTTGCATTTAAATAAATACCTTTTAACACTGCCAAATACCTGTGCAGCACACTTTTCAACCTTTGCTTCTTCTGTCTTTCAGAGTCGCTCGCTAATTTGCTGCCTCCTGTTCCCTGCCCTGAATTTGTCCTATCTGAAACTGCCCTAAGTTTGGCCATCCCCAACAGCACTAGCAAACCTTCCTGCAAGGATATTTGTCTCAGTCCTGTTCAGGTGTAGACCATCCAGCTTGTATAGTACCCACATTCCCCAGAACTGGTCCAAATGCCCCAGAAATCTGAAGCCCTCCCTCCTGCACCATCTCTCCAGCCACACATTCATCTGGTGTATTCTCCTATTACTACACTCACTAGGATGTGGCCTTGGGTAATCTGGAGATTACCATCTTTGAGGTCCTGCTTACTAATCTCTTTCCTAACTGCCTAAACTCAGCCTGCAGTACCTCATCCCTTTTTCTACCTATATCATTGGTACCAATGTGGACCACGACCTCTGGCTGTGCACCCTCGTATTCCAGAATGCTCTGTAGCTGCTCGGCAATATCCATGATCCTTGCACCAGGGAGGCAACATACCATCCTGGAATCACGTCTGCCACCATAGAAATGCCTGTCTGTTCCCTAACTATAGAATCCCCTACCGCTGTCCTGACTTTTCTCCTCCCTTCCTGCACAGCTGAACCACCCATGATGCTCTGGTCATGACTCTCGCTGCACTCTCCAGAGGAACCCCACCGGTACTCAGAACTGAATGCCGGTTAGAAAGTGGGATGCCCTCTGGGGACTCCTGCACTACCTGCTTTGTCCTCCTTGTCTATCTGGCAGCCACCTAGTCCCTCTTTGTCTGCACTCTCTCAAGCTGCGGGTGACCACCTCTTGAAATGTACTATCCACGTTTCTCGCATCCTCACGAATGCACCACAGTGACTCCAGCTGCTCTTCGAGTTCCGAGATTCGGCACTCAAGTTTTTTGCATTTGGTAGCACTTTCTGCACATGAAATTGTGTAGGACATGGGCCGTGTCCTGGAGTCCCCACATGGCACAGAATGTGCATTCGGTGGGTGTGAGCAGCCTTGCCATGCCTCGAATTATTTATTTACTGCACTAAAATTGAAAATTAAATAAACACAAAAGTGTTTATAAATAAAATAAACACATGGGTAATCACCTACTGATTATTGGTATTCAAATGACATTGGCCAGTCAGGTTATCTGCCCTCAAACTGGATAGTAAATGAATGCGCATTGCTGTTACAGATCTTTGACATGCTTGTAAAACTTGTCCTTTAATCCAATTCGCAGAAAAGAAAATCAGTTAATGACTGTTTCTAACATGATCATTGAAACATCATGAATTTTTATTATGTCTTCCCTGACCGTTTTTAAAACTGCAAATGCAGCATGGATTTTGTTGAGGAATCACAGATAGTTCGTCGTAGATTAAGGTTTATTAATGCTATCTGTTGCATTGTATTTGCTAACTATTATACATGGGTCAGCAGCATCCTGTTTTTGCCATCACTCAGCCCCATTACACCGTACTGTTGTATTCATGACGAACTTACTGTGCTGACTTCTGGAGATTACTTGGATTTTCTTGCCTCTTTCCCCCTCAATACAAGCTCTGGATCAATGTGATTCCAAATGGATAGCAGCGGAATTGTGACATTTATATAGAAGTAAAAGTCCATCAACTTTCAACATATCACTGAACTTGTGTCCTAGGTGAAAGTTATGCCCTCGAGCGTAGAAATTGAGACATTCCCCAAGTGACTTTTTTCATTTTAAAATGAGTTTACATGACACAAGCCTTGAAACTTGTGTTTTAAAATAACCTAGCTGCTAGGTTATTTTAAAAGACAAGGTTAAAGACTTTGGGTAGGAGTGCCCAACCTTTTCATATGGGGGGCCTTATTACAATTTTTGTCTGACTTAGGGGGCTAGTAAAAGATAAATAAATTAACAATTTATCTTACTATTAATCAAAACAACAACAAATATGCATTTTTGTGAAGATGCTTTAAATGAAAAGACTAATTTATTGACTTACTTTCTCGTCACTATGTTGGACACTGTTTTAGTGAGATACCTGGCATTTTTTTGTTTGCACAAGTAGTCAATATCTGCCTGCACACTTGTTGTAGTGATGTGGAGTATTCTGGATAGATGTCCATCTCTCAGAAGTGATCTTGATCGTGCTCTCTTCCTCCACTCTCTGTCTGTCTCTCACTCCCCCTCTGTCGCTGTGCTCCCCCCTCTCTGTGTTGTCCCCCTCTCTATATTGCTCCCTCCCCATCTGTGTCATCTGCCCCTGTGTCATTTCCCCTCCCTCCATGTCATCTCTCCTCCCTTTCTCATTCCCGCTCTCTCTGTCCTCCCTCTCTGTGCCCCCTCTCTTTCTGTACCCTTTTTTTCTCTCTGTCTCTCTGTCTCTCTGTCTCTCTGTCTCTCTGTCTCTCTGTCTCTCTCTGTCTCTCTGTCTCTCTGTCTCTCTGTCTCTCTGTCTCTCTGTCTCTCTGTCTCTCTGTCTCTGCCTCTCTCTCTCTCTCGCTCTCTCTCTGTCTCGCTCTCTCTCTGTCTCTCTCTGTCTCTGTCTCTCTCTGTCTCTCTGTCTCTCTGTCTCTCTGTCTTTCTCTCTCTTTCTCTCTCTTTCTCTCTCTGTCTCTCTCTCTCTCTCTGCCTCTCTCTCTGTCTCTCTCTCTGTCTCTCTCTGTCTCTCTCTCTGTCTCTCTCTGTCTCTCTCTGTCTCTCTCTGTCTCTCTCTGTCTCTGTCTCTCACAGAATGGGAACAGCGGTTTCTCAACTTCAGACAGAGTTGAGGTTTTCCGGTGGGTTCTGATTTTTTGTTAAATAGCCTGCCAGAAAATTTTAAATCTGTCTTAACCTTGGAAACCAATGTTCCTGCTCTCAGCATCTGTCAGCAGGGATTATGGAAAGGAGTGTTTCTGAGCTTAGAAATTCCAACTCAGCTGTGAAACTGACAGCTGCGATTTTATTTTCAAAACCGATCTGGTAGGAAAGAAGAAGCCAATGGGAAATTTCTCATCCCTGAAATTGCCGGTCATGGACCTCAACACTTTTTACTATCGACATTAAATATTTAACTTCCTGTATTTGCAAAGTCAGCAGTCCCATAAAAAATTAGTACAAAAATAACTAGTTTTCGATGGTGTCCGTGTACGGACACGTTGCTGACCCCTGTTTATAATGTTTAAATGCAAGCTGCAAAACTTTTGATTATATTGTTATATGCAGTAAGGATACACTCAAATTTAGTTTGTACTAAACACAGCTCTTGTTTATTGACAGGGTCTGAGTTTGGTCTGGTTGGTAACCTGGACAACATTTATGACAACATTGGCAAGCGGTTGGATGAAACCCTGAGGCAACGTAGACATGCAAAAGATGGTGACTACAACATTGAGGTGCTCTTGGGAGTGGATGACTCCGTGGTGCGGTTCCATGGGAAAGAACATGTCCAGAACTACCTATTAACTCTAATGAATATAGTAGGTGTCTGTAGTGCGTTACAATGTTTTCACAAACTCTGAACTCAGGCAAAAAAAAAAACAGAAGTCCAAAATTGGGTACTCCTGTAGACATTGCAGTAACTTGCATGACATTCAAATTCATCTTGGGAGTTAGATTTACCAGCTATCTCCTGGGATGTTACTTAACAGTATAAAAAGATAAGAAGCAGGAGTAGGCTGCAGGGTCCATCGAACCTGCTTCACCATTCAATAAGATCATGTTTGAACTTTTACATCCGCTCCACTTTCTCACTCTATCCCTATATACCTTGATTCCCTTTGTGTCCAAATACCTATTAATCTCAGTCTTGAATCTACTCATGAACTGACCGTCCATAGCCCTCTGGGGTAGAGAATTCTAAAGATTCGCAACCCTCTGAGTGAAGAAATTTCTCCTTATCGCAGTTCTAAATATGGACTTCCAAAATGTGATTGATAAAGTGTCACATAATAGGCTTGTCAGCAAAGTTGAAGCCCGTGGAATAAAATGGGCAGTGGCAGCATGGATATGAAATTGGGTAAGTGACAGGGAACTGAGAGTCGTGGTGAATGGTTGTTTTTCACACTGGAGGGAAGCATTCAGTGATGATCCCCAGGGGTTTGTATTAGGACCATTGCTTTTCTTGATGCATATTAATAACCTGGACTTGGGTATACAGGATACTATTTCAAAATTTACAGATGACACAAAATTTGGAAGTATAGCGAACAGTGAAGAGGATAGTGATAGACTTCAAGGGGTCGTAGACAGGCTGGTGGAATGGGTGGACACAGGGCAGATGAAATTTGAAGTAATGCATTTTGATGGGAAGGATGAGGAGATGCAATCTAAACTAAAGAGTACAATTCTAAAGCGTTTCCAGGAACAGAGAGACCTGGGGGTACAAATGCACAAACTTTGAAGGTGGCAGTGCAGGTTGAGAAAGGGGTTAAAAATACCTATTGGATCCTGGGCTTTGTAAATAAAGGCATAGAGTACAGAAGCAAGGAAGTTATGAGGAACACTTATAAAACATTGGTTTGGCCTCAACTAGAGTATTATGTCCAATTCTGGGCACCACACTTTGGGAAGGATGTGAAGGCATTGGAGGGGGTGCAGAAAAGATTTACAAGAATGGTTCCAGGGATGAGGGACTTCACATACTTGGAAAGATTAGAGAAACTGGGGTTGTTCTCCTTGAAGAGAAGGTTGAGAGGAGATTTGATAGAGGAGTTCAAAATCATGAGGGGGTCTAGATAAAGAGAAACTGTTCCCATTTGTGGAAGGATTGAGCACCAGAGGACACCAATTTAAGGTGATTGGCAAAAGAAGCAAAGGCAACATGAGGAAAATCTTTTTTACACAGCGAGTGGTTAGGATCTGGAATGCACTGCTGAGAGCGTGTGGAGGCACATTTAATCGAGGCTTTCAAAAGGGAATTAGGTAAGTACATGAAGAGAAAGCATATTGCAGGGCTATGGGCAAAGGCTGGAGGAGTGGGATTAGCTGGATTGTTCTTGCAGAGACCTGGCACAAGCTCAATGAGCCAAATGGCTTCCTTCTGTGCTGTAACCATTCTATGATTCTATAAATAGTTGACACTTTATCCCGAGGCTACGACCCCTAGTTCTAAACTCTCCAACCAGGGAAAACAGCCTCTCATCATCTACCCTGTCAAGACCTCTAAGAATTTTATGTGTTTCAATGAGATCACCTCCCATTCGTCTCAACTCCAGAGAATTTAGGCCCATTCTACTGAATCTTTGCTCATAGGACAGCACTCTCATCCCAGGAATTAATCTAGTGAACATTTGTTGCACCCTCTCTAAGACAAGTATTCCTTCCTTAGGTATGGTGACAAAACCTGTACACAGTACTCCAGGTTTGGGCTCACCAAAGCCCTACATTATTGATTTTTTAATTCTTTCATGGGATGTGGGCGTCACTAGCAAGGCCAGCATTTGTTGTCCATCCCTAATTGCCCTTGAACTGAGTGGCTTGCAGTGGGCATTTCAGTGGGCAGTTAAAAGTCAACCACATTGCTGTGGGTCTGGAGTCACATGTAGGCCAGACCAGGCAAGGATGGCAGATTACCTTCCCTAAAGGCCATTAGTGAACCACATGAGTTTTTATGACAATTGATGATAGTTTCATGGCACCATTACTGAGACTAGCTTTCAGTTCCAAATGTTTATGAATTAAGTGAATTTAAGTTCCACCAGCTGTCGTGGTGGGATTTGAACCAATGTCCTGAAGGCATTAGCCTGGGCCTCCAGATTACCAGTTCAGTGACATTAGCACTACACCACCCTCTCCCCCATTAAGACTTCCTTACACTTACACTGTAGCCCCCTTGCAATAAGGGCTAATGTACCATGGGCCTTACTAATTGCTTGCTGTACCTGCATGTTAAGTTTCTGAATGTTACCATATTAACTTACATGGTATTTGGGGTGTAAGAGAATTAATTTTGATTGCTTTTTAGCAACCTTTTACAGGCCTGTTAAAATGGTGTGCATTTTTTTTTACATCTATAGATTTAGAGCGGAGAAGTAGACTATTTGGTTCATTGCTCCTGTGCAGTTCTTACCTGGATTCAAAATTAGTCCTACTGCCCTTTCTCTACCTATAGCACTGTTCTTCCTCTGTTTCAAATATTTATAGTTTTTCCCTTAATAGATGGAACCAATAGTTGGCTTCAATGCCACACAGCAAACCATTTTGTGGTCCAACAACTGTATTAAGAGGTTTCTTCTAACTTCTGTTAGACACAATTTTAAATTGATGACTCCTTACTGAGAGGAAATAATCTTTCCCTATTCACTCCATCAAAATTCTTCATAATTAAATCTCTAAACCTTGGCTGCTCCAACAACAAGTTGCATTGATAGAATGCCTTTACATGAGTAAAATGTCCTAAGGTGTTTCGCAGGAGCATTAACAGACAAAATTTGACACAGAGCCATATTATGGGAGATATTAGGGCAGGGGACTTAAAGTTTGTTCAAAGACATAAGTTTTAAGTATTGTGTTAAAGGAGGAGAGAGAGAGAGAGTTGGAAAGGCAGACAGGTTTAGGAAGGGATTTCCACACTTTGGGACTTAGATAGCTGAAAGCATGGCCACCAATGGTGGGGTGAAGGAAATAGGGAATACACAAGAGGCCAGAACTCTGGAAATGAAGCATTCTCCAAGGATTGTAAGACTGATATCTGGTGGGCCGAGGCCATTCAGGGATTTGAACATGAGGATCAGAGCTTTAAATTTGAGGCATTGCTGGACCGGGAACTAATATATATCAGCGAGCAAAGGGAAGATGGATGAATAGGATACAGGCAGGACTGTTTGAATGAGCTCAAGTTTTATGGCAGCAGTAGTCCTGGGAGGAATTTTATGCTTTCTTCCGCGTCTGTCTTAGAGGTGAGAAGAGCATATAATTGGGTGGGATGGTGGCAGGGGAGGATCCCGTCACTTTCCTGTCTCCACCCAAATTAAATCTGGGGTGGGAAGGCCTGAGAATGGACTTCCCGCCTGCCGTCAATTGAAGCCCTTAAATGGGTAATAAATGGGTAATTAATGCCCAATTAAAGGCCTCAGCCTGCCACTGCACGAGTTAGCCCAGCAGTGGGTGGGCCAGTCGTCGCACAGGAAGCATGCCAAGCAAACCGTGGCAGCAGTGGGCAGTGAGTTGTGTATTGTGGTACTGAGCCATGAGGTTAGGGACAGTGAGTTTGGGGCTGTGAAGAGGAGTTGTGACATTGCTGATGCGCCAGGGAGTACAAAGTTAGAGGCTGTGGCAGCGAGTACTCAAGTCAGAGGATGACGAAGTAGTACAAGGCAGAAAAGGCCAGTATCAGATGGAGAAGGCCATGGGCAAGGAAAAATCCAGTGAAAAAGAAATGGCTTCCTGAGTGACAGGACTGTCACAGTGAGTCGTTGTTAGGTGCAGTGAGTACTAGCATTGAGTTCTGAGCTTGGGGAGTCTGACAGGAGGCATCAAAGTTGGGGGCTGCAGCAGTGAGCAGTGAAGTAGGAGGCAGTGACAAATTCAGAAGTAGTAGTTGGGGAAGCTTAAGGTCATGGGCAAGAATAGAATCCACTGAGAGAGAGAAATGGCTTTGTAGTGAGAGAGATGTAGGGGACGCTGGTGTACTTGTATAGAGAATGGGGGGAGCAGGGTGGGAGAAAGAGAATTCTCAGGATGTGATGAGAGGAAGAACGAAGTACAAGGAACAGCACAATGGGATGCACTCAAAGGGAAGAAGAATGCAATCAGGCAAAGCAGCTGTATCAGGCTGTGTTATGTATATTAGATGGACTAACTGCATACAAGATAATTTTTCTCAAAGATTCCCACTCATTGTGGGGAATTTTATTCTAGCTGCAGGGGTTTCGACATTGGGAGAAACCGATGTCAAGATCCCCGCGTTGCCTCTTTTCCGGAAGACCCGCCAAATTTAATGCCAATCGGGCATTTAAGTGGAAAGCAGCGGGCCTTCCTTAGGAGTCCAGCCTTGGATAGCTGCTGGCCAATCAGAGGCCGGCAGCCGCAGCACCAACATGTAGGCAGTGGCTGCTGTTGGAGGTGCCTGGCCTGGAGGTCAAGGAGCATCACTGGAGCCAGGCCTCATGTAGGTCAGGGCAGGAGGGGTCTTGCGGGGTGGGAGTTGCAGGGGGGCGGGGGGGTCAGCAGCAAGAACAGGGGTGTGGCCCTCAGCGGTCTCCCCCTTTCCCGATGCCAGGTCCCTCGTTCAGGCAACAAGTGCCTTTGAACGAGGGACCCCACTCCCACGCCGCCCCCCGAAGCCGGGAAGCAGCCCGCATGGTTTTCCGTGCAGTGACAGGACCGCCTGCCGCATGGGTAATTGTGGCTACGGTGGGAAGAGGCCCTTAATTGGGGATTAATTACCTAGTTACGGGCCTCAATTGGTGGAGGGGTAGGAAGGCCGTTCCTTCCTACCACAGACTAAATTTTTGTGGAGGCGGGATGGTGGCAGGATCTCCCCCCTGCCCCCCAACCCCCCACCTAGGCCACCATCCCACCTGATTCTATGCTCTCCCTGCCTCCAAACCCACCGTAGGGGAGAGCATAAAATTCCTTCCATTTTTTTCCTTCCACCTGTGTAAATAGCCAGTGCAGCTGCAAGTAAATGGAATGTTTTCATTTCCCAACTATAACCACAGTACTGGTGACAGTCGTCAAAGCTTTTGGGCCAATCAGCCTTGTCTTTGCAAATAGGTAATAAAAGCAAAATACTGCGGATGCTGGAAATCTGAAACAAAAACAAGAAATGCTGGATTCACTCAGCAGGTCTGGCAGATGCTGCCAGACCTGCTGAGTGAATCCAGCATTTCTTGGCTTTGCAAATAGGTGTTGGGAGATCTGGCAAAGACAGAAATTTGAGTGGAACTGGGAAATGCCAGATCACCCACATTGAAGACTTGTAGCAGTCACTTTGTGCAGTGCCCTGAGTTGGGAGGACTTTTGCCGTCTTTTCCACGGCACGAATTTTGTTGCCTTTTGACTCCATTCCACTTAGTGATCTGGGTATTGAGAAGAACCTAGCATACAGATCACTTTTGGGGCAGACATGAGCTCACAAGAATCTCCAGGCTGGGTCCTGACCAGGAGGAATCCAGATATGCTTTCTTGATTGGCCCTCTTAGTGACTAATAGTAAACCTCTGTCAAAGAGGGCTCCATACAGGGCTCTGCCTTACCAAATTTACATTACACCTTAGAACCAACTGAGCTTGATTCTAGAGAGAGAAGGGATTGAGGAATACATTAAGAAAAGATTGAGAGATGGAGGGATATATGGAGAAGGAACTGAGAGAAACATTGAGAAGGGATTAAGGGATACATAGAGAGGAACTGGAAAGATGGAGGGATGTATGGAGAAGGAATTGAGAATTGCATTGCAAGGTTAATAGGTAGAGATGGCCTATTCTTGTTTATAAAAATTCTTATGTTCTTATGACTTCTTAGTAGAATGTCAAGAGCAGCTTTTTAGCGGGAGGTTATTGCAGCCTCTGAAGCTGTTTCTTGGTCTTAGCATTAATGCCTTCCTTGCTGGATAAAGCACCCAATTGAAAAACAGGCAGTTGTAGTAAGCAGGAACATCCTTTCAGCTGCCTTGGCATAAAAACAACTGGGACTGAATGCAGTTCAGCACCTCCAGGATGGAAATCATTGTGGTTAGCTGGCAAGTGGGAATGTAGCAAGGAATTCCCCCTTACTGGCCAGCACATAGACACATGGAAGGATTTACTCTGTGAGATGATTTGCAAATATATGTACCTTTAGCATTTTGCAGTCAAAAAAGTAGATCTCCCCTTTGTTGTGAAAATTGGAATTTTGGGATCCCGGAGTGAAAAACGCAATACATGGAACATGAAGAACAGCAGCTTAGACTGACGCCATTTCACTGTGTTTTTGGTTACTAGGTACAAATCCAGACTTGTTAATTAAATACAGCCTGTTTAGCATAGCATACAGGAGCTTTAGCATTTCGTCTCATGTGGTATGTTTTCAATTATCTGCCTTAGATCTGACCTTGTTAAAGATAGTTACTATGTATGTCTTGGGATTTTCTTTTAAGATTTTCCTTTCCAAAATAATTTTAGGCTTCAGCATAAACTAATTGCCTTCCTTGTTATGTTTCCGTTGTCCCAGCTCAATTCAACATATTAACATTGGGTTGATCATCTCATGTAGAAATAGTACTTTTAAAAAAAAAAAATTACACTGATCTAATGACCCGTATTTTGTTGTGTTAATGAGGGTGAAACTGTCAGCGTTCACTGTCATAACTCCACTAAAACTGACAGCAAATCCAGGAGCTTGCACATGTGCAGAATAATGCATAAATCAGAAGATGCTGTCAGTGAGTCTATGCTCCTCCATAGGGTGCACTGTAGGGATTCCCACAGACAGCAGTCTCCACTGCAATCATGATTTGATGAAACGTCCACTTCTGCACTAAAATAAAAGCAAAATACTGCAGATGCTGGAAATCTGAAATAAAAACATAAGGTGCTGGAAATACTCAGCAGGTCAGACAGCATCTGTGGAGAGAGAAGCAGAGTTAATGTTTCAGGTCTGTGACCTTTCATCAGAACTAGCAAAGGTAAGAAAAATATTATGTTTTAAGCAAGTGAAGGTGGGAGGGCGTGGTGGTGGGGAAGAGAACAAAGAGGAAGGTGTGTGGTGTGATGGGGCAGAGGGCAGGAGAGATTAAATAACAAAGATGTCATGAGACAAAGAGCATGTTAATGATTGTGGTGAAAGACAAAGCATTAGTCCAGAGAGAGTGTTAATGGCAGAATAATGAGCAGTTCTGTCCAAAAGCACATGAAAACCAGGCGCAAGGTTAAAAAAATAAAATAAAATAAATTTTAAAAAAGAAATGATTTTTTTTTAAAAGGCCAGTCATGCTCTGAACTCAATGTTGAGTCCGTAAGTGCCTAATCAAAAGATGAGGTGCTGCTCCTCGAGCTTGCGTTGATGTTCACTGGAACACTACAGCAGGCCAAGGACAAAAATGTGGGCATGAGAGCTGGGTGGTGTGTTGAAATGGCAAGCAACCGGAAGCTCAGCGTCATGCTTGTGGACTGAGTGGAGGTGTTCTGCAAAGCGGTCACCCAATCTACGTTTGGTCGTCCCAATGTAGAGATGACTGCAATGTGAGCAGCGAATACAGTATACTAAATTGAAGGAAGTACAAGTAAATCACTGCTTCACTGGAAGGAGTATTTCGGGTTTTAAATGGTGAGGGGAAAGAAGGTAAAAGGGCAGGTATTACACCTCCTGCGATTGCATTGGAAGGTGCCGTGGGAAGGGGACGAGGTGTCGGGGCTGATGGAGGAGTGGACCAGGGTGTCACAAAAGGAACGATTCCTTTGGAATGCTGACAGGGGAGGGGAAAGGAAGATATATTTGGTGGTGGCATCACGCTGGAAGTGGTTTAAATGGCAGAGGATGATCCTTTGGATTTTGAGGTGGGGTGGATAGTGAGAACAGGGGAAACCTTGTTGCAGTTTTGGGAGGGAGGGGAAGGGGTGAGTGCAGAAGTACGGGAAATGGGGCGGACATGGTTGAGGGCCCTGTCAACCACAGTAGGGGGGAATCCTCGGTTGAGGAGAAAGGAAGACATGTCAGAAGCACTGTTGTGGAAGGTTGCATCATCAGAACAGATGTATTGGAGATGGAGAAACAGGGAGAATGGCATGGAGTCCTGACAGGAGACAGGGTGTGAGGAAGTGTAATAAAGTTAGTCATGGGTGTCGGTGGGCTTATAATGAATATTCATGGAGAGCCTATCCCCAGAGATGGCGATAGAGAAGTCGAGGTAGAGAAGGGAAGTGTCAGAGATGGACCATGTAAAGGTGAGAGAAGGGTGGAAATTAGAAGCAAAGTTGATAAAGTTTTCCAGTTCGGGGCGGGAGCAGGAAGTGGCACTGATACAGTCATCAATGTACCGGAAAAAGAGGTGAGGGAGGGGGCCTGAGTAGGACTAGAACAAGGAATGTTCGACATGTCCCACAAAAAGACAGGCATAACCTAGTTTAAATTAAAAGTGAAGGGATTCAGTGGTTTTATCTTCCTGGTTTGCTGTCCATGAGAATACTTCAATAAGAATGGTTTCTTGCCTGCTTGCTGGCATCACTGCTGCTGCACGCCAAGACATCTCTTTGAAATGGCACCAGATTTAAACTGCCATTGGGAGAGAGGAAAACAACGCCACAGAGAGCGCTTGACCTTTGTGAGCATCTTTCTTTGAGGTCAGGGCGAGTGCCCTTGCTTCACCGTTGACTGTAAATTCCAGGCCATTGTTTGGACAGTTTTTATTACCTGTCCTTCAAGTGACATTGCTCAGACCCCATTTGTTCTGGTCACCTTAATCACAGAAAGGATAGCCCTTGAAAGGTGCAGTAACTTTGGGATTATTTTCAGTGGAAAACAGGAGACTTTGAGGTGATCAAATTCAATTTTCAAGTTTTTGATGAGAATAGACAAAGCTTTTCCAGGCGAATTTGTTGACTAAGGTGAAGGGTCCAAATACCAGGGGCCACGTGTTTAGCATGAGGTACTTAGAAGGGAAAAAGACATTTAGTGGAATTCTAATTCTTTCGTTTTAATTGAAACTTGGAATAATAGAATAATGCATCACAGAGGCAGGTCATTCAGATCATCATTAGAAGAGCTGTCCACTGCCCCTGCTTTTTCCCCCATTTCCCTGCAGATTTTTCCCTTTCAAGTAGATATCCCAATTCCCTTTTGTAAATTACTATTGAATCTGCTTCCAACATCCTTTCAGGCAGTACATTCCAGATCAAAATTCTCCTCATCACCTCCCGGCTCTTCTGCCAATTATTTTAAATCAGTGTCCTTTGGTTACAGCCCTTCTGCATGTCTATTTCTACTTCTGCAGTTAATTTGAAGTAATATTCTGCCAATAGAAACAATTTCCCTTTATTTACTTTATCAAAACCCTGCATAATTTTGCTCTAAGGAGAACAGCCAGATCTTCTCTAGTCTCTGCATATAACTGAAGTCCCTCATTGCTGTTATCATTCTGGTAAATCTCCAATGCTACCTCTCAAAAACCTTGACAATCTTCCTAAATTGTGGTGCCCAGAATTGGATGCAATATTTCAGCTGAGGCTTAACCATTGATTAATTTGATTTAAATTAAAACTTGAAATAATTGGACCACGTAACATAGGACATTGATGTGTTCAGTTTAACTGGATTCCTAGAACATTTTAGGTGTGTTCCTGGAGAGCATAATTTGTGGGATAAGGAAAAGATGGGGGGCGAGCTCAATCAAAATGCTTGTTGCATCTAACAGCCTATTTTCCTCAAAGAAAATCTTTTGTTAAGAATGAAAGCACTCTGGTTTTGAAATGTATAAAAATCAATTCCCAGGGACCACCAAATTATTTAAAGGCTGACAGCTTTGGTTCAGCAGTCAGAAACTGAAAATAATGGAGGCACCCAGCGGAGACCAAGAGGTCCAAAGACAGACATGATGTGGTATAAAGAATGATATTTGTTCTGGTACGCAGGAGAATTAAACACTAAAATATTAAGCTACAGAATGGGAACCACTTGATGCTGTGGGCATTTTTTTCCTGTAGTTGTCCTTTAACTATGCAATGATCCTTAACTCACTATAAAAGAAATGTTTAAATATTCAGTGTTCATATAACCTCAACCATCTCTAAGGTTTTTCATCTTTCTCTCCAATATATACATATGAGTGTCAGCTGTTGCTCAGTGGTTGCACTCTCACCTCTAGGTTCATAGGTTGTTGACTCAAATCCCACTCTAGAGCCTTGAACTCATAATGTAGGCTGACACTTCACTGCAGTATTGAGGGAGCAATGCAGTGTCGGCGATACTATCTTTCAGGTGAAATGTTAAACTGAGGCCCCGTCTGCCCTTTTTGATAGATGTAACATTGTTGGGGGAGGTGGTGGCATTATGTTAATGTCACTGAACTGGTAATCCAGAGACCCAGACTAATGCCCTTGGGACATGGGTTCAAATCCAACCATGGCAGCTGGTGTAATTTAAATTCAATTAATTAATTTAAAAAAATCTGGAATTGAAAGCTAATCTCAGTTTTCATGGCACCATTACTATCATTGATTGTCGTAAAAACCCACCTGGTTCACTAATGTCTTTTATGGAAGGAAATCTGCCATCCTTACCTGGTCTGGCCTACTTGTGATTCCAGACCCACAGCAATGTGGTTGACTCTTAACTGCCTTCTGAAATGAACTAGCAAGCCAGCTGTCAAGGGCAATTAGGGATGGGCAACAAATGCTGGCTTTGCCAGCAACGCCCACATGCCATGAAAGAATAATAAAAATCACATGGCACTCTTCAAAGAAGAAGAGAGTTGTCGTCTGTGGTGTCCTAGCCAACAGTTATCACTCAGCCACAAAAACAAGAAATGCTGGAATCACTCAGCAGGTCTGGCAGCATCTGTGGAAAGAGAAGCAGAGTTAACGTTTTGGGTCACTGGAGTTCCGAAGAAGGGTCACTGACCCGAAACGTTAACTCTGCTTCTCTTTCCACAGATGCTGCCAGACCTGCTGAGTGATTCCAGCATTTCTTGTTTTTGTTTCAGATTTCCAGCATCCGCAGTATTTTGCTTTTATTTTAGTTATCACTCAGCCACCATCATTAAAAAAGAGATTATCTGGTTATTATCACATAGCTGTTTGTGGGACTGTGTTCTGTGTAAATTAGCTGTTGTATTTCCTACATTACAAAACAGTGATGACACTTCAAAAAAAATACTTAATTGGCTGTATTGCACTTCAGGATGTTGTGAAAGACTCTATATAAATCTTTATTTCTACATATCTTTTGGTTGTTTCAGTCAGGTCAGAAGTAGTAATCATATAAAACAATGCATAATGCCAGTTAATCCTGACGTATACTGTTACAACCTCAGTGAGATTGTTAATGTTAAAAATACAAGATATGAACCTCCAGACCAGTGTAAAGAACTACACGACAAGATTTCATGTTTTAAGACTTTTATTATAACAACTAAACTCAAAGAAATCCCCGTTAATTAAATAGTACTTTGTAAATAGCTGATAACCACATTACAAAGAAAGATATTTACTTATTAAAATATTTGAAAACCTCACCACACTTATACGTTAACAGTCCCAAACTCCTCCCATTTGCAATGGATTGGATCTCTCATTCCTTTACAAAAATCGATGTCCTCTTCATTCACTTCTGACTTGGTGATCTTGCTGGTCTTCTACTTCTCCACAAGCTTCAACTTTCAGAACAGGTTCAAGTCTTCTCAGCCTTTCACTGTTTCAGGCTTCTGAGAGCAGGTTTTCCCTTTCTCCCTCTCGAGGCTGCCACTGCTGGCTGTCTTCCTTACTGTCTGCTCTGTGGCTGCAACTACTGGGTTCCTTCTTCCAGCCTATCTGCCTTCAGAAAATCTGTTAAATTTATCTGGACTCAACAATCAATAGCTTATTATCCTTTTTCCAATATGCCAAGTCCAGAAGTCTGGTTTCACGAGTCTTCTGTATCTTCCATTGTTCCCAGGTGTTAATAGCTGCCTGGTATATTTGCAAATTCAGAATCACTGACTCCTTGTTTATGACCTGAAAGTCTGGGAGGGTGAAACCCATTGTTTTTCTGGTGTCTGAAGTCTCTGTTTGTTTTTTCAAATAAAAGTCTCTCATCTGTGTTCTCTGTTGTCCTGGTAACCAAGATTTCTGTCTTGTCCTTTAGCAGAGTGGATGTGAGGTCACCTGACCTTCCAGACTCCATTGTAAACTTTTAAAGATCACAATTTTTAAAACATAGTCATGTTACAAAGTACAGCACTCATAACAGTATGACTGCAATTTGTAACCTACATCCATCAGTGCATACCATCACAGTGCAACTGGGGAGACGTGCTAGAAGGAGGGTGTTGTGAATTTACATGGGAGCTCCATCCACTTGTCTGCTGTAACTGTAGGACGAGGTGTCGAAACTCCAGGGAGAAAGTGGCATAAAGAGCTCCATCCTGACAATCTGGCAATTCACCCCCACACCCCTCATGTCATTCTCCCCCTGCACCTCCCCACCACTGTGGCTTCACTTCATGGCCATTTCACATGGCTACAAACTGGGGCAAGTCAGAACTCTCGGTTGCTATTTCTAATGTGTTGACACTGCATACTAGTGCCCGACAGACAGGACAGGTGAAACTTAAGGTTATCTTAGTAATGAGCAAGATGAAAAGTGTTCTTTGTGGAAAAAAATGTTACACAGGCATAAAGTGAAACAACCTTCTCGGGTGGGGTCCTACTGTGGGAACAGTCTGCAACTATAGTAGGGTATTGGATCCTAAAGATAGCGTCAGTGATTCAAAACATTTATGATGGCTGGGAATGTTTTTTTAATATTCTTAGGATGTGGGTGTCTTTGACAATGCTGGCATTTATTGGTGATCCCTAATTGCCCTTGACAATTTAGTAGGTGAGTCACTGTAGTATATGTGGTGAAGGTACTCCCACATTATTATTAGGTAGGTAGTTCCAAAATTTTGACCAAGTGATGGTGAAAGAATGATGTTATATGCCCAAGTCTGGATTGTGTGTTACTTGGAAGGGAACTTGGAGGTGATGGTATTCCTATATACCTGTTGCCCTTGTCCTTCTAGGTGGTGGAGGTCTCGGGTTTGCGAGATGCTGCAGAAGAATCCTTGGCAAGTTGCTGCAGCACACTCTATAGGTTGTATATGCTGCACCATAGTGCGTCGATGGTGGAAAGAGTGGATGGGGTGTCAATCAAGTGTATTTATTTGTCTTGGATGGTCATTCATAGCTAAATCTTGAATTCAGTAGCTAATGTCTCTAGGCCTACATTCAACAGTAACACATCTAATTGAATGTGCCTTTTGGATCAGAAGCTGCTTTTTATGTGTTTGCATTGTTCTGACTGAAAGACAGTTTTTAACAACAGAGTCTCTTGGGTGAACGGAAGAATTCTTTTTGCAGTGCCCATGTTTGTCTCTGTCAGGATCTGAGCATTTCTGGATATAGTCAGCCTAACATTGGTAGTTGGGAAAATGCTAGAGTCCATTATTAAGGAAGCAATAGCAGGACATTTAGAAAAGCTTAATGCAATCAAACAGAGTCAACATGGTTTTGTGAAAGGGAAATCATGTTTGACAAATTTGTTAGAGTTTTTTGAGGATATAACAAGCAGAGTTAATAAAGGGGAAGCAGTAGATGTAATGTATTTAGATTTCCAGAAGGCATTCGATAAGGTGCCACATAAAAGATTATTGCACAAGATAGGAGCTCACGGTATTGGAGGTAATGTATTAGCATGGATTGATTAACTCACAGAAGACAGAGTCAGGATTAATGGGTCTTTTTCAGGTTGGAAAGACGTAACTAGTGGAGTGCCACAAGGATCAGTCCTAGGGCCTTAATTATATACTATTTATATTAATGACTTGGAGGAGGGGACAGAGTGTAATATATCCAAATTTGCTGACGATACAAAAATAGGTGGGAGGGCATGTTGTGATGAAGACATAAGGAATCTGCAAGGGGATATATATAGGTTGAGTGAGTGGGCAAAAACTTGGCAAATGGAGTTTAATGTAGGAAAGTGTGAGGTCATGCACTTTGGTAGGAAGAATAAAAAGGCAGACTATTATTTAAACGGAGAGAGACTTCAAAAAAGTGCAGCATATAGGGATCTGGGTGTTCTTGTGCATGAAACACAAAAAGTTAACATGCAGGTGCAGCAAATAATTAAGAAGGCAAATGGAATTTTGGCCTTTATTGTTAAGGGGTTGGAGTTTAAAAATAGGGATGTCTTGTTACAACTGTACAGAATGTTGGTGAGGTCGCACCTGGAGTACTGTGTAGAGTTTTGGCCCCCGTATTTAAAGGATATACTGGCATTGGAGGCAGTTCAAAAGAGATTCACTAGGCTGATTCCTGGGATGAAGAGGTTGATTTATCAAGAACAGCTAAATAGATTATTCATTAGAGTTTAGAAGAATGAGGGGTAATCTTATTTGAAATGCACAAGATTCTGAGGGGGCTTGACAGGGTAGATGTTGAGATGTTTCCACTAGTGGGGGAATCTTAAACTAGGGGACATAGTAACAGAATAAGGGGACACTCATTTAAAACTGAGATGCGAAGAAATTTCTTCTATCAGAGGGTAGTGAATGTCTGGAATTCTCTACCCCAGAGTGTTGTGGAGGCTAGATCACTGAAAGTATTTCAAGAGGAGGTAGGTAGTTTTTTGAAATATTGGGGAGTTGAGGGCTATGAGGAGCTGGCACGAAAGAGGAGTTGAGGTCTGGGGCATATCAGCCATGACCTTATTGAATGGTGGGGCAGGCTTGAGGGGCTGAATGGCCTATTCCTGATCCTTTTTCTTATGTTCTAAGTCAATGACATAAAATAAAGTTGCATTAATTGTGCAACATCCAAAATTAAACCAAAAAATTGCGACATATCTTTAGTATCTAACCAGGCAAAATATGCTTCACTGAGTATGTATGTGCCATTTTTAAAAGTTGTCTGTGAAAGCAAGAAAGACGCATTTATTTAGCACCATGCATGACCTCAGGATATCCCATTGCTCTTTGCAGCCGAAGTATTTTTGAAGTATTGCTGAAAAAAAAGACATAATTATAAAAGCAAAATACTGCAGATGCTGGAAATCTGAAATATAAACAAGAAATGTTGGAAATACTTAGCAGGTCTGGCAGCATCTGTAGAGAGAGAAGCAGAGTTAACGTTTCAGGTCAGTGACCCTTCTTCATGAAAAAAGAGACATGCTGTCCAAGATTTTCGTAATGCACTCATCAGGACAGATGCAAGAATTCCAAATTTCAAAGGAAGCAACAATTTATACTGCATGAAGAAAGGGTGCTGATTGGCAGGTCAACGCTGATTGGTTGAGGCTTTGCAATGGAGAATGCATGGGGGAACTATTGTCCATCACCTTTTGTGTACTTTAGAAAACACGCAAAGCTTGGACATGTTCCTTTTGCCTGTAGAGGACAGGTCCCTGCTTATGAATATATGTAGCTTCTAACAGGTGTACATGAGCCACATTGCGATCCTGACTGATAATCTTAAAGTGGTAATTCTTAGCACACTCAGGATTGTTCAGTAAGTGTTGTCCAATCGTGGAATCAGATCTAACATCAGACATTATGTTCTGAGTTCTACAAGTACAGGTTGATTGACCACGGTCAGTACTCTGCCTATTGCAAACAGCAACAGGGACGTGCTGTTTGATAAGATCGCTGGTTGTTGGGACATATGGCCTACGTACTTGGCATTGCACCAGCACTGGAATTCATATATCACGTTACTCATTTGTGTGGTAGGCAGAAGGCCTTTTGGCTTGACGGCAGCATCCTGTTCGTGAAAAATACCACTTGTGTTGCTATTGCATATTAGCAGCGTGAAATGGCTAGCTTCACCTGTTATAGAGATAGAGCACTGAAACAGGCCCTTTGGCCCACCGAGTCTGTTGCTCAAATTTTTGAGACACCTTGATCTCCCAGGATAATTTGTGGTAGACTGGGCAGTTTTCAGGTCTGAAAGTGGTGGCCTTTGGCCCATTCATGAGTATGCGCAATACACAGCGAGCAATGATCTGATTGGGGTAGCCATGATCCCGCAGGATAGCTTTGATGTGCCCTATTTCAGCATAAAGCTTACACCGAGAGCAATGGTTCACCATAGGCCTACCTTCACTGGTCAATATATTGGCAATCTTGTAAATAGGGCCTAAGCCATTTACTCTTCCTTTGCGTCTCTCTTTCCACTGCCTCCCTTTGCATTTGCATCTCTTTTTTTCTTTTGAAACTCTAACTCCATTCTCTGCATTTCTATTTGAATTCTAGCCAGGGCTGCTTTGTCAGACCCCGGTTCCATGCCTGTTTCTTCTGGCTCTGGGACAATTTTAAAATGACTAGCTATATTTTTAAGGATCGGGAGCTTCCTTGCTTTTTGCCTTAAAGTAATCCCAGCTGGGCAGCTACAGCTTTTAAATCTTCAATATTTAATAGATTTATTGCAACCCATGATAACTCTCCCTGTTCTGCAGATGCTTTGGCGTTGAATGTAGCTATGTCTTAAGTGTTTTAGCACTGTGGAGAAAAAAATACGAGAAAACCTGCAGGTTTATTTTTTTTTACAATTTTAGGGATTAATTTTCCTCCTGTTTCCAAATCACTCGTTTAATGTTCCAGATCCTAGACTCATAAGCCCCCAATCTGTTACAGGCAGGTGGGATTTGATAGGGGTGGTTTTTCCTTTTCACCTCTCAATTGACCGAAGACGGCGCGTTTTTTAAAAAAAAAAGTGTTTTATCTTCTGAGTATTTTAATGGTCAATAAACAAACAAATGACAGGTTTTCTAGTAGGTTTAAAGAAAGGTAAATGTTTATTAAACAATACCCAAAAATATTCACAACTGCAGACACACACACTCACACAGAAGAAAAGATGGAGATTAAAAGATAGCATACATTTAGGTCTGATGATTTTAACCTTGTTTGTTTCCCCGGAAGGAAGATGAAAAAACAGTGCAGGCCTGTTTTTCCTTTTTCCTGGTTCACGGACATCAAACTTTGGAAAGTTTCAAGTGGATGGCTGCTTTGGTTGTAGACTTCTTTGGTCAAATCTCAGTCACAGTTCAATGGTGAAGATCCTGTTACAGTTTCACAGGTAGGGAGTTTCAAAGGACACCTTTTTGTCTCTACCTCTAGGTAGTTTAAAGATGGTATTTTGGCAGGGTCCTCCATATCTGCCAAATTATTATTAGCCTAACTTGTTGAAGAGTTCCCTGGTTCATTCTCTATGGGAACGCCTCGACCAATCAGCACCCTTTTCTCATGCAGTATAAATTGTTGCTCCCTTTGAAATTTGGCATTTTTGTGTCTGTCCTGATGAGTGCAAGATGAAAAACTTTGACAGCATGTCTTTTTTTTTTCAGCAATACTCAAGATCTGTACTACCAAGTGACTACTTTTGAAGTGTAGTAACTTTTGTAATGTAAGGAAGGTGACGACCAATTTTTGCACAGCAAGGTTCCACAAAAAGCAATATGATCATGAACAAATGACCAGATAAGCTATGTTTGTGGTTGTGGTTGAGGGATCAATATTGGCCAGCATTTTGTCATTAAAATTCCATTGAGGAGTAAAAGTGGTTATTGATGCATTGCTGTGTTGCACTGTCTTGCTGTGTTGCAGTGTTACTGCATTGTCACGTTACAATATTTTTGCCATTGCATTGTTGTGTTGCATTGTTGGAGTATTGCGGTCATTGTATTGCCACTGCATTGTTTTCTCGCATTGTTTCAGGACAGAGAAGGTAGTCAAAAGTGCTTCACAACTGTATCATTTTAACAGGAATTACCATCAAGATCTAAAATGCAGGCAAAGTATGTAAACACTGTAATCTTTCGCTAAATAATAAATCAAATGCTGTCTGTGAAGTAGTAATAATTTATTTAATGCGCATTAAAAAAAATAGCAGCTTAAGCCCTACCTCACCAGTATATTTTCACAAATAGATATGGAAGGCTGACGGTGCTAGAACTGGCTGGTAAAGGAATAGTTTAGCATATTGTTAATGCGGTCAAGAGATCAAAGGCATCTGGGAGCAACTACGGCCTGATGGACATTGACAGGCTCCCTCTAAAGGGCTGATGGTGCAACAAATTGTAGCTTCATTTAAAAAAAAACCTTCTCTGCCTCCAACTGTGATGAGGCTGCCTTTCCCAATTTGCCATCTGTCACAAAATTTGCTGATCTTTACCTAATAATTCACAAGTTAATGTCATGCTTCCAAAGCCCTTAGTCAATGTTGCTGTCTAATGTTCCCTGACGTCTTCATTGCTAGCTTAATGTCAGCCATAGTTTACTGTAGCACTCCCCACTGTTTCAGATGGTTGTAGGTTCAAGTCCCACTTGAGTGCAAAATCCAAGCTGACAGGCCATGACTTTCCTCTCTGGTGGATGTAAAAGATCCCATGACACTAGTCAAAGAAGAAAAGTGTCCTGGCTAATATTTATCCCTAATAAAACAGGTTAATTGCTAATTATCACCTTGCTGTTTCTGAGACCTTGCTTTGTGAAAATTGGTTGCTGTGTTGTGTTTACAAGATTACAACAGTGTTTACATTTTGGAAAATACTTGATTGGCTGTGTAGTGCTTTGGGATGTTATGATTTGTGTATCTTTTGGATGTTTGAGTCAAGAAGTAGTGATCACACAAAAGAATGGATGTTGCCAGCTACTCCTTAAGAATACGACTGCAATCTGTACCCTGCATCCATTGATGCATACTATCACAGTGCAAGAGGGGAGACGTGCATGGTGAGATTGTGAATTTACATCGGGGTTCCATCGGCTTGACTGCTATAACTTTGGAGGAAAGCCATGGAAACTCCTGGAAAAAAAATAGCATAGACCATTTTTCCTCAACAGTTTTGGCAAACCAGCAGGAGACCTCACCGGCAAGGCAGTCATTTGTCCCTAGTTGCCCTTCACAAGTTGGTAGGTGAACCACCTTCTTGAATCACTAAAGACTGTGTCGTGAAGTAGTTACATTGCTGTCAGGTAGGGAGTTCAGGATTTTGACCAATGATGATGAAGGAATGGCAACATATGTCCAAGTCTAGATGATGTGTGACTCGGCGGGGAACTTGGAGAAGATAGTGTTCCTATGTACATGCTGCCCTTGTCCACCTAGTTGATGGAGGTTGTAGGTTTGGGAGGCGCTGCTGAATAAACCTTGGCGAGTTGCTGCAGTGCAACCTATAGGTAGTACACACTGCAGCCATGGTGTTTCAATAGTGCAATGAGTGGATTTGGTTTTCCATCAGTGACCACATTTCAAAAAGCACTTCATTTGCTGTAATGTATTTGAGATATCCTGAAATCATGAAAGGCACTGTATAAATGCAAGTTTTTTTTTCTTTGATCTACTTATAGATCCCGATTCCAATGTTCACCAGCTCTGAATTCCATTCTAAAATGTTTTGATAAGTATTATGAAACTAAACATTTGTTTCATAGCTGTCAATAGTTTTTGAGAAAATCACTATTTAAAAAGAAACGTTAGTGAGTGACAAATTTCAAAACCAGCTTCAAGAAAGCAAGCTTCAAATTAAAACGAGCTGTTCTTGAAGACACCATCGAAACAGCAGAAGCGGGAAAGAGTTCAGCAATGTTACTTGTGACCTTTCAGTATTTTGTCTTTGCCCATATGTAATGGGCCAGGAGGGAAAAGAGAAGGAATTACTGTTCATGATTCCTGCTTCTAGAATCATACAAATTTCATCTGTCATGTGTCTTCCCATTTCATCAGTATGTCTAGGCCCTCCTTGAAGTCTGTTACTACCCTTCTTATTGTTTACTACATTTTCAAGTTTTCTGTAATCTACAAACTTTGAAATTAAGTCACCAATGTACATTAAAATAAATCTTGCATTTATATAGTGCCTTTCACAACTTCAGGACATCTCAAAGTGCTTTACAGCCAATGAAGTACCTTTGAAATGTCGTCACCGTTGTAATGTAGGAAACGTGGTAGCCGATTTGTATGTATTAAACTAGTCCTGCATCTATTTGGAGATTTGGAAATTGCTTTCTTCATTGAGCAGCCTGCACACATGTTGGAGTGAGACAGTTCCTGGAGATAATAAAAAAAAATCACATGAAATGCAAATTTAAGGTAATCACGAATATATTAAAGGCGAAGGTTAGAAACAACATTCCTTTATGCTGGCTAGAATGTGGTAATTTCTGCCACAAACAGTTATTGAACTAGAGTCCATGGAAATTAAAAGGAAATTAAAGAGTTTCTTGAAAAAGAGGAATATTAAAGGGTATGGGAATATGCAGGAGAGTGGTATTAGACTGGCACACATGAAGGAAAACACCAAGTCCAGACTTAGGTGGAATGGTATGTTTCTCTACGGAGATTGCAGTCTTAGAAGAAAGATGTGGGGATGGATAACCTTTTCCAACTTTTCAACAAAACACTGCCTTATTTTTGCATGATTTGCACTGTGATACCAAAAAGGAATGCATTATGAACTGAGCCGTTCTTTTGAAAGTGGCTTTGAAAGTTACTGTAATTACATCTAACCGCACATTTACATTTTACTTTTGTCACAATTAACTTGCATCATTTTGGCTACTTTTAATGTAAAAAGAGCAAATTACTCTTATGGATTATTATTTGGAGTCCTGAAAAGTAGTTGATAAATCAGTTTTACAAACTATGTCTGCAATCTTTTGAAATATGACCCTGAGGAGAACATATGGAATTGCTATTTTTTTAACCATCAGAAGACTGTGAACAGATGTTTTACCTCAGCCAGAGTCTCTGAATACAGGACCCTCAAAGAGGTTGCAGATGTTGGTCTATGATAATTCTGAAGATTCTACAATACGAAAGTCAATGAGAGCTGATAGGCCTTACCAATATAAGTCATTTAAAATGATGACCTGTACCAATATGATTCAGTGAAAGCTAATAAGGTGTCCTGACCAATATTTATCCCTCAATCAATATCGCAAAAATAGATTATCTGGTCATTATCACGTTGCTTTTTGTAGGAGTTTGCTGTGCACATACTGGCTGCCACATTTCCTGCATTACAACAGTGACTACACTTCAAAAAAGCACTTTGAGACATCCAGTGGTCATGAAAGGCGCTATATAAATGCAAATAATTTTTTAAAAAAAATCCTTACCAATATGCCTTTTGTTCACAAAATAACTGTTCTTGACACACTAACTTGAAGACTAATCTTATCCTCTTCAAAATTCCTAAATCCCACTCCAGTTATGCAAATACAATAGTTCTGGTACCAGTGACCAGTTCAAGCCCATTGGATTAAAAGGGAAGTGGCAACATGGATACAAAATTGGCTAAGAGACAGAAAGCAGAGTGTAGTTGTGAATGGTTGTTTTTCAAGCTGGAGGGAAGTATACAGCACTGTTTGCCAGGGGAATATTAATGACCTGGACTTGGGAATAGAGGGCATTATCGAGGTTTGCAGATTACACATAACCTGGAAATGTAGTAAAAAGTGAGGAAGATAGTAGCAGACTTCGGGAGGACATAGACTAGTGACGTGGGCAGGCATGTGGTGGATGCAATCGAATGCAGACAAGTGTGAAGTGATGCATTTTCAAATTAAAGAGAGACAATATAAACCAAAAGGTATAATTTTAAAGGGAGTATAAGAACAGAGAAACCTCGAAGTTCACATATGTAAATCTTAGAAGGTGGCAGGACAAGTTGATCAGGCTGTTTTTAAAAAAAAAAAAATTATAGCATCTAGTTCTTGGGAATGAGTTACTCCCAAGTGTTACAGTGGGAGAACATTTGGGTAGTAGTGATCATGATCTCATTCGGTTTGCTGCAGTTCTGGAAAGGGACAAAGAAAAATCAAAAGTCAAATTACCTAAGTGACTCGAGAAATGATCTAATACAGGTGGACTGGAAACAAAGATTGGCCAGGAAATCAGTTGATGAGCAATGGCAGATCTTTAAGGCAGAGTTACTTCAGGTACAAATCAAGCATATTTCCATAAGGAGGAAAGATGGCACATCTAAAGCCAGAGCTCCCTGGATGGCAAAGGAAATAAAAGTAAAAATATAACAGAAAAAAAGGATTTATGGCCAATATGAGGTAAAGAATACAGTAGAAAACCAGGCAGAATACAGAGAGTGCAGGAGGAAACTGAGAAAGGATATGGAAGGGTCAAGAGAAAAAATTAACAAGCAACATAAAATGGAACCAAAAATGTTTTATTAACTTGGGGAAATAAAAGGAAAGTTAAAGGAATCATGGGGCCAATTAGGGACAAAAAAGGAAATCTTGTGGAGGGAGAGGGCATGACCGAGTACTGAATGAGTACTTTCACTGCCTTCACAAAAGAAGATGAAGTTAATGTTGCAGTAGAGGAGAGGGGAGTAGCGATAGTGGATAGGATAAAAATAGATAGAAAGGCAGTACTAAATAGGTTGGCATCATTCAAATTTAACAAGTCACCCAGTCCTGGTGGAATGCACCCTAGGTTGCTGAGAGAAGCTAGGGTGGAGATAGATGGAGGCTTTGACCACAAGTTTCAATCCTTCTTGTCTATAGAAGTGGTGGTAGAGGACGGGAAGACTGCAAATATTGTACTGCTGTTCAAAAAAAAAGGGAGAGGGATATATTTGGCATCTAGAGGCCAATTGTTCTAATGGCTGAAGTGAGAAACGTATTAGAGGCCATTGTCAATGATGATGTCATTAATAAATGCCCCCAAGACCTGGGCAACAATCAGGCTTGGGCTGAAACACGGCAATTAACATTTGTGCCACAAAAGTGCCAGGCAATGACCATCTCCTACAAAACAGAATTTAACCACATCCCCTTGATATTCAGTAGCATGACTATCACTGAATTCCCCCAACATCAACATCCTGGGCGTCATCATTTACCAGACACTTAACTGGACCAGCCACATAAATACTGTGGTGACAAGACCAGGTCAGCGGCTGGGTATTCTGTGGCAAGTAACTCACCTCCTGACTCCCAAAGCTTTTCCATCATCTACAAGACCAAGGTCAAGAGTGTGAGAGAATACTGTCCACTTTTCTGGATGAATGCAGCTCCAATAACACTCAAAAAGCTTGACACCACCTAGGACAAAGCAGCCTGCTTGAATGGCACCTCATCCACTATGTTAAGCATTCACTCCTTCCACCATTGGTGGACAGTCGTTGCAGTATGTACCATTTACAGGATGCACTGCAGTAACTCTCACTGAGGCTTCTTTGACAGCATCTTCCAAACCCATGACCTCTACCACCAGGGTCTGACATTCTTGAAAGTGGATAAATTGCCAGGGCTGGATGGATTGCATCCCAGGTTTTTAAAGGAAGCCAGGGAGGAAATAGCAGATGCGCTGAGGATCATCTTCAAATCCTCACTGGATTTGGGTGATGTGCCAGAGGATTGAAGGTCTGCCAACATTATACCATTGTTTAACAAGGGTGTGAGGGATAGGCCAAATAATTATAGGCCTGTCAGTCTGACCTCGGTGGTGGGTAAATTATTAGAATCAATTCTGAGGGACTTAAGCCACTGCCACTTAGGCACAGATTAATCAGGGATAGTCAGCATGGATTTGTCAAGGGGAGGTCATGTCTTACTAATTTTATTACGTTTTTGTGGAAGTAACAAGAAGGATTGATGGGGGTAGTTCAGTGGATGTGGTCTACATGGATTTTAGTAAGGCATTTGACAAGGTCTTGCATAGCAGACTGGTCAGTAAAACGAAAGCCCATGGGATATAGGATATTGTGGCAGGTTGGATCCAAAATTGGTTCAGTGACGGGAAACAAAGGGTAGTAGTCGACGGATGTTTTTGTGAATGGAAAGCGGTTTCCAGTGGCGTTAGAGGGCTCAGTGTTGGGTCCCTTGCTGGTTGTGATATATATTAATGATTTGGACTAAAATGTGGGAGGCATGATTGGGAAATTTGCTGATGACAGAAAAATTGGCTGTGTAATAGTGAAGAGGATAGCTGAAGACTCCAGAATGATATCAATGGTTTGATTGAGTGGGCAGAAAAGTGGCAAATGGAATTCAATCCAGAGAAGTGTGAGGTAATGCACTTGGGGAGGGCAAACAAAGCAAGGGAATACACAATAAATAGGAGGATATTGAGAGGGGTAGAAGAAGTGAGAGACCTTGGAGTGAATGTCCATAGGTCCCTGAAGATGGCAGGACAGGTAGATAGAGTGGTGAAGAAGGCATATGGAATGCTTTCCTTTATTGGCCAAGGTATAGAATACAAAAGCAGGAATGTAATGCTGGAACTGTATAAAACACTGGTTAGGCCACAGCTGGCATATTGTGTACAGTTCTGGTCACCACATTACAGGAAGGACATAATTGGAGATTTACAAGAATGTTGCCAGGGCTTGAAAGTTGCAGCTGTGAGGAAAGATTAGATAGGCTAGGGTTGTTTTCCTTAAAACAGAGGAGGCTGAGGGGTGACTTAATAGAGGTGTACAAAATTATGAGGGGCCTAGATAGAGTAGACAGGAATGAGCTGTTTTCTCTGGCGGAGAGGTCAATTACAAGGGGGCACAGATTTAAGGTGATTGGTAGAAGGATTATAGGGGACATGAGGAAAAACCTTTTCACCCAGAGGGTGGTGGGTGTCTGGAATTCACTGCCAGGAAAGGTGATGGAGACAGAAATCCTCAACTCATTTAAAAGATACCTGGACTTGCACCTAAAGTGCTGTAACCTGCAAGGCTATGGACCAGGTGCTGGAAGGTGGGATTAGATTGGGCGGCGAGTTTCTTCGGCCAGCACAGACATGATGGGCTGAATGGCCTCCTTCTGTGCCATAATTATTCTATGGTTCTAGAAGAACAAGGGCAGCAAACATGTGGGAACACCACCACCTGCAAGTTCCCCTGCAAGTCACACACCACCCTGACTTGGAACTATGTCACCGTTCCTTCACTGTCGCTGGGTCATAATCCTGGAATTGCTTCCCTAATGCACTGTGCACGAAGGCAACTCACTACCACCTTCTCAAGAGTAATTAGGGATGGGCAACAAATACTGGACTTGCTAGTAGCGTCCTCTTCCTGTGAATGAATAAAAAAATCACCAGGTGAATTCTCACCTGGGGAAGTACGGGTTAATCAGAGACAGCCAGCAGAGATTTGTTAAAGGAACATTGTGTCTGACTAACCTGATTGAGGTTTTTGGTGAAGTAACAGAGAGGGTTGATGAAAATAACACAGCAGAAATATATATGGACTTTCAAAAGGCATTTGATTCAATATCACATAACAAATATTTTTTGGCAAATGCTATAAAAGGGACTATGATAATTTGGGTATGAGGTTGCTAAAATATAGGAGACAGAGTAGAGGTGAACGGATGTTTTACTGACTGAAGGAAAGTATGCAGTAGGGTCCCCCAGGAGTCGATATTAGAACCATTGCTTTTCTTGTTATTATATACATGACCTGGACTTGGGTATAGGGAGTATAATTTTGAACTTTGTGGATGATCCAAAACTTGGCAACTTAGGGCTGAATTTTAAGAGCTCCCAGCAGCAAACTCAAAATATGGCAGTCCGCACGCCAAAGAGCCACCGTGATCTCCCTGCGGTGGCTCATTTAAGTAGCTGGGGCTGCCTGCCCCCCTCCTGCACCCCCCCCCCCCAAACAGTCACGTGGAGGGGGTGGGCTGTCCATCTCTGGCAATGGTGCCAGATGCCTGTGCGCAGGTGCTGGTGCCATTTTGGAAGGGCAACTACCCCTGCTGGCGAATTTGAATTTTCAAAGTGAACCCCACCCAAAATTTACAAAGTAAAATTGTATCATCCCTTTCCAAACCCCAATAAAAATTGGAGTAAGTATTTGCCCTTCTCCCACCACCCCCCCAAAAAAAACACTTACCTTTAAATTCTGACCTTCCCCCTCTCCCCCCCCTCCCCGCCACCGCCAACTAGAGTGCACGAAGTTGAAAGTTCACCCCTTCCCACCATCCCCTACACTGATGATGCTTATTTGACCCCATCCCACGCCCCACACTGAAAATCATAACTCCACCCCTCCCCATCAATGTCACGCCTGTTTTCCCCAGACAGGGAATTGAAGGCACGGGAGTGCTGGCCGCCGCTCTGAAGATTGCAGTGGGACTGGAAGATTGCCGGTAAGTATATTTAAATGAATTCAGTTTAATGACTTAAATATGGAAATTGTGGTCCTTGCTGCCACCAGGAGGATCTGGTCGGGCCCTCCTGGCGTCGGCCTCTGAGGCAAGCCTCTGCCGGAACAATCCTCCAACCCACCCCCCACCATGGAGTCCAACATCATTGGCTTGGTAAAATCCAGCCCATAGTAAAGAGTGAAAAGGACTTCAGGAGGACAGAAACATACAGGTGAAATGGACAGACACATGGCAGATGTAATTTACTTCTAATAATTGTGAAATAATGCACTTTGGGAGATACAACATGGAGAGGCAGTATATTCTAAATGGTACTATTTTGAGGGGTGTGGGGTGCAAGAGCAGAGGGACCTGTTGGTGCATATTCACAAATCCTTGAAGGTGGCAGAGAAGAAAGCATATGAGGCACTTGGCTTTGTAAAAGGGGACATTGAGTACAAAAACAAGAAAGTTATGCTAAACCTTTACAAATCATTGAATAGGCCTCTGCTGGAGTGCTACTTTCAATCTGGGCACTGCATTTTATGAAGGATGTCAATGCCTTGGAAAGGTTGTAAAAGAGATTTACTAGAATTATACCACGAACGAGGAACCTCAGGTATGTGGAGAGACTGGAGAAAGTGGGATTGTTCTGCTTAGAACAGATTAGGGGAGATTTAATAGAGCCGCTCAAAATTATGAGGGGTTTTGATAAAGAGAGCAAGAAGAAACTGTAAGTTTGTTGGTAACTGAAGGATGTAGATGTAAGATAATTAGCAAAAGAACTAAGTGAGTTGTTATGATGTGGATTGCACTGCCTGAAAGGGTGGTGGAAGCAGATTCGATAACTTCAAAAGGGAATTAGATGAATGTGTGAAAAGGAACAGTTTGCAGGGCTATGGGGAAAGGGAGGGGGGAGTAGGCCTATTTGGATACACTTCTCTGTTGTCCTTTAAGACACTTCTTAAAACCTATCTTTTTGACTATGCTTTTAGTTACCTTTCCAAATGTCTCCTTCTTTGGCTTGATGTCAACTTTTGTCTGACCTCACTCCTGTGAAGTGCCATGGGATGTTTTACTATGATAAAGATGCTATATATACAAGTTGTTCTTTTTTTATTTGTTAATGGGATTGATGATATACATTACAATATATGATGCATTAGACATGTATTCATACATACTTCACACATGCTGTATTGTATTGTTACAAGCTCAATTTTAACCCACAGCTCTGAATATGAACAGGGCATCTGGGGGCTTAAATTTGGGACAATATGGTACTCACCATATTGCTTTATGCCATTTTCATAAGAACTAGGAGCAGGAGTAGGCCGTCCGGCCCCTCGAGCCTGCTCCGCCATTCAATAAGATCATGGCTGATCTTTTCGAGGACTCAGATCCACTTACCCGCGCTCCCACCGTATCCCTTAATTCCTTTATTGTTCAAAAAGATATCTACCTTAGCTTTAAAGACGTTTACTGAAGAAGCGTCAACTAGTTCACTGGGCAAGGAATTCCATAGATTAACAACCCTCTGGGTGAAGAAGTTCCTTCTTAATTCAGTCCTAAATCTGCTCCCTCTAATCTTGAGGCTATGCCCTCTTGTCCTAGCTTCACCTGCCTGTGGAAACATCCTCTCTACTTGTATCTTATCTATTCCCTTCATGATTTTATATGTTTCTATAAGATCCCCCCTCATTCTTCTGAACTCCAATGAATATAATCCCAATCTACTCAGTCTCTCCTCATAAGCCAACCCCCTCAACTCCGGAATCAACCTAGTGAACCTCCTCTGCACCCTCTCCAGTGCCAGTATATCCTTTCTCAAGTAAGGAGACCAAAACTGCACACAGTACTCCAGGTGCGGCCTCACCAGTACCTTATACAGCTGCAACATAACCTCTCTGCTTTTAAACTCAATCCCTTTAGCAATGAAGGACAAAATTCCATTTGCCTTCCTAATTACTTGCTGTACCTGCAGACCAACCTTCTGCGATTCATGCACAAGGACACCTAGGTCCCTCTGCATAGCAGCATGCTGCAACTTTTTACCATTCAAGTAATAATCCTTTTTCCTGTTACTCCTACCGAAATGAATGACTTCACATTTATTAACATTGTATTCCATCTGCCAGACCTTTGCCCACTCGCTCAATGTATCTATGTTCCTCTGCAAAGTTTCACAGTCATCTGCACACTTTGCTCTGCCACTCATCTTAGTGTCATCTGCAAACTTTGACACCCTACATGTGGTCCCCAACTCCAAATCATCTATATAAATTGTAAATAATTGCGGTCCCAACACCGATCCCTGAGGCACACCACTAGTGACTGATTGCCAACCAGAATAGCACTCATTTATCCCCACTCTCTGCTTCCTGTTAGTCAACCAATCCTCTATCCATGCTAATACTTTACCCCTGACGCCATGCATCCTTATCTTATGCAGCAGCCTCTTGTGCGGCACCTTGTCGAAGGCCTTTTGGAAATCTAGGTACACCGCATCCACTGGGTCCCCATTGTCCACCTTGCTCGTAATGTCATCATAGAATTCCAAAAGATTTGTCAAGCATGACCTACCCTTTATGAACTCATGCTGCGTCTGCCCAACGGGACAATTTCTATCGAGATGCCCTGCTATTTCTTCCTTGATAATAGACTCAAGCATCTTCCCCACTACAGAGCATGTTTGGAAAGCCATATAACCCTATGTTGTGTCACTGTCTGAGTGCCAAACTTGCCTGGGAAAGTTGATAATGGATGCATCCAGGGCCAGAAGTGACTCAGCAAGATAAATTTTAATTTCTTTTTATCAGTTTCCTTGTAGGCCAGAAATGCTGCTCCAGGTCTCACAAGGAAATCTTGAGCCTTCTCTGCCTGGGCTTCCACACACACTCCCACCACCTCACCCCCAACAATGCACTGATTGCAGTTGCTTCCTTACCTCTGCCCAACACTCCCAGCCACCCTAATGACTTAGTTCAATGCTGGGAACCCTTCCTCCAGTTTTCGGAAGGAGTCAGCGATCCTAAATTTAAATAAATTCCAGGGGTTAACGTGGCCAGACCTCACACCAGCATAGGTTTGAGAACTTATAGCATGCTTTAGCCTTTGTTAAAATCGTGGCTTATGTGTTTGGCATGTAAAATACATAATGTATCTCTTAATCATATATTGTATAGCACATTATATGCTATGCATATATGATGCAGCATCATATATTTTTGGATATTTAACAGACCACGATATGTGTTACACAGAATTATAGTACCAGATGCTTTATCATACAGGCTTAACAAAAATGGTCCATGTTGGTCTTCATCCTCCATGAGAGCAGTAGTTGTAATCCCAAATGTCTGTCCTGTTCTAATACCCTTTTCCATCCCTTTGCTCCAACTATGTATCTAAATTATTCACAAAAGTTGATACAGTCTCCTGTAATCGTCAACTCCAGTCGTGCATTCTACAGTCTCACAACCCTATGCGTAAAAAAGATTTCTTCTACTCTCTGTCCTAAATCACATTTAATCTTATATCTATGTCTCCATGTTCTAGATCCCTCAAACATTGGATACAGTCTTTTTCTATGTACTCTTCCCATCCATTCATAATTTTAAACACCTGAATCAAATCACCCTTAATCTCCTCTGTTCTAACAAAAGCAGGTTTTTCTTTGTATTTCCTCATATCAGGCATTATTCTTGGGAATTTGTGATGTACCCTCTCTATTGTCTTAACTTCCTTCCGACAGTAACAACAACTTATATTTATATAACAGTTTTAACATAATCAAATATTCCAAGGCACTTCATAGGAGCGTTATAATGCAAAATTAGACACCAAGCTGCATTAGGAGATATCAGGGCAGATAACCAAAAGCTCGGTCAAAGATGTAGTTTTTAATGAGCATCTTAAAGGAATTAAGAAGGGGTAGAGAGGCAGAGAAGTTTAGGGAGGGAATTCAGAGCTTAGTAAAGCCTGGCTCGGGTATAAAATGAAAGCCTGACCCGACCACAGCCAACTCGAACCCAACCCGAGCCCAAACCCTTTAATTTTTTTCGTGCCGACATGAGCCCGAATGTTGGACTCGGGATTTCGACCCGGCCCGACCCAAACCCGCGCATGTAGTTGGGTCTGGTCGGGTTCGGGTCGGGTAGCCAGGCTTTAGAGCTTAGGGCCTCGGCAGCAGAAGGCATGGCCACCAATGGTGGAGCAAAGAAAATCAGGCATCCTCAAGAGGTCAGAATTAGATAAGCACAGATATCTCAGAGGGTTATGGGCTGAAGGAGATTACAGAGATAGGGAGGACAATGGAGGGATTTGAAAACAAGGATGAGAATTTTACAACTGAGGCTTTGCTTGACCAGGAGCCAGTGTAGGCCAATTAGCACAAGGGTGATAGGCGCACGAGACTTGGTGCAAGTTAGGACAAGAACAGCAGAGTTTTGGATGACTTCAAGTTTACGGAGGGTAGAATGCACGAAGTCAGCAAGGAGTGCATTGGAATAGTCAAATCTAGAGCTAACAAAGGCAATAATGAGGGTTTCAGCAGCTGATGAGCTGAGGTAGGGGTGAAGTTGGGCAATGTTACAGAGGTGGAAATAGGTCTTAGTGATGACACAGTATGAGGTTGGAAGCTCATCATGGGGTCATATATGACACCAAGGTTGCGTACTGTCTGGGTCAGAATCTGATAGTTGCCAGGGAGAGGGATAGAGTCAGTAGTTAGGGAAGAGAGTTTGGAGTGGGGTCTGAAGACAATTGCTTCAGTCTTCCCAATATTAATTCAAGGAAACACCTGCTCGTCCAATACAGGATATTGCATAAGCAGTCAGATAATTTAAGTGGAGTCAAGAAAGATGGTGGTGAGGTAGAGCTGGGTGTCATCAGCGTACATGTGAAAAATAACGCTGTGCTTTGGGATGATATCTCTGAGGGGCAGCATGTAGATGAAAAATAGGCGGGGGCCAAGAACAGATCCATGGAGGACACCACAGGTAATGGTGCGGGAGCGGGAAGAGAAGCCATTGCAAGTGACAATGGATCAGTATTTCATGGTATAAAAATCCGATATTGTTTATCCTCTGACACAGATCAATTAATTATTCAGTAAAGCTTTAGTTGAAATTTGTTTGAGTTGGCAAGTCATAAAGACCCTTTTATTTAAAAAAAAATTAGAATCTTTTAACTCATATGAGATCCAGCTGAGATTCACGCCCTAATGAGATCAGTTATTTACAGACAACATCTGTATTTTGGTGTGAAATAAAGGTTCAGTTGGAACTTCAGTAGAAGATAATAACAGTTCCTGGAAACAGTTGGGTAATTCACAAATCGGAACAACTTCAATACTGTTCCCTTCCCTTTATTGTCAGGTTAATGAGATTTACCACGATAAATCGCTCGGAGCCCACGTGAATGTTGTGCTGGTACGAATGATTATGCTGGGATATGCAAAGGTAAGATTAGAGCCGAAACTGCTCACAGTCTGTCACATTTTTAGGGTTTTCCATTGGTGAGTTACAAGTTGTTGCAAAAAGCAATGGTTTAGAAGGAAGATGACAAATGAAAAAGTGTGAGCAGGTTTGAACTATCTTGCGATATCATTACATTTCAAATGGAACATTGTGCATTCTCCAACTTTCCTGTGTGTGTGCTGTATTCATTTGCACATTATTTCATTATTTGGATGTGAGGAAGTACCCTGATAACTTATGAGAGTTGGCAGATATATTTGTTGTGGGATAAACCTAAGAGCAGACCACTTTAAAAAGTTGTAGGTGAAGGTCACCAGAGGAAGTGATGTCACATCATACATGACCAGGAAGTTTTGAGTGTAGCCCAACAGAGTGAGATGTGTTTAGATCTGGCTCATGCAGTTACTGTTTGTGTATATATATATGTTCCAGTTAGGTTATAAAAAAATACTTTTTTAGGATATTACTTGTAGTCCTGTGAGTCTTACCATAGTTCACATTCCAAAGGAGCTAATAATATTACATGGTGGCAACATTTGGGATATATGTTTTTTGAAGATCACCAAATATTACATTGTGACAAAATTTGATTTTTTTCTGAAGAACACACTCAGAGAAAAAGGAATAGTTGATTGTCTACCAGGAGTGGCTGAAGATTCAGGTGAAGAGCAGTTGGCAGAAGACCCCACAACAGTGCAGTGAGTTAGTCTACAGATAGGACCCAGGGAGGTGCTGAAATTCTGTGAGAACAGTAGGCAATTTGCTGGGGGATTGGAACTTTCAGCTGGTCTGGCAGTGGGTCGAAAGATTTGAAAAGCATTAGCTGAAGCCATTACTCTTTTAGTTTTCCCTTTTTTTGCTTCATGGGTAGGACCTAAGCTGATAAGAGAGGGAAGAACTCAACAGTGCCACTGGAGCTCCACAGCACAGTGAGAAAGCCTGGTTGTGGCAGCTACCAGAACTGCAAGGTGCAGCAGGCTGCAGAAAAAAAAACTTCTCACTTTACAAAAAACACAGCTTAGGGTTAAAGAAAATTGAACTAGTCTATGTAAACTAAGCTGTCCCACAGTTAAAAAAGGGGTGTGCAAATAGAAAGAAGCTGTGGTGTCTCACTCTTAAAGGAGCAGGCCTGCAGAAAACAAATCTATCTAAACAAGAAAAAAAGAAATGTCCCTGTGGAAAAGAAAACCTGTAAAAAGTCCTATATTTATATCAAAAGCAGGATCATTAAGACAATGGATTTCAGATGTCCAGTTGTAGATTGGAAGGCGTCAGTCACAACGTCTGAATATAAACTGTTTCAACAGCGAATGGAACTGTGCTTCCTAGATCAAGAAATGAGTGAACTAGAGAAACAAGCCATCAAGATTAAGATTGCACTGGTCAATGAGGGCCTACAATGGACCAATACATCAGGATTGTCAGCTAAGGGTCAGAAGGACCCTAGCAAGCTGTGGACATTTCTGGAGCAGCAATTCAAGGTGAAGGTCAATTTCAGAGTACGTAGGCTTGAGCATATGACGTACTGAGAAAGGCAAGAGGAGTCCATTGACCAGTTTGTTGCAAAATGCCGAGACAAAGCTCGATATTGTGACTTTGTAGATATTGAATTGTTAGAACAGATTATAGAGCTAGTAACTGTGTCTACCCCACTTTCAAAAACACCTGCTAGAAAAGGAGAAAGGTCACTCCATAGATGCACTACACAATGATGGAAGGAAATTTGAAGGTATCATGGCTGGGCGCCAACAGTTACAAGCGTTGGAGGCAGATATAACAATTGATACGTTAACCAAGGCTCAGAAGTCTGCTAAGCGTTGTGGCAAATGTGGCCCGACTCACCCAGTTCTCACTTGTCCGGCATACCAGGACCAGTGCAAAGCCTGTGCATATGTGGACATTGATTAAGGCAGTGCAGAGGGCCGAGTTCAAATACTGCACACAGGAAGATTACATGCAGAAAGAACGTCTGCAAGACAGGATGGCAAACACAACAAAGGGTATGCCAACACACAACGTAAGTCCAAGCAAGTACAGTAGGTCAGCAGAGAGACAGATAATCAGGAGGACATGAATGAAGAATGCACTTGTGCGAACAGCGGGAAGCATTTCACGTAGTTAATTTGGATCAACATGACAATGCTATTACACAATCACCATGATTGGGATTATATGTCTACAGAAGAGTGGCAAGCAATTGACACTGGAGCAAGTGCAAACATTCTACCCATCTGTATAATGAAGGACATGTATCTGAAAAAAAAAATGGGATTCTATTGTATGACCCACCACGGCTAGGCTGACTGCCTACAATCGTTCTCCAATCAAGTGCATTGGAATGATAACCTTACAATGAAGCTATGGGAGCTCCAAATGGCTATCACAAATGTTCTATATGGTAGACACAACTGGACCAGCTGCCATATGCCAAGGTTTACAAATTATCACAATACATGAAGTCAGTAAGGCAACAAAGATGGTAGAAAATACCCAGGTTGAGTGTAACAGGTTGGTGCATGTAAAGGACGACACAAAGGCTGGGAGGCTCTCCTCAGGCATCAGTTTGTTGCAGCAAGTACCCAAGGGCCAGAGGGATTGCCAGTGGTTGGTGATGTTGTCAGTCATCATTTTTCTAAGTTTCCTAAACAAGGGAAGAAGAAAGTCATCGTATGACAGGCAAGCAAGACCAGAATTAGCTCGATTGTGAGTAGGACAGAAGGCCAGAACCCTCTATCAGGAATGTGGTATCCCGCAGAGTTTGTGAGGATATGTGACCAGCCCAGACTGTACAAGTTCCAGACATCCAATGGTGTGATTCTCAGTCGCAACCAAAGTCAACTTAGAGAGCTGTATGACACTACATGTGACAACTCTGTGGCATCGCGGACACGTTCAAGGACAAAGTCTGAAGATGAATATACAGAGGCTATAAGCATAGAGGAAGAACATGCTAACCAGAGTTCTGAGTCACCAGAGTCTCAGAGGAATCATCAAGATGAGATCAACGCTGGGAATATGTTCATGATAACAAGATCGGGACAAATAAGCAAATCTCCTCTATGTTTTAGAGAGTGTTAAACTTACTCATTTGGAAATAATGTTTTGTTTTAATCATGTAAAATTAGTCTGCACTGCAACATCATTATATATTATACATACGTTTTCATCTTTGTAACTAGGGGAATATGTGGAACGACCTTAAGAATGGGCCACCTTAAGACACTAAGTTAAGGTCACTGGAGGAAGTGATGTCACGTCACACATGACCAGTTAGTTGTGGGTGTGGCCCAACAGAGTGAGATGTGTTTAGATGTGGCTTGTGTAGTAATTGTTTGTATTTATATGTTCAAGTGAGTTTATAATAAAAACCCACGTATTCTTTGGAGTTACTTGTAGTCCTGTGAGTGTTACAGTAGCTCACATTCCAAAGAGTCACACTCAACAGAAGTGCGATGATGCAAATTAGGGACTAACTCTGAAGAGTTATGAAAAACTGAACTTGTCATTTAAAAATGAACCCTTATTTAAAAAAGGTGAAAAATGGTCCAAAATGGCCACTGAAGAAAAGGGGTTGGCCTTTGTGTATTAAAACTGTCTGACAAAAACAAAGGACTAATCTTCAAAGCTAAGAGGTGTCAATTGCAGTCCATCCAAAAACATTCCATAATTGAATTTCTTCTTCTGAAACAAGGAAGGTGTGAAGTAACCACATCCTGGGTCATTGTGCAATCACCACGGGGAAAAGATCAGAGTGCCTTCTACCAAGAAGGGAGCAGTAACATGGCTTTACCTTAAAAAAAAAGACAGCCTAAAGCCAGAAAAAAAGAGAGAGAGAGAGAGAAGCAACATCTAACAGCGTGTGTTCTTGCAAGACACAAAGGCAAAGGCCCTGCTTTAAAATCCTACATCTACATTAGACAACAGTGAACCAGAAGTGTCCCATCGCCTTCGACTAAATCTTCAATCAAAAGAGAAATTTACAATCATCTCGGGCCTGCACCCATTGAGAATTTGATTTCCAAGAAAATGCAACAGGTTTATCGTGACATCCCCCTCCCCCCACCCCCCACCCCCCCCCCCCACCCCCGTCCCAACTCAAAGTCAGCTTCCTTTTTTTCCCTCTCTATCTGCATCTGTTGTGTGTGTGCGAGAAAATGCGTGAATGGATGCAGTTGTGATAATTTTGGGATAAAGCATATTGATCAATAAACAATTGATTTTCTGTTTTTTTTTAAATCTACAAGAAAACCTGTCACTGTCTATATATTTGAAAAAAATAAAACACAAAAGGAGTTAAACCCTAATAACAAAACACTTGCTGTCGTCAGGTGGGGAGGTGAACAGTGGGTTCACCCACATCACACCACTTGGCCTTAACAAATGGAAAAAGCAATATTACAATATTTAAAAGTTGTCTTTCAGACACAAGTCCATGACTAATTAAAATATGTAATCATTTCATGCTTTCTAGTCAAGTTGAAAAGGTGTTTGAAAGTGACTGCATTTATTGCAGAGCCTCAAGTTCTTTACAATTATTGAGGGATCAGTGACCCCATGTGAGCCGCATGGAAGATAGCAGGATCCCCAATGACACATTGTACAGTGAGCTCATCACTGGTATCAGACCCACAGGCCGTCCATGTCTCCGCTTTAAAGATGTCTGCAAACGCGACATGAAATCCTGTGACATTGATCAAAAGTCGTGGGAAGCAGTTGCCAGTGATCGCCAGAGCTGGCGGACAGCCATAAAGGCGGGGCTAAAGTGTGGCGAGTCGAAGAGACTTAGCAATTGGCAGGAAAAAAGACAGAAGCTCAAGGAGAGAGCCAACTGTGTAACAGCCCCGACAACCAATTTTACCTGCAGCAGCTGTGGAAGAGTCTGTCACTCTAGAATTGGCCTTTATAGCCACTCCAGGCGCTGCTTCACAAACCACTGACCACCTCTAGGCGCTTACCCATTGTCTCTCGAGACAAGGAGGCCAAAGAAGAAGAAGAAGTGACGCTCCTCAATTGTGGAATATCCAGGCAAGGAATGCCACTTACAATTGTCATCAATGCATCTCTCTCCTTCAGTCAAACACTGAGAGAAATGTGGCCAGGCTGCCATGGTATTAGGGTAGGCTGCAGGCATGAGATCCAACATCTCTCTTCTGTGGTTCCCTTATTAGGTAACTGTTGGTGCACATCTCTTTGTGGCTGAGCACTGAATTAATCTATGATCTATAATGAGAACAGAGCAGCAAAACCTCTGTGATCTCTTATAGTGATGATATTCTTTCTCCGAGTTGGTAGAGTTCAAATGGCAGGTTTTCTTGGATAGTAGAATCAATGTCATGATGAGGAGAAATCAGAGCATTATCCAGGAATACCCCAAGCTAATTAGTGATCTGGTCAGTGGGATTTCTACTTCAGCCAAAAGGTTGTCCAACATATCAGTTTATGGAGGTGCTCATCTCTGAGATGTTTGCAATCAGTTCCTTCTCCCCAACTCTAAAGTAGATGTCTCCATCCTGTCCAGCTTCCTTTCCACTACGTTGGCCGTAACATTACTGATGCTATGGTTTGATGGTGAGTTCATTGTTCTGTATGTCAGCCTGTCTCTTTTTGGGGGCCTCAGGCCTGTTGACCCTCTCATTGATCACTTCAAAACAATTCCATCCAGTGATGATTGTATCTCCTGGATCCTTGGTGAGTTTTCCTGTTCTGGTGACTCACTGTACTGTGGACTGGTCTCTGCACTGGTTCTTTGACATCAGTGGTGGCTGGGTGTGTGTCTTCTAATGTGGTGTGTAATGTACTTGCACTTTGGAGTCTGGATGATCCCAGATATTCTGTGAGGGGAATGTGAGAACGGGTAATATTCAGCTTCCTATTTATTGTAGGAAGCATGAATACTAAATCCCACATGATGCCTGAAATGTATAAGAAATGTTAGAGGTAATTTTAATGAGCCTCTGCTCTCAGCTCCGAGCCATACCCATGGCAAATACAGGTCACAAAATCTGGGTAATAACCTAGCTCCATATTAATTACAGTACTTGCATCTAGTGAGGTTCCATTCTGGGATTATAGCCTCTCAAATTTACCCTTATTACAGAACCAGAGAGAATTACAGCTCAGGAGGAGGAAGCCATTGGCTGTGACACTGCTGATTTGCCACTGTGCTTGCTATAGTATATTCTAATCGGTTCTCTAGCAAATTTTAGCATAAATTCACAACTGGAGGATCAGAGAGAACAGCAGTCTAACGTGTCAGTCAGGGCCAATATTGCATGCAGCAAATTTCAGACCATCATTTAATTTTAAGCATTACAACATTTCAGATACAGATCCATTTCACTTAGTAACAGTACAACAGCTACATCTGATGTTTGAGATTACAGTATGATCATAGCAAGGTTAATTTCATTCTACATTCAGTGTTTTGCTGGTGGTTTTAAAGTGTTAAGGCTTATTTCACAGACACCTGAAACACATTGACACTGGGGAGTGTCATGTACATCTTTCAGAAACAATGAATCTTGTATTGTGAAGAAAGAAGATACATTTATTTAGAACACTGACATGTGCTCAGGACATTGCAAAATGCTTCACGACCAAACAATTACTTTGCAAGTGTAGTCGTAGCTTTTTTCCCGAATATAATGTGCATTTTAAAAGTTACATCAATAAAGTTGTTTTAGTATAGAATGACGATTGAACATTCCAGAATGCCTGAATTTCCAATATGTGTTCCCGGCAGCAAGGCACCCTCATGGGAATGTGAAATTGGAAAATGATACCTCATGTGTTTTGTATGAATGCTTTGAAGAAATAAGTACTTACAACACGGACATGAAAACTTACTGAAACCCAACACTCTCTAATCAGTCCATCAGCTTGATCGAAAGAGGGAATCCATCTCGAAGTTTGGAGAATGTCTGCCGTTGGGCCAACTCTCAGCAAAAAGCAGACCCAAACCATTCGGAGCACCATGACCATGCCATCTTTTTAACCAGGCAAGATTTCGGTCCAGCGGGTATGCAAGGTACTGTATAAGGCAACTGACAGGTATAGTGAAATCAGCAATGAATTCATTACTGTACAGAGAATTACAGTCCAGTAAAAAAAAAATGCTTTCATGGACTTTTCCTTTAAAACTTGCTGTGAGGAAATCACACTTTACTCCCCAACCTCATAGACAAAACTAAACCTATGCCTACCAAGGCAGGATCTGCTCCTATAATGACAGATATGGTCACCATATGACCGGGCATGGCCCCATAATGGTAGAATTTGGTCTCATAATGACCAAATCTGTTCCTATAATGACAGATTTTGCTTTCTGACACTCCTGTGAAGTGCCATGGGACAATTTGTTATGCTAACGGCACTATATAAATGCAAGTTATTGGTGTTGACAGGATCTGGTTCCCATAATGACGAGACCTGGTCACCACAATAATTGGATCCCATCCCACAGAAACGGAACCTGGTCACCACAAAGGAAGATTTGCTAGCGATTCTGGCATATGCAAACTCCAACACCAAATCCAAAATGGGTATGTTGACTTATGCAGAGAAGTATCCTGGCATTCATCACCTAACACCACAATGCATGTCCCAGTAGCACAAGGACTGCAGGAGTTCAAAGAGGAACTTCTTAGAGCAACGATCAATGTGCAATAAATGTGATGCTGCCAGGATCACCCATATCCTGAAAGCACACTTTAAAAAGGCAACAATACACAGCACCAGGTTTTGATGATTCTGACATTATTCATATCCATCAAATTGCACTTAATGCTTGACTCCTGCCACGAACCTCACATCTGTGTCATGTTCCCAGCCATATATCTGTGTTCCGGATTCACAGTGCTTGCCATTAGTTACTGTTTGAGCCACACGTTCAGCCATGAGTTACTATCTGATCTACGCTCACAATCAGCCTGGATAATAGGAGCATTCAATTTCAGGATAATCGGAGCATTCAATTTAAGCTGGTCTGTAAGACGGGTGATAATCGGAAGGAAACTTGGGTGGGGTGTAGAACAAACAGCCGATCCAATATGGCCCATTTTATGTCCCCACCATAGTTGAAAGTTTCGGTGCATGTGTTCAAGTTCCTGGAGTGAGGCATGAACTCAACCTACTGACTCAGGTGAGTGTGCCACACTGACCCAACACTCATACTTGTGTCTTTCAGGAGAGGGAATATGCCAGGCCCACCCATTCTAGCCCACATGCAACTCCAGTTTCTCACTGCATGATGGATTCTTAATGCTCCCAGATCAAGAAGGGTGATCACCCACATCCCAAGGACAAATTAGAGAAATGGAAATAATTGAGGATTGTGAAGGGAAGAGTATTTGATAGAGAGTATTAAGCAGCAAAAAGGAAGAGACAGCTAAACAGTAAATGAGGCGTAGGAGGTACTATGGATAACATTTTGGAGATTGAGTAATGAAAGTGAGCATCCCAGGGTAATAAAAATTCAGTTGATGATATGAGTAATTTGGGAGGGAGTAGTTATTATGTGAGGGAAAGGTAGTAGTTATAGGTGTTATGAATTGTTGAGATCGATCATGAATACTAGGGGAGAGGGCAGCTGAGGAGAGAATGAAGTGTTTGGATAGTGGACAGCAGGCATTGGGGCAGAGTTGGAGACAAACCCTGGATTACACCGGCATTATACAGATAGAGACAAACCTGCATTTTTTAAATTAATTTTTTGTCGGTCATGGCCAGAAGTAGCAAGGCCAGCATTTAATGCCGAATCCTCATTGACTATGAGAAATTGGTTGGTGCCTTTCTTATCAAACCACTGCAATCCATGTGTTGAAGATTCTCCCACAGTACTGTTAGGTAAGGAGTTCCAGGATTTTGTGCCAATGATGATTACATTGGTACTGTACAGTTGAAGACCAGCACTGGATTGCACTGGCACTGGACAACTAGAAAAAAATCCTGGTTGCATTTTTGATTTACGTGGTCTCATTTTGCATTCATTTGAACTATCCTGTCACTGTGCTTTTGTTATTAACTTGGATTTTCTTTCTCTTGATGATCTTCTGCAGGATATGCTCCAGTGACTGGAATGTGCCACCCTGTTCGCAGTTGTACCCTAAACCATGAGGATGGCTTCTCTTCAGCGTTTGTAGTTGCTCATGAGACCGGACACGTGTAAGTCCTAAATGACCACATAATAAACCAACCTTTTGGAGTTCATCTGTCACCTCCAAACCTGGTTATGTTAGTCATTTCAGCAGCAATTCAGTGTCAGTACAGGCGTTGAGCTGAATGGGCTACTACTCATTCTGTTTGCTGCCTCTGTTTCGTGCAGGACAATGACCTCCCTACCATACACTGATAACGTTTAGAATTATAAAGGCTGTTCCTGCCACAGACCCTGTAAACGTCTCTCTTTTATTGATTACCAAACCATTGCACCTCCAGGAAACTGAACTCTTAACAAAAAAAGAAATCAAGAACATGCATTTATAAAGAACTTATCATGTCCTCAGGATATTCAAAGCATATTACTCCCACCAGTTACGATTAGATGAGGAGGGGTCACAAGGCTCCCGTCTTGCCTGTCCTCTTATTTGACTGCAACAGGGTTTTATCCCTTTTTAAACAGTGGATGTGCTTACCACTTCAGTGAGTGTTTTATCTTCTCACCTTTGTTGTGATCATAAAAGAATCAATTGGACAGCTTTTCTTGAGTTTAAACTTGAAAGAAGAGAGTTTATTATACTTAAAAGTCTAAACCCAATCTTGATAAAATAATAAAATTACAGTACACTTTCATGCACACACATGCAGACAAATAGTTTACAGAGTGATGAGGAATAGATTTGTGTTGGATTAAAGTCCAGAACAAATAAAAATAGTACACAGTCTGTGGTCTGGTAGTTTTAGTGGTCTTACGGTTGAATTCGTGGTCCTGAAGTTCTGCGTTGGTAATTGTTCTTGGAGACAATTGAGCAGAGCGCTTCCTTCTCAGTGTCTTTGTCTGGGATCTAGCAGCTGGCAGCTAGGCTTCGCACGCCCCACTAGGCCTTCTGGAGAGAGAGAGAGAGAGAGAGCCTTTCTGGCTTCTGCACAGATGAAGCTTCTGGCTTATTTTGTCCTAGGGAAACTCCCCACTTTCACAGAGATGGACAGGCAGTTGCATGACTGTCTGTGTATTCTGTGGTACCTTCTAATGAGATTCAAGTTTAGAAATTTCCATATCTCAAGTCTCATGATGCCAATGTTTTTCCCTGTAGAGGTTTTGCCCTTTCAATGTTAATGTCCCAGGATGGCTTTGAATGTCTTGCTAATGAAAGCAATCTCATAGCTCAATCAATAGGGCAAGCCATTGTTTTGGGTACAGGCTAATCAGACATGTGTTTCCACTTTTGATGCCTTGGAATGTGCAAGGTATTCAAATGCAAATGGTGGTGGCCATGTTTAGCTGTGGCAAGGTCTTTGTAAAAGTTGTCTGTAATATGCCAGCTTTCCTCCTTTTCTTAAGTTTAATGTAAGTTTCCAACCAATGCATGAAAATTCCTCATTTGGCATTGCATGTTTTCTTGACACAATAGATTGTGGGGCTATAGGGAAACAGTAGGAGAGTGGGATTAATTGGATAGCTTTTTCAAAGAGTTGGCACAGGCACGATGGGCCAAATGGACCTCCTTCTCTACTGTATGATTCGATGATCACATGAAGTAATCACCATTGTTTTGAATAGAAACATGGCAGCCAGTTTGCATACAAGGTTCCACAAACAACAGATGAAAGAGTGGCGAAATAATGTTTTTGGTGGTGGTTCTCAAGGAAGGAATATTGTCCAAGGCACTGGGAGAATACCTTGCCACCTGAGGACACAAAAGGGCCTTGGTTAACAAAAAGCAGTAAAGATAAGTCTGTTAGCTTTTTCTGCAAGTACAAATTTATCATGTTCAGTTTCATTTGATTTAATTATGTGGAGCTCTAGAATATGTATTCACCATAATTCCGCTTATAACCCACACTTGGAAGTCTGACTTCGGCCACAGTAGTGCATGGCCCATGCAGGTTTGGTTCATCTGTATCTGCCCTTGTCCTATAAAACCTTCAACCCTGTTCCAAAGCATCAAAAAAATCTGTGAACTTGTTTTGCTGGGGATCTAGTCCACATCGGCTACACAGTGGGGAGAAAAGCTAACGTTCCAGTACAATACTGAGGGACTGCTGCCCTGTTGGAGTGACGTTTTTCAGATGAGATGTTAAACTGAAGCTCCACCTGCCCTGGCAGGGGTCGTGAAAGATTCCATGGCACTATTGAAGGAAGTGCAGGAGAGTTCTGCTCGTATCCTGGCCAATATTTATCTCTCAATTTGGCTGCTGCATTTCCTACATTTAAGTAGTGGCTATAATTCAAAAGTACTTTATTAACTGTAAAGCACTTTGAGACATCCTGAGGTTGTGAAAGGTACTATATAAATACAATTTCTTTATCTCTCTTTCTTTACCCAATTGAACAATGTATAATGACCCAATAAATAGTATGAAATTCATTCTCATCTAGATGGTTGTGGTTGTTGGAGGTCAATCATCTGAGCTCCAGGACATCACTACAGGAGTTCCTCAGGGTAGTGTCCTAGGCTCAACCATCTTCAGCTGCTTCATCAATGACCTTCCTTCAATCAGAATGTCAGAAGTGGGGATGTTCACTGATGATTGTGCAATGTTCAGCACTATTTGCGACGACTCAGATACTGAAGCAGTCCGTGTAGAAATGCAGCAAGACCTGGACAACATCCAGGCTTGGGCTGATAAGTGGCGAGTAACGTTCACGCCATACAAGTGCCAGGGAATGACCACCTCAAACAAGAGAGAATCTAACCACCTCCCCTTGACATTCAATGGCATTACAATCGCTGATTCCCCCACTATCAACATCCTGGGGGTTACTATTGACCAGAAACTGAACTGAAGTAGCCATATAAATACCGTGGCTACATGAGCAGGTCAGAGGCTGGGAATTCTGCGGCGAGTAACTCACCTCCTGACTCCCCGAAGCCTGTCCACCATCTACAAGGCACAAGTCAGGAGTGTGATGGAATACTCTCCACTTGCCTGGATGGGTGCAGCTCCAACAACACTCAACAAGCTCGACACCATCCAGGACAAAGCAGCCCACTTGATTGGCACCCCATCCACAAGCATTCACTCCCTCCACCACTGATACACAGTGGCAGCAGTGTGTACGATCTACAAGATGCACTGCAGCAACTCACCAAGGCTCCTTCAACAGCACCTTCCAAGCCAGCGACCTCTACCACCTGGAAGGACAAGGGCAGCAGATGCTTGGGAACACCTGCAAGTTCCCCTCCAAGCCACACACTATCCTGACTTGGAACTTTATCACCGTTCCTTCACTGTCACTGGGTCAAAATCCTGGAACTCCCTTTCTAACAGTACTGTGGTTGTACCTACCATACATGCTCTGCAGCGGTTCAAGAAAGTAGCTCACCACTACCTTCTCGAGGGCAATTAGGGATGGGCAATAAATGCTGGCCTAGACAGCAACGCCCACATCCCATGAATGAATAAAAAAAATGCAACCTTAAGTACCAATGTTTACCCCTCTTTCCTGCAGCTGCTACATTAATATGACCGTACTCAAATAACTATTTGGTGATTCCCACTTCCAGTCTAGGTTCTCTCCGAAAGGTTATGGACAGGCTTGTCTGGGAGCAGAGGTCAAAATGTACAAATGTTAAAATTTGGAAGAGCAGAGGGGCTGCCACCCTCTACCAATTGCCCAGCTCACACTGTGTGAGTCCATTATAATGCAGTCAGAAGAAAGCATGACAAAGGAGAAAATGAAGACATTAGGAGATGTCAAAAAAACAACTAGAAGGTAAAGAAGAGCAATGAAATTAAATTATCAAGGAACGTAAAACAAAATAGTAAAATATTATGCAGGCACATAAATAAAAAAAGGAAAGTCTGGTCAGAATAGGGCCACTAAGGAATGGGCAGATTGAATCAAAGGCAACAAGGGTGGAATGGCAAATATGTAAAATAATTACTTTTATTCCCTATTTAGCAGGGATACAGATCAGGTGGACATGACATTGGAAGATGAGATTAGAAATTATATAACCACATTTGAATGAAGAGGAGAAATATGAAATAAACTAAGAAAATTCAGTGGATAAAGCCCCCCCTGGTTCATATGGATTGCATCCACTCATTTTAAAAGAATTTAGAAAAGAGAAAGCAGAGACAATATTACATATACTGAATAATTCATTTGAAAGAGGTGTCATGCCAGAGAACTGGCAGATAGCTAATGTTATATCTACATTTAAGAAGGTGATAGACATGTCCATGAAACTATAGACCAGTCTGCTTAACATCAGTGGTAGGAAAAATAATGCAATCCCTATTAAGAGAGAAAAAATGAAAAACATGTAGAAAATAAAAATATGATAATTAATAGGCAGCGTGGATTTCAAAGAAAGAAAGCCTTGCTTGACCAGCCTCAATGAATTCTTTGAAGAGGTAACAAAGTGAGCAGACACGAGTAATGCAATAAATATAACTAGCTAGATTTCCAGCTGACCTTGGATAAGGTGCCACATAATAGATAAATGATTACGGTCAGTGTGTGGAGAGTTAGGGGACAAATAGCAGAATGGATAGCTAGCTGGCTGCGAGATAGAAAGCAGAGAGTAGGGGTAAAGGCTAGCTATTGAATGGCAGAAGTGGAAAAGTGAGGCCCCACAAAGATCAGTGCTGGGATTACTGTTGTTCACAATTTATATTAGTGATTGAGATTTTGGAATCAAAACCATGGTGTAATTTGATGATGACTGATGGAGCAGGAAGCAAGGCGTAGGGGGTGCGTTGAATTGTGCAGGAGGTGCTGTTTCGGAAGCCCGATGCCGGGAAGTCTGGGCAGTATTATGCAGACAGCAGTGCTGCAGGGATGTGGCGGGAAGCCAATTGTGATCGTCAGAGGCACTTAAATCTCACTTACATGCAATTCAATTAAATTTAATGCTACCCCGTGAATTAAATGTGCAGTGCACGGGGATCACAGGCCATCAGATCTCTCAACACTCGAAGGTAGCGGTATCCAGGCAAGGCCTTATGTTCCGAGGGGAAAGTCAGCCAATTTGGAGCCACCTTCCATTGAAGTGGAAACTTTTGAAGAGAGGGGAGAGGAGATCATTGCAATCACTCAATGGGGTAACTCAGAGGAGTTGAGGGGTAGTCACTCGGTGGGGCAGCTCAGAGGAATTGAGGGGCAGTCACTCAGTGGGCCAGCTCAGAGGAGTTGAGGAGTAGTCACTCAGTGGGGTAGTCACTCAATGGGACAGCTCAGAGGAGTTGAGGGGCAGTCATTCAGTGGGGCAGCTCAGAGGAGTTGAGGGGTAGTCATTCAGTGGGGCAGCTCAGGGGAGGTGAGGGGTAGTCACTCAGTGGGGCAGCTCAGAGGAGTTGAGGGGTAGTCATTCAGTGGGGCAGCTCAGAGGAGTAGACAGGTAGTCATTCAGTGGGGCAGCTCAGAGGAGTTGAGGAGTAGTCACTCAGTGGGGTAGTCACTCAGTGGGGCAGCTCAGAGGAGTTGAGGGGTTGTCATTCAGTGGGGCAGCTCAGAGGAGTTGAGGGGCAGTCATTCAGTGGGGCAGCTCAGAGGAGTTGAGGGGTAGTCATTCAGTGGGGCAGCTCAGAGGACTTGAGGGGTAGTCATTCAGTGGGGCAGCTCAGAGGAGTTGAGGGGTAGTCACTCAGTGGGGCAGCTCAGCAGAGTAGACAGGTAGTCATTCAGTGGGGCAGCTCAGAGGAGCAAAGCTCTTCAGAGGCCACAAAGTCGAACCTCTCTGTGGCTCCCATGGCGATCGGGGAGAGTCTTGACCTCTGCAGTCAGGTCTGACTATCATTTAAAAATGGTGCCAGCAGCTGACAACAGGATCAGCGTCTTCCTGCCCACCCTCAGCACTTGATTGGTCGGGTCTGCTCCTCCATCTTGCTAATTGCCCAGCTGCTTCAAAATCACGTTCAGCCGGCTGCTTCCACCCCAAGCAGCAATGCCACCCAGTTGCGGGTCCACCGCCAAGAATGCGCTGCTGACATTAAATTCCACCCACAATTTCTGAATTTGCTGATGACACCAGACTCAGTGCTGGTCAATTCTGAGGAAGACTGCAACAAATTACAGGGACACATTAATGAACATGCAAAATGGGCAGATAATCGGCTAATGAATTTCAGCACAGATAAGTGTGAGGTATTTATTACATTTTGGTAAGAAAAATAAGGAAATAATATATTACTTGGAAGCTAAGGGCCGGATTTTATTCAGGTAACAGGGACCCTAGTGGTGAGCTGGAAGGTGGGGGGGGGAAGGATGGTGGGAAAGACCCTGCCTCAGCCTCGGCCCTTTGTTGGGCCCTCGTTGCTTCCTGCCCATCGTCGGGAACACTGTCCCTTTAAGGTGTGAGCACCCACCTCCAGAAATTCCAGCCAATCAGGAGGGCTGGCAACTCTGCCGTACCAGCAGTGCCACTGGGAGCAGTGGCCGCTGCGGTACTACAGGAGGTCCTGCAGAGGAGACTGGGGGAGCTCCGGGGAAAGATAAGTGAGGTCGGGGTTGCGGGGCCATTCAGGCAGCCCTGGTGACAGGATTAGATTAGATTAGAGATACAGCACTGAAACAGGCCCTTCGGCCCACCGAGTCTGTGCCGAACATCAACCACCCATTTATACTAATCCGACTCTAATCCCATATTCCTACCAAACATCCCCACCTGTCCCTATATTGCCCTACCACCTACCTATACTAGTGACAATTTATAATGGCCAATTTACCTATCAACCTGCAAGTCTTTTGGCTTGTGGGAGGAAACCGGAGCACCCGGAGAAAACCCACGCAGACACAGGGAGAACTTGCAAACTCCACACAGGCAGTACCTGGAATCGAACCCGGGTCCCTGGAGCTGTGAGGCTGCGGTGCTAACCACTGCGCCACTGTGCCGCCCCTAAGGTGGGTGTGGGGATTGGTGAGTGTGGCAGGGGTGTCTTCCCAGGGCTGCGAATGAAGAATTATCCTGATAGAGTTAAATGAGGTAGGATCAGAGGATGTTCGAGTGGAGCATAAACACTGACATGGACTTACTGGGCCAATTCGTCTTTCTCTGTGCTATATATTCTGTGTAGTTTCTGGTGACAGATTTGGTTTGCGGCCCGATTCTTTGATTCGTGCTCCAGTTGGGTGAGACTGTATGTCAGGAGCAAAGTCCCAGAAAATTGACCCTACATTCTTCCAAATCCAACTAGTCCTCTGATGCCTGCATACTCCTTTGTCTTTTTCTCCCAAGTCCTACACAGTTGTATTAATTTGATCTGTGCCCTCCATCTGAACATTTTGGGTCTCTAGAAGAGTGTCCTTCAGCTCTCAGTATCTGCATCATTCTTTGATCCTCTCATGCAGCAGGATCTCGAAGAGTTCTCAGCAAACATTTGACCAAATGAACACCCCTTTATTTAAAAGTAGCACTCCTTTTCAAGAACCTCAGCCTTGCTGGATATCTCACCCCTGAACCTGCACCCAGAACCTATTAAAATGACTATAATCTGCCGAAGATGAAAAATCAGGCAAAGTCAGCACACTCCACTTCAGCTGATGACTTGTGTCATTTTTCCAGTGGTCCGGGCTGCCATTTTTTCTGGCCCTATCACTGCAGACCTGTTGCTGTGATATTAATCCAATTATTTACAGGTGTTGATTGGCTCAGGTATGAGAAGAGGAGTCTATACTGTAGTATAAGTGTCTGAAAGGGTTAATGTTTGAGATGGAGAGTAACCCCGCCCACTAGTGATGATGATGTAATAGTCACATGGGTGTTAGGCTGGGAAGAAGCTGGAAGCATCATGAGAGGTGCTCACTGGACTTGCTTAATGAGAGTGTAAATAGTTAAGCAGATAAAATAAATGAGTTACTGTTTAGCCTTACAAAGACTCCCAACCATCTGCATACAATACTCGAACTAACCTAACAAAAATATATAACATATACCACTCATCCAGTGCTCTGTAGAGTAAGAAATCCTTTGAATTTTAAGGGCAGAATCTTCCCGATCCTGTAGAGATGTGCTTGACGGTGGGATCGAGAGGAATTTTGATATGCGGGCGTCGGGTCAGTGGCCCGATGAGTGCCCATCCCGAGGTGATCTTGCCAGAGGCAAGTCATCACCAGCAGCGGCTACTCGCCTGGCAGCAGCAGGCAGCCAGTTTAAATATTTAAGCACCCATTTGTGGGAAGATTGGAACATAGGAACATAGGAGCAGGAATAGGCCATTCAGCCCATCGAGCCTGCCCTGCCATTCCATAAGATCATGGCTGATCATCCACTTCAATATCTTTTTCCCACGCTATCCCCATATCCCTTTATGTCATTGGCATTTAGAAATCTGTCAATCTCTGCTTTAAACATATTCAATGACTGAGCTTTCACAGCCCTCTGGGGCAGAGAATTCCAAAGATTCACAGCCCTCTCAGTAACAAAATTTTTCCTCATCTCTGTCCTAAGTGGCTTCCCCCTTATTTTGAAATTGTGTCCCCTGGTTCTAGACTCCCCAACCAGGGGAAACATCATAGCTGCATCTACCCTGTCGATCCCTTTAAGTATTTTGTAGGTTTCAATGAGATAACCTCTCATTCTTCGAAACTCTAGAGAATACAGGCCCAGTTTCCCCAATCTCTTCATAGGACAGTCCCGTCATCCCGGGAACAAGTCTGGTCAACCTTCGTTGCACTCCCTCTATGGCAATAATATCTTTCCTAAGGTAAGGGGACCAAAACTGCACACAGTACTCCAGGTGCAGTCTAACCTAGGTTCTATACATTTGAAGCAAGACTTCACTACTCCTGTACTCAAATCCTGTTGCAAAAAAGGCTAACATACCATTAGCCTTCTTAATTGCTTGCTGCACCTGCATGGTAGCTTTCAGTGACTTATTGACGAGGACACCCAGGTCCCTTTGTACATCTGCATTTCTAATCTCTTACCATTTAAGAAATACTCTGCACATCTATTCCTCCTACCAAAGTGGATAACCTCACATTTTCCCGCATATTCCATCTGCCACATTCTTACCCACTCACTAAGTCAGTTCAAATCCCTTTGAAACCGTTTTGCATCTTTCACACAACACACATTCCCACCTAGTTTTGTGACATCTGCGAACTTGGAAATATTACATTTGGCCCCCACATTCAAATCATTGATATATATTGTGAACAGCTGGGGCCCGTACACTGAGCCCTGCAGTACCCCACGAGTCACAGCCTGCCAATGTGAGAATGACCCGTTTATTCCTACTCTCTGTTTTCTGCCTATTAACCAATCCTTAATCAATACCAGTATATTACCTTTGATCCCATGTGCTTTAATTTTGATTGGGGATGGTGTGGGCCCCTCCACTGAGGGCCAAGCCTGCCAAGTGCCTGGAGGCTGTTTGCTGGCGGCTGGCCAAGGGTCCCGCGAGGCCTCCTATACTAACCCTCCACCAGAGCCACATGGATCAGTGGGCCACAGCTGCTGCCACAGGCCTCCTGTCGAGGCCTTTCTTTCTGCAGGCCTGGCAGCTGCAGCTACAGGTAATTTCGTGTCAACTTCTTCAGAGGATGCCTTAAGATGGAGGCATCCTCCCAGTCCCCCCTCCTGTTGCAGCTGCACCCTCGCAGTCCCCCCTCCTACAGCAGCAGAACCCTCCCAGCCCCCCTCCTACAGCAGCAGAACCCTCCCAGCCCCCCCCCCCACAGCAGCAGAACCCTCCCAGCCCCCCTCATACAGCAGCAGAACCCTCCCAGCCCCCCCCCCCCACAGCAGCAGAATCCTCCCAGCCCCCCCCTCCTACAGCAGCAGAATCCTCCCAGCCCCCCCCTCCTACAGCAGCAGAATCCTCCCAGCCCCCCCCCTCCTACAGCAGCAGAATCCTCCCAGCCCCCCCCCCCCCCCACAGCAGCAGAATCCTCCCAGCCCCCCCCCTCCTACAGCAGCAGAATCCTCCCAGCCCCCCTCCTACAGCAGCAGAACCCTCCCAGCCCCCCCCCCCCCCTACAGCAGCAGAACCCTCCCAGCCCTCCTCCTACAGCAGCAGAACCCTCCCAGCCCCCCTCCTACAGCAGCAGCACCCACCTCTGCCAGTGGGCTGCTGGCCTTCCAAGGCTGCGGTCCCTCTGATTGGGCCTGCAGCCCAGGAACCCACCATTAAGGGCGTCAGATACAGAAGCAGCCAATTAGGCGGCCACCTCCCAAAAGATTGCACCAGTTGGTGCATTTCCAGCAAGTGCGGAAGTTGGGACCAGGAAATGGTCCTGGCCCATGATTATTTTTAAAGGGGTCAGGATTCTGCCCTACATCTGTCGTCTTCGATGTAATGGTCTAATACCCTTGTTCCTATCTGAATCCTTTCTTGAGTGTGTGAGTGACACTCGCTATCCTTCAATGCCCTTTATTTCTTGATCCGTTTCGGGACACCTTTTCCTCTGTGCAATACAGTGGGTTCTGTTGGTGTTAATGATGGACAGTTGTTTTTATTTAATTATTGCGCCATCTTGACTTTCCTACCAAACTATATAGACCTGTCATGAGAGCAACCAGTATGGCCAAGCAGGTGATCCTGCTTGCTGTTAGCCAAGGATTTTCAGCTTCTCTGCAGTCTTGTTTTTAAGTTCTTTTGTTTCTTAAAATGACGGGTGTCATCAATCTTTGAGCTGTAACTGAGTGATTTATTTCTTAAGTTATATTTGTAATCAGTGTGTTTAATTTGTAAAGAGTCAGCCTTGGATCAGTGGTAGTACTCTTGCCTTTAGGTCAGCAGGTTCCAGGTTCAAGCACCATTCCAGAGATCTGAGTACCTATTCAAAGCTGACACCTCAGTGAAATATTGAAGGAGTGCTTTACTGACAGAAATGAGATGTTAAACTGAGGCTCTGCCAACCCTTTCAGGTAGATATGGAAGAACAGGAGACTTCTTCCAGTGTCCTAATTCAACATTTATCCCTCAATCACCATCATTAACACAGTTCAATTGGTCATTTATCTCAAAAGAACATAGGAGCAGGAATTGGACTATTAGACCCTCCAGCATGTTCAATTAGATTGTGGCTGATTTATATCTTAACTCCATTTACCTGTCTTGGTTCCATATTCTTTCATATCCTTATCTAACAAAAATCTATCAATCCCAGTTTTGAAATTTTAAATTGATCTCTGCTCAATAGCTTTTTAGGGGAGAGAGTTCAAGATTTCCACTGCCCTTTATGTGAAGAAATGCTTCCTGGCATCATCCCTGAATGGCCCAACTCTAATTCTAAGGTTATGTCCTTTTGTTCTGGACTGTCCAACCAGAGGAAATAGTTTCTATCTACCCAATCAAATTCTTTCATCATTTTAAGCATCTCAATTAGATCACCCCTCAATCATCTATACTGAAGGGAGTCCAAGCCTAGTCTATACAACCTGCCCACATAATTTAACACTCTAAACCCTGGTACCATTCTAGTGAATCTGTGCTGTGCCCCTTCCAAGGGCAATATATTCTTCCTGTGATGGGGTGCACAGAACTGAGCACAATATTTCAGATTGGTTTAACCAGAGCTTTATGCAACCATATTCCAGCCCTTGGGATAATCTCATTGTTGTTTGTGGGGACCTTGCTGTGTACGATTTGGCTACCTCATTTCCTGACAGCAGTGACTATATATCAAAAGTATTTCATTTGCAGTGAAGCACTTTGGGACATCTTGAGGTGATGAAAAGCACGATATAGATGCAAGTCTTTCTTTCCAATATGTGCTAATCGGGCCCTGCTGTAAGCTACAAGAGTACTATGTGTGATTACAAACGAAATGAAGGCCTTGATAGTCACACTGAAAAAAATTGAGGTTACATTTCTGAATCAAAAGCAATAAATTTACCATTTTAGGTTAAACATTTTCCCATGTGGTGTGAAGTCTCACAGATGAGTGATTTGCATGCTTTGCCCTGAATTGAACATTCTGCTTTGGCAAACTTTCAGTGACCCACTGAGTGTTTAGAGATGTTGCAATATTTAGCACAATTCCTACAATGAGAAAACCTTTGAGTATTATTGTCTGGAAGTGACAGTCAGCTATAGTAAGATAGAATATGCATTTATATCGTGCGTCATCACATCCACAGAATTTTCTAAAGCACTTTGCAGCCAACAAATTACTTTTGTAGTGTAGTCACTGTTATGTGGGTAGCAGCTTGCACACAAAATCCCATAAATCACAATTAAGTGTATTTTTGGTGCTATTGTTTGATGGTGGAACATTGGCCATGGCACCTTGCTCTGCAAGCAGTACCATGGGATCTTTAATAATAATAACGGAAAGTACTGGAAATACTCAGCAGATCTGGCAGCATCTGTGGAGAGAGAAACAGTTAATGTTTAGAGTTGGATATGCCTCTTCCTCTGACCGGCAGACTTGATTCAATATGTCACCTCCAACTGTGTAGCACTTCTGCAGTACTTGCATTGAACTGTCACCCTAGATAGTGTGCCCAAGTCCCAGATGGAGGCTTGAATCTCAGCTGTCTGATTCAGAGGCAAGTATTTTACCAATTGAGCCAGCATGCTTATTGTTCAAATGAGAATGCAAGTATTCCAATTCATCTTAAACCTATTCCGATAAAGCAATATGATCAGATTTTCTTTTAAAATATTATAAATTGTTGCCTTTTCTAACAAAGTTTTATTGAAACTCTTGTAGCTTGGGAATGGAACACGATGGTCAAGGAAACAGGTGTGGTGATGAAACCAGCATGGGAAGTGTTATGGCACCCTTGGTCCAGGCTGCATTTCACCGATTTCATTGGTCTCGGTGCAGCGGGCAAGAGCTCAAGCGATATCTTCAGTGAGTACATCATTAGGCCAAAGAATCATTGGCTTTGTATTGTTTGAATTTATTTAAAATGAATTCTTCTAGGAAGATGCTGCAGCGAGACAGGAGGGATTGTATGGTGTTTGGGGTCCGGTGCCTGTTATGTCCATTCCTGAGGAAGCATTGTTAAAATAATTTTGGATAACTCTCTCTACAATGTCCCAAACAAATATATACAAGGCACTTGGAACTAATGTCTTGAGAAAGTGTTGCTGTAACATGAGAGGCAGCAGCATTATCAGTTCCATCCAACTAGGTATTGCATCTGCCTGGTCCCTGGGTTGCAGGAAAACATACCGAATTAAAAATGAGATCAGTGAGGCCCTGCTTTAAGGTTCTTTGTTTTGTATTTAGAGGCTCAGAAAAGAGATACTATTGAGCTTGCACAATACTTAATTAGGGTGCAGATTTGGATATTCCATTATAGGAAGGATATAAAAGCAAATGGAAAAGTGAAGCATAGATTCATTAAGATGTTACCAAGGATGAGGGTTTACACTTACAAAGAGAAACTTGAGAAGTTAGGATTTTTCTCCTTAGGGATGGGAGGTTTAACCATTGGCTACGCCATATTTAAAGTATTGTGTATGCTATTGGGCCATTTGCACTCCATTATTGAAAGGACATTGAGAATGTACAGTGTAGATCCATAAGGATGATGTCAGGGATGATAATTTATAGTACTGGGACCATTTTCACTGGAGCAGTGAAGATTAATGGGAGATTTAATGGAGGTTCTTAAAATGATGAAGGGTTTTGACAGAGTGGCTCGGGAAAAACTAGGTTGGTGAGTCAGTGAAGTAATCAAAATTGTCACAGAGAGTGCTGAGAGAGGTTAGGAAAAATTCTTTATTCTGTGTGCTTTTAGAAAGTATCATTTTGTGATAGAGTACATTTGAGACATGACATGTGACAAATGTAACATGTTAGTAAGGAAAAAGGTGATTGTGGGCCTATGATTCCCAAAGCTCTTCACCCCTGGAGCTTTTCTTGCTTCCTGTCTGCATTTGTTGTAGACTAATTGATAGAGATTGATTGCTATGAATGGTCAACAACTCTATTATTATTGTATCATCCAACTTCTAGGACTATAGCAGGCAATAGAAGATCTTGGTCTTTTTTTGTCTAGTAATCCCTATGTTCCTATTGTCTGCATTGCATTGGTGCATAATCAGAGCTTTCAGTATTAAACAGATGTACATGTAAGTTTTTTTGTCCCCTGTTATCAACCGTGTACCTGAGACATTCAATAACACAAAGATAACTACAGTGAAACTATAGTTTTGAGTGATGGTAAAAGGTGCTTGCCATTGAGATAGGCAGCTTCCACCACTAATTGATGCTCTGGGATAGCTCCACGCCTGTAGTGTTTTTTCCAGTGAAAGAAACCAAGAAATATCAGCAGAGTCCATGCAGCTGGGAAGTTCAGATCTGCTAGGACCCAAGGTATAATATCGAGGAAAGGATTCCATGATCCGGTGCTTCTAGTGGGGTGAGCAGTCAGAGGAATACACTTCAGAAAATCACAGGAGAGGTGTGATCGCCACTGGAAATGCTGGACGTGGAATCATGCAATCGTAATACCATCCTCAGGAATTTTATTGAATAAAATAGGAAATTTGAACACTTGGGATGAAGATTCAAATGAACTGATTTATAAAGTTAATCCCCTTTCTGTTTCTTTCTACAGCTCCTATGACTGCCTCCTAGATGACCCATTTGATCACGATTGGCCCAAACTTCCAGAACTGCCAGGGATAAACTATTCAATGGATGAGCAATGCCGCTTTGATTTTGGTGTGGGCTACAAGATGTGCACAGCTGTATGTTCTGCCAAAATAATCATGTAACAAATGTAAAAGAGAGGGGTTAACTATAAAATGAAATGTAAGCTGGGGATTGTTAGCAATAAACATTTTAGGTTGAAGCATCTCAATTGGCCAATTACATTACATGGCAGGAGATTATGCTTCAAGTTTGATTCACTGCCATTCTGGACATGGTATTGGGGAATGAGCCCGGCCAGGTGGTCGAAGTTTCAGTGGGGGAGCATTTCGGGAGCAGTGACCATAATTCCATAAGTTTTAAGGTACTTGCGGATAAGGATAAGAGTAGTCCTCGGGTGAAGGTGTTAAATTGGGGGAAGGCTAATTATAACAATATTAGGCAGGAACTGAAGAATTTAGATTGTGGGTGGCTGTTTGAGGGTAAATCAACATCTGACGTGTGGGAGTCTTTCAAACATCAGCTGATTAGAATCCAGGACCAGCATGTTCCTGTGAGGAAGAAAGACAAGTTTGGCAAGTTTCGGGAAGCTTGGATAACACGCGATATTGTGAGCCTAGTCAAAAAGAAAAAGGAAGCATTTGTAAGGGCTGGAAGGCTAGGAACAGATGAAGCACTTGAGGAATATAAAGACAGTAGGAAGGAACTTAAGCAAGGAGTCAGGAGGGCTAAAAGGGGTCATGAAAAGTCATTGGCAAACAGGATTAAGGAAAATCCCAAGGCTTTATATACATATATAAAGAGCAAGAGGGTTACCAGGGAAAGGGTTGGCCCACTCATGGACAGAGATGGGAATCTATGTGTGGAGCCAGAGGAAATGGGCGAGGTGCTAAATGAGTACTTTGCATCAGTATTTACCAAAGAGAAGGACTTGGTGGATGATGAGCCTAGGGAAGGGAGTGCAGATAGTCTCAGTCATCTCATTATCAGGTTGGAAAAACTCGGATTCTTTTCACTGGAACGACAGATGTGGAGGGGCGACATGATAGAGGTTTACAAAGTTATGAGCGGCATAGACAGAGTGGATAGTCAGAAGCTTTTTCCCAGGGTGGAAGAGTCAGTTACTAGGGGACATAGGTTTAAGGTGAGAGGGGCAAAGTTTAGAGGGGATGTGCGAGGCAAGTTTTTTTTACACAGAGGGTGGTGAGTGCCTGGAACTTGCTGCCAGGGGAGGTGGTGGAAGCAGATACGATAGCGACGTTTAAGAGACATCTTGACAAATACATGAATAGGAAGGGAATAGAGGGATATGGGCCCCGGAAGTGCAGAAGGTGTTAGTTTAGGCAGGCATCAAGATCGGCGCAGGCTTGGAGGGCCGAATGGCCTGTTCCTGTGCTGTACTGTTCTTTGTTCTTTGTTTTGTGCTGAATCATCTGACCTTGGCGAGGTTAGCAACTTGAGCATCACAATTGCCTTCAGTGTCCCTGGGAAAAAGTCAGTGGTGGATGCCCTTCTTTGACTGAAAGTGCTCTGGTCTGAGCATGAGGACAGAATCAGACTTGATTCTGATGCCTCCTATGCCCATGCCCTTGCCAAAACTCACCGTCATAGCTCCCAGATGAAGAATGTCTATTTCATTGAAGCACTGCAGGGCTGTCTGTCTGCAGAGTGCTGACTGGAGATGGTGGGGGGGAAAAGTGCTGGCAAAAAAACAGAAATAAAGAGGCCGTGCCTCACGCCTGGCCAAAAACTTGAATGTTTCTTTTACAGTTTAAATCTGATGTTTTGAACCAACATTTTAGGGCAAATTTTGCAAGGCTGCACACCTAGTGCAACTAACTGATCAACTATGATTGGGTTTGTTTCATGAAATAGGCATTATACAGTCAAGGGTAAATTCATAGAGGGAGTTCTTCCAATCGTGTGTGAATGGGAGAAGGGGGCGCAGTTGGGGGGTAGTGTTGGGAGGACCAACATGCTAACTGTGATCTCTTCTTCCATGTGCTGTAACCATTCTATGATTCTATGTAGTACGACATTGTGCTGTGAGCATGACATAGGAAATTGGAGCAGGAGTAGGCCATTTGGCCCTTCGAGCCTGCTCCGCCATTCAACGAGGTCATGGCTGATCTTCTACCTCAATGCCATTTTCCTGCACTATCCCCTTATCCCTTAATTCCTTAAATAGCTCTGTCTTGAACATACTCAATGACTGAGTCTCCATCGCCCTCTGGGGTAGAGAATTCCAAAGATTCACCACCCCCTGAGTCAAGAAATTCCTCCTCATCTCAGTCCTAAATGGTCTACCCCTTATTTTGAGACTGTGTCCCCTGGTTCTAGACCCCTCGGCCAGGGGAAACACCCTTCCTGCATCTACCCTGGCAAAATGGAGAAGGCCTCAGTGGCCCAGGCATGTGATGGAAAAAAAAGGCAGGGGAAAACCAGAGGTGCAGAACACCCCAATGGTCGTGTACCGATGTGGGATCCCTAGCCCACAGTTTCCCTCATTTCTGGAAGTGATGGGGTGCCTATGCTGCATTAGCAGTGTCTGCCGTCTGAGAGAAGATGGGAACTGTGGTTAAGGTCTGAAGTTAAGTCACTGTAAGGTCAGAGGTTTGTAAATCAGCTGGTACAAAAATAAAGTGCCATTCTTTGAACTTGCGATAAGCTTCAGTGTCGGAAAACAAAGACAGAAGTCAGAGTGTGAGCAGGACAGAGGATTCAAATGGCAAGTAACCGGAAGCATTTGCAGATGAAATGGAGGTGTTCAGCAAAATGATCACATAATCTGCATTTGGTTTTTCCAATGTAGAGGAAACTGCATCATGGACAGCGAGTACAGTATAATAAATTGGTGTAAATTCCTGCTTCACCCAGAAGGAGTATATGAAACACTGGAGGTTGGTGTGTGAGGAGGTGAAATAACAGGTTTTACATCTCCTGTACTTACATAGGAAAGTGCCGGAGGAAGGAAAGCAGTTGTTAGGGGTGATGGAAGAGTTGACCAGGGTGTCAAGGATGGAACGGTCCCTTTGGAATTCTGTTTGGTGGTGAGATTGTATTGAAGTGTCAAAAATGGCAGAGAATCATTTATTGAATGTGGCAGCTAGAGGGGTGGAAGGTGAGGGCAACTGGGATACAATCATGGTTCTGGAAGGGAAGGAAATGGGATGAGGATGGAAGAACAGGAATTGGGATTGGTACAGTTAAAGCCTCTGTCTACCACAGTGGAGGGGTTCTTTCATTTCTGACTTGCAACTTTGTATCTAAAGGATCTCCATTCAATGTGTTTCTTTTTCACCAAAATTTCTTTTTTCAATGTATAAATCTTTATCAAGCTTAAAGTCACTATTTCAAATGCAGAATGCATTTTAGGATTTGATCTATTTCAGTTATTGAGCAGAGAATCAGGCACAGTGAGCCTACAATTTCTTTTCTGTGAGCATTGATTTGTGTCAGATCACCCGTATAACCTGAACATAAACTCATTAAAGCCCGATATACTGGCACACAGATGTGTAAACTGAAGCAAATATTAATTACATGCAGTATGCCCTGCAAATGGCATTCAGAAATGAGGGTGCTTTAGATAGTTCCTGTATGAGCATGGCAAGCTGTCACATTGTGGTATATCAAGAGATATGGTATAGATTATTTGTGTTAGCTATATGTTTGTAAAAGTTCACTGAACTTGGGCTCATAGCAGGGAGTGGCACTCAAGAGGGAGCATTAACAGGGATTGGATACAACACTGTAGCCTCTAATCACCAATCTACAGTCCCTTCCTGCTTGGTTCGCATTGGAAGCCTGGGATCAGTGAATTAACTATTATATATTGTATGTGGCGACTGTATTTTAACTCTGAACATAAATAATGTCACTGCTGCATCGGAACATTAAACATCACTTGCAGCAATGGCCCAAAAATTGAGCTTTGCATTTTGTAGTAAAAACTTATTCTGGTTAGGTGTATATTTCACTTGGCAACTTTAATGACAAACGAAACAACAGGCAAAGATACAAGAGGTAAATTTTGTGAAGCTGAGCTCCCAACATGGTGCCGAACAAGAAAGAGCACAAATCCTAGCATCAGTCCTAGAGTTTTGCACCCATATCTCCACTACACTCCCAGTATAGAGCTTAGCTAGATGGGGGCCTGTACCACAAAATTAGCCCAACAATTAGTAGAGCCTTACCTCCACTCTACCCCTAACATTTATCCTCACGAGACCAGAAAATGTGTCACAGAATCAATCCTACTGTATTAGAGCCCTATCTCCACTACTCAGTGTGGTGCCTCGGTAGACAAGAGCACTTAATTGGCTGTGTGTTGTTTGACTGACCCACAGTCCTGTCCTATGAATCTTCTGATGAAGGGTCACTGACCTGAAACATGAACTCTGCTTCTCTCTCCACAGATGCTGCCAGACCTGCTGAGTATTTCCAGCATTTCTTGTTTTTCCCATGAATCTTCCCATTGGAACGGGGACTTATAAAATGACCCTATATAGTTATACCATTATTTTTCAAAATGTGAAAACCTAATATCTTTTGATTTTGAACCTTAAAGCTATAAAAAGTAGTCATTAGCTAATTATTAATGACCTTATAGTAAGAAAAATGCCAATTTCATTTTCCTGTGGTTACAGTTTCGCACCTTTGACCCATGTAAGCAGTTATGGTGCAGCCATCCTGACAACCCATTCTTCTGCAAGACAAAGAAAGGACCTCCCTTGGATGGAACAGAGTGTGGTCCTGGAAAGGTGAGTTACCTCTGAGACACTGATACTTGTTTTGAACAAAATTAATGATACGTATTACAAGCAGTTCACTGACATACTACAGACCTGATTCTGGATTGAATGGACCACAGAGTCAAGATGGGCAGGAAACTGTAATGCATCTCCAACTGGACCAGTGTGCAATGCAATAGGGTAGAACACCCTAGATGAAGTACAGCCCCACTAAATCAAATGTCCTCTCTTAATTTGCTGAAATTTCTTTAGAAGTGTTTAAGAAATCTTACACTATCGCATGAAGTGTCCCATTATGGTGGGGGAACCAACATGAGGGAAAAACATACTTGACCTTGTCCTCACAAATCTGCCTGCCGCAGATGCTTCTGTCCATGACTGTATTGGTAGGAGTGACCACCGCACAGTCCTTGTGGAGACGAAGTCCCGCCTTCACATTGAGGATACCGTCCATCATGTGTGGCACTATCATCGTGCTAAATGGGATAGATTTTGAACAGATCTAGTAATACAAAACTGGGCATCCATGAGGCGCTGTGGGCCATCAGCAGCAGCAGAATTGTACTCAATGACAATCTGTAACCTCATGGCCTGGCATATTCCCCAATCTACCATTACCATCAAGCCAGGAGACCAACCCTGGTTCAATGAAGAGTGCAGGAGGGCATGCCAGGAGCAGCACCAGGCACACCTCAAAATGAAGTGTCAGCCTGGTGAAGCTACAACCCAGGACTACTTGCATGCCAAACTACATAAGCAGCATGCAATAGACAGAGCTAAGCGATCCCATAACCAACGCATCAGATCTAAGCTCTGCAGTCCTGCCACATCCAGTCCTGAATGGTGGTGGACAATTAAACAACTAACTGGAGGAAGTGGCTCCACAAATATCCCCATCCTCAATGATGGGGGAGCCCAGCACATCAGTGCGAAAGATCAGGCTGAAGCATTTGCAATAATCTTCAGCCAGTAGTGCTGGGTTGATGATCCATCTCGGCTCCTCCTGAAGTCCCCAGCATCACAGATGCCAGACTTCAGCCAATTCGATTCAATCCGTGTGATATCAAGAAACGACAAAAGGCACTGGATACTGCAAAGGCTATGGGCCCTGACAACATTCCGGCAATAGTACTGAAGACCTGTACTCCAGAACTTGCCGCACCCCTAGCCAAGCTGTTCCAGTACAGCTACAACAGTGGCATCTAACTGGCAATGTGGAAAATTGCCTAGGTATGTCCTGTCCTCCTCTGGAGAATACTTGGCATCAGGTGGCAGGACCATATCTCCAACACAGAAGTCCTTGAGGCGGCCAACATCCCCAGCTTATACACACTACTGAGTCAGCAGCGCTTGAGATGGCTTGGCCATGTGAGCCGCATGGAAGTTGGCAGGATCCCCAAAGAAAAATTGTACAGTAAGCTCGCCACTGGTATCAGACCCACCGGCCGTCCATGTCTCCGCTTTAAAGACGTCTGTAAACGCGACATGAAGTCCTGTGACATTGATCACAAGTCATGGGAGTCAGTTGCCAGCGTTCGCCAGAGCTGGCGGGCAGCCATAAAGGCGGAGCTAAAGTGTGGCGAGTCGAAGAGACTTAGCAGTTGGCAGGAAAAAAGACAAAAGTGCAAGGGGAGAGCCAACTGTGTAACAGCCCCGACAAACAAATTTTTCTGCAGCACCTGTGGAAGAGCCTGTCACTCTCGAATTGGCCTTTATAGCTACTCCAGTCGCTGCTTCACACATCACTGATCACCTCCAGGCGCTTACCCATTGTCTCTCGAGATAAGGAGGCCAAAAGAAAGAAAGAAAGAAATGTCCTGTACACAAAAGGCAGGACAAGTCCAACCCGACCAATTACCGCCCCATCAGTCGACTCTCAATCATCAATAAAGTGATGGAAGGTGTCATCAGCAGTGCCATCAAGCAGCACTTCCTTCGCTATAACCTGCTCAGTGATGCTCAGTTTGGGTTCCGCCAGGGCCACTAAGCTCCTGACCTCATTACAGCCTTGGTTTAAACATGGACAAAAGAGCTGAACTCAAGCGGTGAGGTGAGAGTGACTGCCCTTGATATCAAGGCAGCATTTGACTGAGTATGGCATCCAGGAGCCCTAGCAAAACTGAAGTCAATGGGAATCAGGGGGAAAACCCTCCGCTGGCTGGAGTCATACCTAGCGCAAAGAAAGATGGCTGTGGTTGTTGGAGGTCAATCATCTGAGCTCCAGGACATCACTGCAGGAGTTCCTCAGGGTAGTGTCATAGGCCCAACCATCTTCAGCTGCTTCCTCAGTGACCTTCCTTCAATCGTAAGGTCAGAAGTGGGGATGTTCGCTGATGATTGCACAATGTTCAGCACCCTTAGCGATTCCTCAGATACTGAAGCAGTCCGTGTAGAAATACAGCAAGCCCTGGACAATATCCAAGCTTGGGCTGATAAGTGGCAAGTAACACTTGAGTCACGCAAGTGCCAGGCAATGACCATCTCCAACAAGAGAGAATCTAACCATGTCCCCTTGATATTCAATGGCATTACCATTGCTGAATCCTCCACTATCAACATCCTAGGGGCTACCATTGACCAGAAAATGAACTGGAATAGCCATATAAATACCGTGGCTACAAGAGCAGGTCAGAGGCTAGGAATCCTGCAGCGAGTAACTCACCTCCTGACTCCCCAAAGCCTGTCCACCATCTACAAGGCACAAGTCAGGAGTGTGATGGAATATTCTCCACTTGCCTGGCTGGGTGCAGCTCCGACAACACTCAAGAAGCTTGACACCATCCAGAATAAAGCAGCCCACTTGATTGGCACACCATCTACAAACATTCACTCCCTCCACCACCGACACACAGTGGCAGTAGTGTGTACAAGATGCACTGCAGCAATGCACCAAGATTCCTTAGACAGCACCTTCCAAACCCATGACCTCTACCACCTCGAAGAACAAGAGCAGCAGATGCATGGGAAGATCACCACCTGCAAGTTCTCGTCCAAGTCACACACCATCCTGACTTGGAACTATATCGCCGTTCCTTCACTCTCGCTGGGTCAAAATCCTGGAACTCCCTTCCTAACAGCACTGTGGGTGTACCTACCTCACATGGACTGCAGCGGTTCAAGAAGGCAGCTTACCACCACCTCCTTCAGGGCAATTAGGGATGGGCAATAAATGCTGGCCTAGCCAGTGAAGCCCACATTCCATGAATGAATAAAAAAAAAATTCTTTGTAAATACTTCCTCAAACTCATTCAGAGCCCAAGAGGTCAGATAGGCTGAGACATTTGTTGGAAGTTCCCAATACTGACATTGTGGTTCCAACCATGGAAATAAGCCCCCACAAAAACAATGAAATTGTGTTGCATATAGTGACTGCTATGTCCAAACTCAGTTCGCCAACAAATCTCAAATAGACTAATTCACTGATGAGCTATCATCACTGAAGGGCTGAACCTGATCAGACATGATCTGGTGAGAACAACTGTTTCACAGCTGAAATGGCCCTTGAATAGTCATATTTGTGATCAATCCCCCATCTGGGATTTGTGGCTCGAGTAGATAGAAACCCATCCCTACAATGACTGTGTTTCTTATTTCAGGTCATTACCATCAAAACATTCTGATCTGCAAACTTAAATTTCCATATCCAAATGAAGTAAGTTTATAGAAACAAAGATGGCAAATAATATTGGTTACCGTTGATATATTGTAGGAGCACAGTCGATCTTGATTGGTTCTGGGGTGACCACATGCCTTGCACATGGATAAAAATTGGTTCTGAACATTGCAGATAGGTGGTGCTGTTTCAGATGGGGAGCAAAACTGTTTCAACTCTCGAGCGCAAATTGTGTGCCAATATTACGTGCCCCATTTACACAGGAGGTGCGTCACACCTCATTTTGGATTGGACATCCCTTAGTTGTCCTAGACACCTGTTTAAGATATAAAATGAGTCACTTCAAATTGGGGTCCTTCAACTTTGCTAATTCTTAAGCCTGCCCATCAAATCATGGCAGGGACAGTTGGGAGGTCGACTACGGAAGCACCATTTAAAGGAATTCTCACCTGCTTTAAGGTAAGTCTCTGTTAGTCTTTTTAGGCTTCTAGGATGCTTATGGGCCCTGTTTGGTTGTAATATCAGTGTTTAAAAAGCTCTCTTTTGGAGGTGGTTAAGTCTTTCTGGGCTTTGAATTCCATTATTTTTATTTGGGATGTTCTGCTGGTTGAACCACGAGGGCTGGAGGAAGAGAAGCAGCAGCAGTGAGGAAGAGGAGCAGCAGCAGTAAGCAAGAGTACACAAACCTGCAGATGCTGCTAGAAAAGGAGAGGAGACCCTACACCAACCCACAAACTCACAACCCAGTTCCAACCTGCACCCCCCCCCCACCCCAACCTCACCACCGCAAAAGATTTTGACCAGCCCAAAATTGACCAGCTGTCTCTTTTTGTTGGCTACAGGTGGGCAATTGGCTGGCAGGTTGCAAATGAAGTCTCGGTGTTAAAATAGCCCCAGTGTCAAACTGATGATGTTGGCTGTGTTTTTGACTTGACCCGCCACTGCCTAAAACCCTCTCCCAAATGACCTCTCCACTCCCTCCATAGTCAATATAATAATGCAATCATGATGTAGGAGTGCATTGCATGTACTAATGCACAATGTGATAATGCACTGTTTGTGCAGTAATGTGCTGTCAATGTGACAGTGCACTGACAATGTAATAATACAATTATTGTAATAATTTGCTGTCAGGGTAATAATGCATTGTTAATGTAGTTATAAGCTGACTGAAATAATGTGCGGTATATGATACTATCAATACAAAAATGCACTAACACTCTAATAATGCACAATGTAACAGCACACCAACAGTGTAGTAATATGCTCCCAATATAATGGTGCATTGAGTGTGTAATGATGCATAATGCAATAATATATTGTCAGTGTAATAATGTGCAATGCAATAATTACCTGCCAATATTCATGAATTGCCTTTCAATAAGATGAACAGATTCCATTACTGAAAATGTTTAATTTGAATTATCAGTGGTGCTACCAGGGTCACTGTTTGTGGAAGACTTCAGAACAATTAAGGTTGGATGGCAACTGGGGTCCATGGAGCAAACTTGGGTCCTGTTCTCGCACTTGTGGATCTGGTGTCCGATTTCGAACTCGGCAGTGCGATAACCCAGCGTAAGTGTTTTCTATAGTGATCAATGTTTTTCTCTAATCTGTAATGATGAATCAATTGGTTATTCTAGTACATGCTTTTCCCATAACGCGATAAAGTAATTGCTAAGAAATGCTGTCACATTGTGATCGCTTTGATATTCGTCGGGTGAATTGACTAACAGCAGTAGCACAAAACTGGACTGAAAATGAATTTAAACCATGCCTGACTTTCTATTGATTCAGTGGAAAAGAAAATTGGACAGGCTGCTGATTCCATTTCAGCTGCATTTGCAATAGTGGCATTGATGGATTTCAACCACCATACCCCGCATTCTCTCCCCCCCTCCCCCCCCTCAGAAAATATAATGAAACCTTTTATGCTAGATAGAAGGGACTGAGAATATATGCAAACGTATAAAAATCAACAGCACCAATATAAAGAAAATCTTCCAAGAGACTGGGGACGAATTCTGAGGCTGAATTCCCTGATCCCACTCTCAAAGGGAGCACAGCTCACAGATATTGCTGTCAATGTAATAATGTGCAATGTAATAATGCACTGTTGATTAATGCTTACTTCAAGTATGGCTCCATAGTAACTTTCAAACAGGAAATGAATAAATTCCTGAACAAGAAAAAGTCGCAGGGCTATGGAGGAGTAGGGGAAGTCTACACTAATCTGATAGCTCTTTCAAAGAGCTAGCAGAGATACGATGGATCGAAAAGCCTCCTTCTGTGCTGTATGATTTTATGACTCTTTGTGGACTGTGTGCATTTGAGGAATTTATGCTATTTATTAATTAACTAGTTCAGTTCGTATAAAAAAGCACATCACAGCTCCCCAGCGGCCTGAAAACCTTGGTTCAATTCCCAGTGTATGCTGAGTTTCCAATCCCAGTTGGGACTGTGATAAGGCAGTGTAATTAGTGTTAGCATCGCTGGCGAGGGAGAAGGTATCTTGTCACTATACAGTGATTCATGCTTCAAAAGGACAAGCAGGGACAGAGTTAGGGGATGGAGCCAAATGTATTTTCCAATAAAAGTAATTTTAGAATGTTTTTTGAAACTAGGGAGGCAGATGGCAGTTTAAAAGCCAGTGCTGTGGGTAGGGTGGAAGCTGTATTACAGCGGCTTCAATATGGAGAGTTGTGAAGCAACTAAACAGCTGCTTAAGTAGCGACAAGGTGTTATCGGATTGAATTTTAATTGTGTTACTGCTTTATTGAGGGAGGGCTGCAAACTGTGAATGTTGACAAAAGATTGCTTCAGATGCCCATTCTGTACAACTACAAATAGAACCCAGTAGCTGATCGTGACTGAATTGTGTAGGGCAGAATAAGAGCATAAAAAAAAAGGGGCTGGAGTAGGCCATTTGATCTTTCAAGCCTTCTCCACCATTCAATAAGATCATGGTTGATCTACCTCAACACCCACACTATCCCCATATCCCTTGATTCCTTTAGTAACCAAAAATCTATTGACCTTTGCCTTGAATATACTCAACAACTGAGCATCCACAATTCTCTGGGATAGAGAATTGCAAAGATTCACAACCCTTTGAATGAAGAAATTTCTCCTCATCTCAGTCTGAAATGGCCAACCCCTTATGCTGACGTTGTAACCTCGTGTTCTAGATTCCCCAGCCAGGGGAAACATTTTCTCAACATCTGCCTTGATGACTCCCTTAAGAATTTTACTTGTTTCAATTAGGTCACCTATCATTATTTTAACTCCAGGGAATATAGACCTAGTCTATTCACTTCTCATAGGACAATCCCCTCATCCCAGGAAACAGACTAATGAACCTTAATTGCATTTTCTCCATGACAAAGGAGACCAAAACTGCATACCATACTTCAGGTGTGGCCTCAGCAGTGCCCTATATAATTGTCGTAAGACTTCTTTACTCTTATACACCAATCCCTTTGTAACAAAAGCTAACATACCATTTGTCTTCCTAATTGCTTGCTGTACCTGCATGTTAACCTTCTGTGATTCATGTATAAGGACATCCAGGTCCCTCTGAATGCTAACGATTCCCAGCCTGTCACCATTCAAAAAATATTCTGCTTTTCTATTTTTCCTACCAAAGTGGATAACTTCACACTTCATATAAAATGAGTAACGAATGCTCCAAACCAGATACCACTGGAAAAATTGCCAATGACACACAAACCTGTGAATGATACCCTCAAATTTCAGAAAGACAGTAAAAGCTACTTACCTGAAGATTCACTGATTTAATGAGCAGTGTCGTATTATCTGACTCTCTGTCTTTGCTTAAGATGTTGGTTGTTTGATTGTTTAAGATGTGTAATAATACTGCATGGTTGTGACTCAGGCCTGCCAATAGTGGTCAGGATTGCCCTGGTGTAAACTATGAATACCAACTGTGTAACAAAGAAGATTGCCCACGTCATTTTGAAGATTTCCGAGCGCAACAGTGTCAGCAACGCAATTCATACTATGAATATCAGAGTACTAAGCATCACTGGCTTCCATATGAACATCCTGACTGTAAGTTAAGTGCACAATTTTTATGTTCAAGGCAAGTTTCAAATTTCAGATAGACTTGAAACATTTAAGCAACATAATCTTATGGATTTTTGCTAGCAATAAAAAGATGCCATCTGTACTGCCAATCCAAGGAAATGGGAGGAGTTGTCTACATGAAACAGTTGGTCCACGATGGTACTCGCTGTTCCTACAAAGATCCATATAGCATCTGTGTAAGAGGAGAATGTGTGGTGAGTAAACTTAACAACTTGTTCCAAATGATTACATAGAAAACCTTTGCGGTCTAATCCGTTCCAATATCACATGCATTGAGCTGCTACAGAAAAGGTGATTCGATGATCTGGTACTTCCAGTGAGCAGTCCAAGCTCGTGAAGAGCGCATGTCGCAGAGTCAGTGCAACGATGTTGTAGTTCCAACTCTTATCCAAGCATGTTGGAAGTGCAACTTCTGCGCTGAGAACATGGGTTCACAGTATCACCCTGTAAATGCAAGGATACATTTTCTTCTTTCAGCTATTTTAAAATATAATGGAATCAGTCTAACATTTCAAGGTAGAAGGGAAAAATCAGAGACCCTCCCTTTAAGATTCATACATCTGTGAGCTTACTGCAGAATATAACTGCATCTTGAGCTTCATGCGTTATTTCTTTTTCCCCAGTGTCATCAAGCAATTACACACACAAGAGCTGGAAGAGTTCAAAGGTTTTAAACTTGTGTCTGGTCGGTTCTAGCGGTCCCTGCCGACACCAATCGTGACATTTGTCAGAGCACTTTTATATACACATAAGGTCCAGGATTTATGTAGTTGCAGGGATGAGCATATGGCAGGCCTTACAATTAACTAAGAGGAATTCCAAACACGAGGAGCTTTAATTATGAAGAAAAATAAGAGAGATGGAAGCAGTTTTCGAAAGAATAAAGATGGCTGTTAGAAGATCTGATAGAGGTGTTCAAAATTATAAAGGTAAAGATTAAGGTAAATAAGGAAGAGTTGCTTCCACTGATATTTATTTAAGATCATCATAAAAAAAACAAAGGTTGTCGTAAAGAGAATTTGTTTTACGCAGTAGGTCATTAGGACATCGATTGCCCTACCAGAACTTTGAACCCAACTATTAAGGAGAATGTTACTGTAGTCATTATGTTACTGGACAAATCCAAAGGCTGGACTAATGATCCAAAGATTATGAGTTCAAATCCCACCATGGTAGTTTGGTGCTCATTTGCTTTAGTTGATGAGTTCATAAGTTCAATGAATACTGATTCACGCAGTGGTGGCAGGTCCAGAGCGACATGATATAGTGCTTCAGGAAAATATCTATGGCTTCCTTAAGTGGTACATTGGTGAATAGGCTATCAATGTCAAATGAGCACATGGACATGGCATTGCTATTGAATTGCATGTCCACTGTGTGTGTTGAAAACTTGCTCAAAACTGGTTATAATAATTCACCATTTGGCCAATTCATGTTGTGCAGAACCGGTCATAGATAGGATAGGGCATAGAGGGACATCAATTTCCTTACACTTTCCTTACAGTTCCGAAGAAGGGTCACTTACCCGAAACGTTAACTCTGCTTCTCTTACCACAGATGCTGCCAGACCTGCTGAGTATTTCCAGCATTTCTTGTTTTTATTTCAGATTTCCAGCATCTGCAGTATTTTGCTTTTATCCTTACACTTCTTAGTGGGCTCCAATCTGCACTCGAATTCACCTTTGAAATGGAGCTGTCAAATGAGCTCCCTTTCCTTGACACACTACTTGAGAAATCTGCTAAGGGATTCTCTACTACAGTCTACTGCAAACATACATTTGTTGGTCAATGCATGCGTTGGGATTCTTTCAGTTCCACACACTATACGATTGGTCTTATTGTCAACCTTGTAAATAGGGCCCGAGCAATTTGCTCACCATGCAAGCTTGATGCTGAAATGGGGTGAATCAAAGGCATCCTGCGTGACAAGGGCTACCCTAATCAGATCATTTCTCGCTGGATATCACGCAAACTTAAGAACGGGCCTAAGCCCGTCATTTTCGGCCCTGAAAATGCGCAGTCTACCTCAGATTACCCTGGAACGGTAATATATCCCAAAAATTTGAGCAACAGCTAAAGTTAACTGTTTCACGCTGTTACTATGCAGTAGCATCACGTGTGGTGTTCGCCACAAACAGGATGCTGCCGTCAAGCCAAAAAGACGTTCTGCCTATCTCACAAATGAGTAATTTGATAAATGAATTTCAATGCCAGTATGATGCTAGGTATATAGGCTGTACAACCGAAAGATTGGCGGACCGTATCAAACAACATGTCCCTTCTGCTGTTCACAACGGGCAAGGTACAGACCGTACTCAAGCAGTCTGTGCTTGCAAAACTCAAAACACAGTGTCCAACATTAGATGTGATTCCGCTATTGGACAACATTTGCTAAATAATCCTCAGTGTGCTAAGAATTCCGCTGACAATTTAAGATTGTCAGTCGGGCTCGCAGTGTGACGCATTTTTACGTACTGGAAGCTACATATATTAATACACAGGGCCCTATTCTTTGCAGACAGAAAGAACATGTACACACATTGCGCCTGTTTCAGCTAAGCAAAATAAGTGACAGCTAATCGTTGGTTCATTCCTCAGGGAAATGCCTTGACTAATCAGAGTCAAGCTGCCTGCTTTAAATTTCAAACAAAGCTTGGCAGTTAACTGTGAGTGACCATAACCTGGTGCATTTTCCATGGGAATGCCTCTACCAATCAGAGTCCACTTTCCAACCAATCAGCACTCCCTTCTCATACAGTATAAATTTGTTGCTTTCCCTTACATTGCTTTTCTTGCGAATTGTCCTGATGAGTGCAAGATGAAAAGCTTCAACAAAATGTCTCTGTATTCAGCAATACTCAAGCTCTGTACTACCAAGTGACTCATGGCAAAGTATTATTTTAACCTTGTATGTTGTATTCTGCTTTGGGAACCCAAAGGGATGGTTTAATAGGTGGTGATTTCCTTTTATCAGTTTTCTGTTCTTTTGCTTTTTAAAAATTCATTCTTGGGATTTGGGCATCACTGGCAAGGTCAATGTTTATTGCCAATTCCAACTTGCTATTGAGAAGTTGGTGGTGGGCCACCTTCTTGAACTGCTGCTGTCCGTGTTGTGAAGGTATTTCAGTGCTGTTAGGGTAGGGAGTTACAGAATTTTGACCAACACCAATGAAGGATTGTTGATATATGTCCAAGATGGAATGGTGTGTGACTTGAGGGAGAACTTGCAGGTGATAGTGCTCCCATATACCTGCTGCCCTTCTCCATCTAGGTGGTGGAGGTTGCAGGTTTGAGAGGTGCTGCAGTGCATCCTCTAGATATTATACACTGCAGCCAATGTTTGCCGATGGTGGAGGGAGTGGATGTTTAGGTCAGTGGAGAGGTTGCATGTTTACATGTCATTGTAGAGAAACAGACTTCACTTGGCAAGGCTCCCCCCACCCCCCCCACCCCAACCCCCCCACCCCCAACTTCCGTTACAACCTTCAAATATCAATTAAAAGATTCTGAAATGATCCTTATGATCCTAGACACTTAAATAATGTTTCAAGACACTTTATTTGCTTAAGTTATGCATTTATAATGCTGACTATTCGGCATAATTTCTCTTGCTTCAACTTAATTAAAAATCATGTCAGTTTTCACCTTTCATTAGTTTTCACCTGACTGATCCAATCTGGCAGCATGGTGTTTCTTTGCCTTCAGAGTGGAAGGGAAAGCATGAGAATCACCTCATGTAAATTCCTGTATAAAATAACTAGGTAAAAAAGTAATTGTTAACTCGAGGCATTACTGCAACTACTGGTAAAACAGGTCAAGATGTATGTTTCACATTATAGGAGATGCTGATCTACCTATGAAAATTGTCTTTTTGTTGTAACGGCAATACAAAGCTGGGAGAGATACCAAATTATAACACATGGCAATGCCAAAGAGAGACAGTTACTTGTGGCTTTACTTGGACTTTCTGATCAGATTGTAGGGCTCAAATTCAACATATTACTATCACTTCATTCTGTAACAAATCACACTGGTCAATGAATAAGGCACCACTGTAAATGTTCGATTACAAAGGGGATAAAGTGATGTTTCAGTTGTGGAGAACCTTGATCAGACTCCATCTGGAGCACTGCATTCAGTTTCAGGTGCCACACCTCAAGAAGGATGTATCAGCCCTTGATGTGGTGCAGCGCAGATTTACCAGAATGATACTGGGCTTAGAGGTTTGAATTATGAGGGCAGGTTGCTTGTATTTCCTTGAGTATAGAAGATTGAGGGAGTGACCTAATTCAGGTACTAACAATGTTAAAAGCATTTGATAGGGTAGACAGACAGAAACTATTTCCTCTGGTAGGAGAATTCAGAGGGAGGGAACATTATCTTAAAATTCGAACCATTTAGGAGTGAAATAAGGAAGTACTTTTTCATACAAATGGCAGTAGAAATCCGGAACACTCTGCCCTAAAAGCCAGTGGATACTGGGTCAACTGAAGCTTTCAAGACTGAGAGCGATATAATTTTTGTTAGGTAAGGGTAGCAAGAGATATGACGTGAAGACTGTTGAAATCTAGTTAAATGGCAGAGTAGGCTGGAGGGACTGAACAGCCTATCCCCTTTCCTAATGTTCCTATATCTTCCTCTATTTTAAAACTGCATTTTGCTGTTGTATTGATTAAAGTTTTATCTCCACAGAAAGTCGGATGTGACAAAGAAATTGGGTCGAACAAAGTGGATGATAAGTGTGGAGTATGTGGTGGGGACAACTCTCACTGCAGAACAGTGAAAGGAACATTCACCAGAACACCAAAGAAATCGGGTAGGAAGATTCTGATCTGCACTGTCATTGAAATATGGTAGGAATATTGCGATAGAATTTCCATGAGTGTTTTCCAATCTCCTACTGCTCGGGATAGCTAATGCAGAAGTTATTGCTGGTAATAATCCACACTGATCTCCGTTAAAGAAACATGGTTGGAGTATCTTCTCATTGGCGATTAGGGATGGGCAATAAATGCTGGGCTGGCCAGTGTGCCCACATCCCACGAAACGAATTTTAAAACAAGGAATTTTCTCAGCTCCATAAAAATTGGCAGAAGATAGACAGAAACATGGGATAGACATGTAAATGGGGCTTTGTCTTGAACGTCTGGCAGTTGATTGGGAAAACAGACAAGGAAATTCATAGCTATTTATAATCTACATCGATCTTTGTCAAAGAAAGATGATAGGAATATTGCAGTCTTCACTGTTCTACATACGAGAAAGATGCTGTGAATGTGCCCCACAGGCCAGCTCACTCCACCTCAGAAGCAGCAGTTAATCAAAGTTATTTTTTTTTATCATCTTTGGGCAGATTTCGCCTGTGCATCATGCACACTGAAAGTATCCTTTATAATCATTTCATTTATTACAGTGCACAGAGGAAATACCCCCAACTGGGTGTTTGCAGAGGGAATTGCTCCACCCTAGTTGAGTTACGCAGAGAGAACTTCCCTCACCAGGTTACACAGAGGAAATGCCCACTCCCCCACTGATTGACTGCACAGGGAGAATTCCCCTTCTCCATCTTCAATTGATTCTACAGAAGGAATTTTTTCTTCTGGCTTGGTTATGCATTCCCATCGTGGCATTAATGCCTTTCGGCTTTCTGCTAAGAACCGGGCTATGGTTCCGTGGGCACTAGCAGCTTTTCTGTATCTCACCCGGTTGACCATGGGGTCAATTCAGTGACCCTGGGAAAGTTTTCCCAGAATTGCTGCATGTCCAAAAATAATGGTGTGAGACAAGTGGGGAGTTACTGTCACCAGATGAAATAATGCCAGCTCACTTAATTCATTATCATTGCTCCTTATATGTTTCCATTAGTCCATTGAGCATTATGAATGTAAGTGTGCAGGAAATTATAAGCTGCTGCTCTTTGAATATATTGCAACTTGCTGTGACTGACAAGTCCTGCACAGATGGAATCCTGTGTGTGGACAGGGGGCCAGAACTGCCCCCTTCAATGAAGAGATTTTGGATATTGTAAGAGAAGGTGAGTCAGAGAAGGATTGCTATAGTTGGGGGCTGAAGGGAATCATGCTCTGTGCTCAAGTGTGCCATATGCAATGTCCATAAGTTATAGCAGCAGATAAGAAATGATTCTATACCCTGAGAAAGAGCACCAAGGTAAAGTTGCCTGGAGCTTGACAGCTCAAATTAAATCCATGCTGTTACTGTGCAACAAGCCTTGAGGCCCCCAACATGGTGCAGCACCAGCAGTGGAGCATGGAAAGCACTGGCATTAGCCCCTCACATTGAATCATACAGTGCTGAAGGAAGCCACTCAGCACATCGTGCTTGTGCCAGCTCATTGAAAGAACTATCTAATTAGTACCATTCCACCGTTCTTTCCCGTAGCCCTGCATCTTGTTCCTCACAACCATGTCAGGAGGCCCCATTTGAAGAGTGGGCTGCCACTGCATTTACCTGTCCCACTGAGATGGTGCATGGAAGGAATAGGGAGATGACACAAACCATGCCCTCACACCAAGGACAAATAAACATTATGCATTTAAATGCATGAAATATAAGCAGGGAGATAAACTGGTTGTACTTCCCTTAAAATATAGGGCTGGATTTTACAGCCTCCCAACATTGGGGGTCGTGGCGGCGGGGTGGGGGGCCGGGGGCGGGGACCAGCAAATGCCTCAGGCAGAGGCTCGCCATGGGCCTCAAGCCAGGAAGGCCTGGCTCGATATTGCTGGCGGCGGTGAGGCATCATGGTGGCCCCCTGCCACTTGGTGATGGGCCAAATTTACATATTTAAATAAATGTAAGTTAACCAATTAATTACTTACCCACTCCCGCTGTCCATCCCACTCCGATATTGGTGCTGGTGGCTGGCACTCCCTTGCCTTACGATCTCTATCTGGAGATCTGATGCGGGACATTGGTGGGGGGTGGTGGGGGGAGAGCAGGTATGTATTTCAGTGCGGGGGGCAGGGGGAGTGAGTGGGGTCAAACTAATTTGATTGGTGTAGGGGATGGTGGGAAGGGTTGAAGTTAAAAGTTTATGAACCTTGGGTGGGGGAAGGTTAGGCACACATGGTAAGTTTTGTTTGGGGTGGAGAGGGCAAAGAATGAATTGTATGGTTATTGGGGGGGGCATATGGGAGAGGGGCTAGAAACATTTATTTAATTTTTTTGAATAGCTTTTAACTGACTACCCCTTTAAAGATTTGAACTAAAGAAAAAGGTCTCGAAGTCCTTTAAAAATGTCATTGGGGCCTGCGCAGTGGCGCCTGACACCATTGCCAGGAATGGACCTTCCGCCCCCTCTACGTCGTCGGGGTGGGGGGGGGGCTGTCCGCCTCGGTCATTTAAATGAGTCGGCGCATTTAATATTGCGGCGGCTCCGCAACGAGCGCGGACCACCATAGTTTTGACATGTAAAATGCAGCGCAAGAGTGCAAATTTATTACCAGAAGTGACACATTAACATTGGAGGTGTGGGACATTGGGGGGGATGCAGTTCTGCCTAGATAGACCATGTTAGTTACTGGGCCACTGTATAATGTGGAAAGCTATCGGACTGTTCAGGCATGACCACATTTATAGATGTTAGCTAATGTCATTTTGGTCAATAGTTAGCACACCAGTCTTCCTTGTTTCATCTCATTGCCAACTTCTGCTTTTCCCCCACTACCAAAGCAGCAGGCTAACCTGCCTGGTTCTCTTACTGAAGGGATCATCCATCTTCGGATAACAAATTTAATGTAGAATGCAACTAATGCTGATCGTCTCCAACACCTCCTCAGAATTGTAGAGCAAGACATCCAGATAATGTAAATACAAAAAAGCTTTTTTTTAAGGATACCAATATTGTATTTGGCTTGAGGTAATGAACCTTACCGTACTTTGTGGTGGCCTCTCTTCAGGGTTCTAAATTTGTGCGAATAGACTGCCACCTCTTTGGAATAGTGCTAGTGATGTGGATTGGTGCAAAATAAAGGCATTATTGCTGTTTCCAGAATATCATGCAGTCACCTGCATTTTTCTGTTCTTGTGATCTGACACCACTTGTACACTGATGAAATGAAAGTGTTTCCTATTCATACGTGCCATGTGGTTGTCATTAGTGACCTTGATGGCAACGCATGAACCATGAATCTAGGGAAGGAGTTAATGAAGAAGTACAGCCGTAATCTTATTGAATGTGGAGCAGGTTCAAGGCTGTCTGCCCTAATCCTGCACTTACTTCTTATGCTCTTATATTCTTACGATAATTGATAAAATAGCTGTGTCTTCTCTGACTGTTGTCTCCTTTCCCTAAGGAAAATTATAGAACTGTTTCCCAGGAAACACAGCTTCCATGATCTGCTTGTTTCATCAGTGACCTGAAGTCTGATTAATTTGCAACAGTTGTTGAACCAATTTGAAAAAAAAATCAAATGATGATAACATTTACAGAAATAGGCAGGATTGTCTAACTCTGTTGTGAATCTTGTCTGGAGGTCCATTTCGAATATCTCCATTGTGGCCTCTTTTGCAAATTTACGTGGTAAAGACAGATTTCCCTGGACATATGGAAGTAACTTTGTCTGTGTTCAAAGACTTGGACCTTGAGCCGAGGCAGAGGCAGGCCAGCACTAGACTTTAATAACTCAAAGCCTAGAACAAATCCTGTGATTGTTACTTGCTTCTGTAATGAATATGTTGTATAGTATAAATTAGAGAGAACCTTGTATATTATGGTAAAGGAGAAAGTCACCAAGGTTCAGAAATGACTCTTTTAACCGTAACTTGGGGTGACTCTGCTGCGGCTAACCACTACCCAAACTCTTTCAACAGGTAAAAAATTAAGCAAGAGATACCAAAACGAACTTGGAACCTTGGGAAAACATGTTTGCAAGTATCCAGTCTGGCCTGAGCTGGACATTTATCACACTTATGATTTCAGTCTTTTTTTTTTACATTGACTATGATCAACTGTTCTAGTAACTGTTTCTGGTGTCTTTCACTGGATACATGTGTCATTAACTCTTCCTCATTTGAGTTAGAGTTACTTTGTTTTACATAATGATCACATTGGTAGTCAATGAAAAGAAAACAGTCACCAGTAAAACTGACAAAACCATTTTGTTTAAGGGCGAACCAGAGGAGCATTCATTTTACCCAAGGGAGCTAGAAACCTTGATATCTCTGAATCAAGGCACTCGAGAGTTCTTTTTGGTAAGTAATCATGAGGAGCAGAGGAAGGGGCATCAGAGCATTCATTTTGCAACTCTTGCTCATCATTCAGTCCATCTACTGGCTCAGTGAACACTCAGGGCTAGTATGTCATCACATCAGAAGCTGAACGGTCAACGGATCTTGTGACAAACACGTACGTTGTTTTTCCTCCTGGGCACAGAGGAACATTTGACCTAGTCGTATGTGTGCAGCATGTCACAAGACTGGTTGGCTATTTTAACCAGAAATTGCAAAATGTATGTTAGCTTTTTGATGCCTACTTCAAACCAAAATTCCCCCAAAATGCCATAGTAACCACTATGTTTTCTTTCTTTTTGCTTCTATCATTGACCTTAACACATGCAAAGGCTACTTAAAGATGTTTGACATCCCACCTGGTTCTAGACATGTGTTCATCCAAGAAGACGAGGTTTCTCCTCACATTCTTGGTGAGTACTAACCTGCCATTGCTTGACAAGTTTACTCAGTGAAGTAACAGATTACATTTTAAACACTAATCTGAATACATTCATTACTGTTGCAAAGATCTCCTAATGTTAACTAACATATATTCAAAGGGTGCAATGCCTCTTCTGAACTATGCAGGGCTCATTTTATAAAACACGCCCTGCCGGTGAGGGCATGCACCTGTGCAGAATGGTATCAGGAATGCAGGCATCTGTTGTCACATGATTTTTCATCCACATACATAAAATCATTGGTGGTTCACATCTAAATTCCTGATATGCATTCCCAGTTGTCAAGGCTTTGCATCAGAAGCAACTTTATAAAATTAGCCCTTATATTTTACTATATATATATATTGTTTTCATTAATAAGCATATTGCATTTATTATCAAACTACTTCAATGACTTGATTGTTAAGAAACTACAATGACATTGCTCAGAAATAACATGTTGCTATGATGAAAGTTCCATAAGCTCATCAGTGCTGAAATACAAAGCTATACTACCTTCGCTTTTTATCTGCAGGTTTTTTCCTAAAGGTGTTGTCTTCTTGTTGGGATACCGTTCTAAGAACACTACTCTGCCTGCTGTATCTTGCTCAAGTGTTCATTATTCATATCAGAGCCTAAATGGTATGCTTCTGCTGGCTGTTCGGTCATAGATTGCATGACACGCAAACCCTAATCCCATCCTCACTCGATGTCTGCACATATGCAGCTCCAGCTGGAAAGCCCCTTCCTGAGGGGTCCTGAAGCCAACATTAGTCGTTCCACAGCCAATCCTGAGATCAGCTAAATCAGCATAAACTGAAGGCCTGCCCTGGGGCCTGCCTGGCACTGGACGAACAAAGTGGCCCATTTGGGGTATCCTGATGCAGTGCCAAGCCAAGAAACCTGATCAAAGTCATTTCAAGCAGAGAAGCTAGGCCTGTCAGAGAGCTCAGGTTTGGCTACGGCAGACAGAGAGCTCACTCAGGTTTCAGAGAGGTGGATACAAAGCTCAAGTTTGGGATTGGCGAGCAGGGAGCTTGGCTTTGGGACAGTCAGATAGAGAACTCAGCATTGGGATAGGTTTTTTCAAAGGATACAGCTGTGATTTGCTCTGTAGGACTGTAAATCCATCGAACTGTATTTAGTGCTATGAGATCATCATTGCCTGGGATCATGCAGTGTACTGCAGTAAATTACTGGAATTCATACATTACTGTAATAAATTTCTCAGTTTAGTTACATATTATTGAAAGTGGTAGCAGGTTACTGAGTTTGGTGACTAAGTACTGGGTTAGTAGAATATTGGATTTACTGGTAGATGACTGGTTGCAGTCTTTTCCTGGGCTTAGCAGTAGACCAACAGCTGTGGTAATAGATTGCTTTGAGAGTAGATTACTGGCTCAAGGGCTCTGCCGAGTAGCATCTTTCCAATGGTACTCAGCCTCACATCTCAGGGTGGCGGGACTGGTTGTGGTTCTGCTCACACCTTGTCTTTCCATCAAGACTATCCCAACTAAAGCCTGCACGAAGTGAGCCTGCTATGCTGATCTGGGCAGATCTAGAGGGATGAACCTCAATAAAAACATGCATTTCAAGTCCCCAACAACAGAAGAGGCAGATGAATGAGGTGCTTGTGTATATCAATGGCTGTGAAGGCGGATAAAGGCAGCAGTGGGATTGGCACTCTTCAGTCTTCATGGCTTGCCATGCCATTGGATAAAGATTGGAAACCCATCAAGATTGTACAGTTGTCGACTGCACACCGACTTCCTCACGTTAAAAGATGGCATGCGCAATCCTCTGCCAGGGACACCGAAAAGCCCTATGGCGATGGACGAGTGGAACCTGGAGCTCTCTAGTCACAAATCAGCACATAGGCGGAGGATACCTGATGGTCGCTGAGTTCTTGGATTTGGGACAGGAGTAACTCCCTGGTACTAGCAGTCATTTTTAGGGTTCCTTCTGCTCACCTTACTTTAGGAAGGAGCTAGAATTGACTGTCCCAAATTGTCCTGACTGTGGAACTGCACCCGGTGGGACCACCATCCTTGCAGTCGAAAATACACAGTAGCAAAAAAAAAAAGAATTTCTGCACCTGGAATGTGCGCAACTTTATGGACAATCTAAACAGTGAATGCCCTGAAAGGAGAACCACCATTGTTTCTCAGGAGCTTTCAAGACTCCCTGAAGAAGGCCAACTTAGAGAGGGAGGAGGAGGACACACTTTCATCTGGAAGGGGAAACCAGAGGAGGATCATCATATCTATGGAGTTGGGTTCGCCATCAAAAATAGAACTGCAGATATACTTACGGAACCTCCAATTGGCATTAACAAATGGCTCAGGACCCTATGTCTTAAGCTTAGTCACAACCAATGGGCCACAATCATTGGTGCTTATGCTCCCACTCTCGATTCTACTGACAAAACCAAAGAGCTCTTTTATGCAGATCTGGATTTTGAACTAACAGCTGTCCCAAAACAATAAAAGCTGACTCCAATGAGAGATTTTAATGTCAGAGTTGGACACAACTATATTCTCTGGTAGGGTACCATTGGGAAAGAAAGAGTGGAGAAATCAAATGCCAGTGGTCTCCTCCTCCTCACATGAACATGGGCTCACTGTCACAAACGCACTCTTTCGTCAGAAAGATAAATACAAGACAACATGGAAACACCCCTGATCCAAGCATTAGCACCTCCTGGACTATGTAATTGTCCGAGCCCAGGATAGGAAGGATGTGCACATCACCTGAGCCATGCTGGACAGACCACATACTTGTACACTGCACCATAAGCATAGGCCTGGCACCCAGACACCGAAGATCTAGAAGAAATCCAGGAGAAGATTTAACATCCATACTCTTCAGGATATAAAAACCAGAGAACAATTCCAGGTGCAACTTTCTTCCTGTCTTGCTCTCTGTTTCCAATGATGCCAGTGTGCAAGGGCTTTGGGTCAAGATCAAATTGGTGATCCAAGAGACATGCATCCAGACGATCGAGCTTGAATCTCTCTGGCACCAGGACTGGTTCGACAAGAATGATAAATACGCAAAATTCTCGATCGGAAAAGCCAAGCCTTCATTATATGTCAAAATCACTCTAGATCACAGCAGAAACAAGAAGAATATTTACTACTCAAATCCAAAGCTCAGAGAATATGTGTCATCAAGAATAAGTGGTGGGTAGAGAAGGCCAATGAAATTCAATGCTACACAGACCGCACGATGTGCACAACTTCTTCCAAGCCACCAAGACCATCTATGAACCAAAAACAAATGGTCCCTCCCTCCTCTGAGCTGATGACGGCAATAGTCTTCTGCAAGACGATGCAGCCATCCGAGACGGTTGGAAGGAGCACTACCAGAACCTTCTCAATCGGGAGTCTACAATATTGGACAAAACCATCAAAACAATCCTTCAACAGCCTGATAGATCAAATTTGAGTATGATGCCAACACTTGCTGAGATACAAATGTCTATCCAACAGATGAAGAATAACAAGGCGTGTGGTCCTGACAATATTCCTGCAGAGATCTATAAAGCTAGCGGTCTTGAACTCTCACTTAAACCCTCAGACCGTTTTACAAAAATCTGAGAAGAGGAGGTACTACCACCCAACTCCCACAATGCCAATATTGTCTCACTTTTTAACAAGGGTGATAAATCTATTTGTGGGAACTAGCGAAGCATACTCCTTCTGTCTACTGGAGGGAAGATTCTCACACGAATCCTCCTGAACCCCCTCCTAACCATCAGCGAAGACATTCTTCCAAAGACCCAATGTGGTTTCTGGCCATCCAGGAGAACCACAGATATGATCTTTATCACTCGATAAATTCAAGAAAAATGTCTGGAATAATACAAAGAGCTCTACAGTACCTTTATTGATCTGTTTAAGTCATTTGGCTCTATCAATTCCAAAGCTCCTTGGAAAGTTCTCCAGAGACTTGGATGTCCAGCAAAATTAACAGTCATAGAGCCATTACGGCAAAGAAAGAGGCCATTCGGCCCATTGAGTCCATGCCGGCTCTCCACAGTGCAATCCAGTCAATCCCACTTTCCTGCTCAATCCCCATAACCCTGCAAATGTATTTCCTTCTAGTTACTATCTTTTTGAAATCATTGTCTCTGTTTCCACCACCCTTGTGGACAGTGAGCTCCAGGTCATTACCACCTGCTGCATAAAAAAACTCTTCCTCACATTACTCCTGCATCTCTTGCCCAAAACCTTCAATCTGTGTCCCCTAGTCCTTGTACCATTGGTTAATAGAAACAGCTTTTCCTTGTCTAACTTATCAATGTCTGTCATAATCTTATACACCTCTATTAAATTTCCCCTCAATCTCCTTTGCACTAAGGAGAACAACCCCAGCTTTTCCAACCTAACCTTGTAACTAAAATCCTCCATCCTTGGAGCCTTTCTGGTAAATTTCCTCTGCACCCTTTCAAAGACCCTAACATCCTTCCTGAAGTGTGGTGACCAGAACTGGATGCAATATTCCAGTTGAGACCTAACCATAACTTTATAAAGGTTCAGCATAACTTCCCTCTATTTATGGAGCCCAAGATCCCGTATGCTTCACTAACCACTTTCTCAATGCCACATTCAAAGATCAATGCATATGTACCTCCAGGTCCCTCTGTTCCTCCACACTCTTTAGAACTGTGACATTAAGTATATATTGCCTCTCCCTATTCCTTCTGCCAAAATGCATCACCTCACACTTGTCTGTATTAAATTCCATCTGCCATTTGTCTGCCCATTCTCCTAGCCTATCTATGTCCTGTTGCAGGTGGTTCAGATCATTCTTACTGTTTGCCACACCTCCAAGTTTGGCATCGACAAATTTTGAGATTCTACTCTGTATTCCAAGATCCAAATCATTTATATGTACCAAAAAAAGCAGTGGTCCCAGCACTGACCCTTAAGAAATACCACTGTCTATCATCATCCAGTCTGACCATTTACTGTGACTCGCTGTTTTCTGTCCCTAAGATAATTTTTTTTATCCAGTTGGACACTGACCCTCCTATTCCATGAGCTTCAATTTTGTTAACCAGCCTTTCATGTGATGCTTTATCAAACACTCTCTTAAAATCCATATAGACAACATCTACTGCATTCCCTTCATCAACCTTCTTTGTTACTTCATCAAAAAATTCAATTAGATTAGTCAAGCTTGATCTCCCTTTTACAAATCTGTGTTGGCTATCCTGAATTTACTAAAACCTCTCCAAGTGTCTGTTGATTTTTTCCCCCCGATTATTGTTTCTAAAAGCTTACCCATGACTGATGTTAAACTGAGTGGCTTGTTGTTGCTAGGACTGTCCTTATACCCTTTCTTGAATAAGGATGTCACCTTTGCCACTCTCCAATTCTCTGGCACCTCCCCCATATCCAGGGAAGAATGTAAGATTATGGCAAGCCCTTCCGCTATCTCCATTCCCACTTCCTTTAGCAACCTGGGAGGCCAGCCATCTGGAGCAGGTGAATTATCTACCTTATGCATAGCCAGCCTTTTCATTGCCTATCCATTGCCTCTACTCTCTCTGCTTCTACTGATATTTTATCAGATTCTTCTTCCTTAGAAAACACTGATACAAAGTACTGATTAATTATATTAGCCTTGCCCTGCGCCTACAAGCATATATTACCCTCTTTGTCCCTCGTAGGCCCCACTCCACCTCATACTACTCGCTTACTATTTACATGCCGGTCGAAGATTTTTGGGTTCCCTTTTATGTTGACTGCCATTCTATTCTCATATTCTGTCTTTACCAGTCTTATTTTCCTCTCAACCTTTTGTATCTGGCCTGGTTCTCATTGGAAGAATTCACCTGACATGCATCATACACCGTCTATTCATCATAATCTTTATCCCCCTCATCATACAAGGAGCCCTGTTTTTGGTTCTCTTACCTTTTGCCCTTGTTGAAATGTACCTAGCCTATACCTTAAGCATCTCTTCCTTAAAGATAACCCATTGTTCTGATACAGCTCTTCCTATCACTCTTTGGTTCCGTTTTATCCTGACTAAATCCCTTCTCATTATGTTGAAATTAGCCCTCTTCCAATCTAGACATTCTACCTTATTTTGTTCCTTGCTTTTCTGCATTATGAGTCTAAACCTTATGATATGATGATTACTCTTATCCAAGTGTTTCCCACAGACACTTCACCCACTTGGCTCCCTTCATCAGCCAGCATCAGATCCAGCAATTCTTCCTTCCTAGTTGGACCAAGAGCATACTGGTCAAGGAAGTTCCCCTGAAAAAATTTCAGAAATTCCTCCCCTTCCTTACCCTTTACTCTAACATTATCCCAATTGACATTATGGTAATTAAAGAGCCCCAATATCACCACTCTATAGTTCTTGCACATCTCTGTGTTTTCCCTGCATATTTGCTCCTCTACCTCTCTCACTATTTCAAGGCCTATAGTATACCCCTAGTAGTGTAATCATGCCCTTTTTGCTTCTCAACTCCAACCAAATTGATTCTGTCCTTTCCCCCTCAAGGACATCCTCCCTTTCCAACAGTACAATGTCTTCCGTAATCAGTACTGCCACCCCACCTCCCTTTGTTCCTTCTCTGTCTTTTCTGAACTTTTTATATCCTTGTATATTTGGGATTGTTCTGTGCCTTTTGCATGATGGTATGACGGCAAGTGTCCTTTGCATTAGAGTGGAGACCGAGCCCTTTCAGATCCGGACAGGCGTCAAGCAAGGCTGTGTGATTGCGCCTACTCTCTTCACTATCTACCTCAGCCTAGTCTTGGAACTAATTTGTGATCAACTTCCCCAAGGAGCTGTGATTGAGTTTTGACTCGATGGAAAGCTTTTTAATCTCAACAGGCTTAGAGCCAAGACTAAGGTGACGCGCCAGCATATCCACAACTTGAAAGATGCTAACGACTGTGCAGTTGTGACCCACACTGCAAATGACATTCAGACCATCCTCAACCTCTTCAACTCCATGTATAAAAGGTTGATCTCTCACTCAACAAGACCAGCAAAATCAGCAAGACCAAAATCCTCCACCAGCCTTCCCCCGGACATGCACCTACACCTCCAGCTATTAATATTGATGGGGAGACTTCAGAAGTCGTTGAACACTTCCCATATCTCAGCAGCTGCCTTTCTGCAAAGGTCGACATCGAAGTGAAGATACAGCACAGAATCGGCTGTGCTAGCACAGCCTGCTAAACATTGCTCAGCCAGATCTTCGAAATTAGAGATCTCCAAAAGTGGACAAAGGCTTTAGTCTACAATGCTGCTGTTGTCACCACCCTACTATATTGCAGTGAGACTTGGGTCACCTACCAAAGATATCACCGGGAGCTGGAGAATTTCCACCATTGACGTCTGCACAGGATACTCAAAGCCACGTGAAAAGACAGGTGACAAATTCCAGCATCCTCACTGAAGTCAACTCCTCCAGCATCACAACCATGATTATGTGAAATCAGCTCCGCTGGTCTGGACACTGCAGCCACATGCCAAATAATCGACTTCCGAAGTAGATCCTCTTCTCACAACTTAAGGGTGGCACCTGATCTCGAGGAGGACAGAGAAAACACTTTAAAGACACTCTGAAGGCCTCATTGAAAAGGGGACAAATTGACTTCAGTGCATGGATGGAACTTGCCACAAAATGTACCATGTGACATTGCCTCACCCAACAACCACAACGCAGTCGGAAACTGACCGCCTAAACTCTGCTGTGGAGAAGTGATGAAAGCGGAAGGAGAGAGTACAGAACCCTGGCTTGAGAACCTCCCTTTCCTCAGGACAACACCTGTTCTTCCTGCTCAAAGATCTGTGGCTCTAGGATTGGCTTGCTGAGTCACCTGAGGACACAGAAACCATGAAGCCTGGCAGAGGTCGTCCTTGTTTTGAGGGACTGACAACAACAACAACTACTACTGGTCAAGTTAGTGGATTATTGGCTGTCTCATAGCAGATCACAGGCTGCAGTGATAGATTACTTGTTATAACAGTAGATTCCAGCTAGATTAGTAGTTTACTGGTTATAACAGTAGTTTATTAGGCTAAATTGTTAATGAAGGGTTGTATAGTAAGTTACTGGGTTTTTTTGATGATCACTGGCTGTAGTAGTCAATTACTGGGTTTAAAGCAAGAACTTGCATTGATATAGCACCTTGACATCCTCAGTATAACTGAAAGTGCTTTACAGCCAATTAATTACTTTTGAAGTAGTCACTGTTGTTATATTGGGAAATGAGGCATCAATTTGTACACAGCACGGTCTCAACAAGCAGCAATAAAATGAATAACCAATGGTTAAGTCAGGAATGACAGCCATGACACGAGGTGATTATTGCCATGGGAACAGGCAGTGTGCCAGTTTAATACCTTAACTGAAAAACGACTACTCTGACGATGCAGCTCTTCAGTACTCACCGAAGTGCCGGCTTCAATTAATTGCTCCAATTCTGGATTGGGACTGTAACCTATTACCATCTGATTCAGGCAAGAAACCACCATTCAACCAAGCTGTTATAGGCTATTACTGGGTTTAGTAGTCAATTACTAGCTGTAGTGGGAGATTTTTGGGTTGAATAATAGACTATTGGATTCATGAACAGATTTTTGGTTTAATCATTTACTTGGTTTGTTGTAGGTGACTGGGTTTCCAGGTTATTTATTTCAATAATGCATTACCTCTTTTACCCCCCATTCACATTGCCACTGTAGCCCAACCCTCCCCCACCCCCCAATTCATGCAGGCACTCTTCCTCCATTCATGCTGGTTCTTTTCCCTCCTCCTTGCAGTTCACACTGGTATTCTTGCCCCATTCTTCCAGTTCACACTGACACTTTTCCTTCCTCCTTCCAGTTCACACTGACACTCACTGCCCTTCCTCCAGTTTATGCTGATGCTGTCTCCTCAGTTTACACTGGTACTGTACTTTCACCCTTCCCTTCATTTACAGTCAGTCCCAATTCACCAAACCAGAGATTCGGATCGCCCATCTTCCTATTGCAGCAGATTCAGTTGTCCCAGAGTTAGGTTGTACAGGGGTAGGTTACAGATCAGCCATGATCTCATTGAATGGAGGAACATGCTTGAGGGGCTAAATGGCCTCCTCCTGTTCTTGTGTTCCAAGAGTAGCAACAGCATTAGATAGGAGTCAGGAGCAGCAACAAGAGGTGACATAGTGAGTTGAACAGGATTTATGATTTTTGCAGGTAGCATTATGAAAATGCAGCACTCTAGCTTATAGTCCGTTGCTCTGCACTAATTGTGTCAGCTTGGTTTGGTTGCTAAGAGGCTCAACTGAATCAGTTCAAGTCCCACTCCAGGACTTGAGAACACAAACTAGGCTGACATGTCAGTGCAGAGCTGAAGGAGTGCTGCACTGTCAGAGGTGAAGTCTTCTGGATGAGACATTAAACCAAGGCCACACCTGTCTCCTCAGGTAGCTATAAAAGATCCTGTGGAACTATTTGTAGAAGAGAAGGGAATATCTTGGCCAATGTTCCCTCTCAGCCAACATATCTTCTGATTTATCTCATTTGCTAATGGTGGATCCTTGCTGTGTGCAGATTGGCTCCTGGGTTTGCCTACATAACAGTGACTACACTGAAAGGCAATTCATTGGCTGTGTTGTGCATTAGTAGCCCCAAGGATATGAAGGATGCTATATAAATTGTAATTTTTCCTGGCACACAATTATCAATGAGATGCTCCATTTTGTAACCAAATGAGTTATGCAAAAAAGTGATCAGCCATTCAAATGATTCTTCCCATGGCAATGTAGTTTCAATGCACAATTTCCCATTTGTGTCACTTGTTTTTGTGATGTTAATGCAGGAGGAATGTTTGTCCCATGGAGACAGAACAACCTGAGGCTGGCTGTTATTTTCACTGTATCCATAACAGCAAAAGGCTAGTGACCAAAAATAACAGCAACAGATGTGCAGTAATTACCCAAAGTAATTGTGTGAAATTTGGAAGCCAATTTTTTTAGGGCCTGTGCCATTGGCCATGCACATTCAGAAATGTGACCCTTTGATTTATAATGAAGTTTCTGTTAAAATTCGATAAATAATATCAACAGACAATGTCAACAATTCCTCCCTAAAGTCTTAAGTATGTCAGGAAGGAGAAGAATAGTGGAATGCATGGAAATGAATTTGCTTCATTTGAGAGCTCCCCTAATGGTTTGTAGGTGGGCCATCCACAGTAAAAAGATTGCAGGATCGATTCTCCATTCTGTTGAGTTACCCGATCTCTGCCTAGGCACTGGTAGAGATGCTATTGTTTTCTTTTGTGCTGTCTGAGTTGATGAGTGAAGCATCAGCTAAGCACTTATTCCTGATTATTGCCTGATGATCCCTGCTGGAAATGATTGTTGTCCAATGATCCCTGCTGGAGGTGATTGTTGTCCAATGATCCCTGCTGGAGGTGATTGCTGTCCAATGATCCCTGCTGGAGGCGATTGTTGTCCAATGATCCCTGCTGGAGGCGATTGTTGTCCAATGATCCCTGCTGGAGGCGATTGCTGTCCAATGATCCCTGCTGGAGGCGATTGCTGTCCAATGATCCCTGCTGGAGGCGATTGCTGTCCAATGATCCCTGCTGGAGGCGATTGTTGTCCAATGATCCCTGCTGCAGGTGATTGCTGTCCAATGATCCCTGCTGGAGGTGATTGCTGTCTAATGATCCCTGCTGGAGGTGATTGCTGTCTAATGATCCCTGCTGGAGGTGATTGCTGTCCAATGATCCCTGCTGGAGGTGATTGCTGTCTAATGATCCCTGCTGGAGGTGATTGCTGCCCAATGATCCCTGCTGGAGGTGATAGCTGTCTAATGATCCCTGCTGGAGGCGATTGCTGTCCAATGATCCCTGCTGGAGGCGATTGTTGTCCAATGATCCCTGCTGGAGGTGATAGCTATCCAATGATCCCTGCTGGAGGCGATTGTTGTCCAATGATCCCTGCTGGCGGCGATTGTTGTCCAATGATCCCTGCTGGAGACGATTGTTGTCCAATGATCCCTGCTGGAGGTGATTGCTGTCTAATGATCCCTGCTGGAGGTGATTGCTGCCCAATGATCCCTGCTGGAGGCGATTGTTGTCCAATAATCCCTGCTGGAGGTGATAGCTGTCTAATGATCCCTGCTGGAGGTGATAGCTGTCTAATGATCCCGGCTGGAGGCGATTGTTGTCCAATGATCCCTGCTGGAGGCGATTGTTGTCCAATGATCCCTGCTGGAGGTGATAGCTGTCCAATGATCCCTGCTGGAGGTGATTGTTGTCCAATGATCCCTGCTGGAGGTGATTGTTGTCCAATGATCCCTGCTGGAGGCGATTGTTGTCCAATGATCCCTGCTGGAGGTGATAGCTGTCTAATGATCCCTGCTGGAGGCGATTGTTGTCCAATGATCCCTGCTGGAGGCGATTGTTGTCCAATGATCCCTGCTGGAGGTGATAGCTGTCCAATGATCCCTGCTGGAGGTGATTGCTGCCCAATGATCCCTGCTGGAGGCGATTGTTGTCCAATGATCCCTGCTGGAGGTGATTGCTGCCCAATGATCCCTGCTGGAGGTGATAGCTGTCTAATGATCCCTGCTGGAGGTGATTGCTGCCCAATGATCCCTGCTGGAGGTGATAGCTGTCTAATGATCCCGGCTGGAGGTGATAGCTGTCTAATGATCCCTGCTGGAGGTGATTGCTGCCCAATGATCCCTGCTGGAGGTGATAGCTGTCTAATGATCCCTGCTGGAGGTGATAGCTGTCTAATGATCCCTGCTGGAGGTGATTGCTGCCCAATGATCCCTGCTGGAGGTGATAGCTGTCTAATGATCCCTGCTGGAGGTGATAGCTGTCTAATGATCCCTGCTGGAGGTGATTGCTGCCCAATGATCCCTGCTGGAGGTGATAGCTGTCTAATGATCCCTGCTGGAGGTGATAGCTGTCTAATGATCCCTGCTGGAGGTGATTGCTGCCCAATGATCCCTGCTGGAGGTGATAGCTGCCCAATGATCCCTGCTGGAGGTGATAGCTGTCTAATGATCCCTGCTGGAGGTGATTGCTGTCTAATGATCCCTGCTGGAGGTGATTGCTGTCTAATGATCCCTGCTGGAGGTGATAGCTGTCTAATGATCCCTGCTGGAGGTGATTGCTGCCCAATGATCCCTGCTGGAGGTGATTGCTGCCCAATGATCCCTGCTGGAGGTGATAGCTGTCTAATGATCCCTGCTGGAGGTGATTGCTGTCCAATGATCCCTGCTGGAGGTGATTGCTGCCCAATGATCCCTGCTGGAGGTGATTGCTGCCCAATGATCCCTGCTGGAGGTGATTGCTGTCTAATGATCCCTGCTGGAGGTGATTGCTGTCTAATGATCCCTGCTGGAGGTGATAGCTGTCTAATGATCCCTGCTGGAGGTGATTGCTGCCCAATGATCCCTGCTGGAGGTAATTGTTGTCTAATGATCCCTGCTGGAGGTAATTGTTGTCTAATGATCCCTGCTGGAGGTGATAGCTGTCTAATGATCCCTGCTGGAGGTGATAGCTGTCTAATGATCCCTGCTGGAGGTGATAGCTGTCTAATGATCCCTGCTGGAGGTGATAGCTGTCTAATGATCCCTGCTGGAGGTGATTGCTGCCCAATGATCCCTGCTGGAGGTAATTGTTGTCTAATGATCCCTGCTGGAGGTAATTGTTGTCTAATGATCCCTGCTGGAGGTGATAGCTGTCTAATGATCCCTGCTGGAGGTGATAGCTGTCTAATGATCCCTGCTGGAGGTGATAGCTGTCTAATGATCCCTGCTGGAGGTGATTGCTGCCCAATGATCCCTGCTGGAGGTGATTGCTGCCCAATGATCCCTGCTGGAGGTGATTGCTGCCCAATGATCCCTGCTGGAGGTGATAGCTGTCTAATGATCCCTGCTGGAGGCGATTGCTGTCCAATGATCCCTGCTGGAGGCGATTGTTGTCCAATGATCCCTGCTGGAGGTGATAGCTATCCAATGATCCCTGCTGGAGGCGATTGTTGTCCAATGATCCCTGCTGGAGGCGATTGTTGTCCAATGATCCCTGCTGGCGGCGATTGTTGTCCAATGATCCCTGCTGGAGACGATTGTTGTCCAATGATCCCTGCTGGAGGTGATTGCTGTCTAATGATCCCTGCTGGAGGTGATTGCTGCCCAATGATCCCTGCTGGAGGCGATTGTTGTCCAATAATCCCTGCTGGAGGTGATAGCTGTCTAATGATCCCTGTTGGAGGTGATAGCTGTCTAATGATCCCGGCTGGAGGCGATTGTTGTCCAATGATCCCTGCTGGAGGTGATAGCTATCCAATGATCCCTGCTGGAGGTGATTGTTGTCCAATGATCCCTGCTGGAGGCGATTGTTGTCCAATGATCCCTGCTGGAGGTGATTGCTGTCTAATGATCCCTGCTGGAGGTGATAGCTGTCTAATGATCCCTGCTGGAGGTGATAGCTGTCTAATGATCCCTGCTGGAGGTGATTGCTGCCCAATGATCCCTGCTGGAGGTGATTGCTGCCCAATGATCCCTGCTGGAGGTGATAGCTGTCCAATGATCCCTGCTGGAGGTGATTGCTGTCCAATGATCCCTGCTGGAGGTGATTGCTGTCTAATGATCCCTGCTGGAGGTGATTGCTGCCCAATGATCCCTGCTGGAGGTGATTGCTGCCCAATGATCCCTGCTGGAGGTGATTGCTGTCTAATGATCCCTGCTGGAGGTGATTGCTGTCTAATGATCCCTGCTGGAGGTGATTGCTGTCTAATGATCCCTGCTGGAGGTGATAGCTGTTTAATGATCCCGGCTGGAGGTGATAGCTGTCTAATGATCCCTGCTGGAGGTGATAGCTGTCTAATGATCCCGGCTGGAGGTGATTGCTGCCCAATGATCCCTGCTGGAGGTAATTGTTGTCTAATGATCCCTGCTGGAGGTGATAGCTGTCTAATGATCCCTGCTGGAGGTGATTGCTGTCTAATGATCCCTGCTGGAGGTGATTGCTGTCTAATGATCCCTGCTGGAGGTGATTGCTGTCCAATGATCCCTGCTGGAGGCGATTGTTGTCCAATGATCCCTGCTGGAGGCGATTGCTGTCCAATGATCCCTGCTGGAGGCGATTGTTGTCCAATGATCCCTGCTGGAGGCGATTGTTGTCCAATGATCCCTGCTGGAGGTGATTGCTGCCCAATGATCCCTGCTGGAGGTAATTGTTGTCTAATGATCCCTGCTGGAGGTGATAGCTGTCTAATGATCCCTGCTGGAGGTGATTGCTGTCTAATGATCCCTGCTGGAGGTGATTGCTGTCTAATGATCCCTGCTGGAGGTGATTGCTGTCCAATGATCCCTGCTGGAGGCGATTGCTGCCCAATGATCCCTGCTGGAGGCGATTGTTGTCCAATGATCCCTGCTGCAGGTGATTGCTGTCCAATGATCCCTGCTGGAGGTGATTGCTGTCTAATGATCCCTGCTGGAGGTGATTGCTGTCTAATGATCCCTGCTGGAGGTGATTGCTGCCCAATGATCCCTGCTGGAGGTGATAGCTGTCTAATGATCCCTGCTGGAGGCGATTGCTGTCCAATGATCCCTGCTGGAGGCGATTGTTGTCCAATGATCCCTGCTGGAGGTGATAGCTATCCAATGATCCCTGCTGGAGGTGATTGTTGTCCAATGATCCCTGCTGGAGGTGATTGTTGTCCAATGATCCCTGCTGGAGACGATTGTTGTCCAATGATCCCTGCTGGAGGTGATAGCTATCCAATGATCCCTGCTGGAGGTGATTGTTGTCCAATGATCCCTGCTGGACGTGATAGCTGTCTAATGATCCCTGCTGGAGGCGATTGTTGTCCAATGATCCCTGCTGGAGGCGATTGTTGAACAATGATCCCTGCTGGAGGTGATAGCTGTCCAATGATCCCTGCTGGAGGTGATAGCTGTCTAATGATCCCGGCTGGAGGTGATAGCTGTCTAATGATCCCTGCTGGAGGTGATTGCTGCCCAATGATCCCTGCTGGAGGTGATAGCTGTCTAATGATCCCTGCTGGAGGTGATAGCTGTCTAATGATCCCTGCTGGAGGTGATTGCTGCCCAATGATCCCTGCTGGAGGTGATAGCTGTCTAATGATCCCTGCTGGAGGTGATAGCTGTCTAATGATCCCTGCTGGAGGTGATTGCTGCCCAATGATCCCTGCTGGAGGTGATAGCTGCCCAATGATCCCTGCTGGAGGTGATAGCTGTCTAATGATCCCTGCTGGAGGTGATTGCTGTCTAATGATCCCTGCTGGAGGTGATAGCTGTCTAATGATCCCTGCTGGAGGTGATAGCTGTCTAATGATCCCTGCTGGAGGTGATTGCTGCCCAATGATCCCTGCTGGAGGTGATTGCTGCCCAATGATCCCTGCTGGAGGTGATAGCTGTCTAATGATCCCTGCTGGAGGTGATTGCTGTCCAATGATCCCTGCTGGAGGTGATTGCTGTCTAATGATCCCTGCTGGAGGTGATTGCTGTCCAATGATCCCTGCTGGTGATGATTGCTGCCCAATGATCCCTGCTGGAGGTGATTGCTGTCTAATGATCCCTGCTGGAGGTGATTGCTGTCTAATGATCCCTGCTGGAGGTGATAGCTGTCTAATGATCCCTGCTGGAGGTGATAGCTGTCCAATGATCCCTGCTGGAGGTGATTGCTGCCCAATGATCCCTGCTGGAGGTGATTGCTGCCCAATGATCCCTGCTGGAGGTGATTGCTGCCCAATGATCCCTGCTGGAGGTGATTGCTGTCCAATGATCCCTGCTGGAGGTGATTGCTGCCCAATGATCCCTGCTGGAGGTGATAGCTGTCCAATGATCCCTGCTGGAGGTGATAGCTGTCCAATGATCCATGCTGGAGGTGATAGCTGTCCAATGATCCATGCTGGCAAGTGCATGTGTGGATGTCAGATTAGATCATAATTGAGCTTGGCTATCAATTTGTCTGCTAACATTGATGAAGCTCACCCGTGAAGACAGTTGTTTGAGCAAAATCATAGAAGAAGCCAACCATTGTGAAACAATATCTCAGCATACAGGATTGAACAACTTCAGTAGAAAAGGGAAAGCATGGATGAGAGAATAAAAACATGCAATGTACAGAAAAAACAACAAAGTAAACTTTGATGAAGATATCTGTAACCTTTCCTGCATGAGCATTAGGACATAAATATCAAGGACAAGGAAAGGTCATTTGACCATCAAAACATACCCTCCAGTGCCCTAACTCCCCTATCGAAGCTCACCCTCCAGTACTTTAACTCCCTTCTGTCAAAGCTCATCCTCCATTACCCTAACTCTCCTTTAGCTCACCGTCCACTACCCTAACTCTCCTGTCAAAGCTTACCCTCCAGTACCTTAACTCTCCTATCAAAGCTAATCCTCCAGTCCCCTAACTCTCTTATCAAAGCTCACCCTCCAGTGCTCTAACTCTCTTATCAAAGCTCATCCTCCATTACCCTAATTCTCCTGTAGCCCCACCCTCTAGACTCCTAACTCTCCTATAGCACCTCCTCCAGTGCCCGAACTCTCCTATCAAAGTTCACCCTCCAGTGCCCTAACTCTCCCATCAAAGTTCACCCTCCAGTGCCCTAACTCTCCCATCAAAGCTCACCCTCCAGTGCCCTAATTCCCCTATAGCACCTCCTCCAGTGCCCTAATTCTCCTATAGCTCACCTTCCTGTACCCTAACTCTCCTATCAAATGTTATGCTCTAATATCTAAAATCTCCCATTGAAGCTCATTTCTCTAGTAACTTAACTCGCCTATTAAGGCTTATCTATATGGAAGCCTAACTCTGCCAACACCTTGATTCCTCTATTACTCTAACTCTCCTTTATTTCCTTAACTTGTTCAATTTATCACACCCTTCCAGTTTCATACTCTCCCATCATCCTTCCCTGGTAAATATCCTAAAATCATATAACCATAAAAAGAAGTGCAGCACATAAGGAGGCCATTCAGCCCATCATGTCTGCACCGGCCGAATAAACTATCCGCCCAAACTAATCCCACCTTCCAGCACCTGGTCCATAGCCCTGCAGGTTACAGCACCTCAGGTAGATGTACTCTTCTGACTATTTAAGTAAAGATGTTTTCTTAATATCTGTTTAAAAGCCTTCTGACTCAATATAAGCAACAGTTTTAAAACAGATATTAATATAAGCAACTCGAAATTGAGTGATTACCTTAATCCATCCAATAATTTCATAACCTTTCATTTAGTATTTTAAGTCGAATAATTTGATAAAATTCAGGCATAGGTTTGCTGTGAACAGAGAATGAGATAATGTGATAGTTGCTTGTGATAAATGTTGTGATCCGTTTTTGCACACAAAAACCTTCATTTTATGTCTCAGCTATCAAGAACCAGGCTACTGGCCACTACATTCTAAATGGCAAAGGGGACAAACCAAAGACAAAGGTTTTTATTGAACTGGGCATAGAGTGGGCATACACCTTGGAGGATGATATAGAAACTCTTCATACAGATGGACCTTTGCATGATGCTGTTGTAGTCCTGGTGAGTGCAACTCCTATCATATTATACAGCTCTAGTACAAGAATTTTGACAAGGTTAACAACTTCAAATCTTTGGACATTTTCCACCCCAAGATTCCAGATAAATAGAAATGAAACTTGTGAGGTAATAGGACAAAGTCACTGATCCCCAGCTCCTAGCAAGAAACTGCACACAAAAAGGTCATGATTTTGTCTTGGCGACAGGGTACTCAACCACTGGCAAAAGCACCGGTGAGAGCCCCACTACATCTTCTCTGGTGAAGGCCTACCAAATCAAGTGCCAATTAGGCACTCAAGTGGACAGCACCAGTGAAAGAAGTCCTGCCTGCTGAGAGCTGGCAGCCAATCAGAGGCCGGCAGCTCCTTAGCTGAGCAGCGCCATTAGGAGGCGGTGGCTGCTGCCAGTAGAGCACACACCTGAGGCCCTGAACCAGGCCACAGGTAAGTCACAGCAGGAGGGGTTTTGCGGGGTTGGGGTTGCGGGGGAGGGGGTTGTAGGGGGCTTGGCAGCAAGAGTGGGAACTGGCTCTCAGTGGGCCTCCTCCTTCCTGATGTCAGGTCCCTTGTTCAGACCTTTTAACTAGGGACCCCACCCCTGGAGCCGGCAAGCAACCCTCATGGGTTTTCTTGGCATGCTCCCCTTGCGGTGACAGGCCTGCCCACCACTGGGCTAATTCTGGCAGCGGCAGGATAAGGTCCTTAATTGGGCATTAAATGCCCGATTATATGCTCTCCCCACCTCCAAGTCCAACACGGGAAAGAGCATAAAATTCCCACCAGATTGTAGTTTAGAACTTGCCACCACAGTGTAATTTTCCTTTCTTTGACCCATACTATCTCCAATAAAAACAACTTGTATATATGTGGTAAACATTGATGTAAGGAAAGTCCTAGTTAGGCATAAACAATTCAGACCTCATACATCAAGATGGCCGTTGGTGGAGAACTGTACATGCAAGATGTTTCATCTTTTGAGCAATACAGATTTAGCAGGGTAGCTGTTCACATTTCACGGTTTATATCGACTTCTCATTGAATGCCCTGGAGGGGGAAGCAGCCCTGTGGCGGGCATACCTCTTTGCCAAATTCTTTGACATTAATTCAAGTTTACATTTATGTAATGCCTTTATTCTAGTAAAACATCCCAAGCTGTTCCATTGCAGCATAATCAGATAAAAATTGACAATGAGTCAAAGAGGAGTCTTTAGGACAGGAAACCACAAAGGTTTGGCCAAAGATATAGGTTTTAAGCAGCACTTTAAAGGAGGAGAGAGAGGTGGGGAGACGGAAAAGTCTAGGGAGGGAATTTTAGAGCTTAGGACCTAGAAAACTGAAGGCACATGATGGGGCAAAGGAAGGGGGAATCCACAAGAAGCCAGAATTAAAGGAATAGAGTTCTTAGAGGGTTGTAGGGCTGGAGGAAGTTATAGAAATAGGAAGGAGTGAGGCCATGGAGGGATTTGAACATAAGGATAAGAATTCTATAATCGAGGTATTTGGTGAACTGGGAGCCATTGTAGGCCAGAGAGCACAGGGTGGTGTGTGAATGGGACTTGGTGTGAGTTATGAGGTAGGCAGCAGAATTTTGGAAGAGCTCAGTTTATTGAGGTTCGAAGACTAGAGGCTGGCCAGGGGAGCATTGGGATAGTTGGATCCGGAAGTAACATAAGCATGGATGAGGTTTTCAGAAGCAAATAAACTGAGACAGGGGTAAAAATGGACAATGTTATGGAGATGGAAGTTTGCAGTCTTGGTGATAGAAAGGACATGGGGTTGGAAGTTGAGCTCATGATTAGATAGGACCACATTTGATGATGAAGTCTGGGGTGGTCAAAACCATGAGGTGATTGGTACACTGTGAACTGCCCTGTGTAGGTCCTTGCATCATGCTGAAGACAGATGCTCTAAGCAATCGAAATGGCTAATGCAAAGTTGGCCTTTATCTCAAGGTCATTGGAATATAAAGGAGACAAAGTGATGCTTCAGTTGTGTAGAGCTTTGGTTAGACCCCATCTGGAGTACTGCATTCAGTTTTGGGTGCTGCACCTCAGGAAGGTTATAGATTCATAGAATGATACAGCACAGAAGCAGGCCGCTCTGCCCATTGTATCTGTGCAGCTTTTTGAAAGAGTTATCCAGTTAGTCCCACTTGCCTGTTCTTTCCCCATAACCATGCATTTTTTCCACTTCTAGTATTTATTCAGTTCCCTTTTGAAATATTATTGAAGCTGCTTCCCTTCAGGCAGTACATCTAAGATCATAACAACTTGATGCATTTTTTTTCTCATGATACTTCTGGTTCTTTTACCAATTGCCTTAAATCTGTATCCAATGGTTACAAACCTTTATGCCACTGGAAACAATTTCTCCTATTTCACCCATCAAACCCTTCATGATTTTGAACACCTCTACTAAATCTCTCTTTAGCCCTTTCTATTTGAAGGGGAACAATTCCCGTTTCTCTCTGCACCCTAATTAACTGAAGTCTTTCATCCCTGGCACCATTCTAGTAAATTTGCTCTTTACCTTCTCTAAGGTCTTGATATCTTTCCTAAAGTGTGGTGTCCAGAATGAGACACAATACTCCAGCTAGGGTCCAGCCAGTGTATATAAAGGTTTAGCATAACTTCTTTGCATTTGTACTCTATGCCTTTATTTATAAAGCCAAGAATCCCCTATGGCTTTATAACACCCTTTTCCACTTGCCTTGCACCCTTCAAAGACTTGTACATATACACCCTCAGATCGCTCTGCTCCTGCACTCCCTTTAAAATTGTATCATTTTGTTTAAATTGCCTCTCTGCTCTTTCTACCAAAATTTATCACTTCACACTTCTCTGCAGTAAATTGCGTCTGGCATGTATCTGTCCAATACACCAGTCTGCCTATGTCCTTCAGAAGTCTGTTACTATGCTCCTCACTGTTCAGTGCATTTCTGAGTTTTGTGTCATCTGCAAACTTTGAAATTATGCACTGTTTACTGAAGTACAGGCCACTAATATATATTACAAAGAGCAGTGGTCCCAACACTGATCACTGTGGGACACCACTGCATACCTCCCTCCTGTCAGAAAAACAACTGTTCACCACTGCTCTATGCATTCTGGCCCTTTGTCATTTTTGTATCCATACAGCCACTGTCCTTTTAATCCCATGGGTTTACTGGTTCCACCACTCAAAAAGATCATGCCTGAACTTAGGTGGGAAAATAGACTGTGAGGCCGATGTAAACATGCTGCAAAAGGATTTCGGTTAAATAAATGGGTAAGAATGTGGAAGATAGAATATAATGTGGACAAATGTGAAGTTATATTTGGTAGGAAAAATAGAAAAGCAAAATGTTTTTTAAATGGTGAAAGACTGGGGACTGTTGGTATTCAGAGGGATCTGGATGTCCTTGTACCCAACTCACAGAAAGTTAACATCCAGATACAGCAAGCAATTAGGAGACCAAATGGTATCTTAGCCTTTATTACAAAGCGACTGAAGTATAAGAGTAAAGAAGTCTTACTGCAATTGTACGGAGTCTTGGGTGAGACCACACCTGGAGTCTTGTGTATAGTTTTAGTCTCCTTACCTAAGGAAGGAAATACTTACCTTAGAGGAAGTGCAACAAAGGTTCACTCGACTGATTCCTGGGATAGGGGGATTGTCCTGTGAGGAGAGATTGAGTAGACAATGCGTATATTCCCCTGAGTTTAGAAGAATAAGAAATTATCTCATTGAAACATAAAAAATTCTTAAGGGACTTGACAGGGTTGATGCCGGGAGGATTTTTTTCCTGACCAGGGTATCCAGAACTAGCTGCCAAAATCTCAGAGTAAGGGGTCAGCCATTTAGGACTGAGATGAGGAGAATTTTTTTCACTGAAAGTGTTGTGAATCTTTGGAATTCTCTACTCTGCAGAGCTGTGGATGCTCAGTAATTGAGTATTTTCAGGTCAGAGATCGATAGATTTTAGATACTAAGGGAATCAAAGGATATGGGTACAGGGTGGGTAGGTGTAATTTAAGTAGAAATTAAGCCTTGGTGGAACAGGTGCAAGGGGCTGAATGACCTACTCCTCCTATTTCTTATGTTCGTATGTGGCACTTTAGCAAATGCTTTTTGAAAGTCCACACTCATTATTCATATTACCCTCATCCACCCTCTGCGTTATTACTTCAAAGAAATTAATCAAGTTAATCAAACACAATTTGCCTTTAACAAATCCATGCTGGCTTTTATTTATTAACCCATATTGTTACAAGTGCCAATTCATTTTGTCCTGGATTATTGTGTTTAAAAGTTTCCTCACCACTGAGATTAAGCTGTTTAGCCTGTAGATGCTCAGTTTATCCCTCTCTCCTATTTTGAACAGGAGTATGGCATTTGTAATCCTCCAGTCTCCCAGCACCAGTCCCATATCTAAGGAGAATTGTGAGGCTGTGACCAAAGCCTCCACAATTTCCACCATTACTTCCCTCAGCAACCTAGTATGGATCACCATCTGGACCAGGTGACTTTTCCACTTTGAGCCCTACCAAACTTTTATCTATTCTTCTATTATCTTTATCTAATTTTATCCTATCCAATTTCTCTACTACCTCCTCCTTGACTATGGTATTGGCAGAATCCTCTTTAGTGAAGGCAGATACAAAGTACTCATTTAATAGCTCAGTCGTGCCCTCTGCCTCCACAAAAAAGATCTCCTTTTCAGTCCCTAATCAGCCCTATCTTCCTTTAACTATCATTTTAATATTTATATGTTGATTAAGACTTGAGTTTCCTTTTATGTTATCCTGTAGAATATTCTCATACATGCTCTATACATCTCTTATTTCCTTTTTCCAGTTGTCCTCTGTGCATTTGGTTCTCTACTGAACTAAAAGAACCTGATATTTATGATAAGACTTCTTTTTCTGTTACATTTTAACCTTTGTATCGGGAAGCTCTATCTTTGGATGCCCTTCTTTTCCCCCACATGGACATATGTCTTGTCTGTACCCATACTATGTCCTCTTTGAAAGCCTCTCATTGCTCATTTACTGTTTTACCTGTCAATCTTTGATTCCAATTCACATGGGCCAGTAGCTCATTTAACTCACTGAAATTAATTCTACTCCAGTTGAATATTTTCACCTTTTTATTTTTCCTTGTCCTTTTCCATAACTATTATAAACCTGATGATATTGTGATCACTGTTTATCAAATGTTCTCCCACTGAAACATGCTCCATATGCCCCACTTCATTCCCCGGAACTATTTCCAACACTGCTTCCTTCCTCATGGAGCTGGAAACATATTGATCGACGAAGCTCTCTTGTACACATTTTCAGGAATTCCTCTACCTCTTTGCCTTTACACTATTATTTTCCCAGTCTATATTAGGATAATTAAAGTCCTCCATTATCACTACTGAAAATTCTTATATCTTTCTGCCATTTGCCTGAAAATTTGCTCGGTTTTATCTTTCGATTTGGTGGCCTGTAGTGTACACCCAGCAGTGTAATATTCCTTAATTTTACCCAAATAGATTCTGTCTTTGAAGCCTGAAGTACATCATCCCCTTCTAATGGTGCAATAATATCTTTGCACTGCCTCGCTCCTTTTTTTTTCATTCCCTATCTTTTCCGGAATACATTGTAGCCAGGAATATTAATTGCCCATTATTCCCCTTGTTCGAACCAGGTTTCTGTTATTGCCAATATATCATGATGCTATATGGCTACTTGTGTGTGCAGCTCACCAACCGTATTTACCACGCTCTGTCCATTTACGCGAATGTAGTCAAACCCATCTTATCGGTCTCATACTTCACCCCCGTCTGATCCCTCCTGTTTCTAAACTACCCTTTATTCTAACACTGTTTGTCTCTGCCATTCTTCTGTGCATCTTGTATCTTATCTCAATGCTTCAACTTGGTGCCCTTCCCCCTGCCAAATTAGTTTAAACCCTCCCCCACACCACTCATCACCCCATGAGGATATTAGGTCCAGTCCAATTGAAGTGCAATTCGTCCAACTTGTATAGGTCCCTCCTGTCCCAGAACTGGTCCCAAAACCCTAGAAATCTAAAGCAGTCCCTCCTGTACCATTTATCCAACTATACCTTAGCCTGTCTTAACTTACTGCTCCTATACACACTAGCAGATGGCACTGGGAGTAATCTGGAGATTACTACCTTCGTGATCCTGCTCTTTAACTTCTTCCCTAGCTCCTGAAAGGCTGTATGCAGGTTCTTAACCCTTTTCCTGGTTATGTTATTGGTTTCAACATGCAAAATGTTCTGCATCTGTTCAGTGATGTCATTTATCCTGGCATCACGGAGGCAACATAGCATGCAAGACTCACCTCGGCATGTCTATCCCCTATCGAATATCCTCTGACAACTGCATTTCTACACTATGCTGTACCTCCCATGCAGTCAAGACAAGGTTGAAGCATTTGACACCATCTTCAGCCAGAAGCGCCAAGTGGATGATCCATCTTTGCCTCCTCCCAGCATCACAGATGCCAGTCTTCAGCCAATCTGACTCTCTCCATGTGATATCAAGAAACTGCTGAAGGCACTAGACACTGCAAAGGCTTTGGGCCCTGACAATATTCCGGCAATAGTACTGAAGACTTGTGCTCCAGAACTAGCCAATCCCCTAACCAAGCTGTTCCATTACAGCTACAACACTGGCATCTACCTGGCAATGTGGAAAATTGCCCAGGTATGCCCTGTGCACAAAAAGCAGGACAAATCCAACCCAGCCAATTGCCGCCCTAACAGTCTACTCTCGATCATCAGCAAAGCGATGGAAGGGGTCGTCGACAGTGCAATCAAGCACCACTTGCTCAGCAATAACCTGCTCACTGACAGTTTGGGTTCCGCCAGGACCACTGAGGTCCTGATCTCATTATAGTGTTGGTCCAAACATAAACTCAAGAGGTGAATTTAGAGTGATTGCCCTTGACATCAAGGCAGCATTTGACCAGGTATGGCATCAAGGAGCCCTAGCAAAACTGGAGTTAATGGGAATTGGGAAGAAAACTCTCCACTGGTTGGAGTCATACCGAGCATCAAAGGTAGAGGGTTATGATTTTTGGAGGTCAGTCATCTCAGTCCCAGGACATCACTGTAGGAGTTCCTCTGGGAAGTGTCCTAGACCCAACCATCTTCAGCTGCTTCATCAATGATTATCCCTCCATCAATGACTATCCCTCCATCAATGACTATCCCTTCATCATAAGGTCAGAAGTGGGGATGTTTGCTGATGATTACACAATGTTCAGCACCATTCGTGACTCCTCAGATACTGAAACAGCAAGACTTGGCAACATCCAGCCTTGGGCTGATAAGTGACAAGTAACATTCGCACCATACAAGTGCCAAGCAATGACCATCTCAAACAAGAGAGAATCTAACCATCTCCTCATTACGTTTAATGGCATTACCGTCGCTGAATCCCCCACTGTCAACATCCTGGGGGTTATCATTGACCTGAAACTGAACTGGACCAGCCACATAAATGCTGTGGCTACAACAGCAGGTCAGAGGCTGGGAATTCTGCAGCGAGTTACTCACTTCCTCATTCCCCAATGCCTGTCCACCATCTACATGGCACAGGAGTGTGTTGGAATATTCTCCACTTGCCTGGATGGGTGCAGCTCCAACAACACTTGAGGCTCGACACCATCGAGGACAAAGTAGCCTGCTTGATTGGCACCCCATCCTTCAACATTCACTTCCTCCATCACTGACGCACAGTGGCAGCAGTGTGTACCATCTACAAGATGCTCTGCAGCAACTCACCAAGGCTCCTTCGACAGCACCTTTCAAACCCATGACCTCTGCCACCTAGGAGGACAAGAGCAACAGATGCATGGGAACACCACTACCTGCAAGTTCCCTTCCAAACCACACCCCATTCTGACTTGGAACTATATCACCGTTCCTTCACTGTCGCTGGATCAAAATCCTGGAACTTCCTTTCTAACTGCACTGTGGATGTTCTGACACCCCAAGGACTGCAGCAATTCACGAAGGCAGCTCACCACCACCTTCTCGAGGGCAATTAGGGATGGGCAATAAATGGAGGCCTAGCCAGTGATGCCCACATCCCACGAATGAATAAGAAAGAAAATTTCACCATGGTGGCGTGGACTGTACCATCGTGCTACCCGACCTCCCACCCCTCCACCCTGAGGTAATGACACCTTCATTGGGATTTAGCACTGATAACCAGTTTGAAACTGCCTTACTTCTGGAGAATCCCTGCACAGCTTACCTTTTCCTACCCTGCCAAATGGACATCCACTTACTGTCCTCCTGAACTCTCTGTGGCTGCAGCATGACCACCTTCTGTAATGTGCATTTCAGCAAACCTTCAGCTTTCCATATGCCCTGTCATGACTCCAGTCACTCCTCAAAGTCAGAGAAATTGGAGGCACTTCTTGCACATTTAGTTATCCAGGGCATATGATGCTTGCAGATTTTTATTTGATGCGATTGGATTCCTTTAATTTTGGTATTCTCTACTTAGTTAATTTTAATTTTATCCCCTTTGATTTAATTATTTTTTCTGACTATATATTTGCTTATTTACTGTTGCCTCTTGTTTTAAATTACTTAGCACCTGCATCTCCCCTCTGCACTGAATTCCCACTCTCTCCAAATTCCTGTTGTCACCCTATTTAGCAAGCCACTGCATTTAACAGATTCACCAAAGTCTCACGTAGAAGGTTAAATTATGAGGACAGGTGGAAAAGACATGACATATTCCTTTGACTGTACAAGATTGAGGGGTGATCTGATAGAAGTGTTTAAAATGTTATAAGGATTTGATAGGATAGATGCAGAGCAATTATTTCCTCTGGTGGGTGCATCAAGAACGAGGAGACTTAATCTTAAAATTAATGTTAGCCATTTGGAGAGAAATCGGAAAGTAGATTTTTACACAAATGGTGGTTAAAAATATGGAGCTTGCTCCCTCAAAGGACTGTGAATGTAGGATAATTGGAGCTTTTGAGACTGAGATTATTTTTAGGTAAGGGTAACATGGAGTTAAGGCAAGAAGCCTTAGTTAAGACTTAGATAAGCCATTATCTAAGTGAGTGGTAAGGCAGGCTTGAGGGGCTGAATGGCCTAGTCCTGTTCCTGTGATCCTATATTTCTATGAGATGTGAGATGACATCTGCAGGAAGCAATTGCCTGCAGGCTGGGTATGCAAACACTCACTCTTGAAATCAGTGCTCGATGCCCACCCTCAGTGGGTTGCAGAAAGTTAAACAGTTGCTGAAGATCCACACTTTGAACTGTTGGAAGCACTGTTCAATGGGACATGGTATGTGCCCATGCTGTGGACAAGATTGTAGTCAATGCACTCACAAAATTGATGGATGCAGTGCTGTTAATGAGGAGCTCTCCACACCTGGTACCTACCTGCGCTTTTCAATTGTTTAATGACCAACTATTAACTACTAATTAGTGGTAAGGTATACAGGGCTCTTGATGAGATCAATATGGATTAATAATTGACAGCCCAGCTTGGATTTATTAAAGACAAATCATGTTTGGCTAACTTGATTGAGCTCTTTGGAGTAACAGAGAAGGTTGATGATGGCAGTGTGGTTAATGTTGTACATATGGACTTTCAAAAGGCGTTTGATAAAGTACCACATAATAGACTTGTTAGCAAAATTGACGTCCATGGTACTAAAGGGATAGTGGCAACAGGGCTAGAAATTGGCTAACAGACAAAAAGCAGAGAGTAATGGTGAACAGTGACTTTTCAGGATTGAGAAAAGCATACAATTTGTCCATTGGGGTTGGTATTGGGATCACTGCTCTTTTTGATATATATCAATGACTTGAACTATCAATGACTATCAGTGGTATACAGGAAATCATTTCAAAGTTTGCAGATGCCACAAATGAGGAATATAGTAACAGAATGATGAAATGAGCAGACACGCGTCAGGTGCAATTTAATGCAGAGAAGTGTGAAGTGATGTATTTTGGTAGGAAGAATGAGAAGAGGCAATATAAATTAAATGGTATGATTTTAAAAGGGGTGCAGGAACAGAGAGATGTGGGGTGTATGTGCACAAGTCTTTGAAGGTGGCAGGACAAGTTGAGCAGGCTGTTTAAAAAATCATATATAGCTTTGTACATGGAAGCATATAGTACAAAAACAAGGAAGTTATGCTAAACATTTACAAAATACAGGTTAGGCCCCCAGTTGGAGTATCGTGTCCAATTCTAGGCACCACACTTTATGAAGGATGGCAAATGCCTTAAAGAGGGTATAGAGGACATTTGTAAAAGTAGTACTAGGGATTAAAAATGCCAGTTATATGGAGAGACTAGAGAAGCTGGGGTTGTTTGCTTTAGAGCAGAGAAGGTTGAGGGGAGATTTATTAGAGGTGTTCAAAATCATGAACAGTTTTGAAAGACTAAAAAATGAGCAACTGTTTCCAGTGACAGAAGGATCAGAAAACAGAAGACATGGATTTAAGGTGGTTGGCAAAAGAATCAGATGCGAGATGAGAAATTTTTTTATTCAGCATGTTTTTATGATTTGGATTGCACTACCTGAAAGGGCGGTGGAAGCAGATTCAACAATAATTTTCAAAAAGGAATTGGATAAATACTTGAAGGGGGAGAATTTGTGGGGTTATGGGGAAAGCGCAGGGAAATTGGATAGTTAGTTCAAAGTTCCAGCACAGCTATGATGTGTCAAATGGCCTCTTTCTGTGTTACAAGATGCTATGAAAATGGCACCAAGATGACACACTGAATGATGGAATTCTGCAACCAAGTCAACGCTGGGGGCAGATTCAGTAAATGGATACTTGAACTAGACAGGGTCACGGTCCAAGAGATTTACTATTAATAATTGACCAATCAGCCAGTCTCATGAATGGAACCTGGAGGGGTGGACCTGTCACTGATGCTACATTCTTCCCACACTGCTCTAAATGATCCAGCAAACCAAGTCCTGACCTGGTAAGGTTGTCCTGGCTGGATAAACAGTATGAAACTCTGACAGTTGCCTGCATGGATTGGGTGAGTTAAATTTCAGTAGTCCTCCTGTGCGCATGTAGTGATCCCCCAAGTCTTGGTTCCGTAAACTTGTGCCTAAGCTCTCGGTACATAGCTAAGTCTGTCCCTACAGAAAGAGAGTGTGTACTTTATATTGATCAAATCAAATCCCTACCTGTCTAAATTTCTCAGTGATAAAAACAGAATATGCTGGAAACATTCAGTAAGTCAGGCAGCATCTTTGGAGCAAGAAACTATGATAATATTTCAGGTGCATGACCTTGCGTCAGAACTGGAAGATGTTGGAGATGAACAGCTTCCAAGCAGGTACAGAGCCGGGGAAAAAGTGGCAGGAAAATAGCAAAAGGTCGAGATCTGTGATGGATGGTTGGGGGTTGGGGGGGGGTGGGGTGGGGGAGTGATCAAATGACAAAAATTATAGTGCAAGGCAAAAGGAAGTGATAATGAGACAACTATAGAAACGCAAGATTTCTCAGTAGCTTGGTTTAGAGATTCTTAAAAAATGGTGATGAGTTTCCATATGTCAGAACAAAATAATACCAATTGCTGCAACTGTTCAGATGTGGTATCCTCAGCGATCCATGACATGGATGGTGGTTTTCCAACTGTTCGTTTAAACCTCCTGTTTCTTTCAGATCATCCCTCGGAATAATAGTACAAAATCTAGTCTCACGTATAACTACATTATACATGAGGACTCCTTGCCAACCATCAGCAACAATAACGTACTTCAGGAAGATGTCGATGCATTTGAGTGGGCTTTGAAGAGCTGGTCCCAATGTTCCAAACCATGTGGTGGAGGTAAATCTGTCTGAATATGAAGTAAGACGTAAATGTCTGTTTCACTCGGGTTTGTGATTTGATGATTTTTGACTATCACAAAAAAAGTGACCTGTTAACCCTTTAGCGCATGCAGTGCTAACCACAGTGTCAGCTGTGGCTCAGTAGGAAACAATGTCATCTCTGTGTCAGAAGGTTGTGCATTCAAGTCCCATTCCAGAAAATTATCATAAGAGTCATAGACTGATATTATAGGAGGAGGCGGTGACCCCGCCCACTGGCTAGAAAGCAGGGTGTGAGCCCGCCTCTGCTGGCCCTGGAAACCACAAATGTATTTAACAGTCCTCGGGCAATTAATTGCCTTCAGTCATGGCTTCCGCCTCACTGAGGGCCACTCGGAGCTCCAGCAGCTCTTCAGTCACAGCAACGCCACTGGGAATGGTGGTTACTGTTGGGACTGCACCCAGTAAGAAAAGGTATGGTGGTGGCCTTGGAAGCAGGAAAGTGGGGTTGGGGCTCGCAGGGGTCTATCAGCCAGGCTCTGGTGAGAGGGAAGGGGCTTGATGGAGAGGGTGATGGTGGCCTTCCAGCGGGAGTGATCCAAGCCATCTGGAGGGGTCCTCCGTGGGTCACAGGGTGCCCAATCACCGATCAGGAGAGTCCACCCCAGCCTGCAAGGAGGATGCCGCAGGCAAAATACCAGCAATAGTGGGTAGGCGATGGCCACGGCACCCCTGCCATCCCTCCCGATTTCCCCCCATCCACCTGTCAGCCCACTTCCAAGAGGGGCAAGGGGGGGGGGAGCATAAAATTCTGGCCGTAGAATCATAGAAAATTACAGCACTGGAGGAGGCCATTCAGCCCATCAAGTCTGTGCTGGCCCTTTCAAAGAGCAATCCAGTTGGTCCCACTCACCAGCTCTTTCCCTGTTATTTCTCCTTCGAGTATTTATCCAGTTCCCCTTTGAACAATACTATTCAATCTGTTTGCCCGACCCTATCAGTTGAGCGCATAATTCAAGCTGACAGTTCAATGCAGTACTGAGGCTGTGCTGCATTGTTAGAAGTGCCATCTTTCAGATAAGATGTTGAACTGAGGCGCAGTCTGTTGATCCATATTTCAAAGAAGAGCAGAGGAATTCTCCCCAGTGTCCCTGCCAATACTTACCCCTCAACCAACACCATTGAAACAGTTTATCTGACCATTATCACATTGACCTGAATTTTGTGGTAAAAATAATGGTGAGGCTATCACCGGTATTAAAGACAGCAACTTCCAGCACCTGCAGATGCCCAGTTAAACACTGAAATCAGGAAATTGCTGTTTTAGTTAACCTGTTCCTCCAGAGATTTTGCTGTAACTGCATCTGAAGTGGCATAATAACATACAAACATAAGAAATAGGAGCAGGAGTAGAACGTAAAACATTTGGCCCCTTGAGCCTGCTCCGCCATTCAAAATGATCATAGCTGATCTTCTACCTCAGCTCCACTTTCCTGCCCACTGCCTGTAACCCTTGATTCCCTGAGAGATCAAAAATCTATCGATCTCAGTCTCGGAGATACTTAATGATAGAGCATCCACAACCCTCTGCGGTAGACAATTCCAAAGATTCACAACCCTTTGAGTGAAAAAATTTCTGCTCATCTCAGTCTTAAATGATCGACCCCTTGTCCTGAGGCTTTGCCTAGGAAGTAGGCCATCAAGTCCTGAGGATTTGTCAGCTTTCAGTCCCTTAAGTTTCTCCAATAATCTTTTGCTGCTGACGTTAATTACATTAAGAGCTTCACTCCTATTAGCCCCAGGTTACTCTTTATTTCTGGTATGTAATTTGTGTCTTCTTCTGTGACGACAGACACAAAATATTTGTTCAATAGCTCTGCCATTTCCTCATTCCACATGACAATTTCTCCTGTTTCTGCCTCTAAGAGACCAACATTTACTTTAGTTACTCTCCTTTTTATATCCTTGTAAAAGCTCTTACAATCTGTTTTTATATTCCTGGCTAATTTACTCTCAGATACTATTTTATTCCTTTTTTATCAACTTTTGGTCACCCTTTGCTGGTTTCTCCCTTTCCTCGGGTTTGCTGCTATTCTTTGCAACATTATAAGCCTTTTCTTTTAATCTACTATCCTTAATTGCCCTGGTAAACCAAGGATGGATCTATCTTGCTGAGCTTTTGGCTGGAATTTGTCATTGAGCGAGAGGCCCCATCCACTGGCTGAAAGGTTGGTGGCGAACCGGCCCCCACCGGGCCTGGGGACCCAGACTGGGATTTTTTGCTCCCCAGGCCTTTAATTGGTCTTGGGCGGGGCTTCCACCTCCTTGAGGGAGGATGTTCTGCCTAATGGAGCTGCCATCCAATCAGTGGGCCAGCAGCTCTTAGTCCAAGCAGCGCCACCGGGAGCGGTGGCCACTGCTGGTACCCAGCCATCGGAAGATGAAGGTCGGCACTGGAAAAAAGGTAAGTATCCCCGGCGAGGCCCTAAAAATCAGTCGGGCCCCGGTGAGGCAAGGGGGATCGGTTAGGGGGACAGGGGGAGTGTTGTGCGTTGGGAGTGGTTGGGGCTTCAGGGTTGGTCCTCGTGGGGTATGCTGCCCGATCAACAGGGCCCCACCCAGCCCGCAACAAGGCTGCCTGGTTTCATCAGGCAGGCTTTGTGAGGCCTCGGCCATCCGCCAGCCAGTAAAATACCCGTGACAGTGGGCGGAGGTCCTTAAGTGGCAGTTAATTGGCTACCTAAGGGCCTTGATTGGCATGGGGCAGGTGGGCCATTTCTCACTTCCGCCGCTCCGCGTAAATTGGCAATGGGGGCTGGAGTGGGTAGGAAATGCACCTCCCACCCCACCCGCCTCCAGCCCACTTGTTTGGGGGTGTAAAATTCCAGCCTCTGTTTTTTATTGGAATGTATTTTGTTGAACATTTTAAATTGTTTCTTTAAATGTTTTCCACAATTTTAGCACCATACTTTTTAATCTATTTGGCCAATCAATGTTAGCCAGCTCCTGTTTATGACTGGAGTATGTTGCTTTCAACCTTATTATGGAATTCAGTTGGATTATGAACACTTTTTCCCAGAGGATTTTTTACTATGAGGTTACTAATTAAGCCTGCCTTGTTGCACAATACCTGATATAAAATGACTTTATCCCCAGTTGCTTCCACAGCATGTTGTTCCAGGCATCTGTCACAAAAGCATTCTACAAACTCATCTTCCAGACTACCTTTGCCAAGTCAAATTGATGCATCAGGCTGCTACCTAGCAGTTCAAGGTGAAGGCCCACTACCACCTTCTCAGGGCAACTAGGCATGGGCAATAAATGCCAACCTGTCCTATGACAGCTGCATCCTGAGAATGAGTAAAAAAGAAGTTGAGGAATGGGATGGGGTGAAGGATGCAGCAAGCTACTTTGTACAGTTTTGCATATATATAGTGTTACGACCGAGCCAGGAACAATGCAAAGTCAATTCAGTTCTATCATGCCACAGGTCGCAGCCTATGATTAAAGTTCTCCCACCCAACTGGAAAAATAGCCAAATTAAACCCTCTAGTAACCCCCAGAATAAAACAAACCAAACCAGGTATCTTTAGACAACAACAAATTAACTATTTATTAAAACTAAATCTTCAACGCTATTAAGATAAACCTATGTCTAAAGACCTTATAACTTATTTTAATCTATCTCCCCCATTCACATGCATACATTCAAAAACAACAGTAGTCCGGTTAACCAGTTTTAAAAGTAGCGGTTTTAAAAAATTAGCTGTTTCTTAAGAATAAATAAATAAACCTTTGCAGGTTACATTCCTGATGGGTGAGGTATTCTAATGTAGAAATTTTGATGAAACTGTCTGTTCTTGATAGGCATTCAAAACACTTTGGCTATAGCAGGCATCAAACAGTTCTTTCAATGTTGAGTACGGCAATAGGTCAACTTGAATTTTAAACTATCTCAGTTGAAACTTTACTTCGAATTCGAGCAAACACAATCAGTCAAGAGAGATTCAATCTTGAAGCAAATATTTCCTGACTTGGAAGTAAAGAAATTTTGCTACCTTCAGCAATACAAATAGTCTCTTTAAAAAAAAAAAGGCAATTTTTTTCTTAGGCAATTAACTCTGCCTGTAGTTCCTTGTCAAATATTTGCTCAGAGAGAATAGACAGCTCTTTTCCTCAGTAGCACACTGTGCTAGAGTCTCGCAAAAGCTAACTGGTTCAGACCTGTTTTTGCCAGTCAAATCGAAACATTATACCATATGACTTCTTTCTCTCCTGCTGTGGTCTAGGTAACAAATGCAGCTGGCATACTGTGCCTCAGAAAATCCAAAAGCTTCTCTCCCTGTCTTAAAGGCACACTGTTTCAAACAGAGTCTTAAAGGCACACTCTTGTAATCTGAGGAGAAAATAAATATGGTTCCGTGACAATAGTTTAATCGTGCAGGTTGAGTTAGCTTGAAAAAGTGACTAAACATTTGTTATTAGGATTTCAGTACACAAAGTATGGCTGCCGTAGGAAGACTGACAATAAAATGGTTCACCGTAGCTACTGTGATGGAGACAAAAAGCCAAAACCCATCCGCAGGATGTGTAACCTGCAAGAATGTACATTGCCTGTGTAAGTATCAGTTGTTGTTGATGCCTGCTCTGTTTACCTCCCTATCTGAAAATCTGCTTTCCATAAAACCAAACACTGCTGTTTCCTCTGAATGGTCGTAGATTTTGAGACTGTTGGCTGGCTGGATACAACCAGTGAGGCAGTGAAGCATTTTTCTCCTTGGCAGTAATGATTCTCTTGAGCACTGATGACTCCCCTTGGCACGAATGGTTCTCCAAGGCATTAATGGTTTGTCTTGGCACTAAGCATTCTCTTTGGCACTAATGGTTCCTCTTGGCATTACCACTGAAAAGGTGTCTGCTAAAGGATTGACAGTTTTCCAGTTTTTATTAGATTGCAGTGGAGGTAAAGGCCAGTGGCAAACAGCACTTTGAAGATTTTAAAACTGTTTATCACCAATGAAAATTCTTTGCAACCCATTTCCTCTCACTTGTGGCTGAAATCCTGGCCACAGTTGGCAAGAGCCATTGGAACCACAACAAATAAAGTTTGCTTTGTGCAGTCTGACTGATGCTTTGCCACTGAGCCTGGGTTCCCAGTGTTCCATGTTCACTGCAGCAATCAGACGTTTGGCCTAAACCCTGACATTTCTGAGGGGTCGTTCAGCTGGCCAAAGGGTGGTGGGCCAGACTCTAAATTCACTCAAGTGGATCCTGAGTCTGCTCAAGCACAAGGTGCAGACCCCAAACTAAATCCTAGGGAGGACAACGTCTGCAAGGGGGCATCAGTGGCTGTGAAGGTTGTGACCATTCAGAAGTCTGCAGTGGAGCTCACGCCAACAGTTAGTTGGCAACTGTTCCACTGAGTGTGTACTGAGCGAAATTCCTGGCATGGTGGAGAAGTGGCTTCCCTTGCTGGAGAAATGGCTGCATTGAAAAAACTGGATGGAATCCTGGTGGCATTGGGTTCCACCCCAAATTGTTGTTCATGATGCCTGTTGATCCAAGCTGGAATTTTTGGCATATTTTATATCATAACCCAACTGATTAGGTCTGTTTGGCACCAGTTTAACTTACTGATTCCTATCCGGAGCAAAATCCAGATCCCAAATTCCCAGGGCTCTGAAAGTATTTCTGTGTGGTGGTGGTCTGGGAGCTGTATGTATTACTGTTACTGATCCAGAATGTCTGAGCTCGTTTCTACTTAATTTTCTCTGCTGTCAGAGCCAAGATTATAACTTTTGTTCTTTGTTTATTTGAGGGTGTGTACTTCTTGTTTCAATTCTCCTATCCTTGTTCCTGTTTAACCATGTACCAACTGCAGCAGAAAAGGGAAACAGGAATTAAGGTCTCCAATCTTTGCCAGTCCCACGTGGAACTGATAACATGGCACGAGAGAGAAGTTGCTGATGAACCCTGGTTGGATGTTTCGGGGCAAAATGGCTAAGGCCAAGACCTCCACATTATGGAGGGTGCTAAGCAAAGATCTGCATCCTCCCACTGTTTGGTCTTCATTGTTACTTAGCTTGCTTGAGCAGCCAGTTTCCAAATGTACCTTTTGATTAGCCAACAATTACCTCCACTGCAGTGCAAGAAAATCTTTCTTTGAAGTATAACTGTGTGGTTGTGGTTGACCACCTGATCCTTTCTTCATGGTGCCTGTGACAGATTATGTTGCAATATAATCTGTGACACTATATATGCTAGTACAGTGCATGTAAATAGTGTGCAGTCTGTCTAACTACAGTGCATGCAGATAATGTGCAGCCTGTGATTAGCGTTTGCAGATTGCATGCTGTTTGTATGGAACTACTGTGTTAACATTGTATAGACTGTGTGAGTACAGTGTGTGTGGAAAGTGTAGAATGCGTGTGGAGCGTGTGTGTGGATAGTGTGCAGTGTGTGTGAATGCAATGTGTGTGGATAATGTACAGTGGGCTGAATTTTAATGACTCCACGACGCGGGGTGGGGTGGGGGGTGGAAAATGCCTCCTGGAGAGAGCTGCCACGTGCCCCGACGTCATGAGGGCCTGGCCTGATATTGCCAGCGGCAGCGAGGCCTCATGACGGCCCCCACCGCTCGGCAACAGGACCGCCATTAACATATGTAAATAAATTTAAATCACTGCATTCATTACTTTTACGTCCACTGATAGTCGTGCCAATGTCCCGCACTCCCGTGCCTTCTGATCCCCGTCCGGGAAACTGAGGGGTAAGACTGGGGAGGGGGGAGCAGGTAGGTTTCGCAGAACAGGAGTGGGGGGAGCAGGGTCAAAGACATATTATTGGTGTAGGAGATGGTGGGAAGGGTTTTTGTGTTAAGTCTATGTACTTTGGGCAGGGGCGGGGGAGGTCAAGTGGGCAAGGGAAGTGTTTTGGGGCAGAGAGGGCAAGAAATTAATTTAATTGTTAATGGGGGGTTGGGAGAGGGGCAGAATAAATGAATTTAATTTTTTAATTAAATTGTTCTTTCAATATGTACATTGAAAGTTAGGGCTCGAAGGTCTTAAAAAATGGCGGCAGCGTCTGTGCACAGGCAGCTGACGCCATTGCCGGGGACAGACAGCCCACCCACTCCACAGCATCGGGGGAGGGGGGGGGGCGGTTCGCCCCTGCAATTTAAATGAGCTGCAGCGCTTAATATCGCCGTGGTTCCGCGACGTGTTGACCACGCGGGTGGTCGGCTGTGGGACTATAAATTTCAGCTCAGTGTGTGTGTGGATAGTATGCAGTGTGTGTGGATACTGTACTGTATCTGAGTGCAGTGTGTGTGGATAGTGTAGAGTGCGCGCAAGTGCAGTGTGTGTGGATAGTGTAGAGTGCGCGCGACTGCAGTGTGTGTGGCTAGTGTAGAGTGCGCGCGACTGCAGTGTGTGAGTACAGTGTGTGGATAGTACACAGTCTGTGTGAGTACAGTGTATGGGTAGTACACAGTCTGTGTGAGTACATATATAAGGGAGCAGATACTTCTTTATCCCCGACCTACTATATTAGCAGTTATGAGATTAAGTTAGCCTCACTATGATTGTCTTTCCAATACATTCACTGCACTGAAACCAATTTATGAAATGATTCTAGACAATCATAGGTATTACGCTCAAATAATTAGCTCCTCCTGAGCTAGTTTGAAAGCCCTCTACAATCCACAGTGACCTATTTACTGATGCCCTTTGTTCAGCAAAGTGCTCAGTTAATGCTCAGAAGAATACAAAGATCTCTGCACATTCATTTGATTTTGTGTTGCTCCTTCCAGTTGGATAGCAGAGGAATGGGAACACTGCACAAAATCTTGTGGGAGTTCTGGCTACCAAATCCGCACTGTCCGCTGCGTGCAGCTGCTGGCCGGTGGAAGGAATCGCTCAGTGCACAGTAAATACTGCACCGGAGAACGGCTGGAGAACCGCCGAGCTTGTAATCGAAAGCCCTGCCCAGCACAGTGGAAGGCAGGACCCTGGTTAGAGGTCAGTGAGCAAGCAGGCTTCATATCAATGCAACAATCATTTTTTTAACAAATCAACAGGCTTTATAGTGCATCACAATGTCCATTGGTTCTGTTAGGAATTTGCACCTCATGTTGAATTAAAATGTTGACCCCGCGCCCCCCCCCCGTGCAGCAAACAGGTGGTGTTCAATAAAAAATAACGATGGCTTTGCGTTTTCTCAGGCCGTACGGACACCATATGAACTGGAGAATGAGGTGCCTTCCCAGAAATAATAATTACAACAGGAGGAAAAGATAGAAGGACCTTGCGTTTACATACTGCCATTCACATCCTCAATACACCCCAAAGGGCAATAAAAAAGGGTACAGTACTGGTTGGTGCATATCTGTCACAGAATGACACTGGGTAGGAAGGCACAACTGTCAGTATATAACACTGCGGTACATTTGGTGGCCACAGTTCATTACCATATAACACATGTATAGAACTGGTGGGTACAGGTCTGTCACTGTATAAGACTGGAACATGTCCATCACTATGAAAGGTGTTATATAAAAACAAGTTAGTTTGTTTTTCCTTCCCTTCACTGATTTGTGCTTAATTCTTTGCAGTGCTCTGTTACATGTGGTGAAGGAATTGAACAAAGACAGGTCAGATGTCGTCCAAGTGATCAATGTGATGGTGAAAAGCCGGAAGCTACAAGAGTCTGCAGACGTCCCCCTTGTGGTGGTATGTATCTGTGACGGTGCCCATTCACCAGGCCGAAGGTTGCCAACCCTCCAGATTCTCCTAGAGTCTCTTGGAATTAACGATTAACCTGCTGGACAGTGCTGCAAGCAACCCAGAAGAAAAATTAGTGGGGCGTTACAAATTGTGTTTTTTTTTATCATTTTCTTTGAATACTTCTGTTTGTTAGTTATAAAATTATTGGAAATGGGGGAAAAAGGCTGTTGGGGTGGATGGAGGTCTTGTGATGAAACCTCCAGGAATACACCCAATCAGGGTTGGCAATCCTCATCAGTTTTTATCAGCATTTAGGTGTTGCATTGCTTAGTGAATTAAATGGAAATATTATCAGCTTTCTAGCTCTGAAAGACTGCATTGAGCTATTGAAAATTAGATGCATTTTGTGCATTCCAGACCCAAACTTGTTGCCAAGGAAGATAAGAAACGATAGATAATGAATTTTGATTTACAAACTACTGCAAAACATGTCTGAGGTGTAGGATTTATGGCTGATTTTCCTGCGACCTCCCTCCCTATTAACTTGAGTATGTTTCTCATTTCCAGCCCCTGGATCACTGGGAATTCCTGTTCTAGGCCTTCCCAGCATACACCTGGCCCTGCCATGATTGAGCCACTGGGAGAAAGAGCACAATCCTAGTTGGGGGGGGGGTGGGGTGGGGAATGTTGGGGAGAAGGAGGTGTGGTGGTTCAAAGGTTATGAAAAAAATCCAGCCTCCATTTCCCTGCCCTGTCCCTAGACACTCAGATATGATGAGGTCCAGGAGCAGACAACTGCAACATGAATTTTTGGTGCCCTGTACAGGGACAGCCAGCTGGCACTTGGGAAAGTGAGGAGAAACATCCCCTACCTGCCTCTTCTGGATATCTCCAATAGAAACCCCTCCCAACCTGCCGCAACCTGGAAAGTCCCAGACCACTGCCAATCTGTGTTAACCTTTATATTTGGGAACAAAGGTCAGAAAAATTGGCTGTGGCTTGTGTCATCCGGCCAGGCTATGAGGTCCCTGTGACTCCTGTTATCAGGCCAGACAGTTATAGAATATTTTCTGCACTTCGTAGTACCCGCCAAATTTTATTTAAGACCCTGTGTAAACAGTTCTCACTTTATTTTGCTTATATTGTTTTGCCTTTAACCCTTCAATGAAATTTATTGTAAGATTCAATTTTTGGTCATTTTGGGATTTAAAAGAGATTTACATTGAAGCTAAAAAGAGCTTACCCTTGAGGTTAGAGTGGGACCCTCAGCAATTTTAGGGCCAATTAGGGACCAATAGGGGGATTTACGCATGGAGGCGGGGGAATAGCCGAAGTATTAAATGAATACTTTGCAACTGTCTTTACCGAGGAAGAAGATGCTACCCAGGCCACAGTGAAAGAGGAGGTAATTAATACACTAGAAGGATTTAAAATTGATAAGGAGGAGGTATTAGATAGGCTGTCTATACTTAAAGTTGATAAAGCATGAGGACCAGATAGATGCATCCAAGGATACTGAGGGAACTGAGAGTGGAAATCGCAGAGGCACTGGCCATAATTTTCTAGTCTTCCTTAGACTCGGTGATGGTGCCAGAGGACTGGAGAATTGCAAATGTTACACCCTTGTTCAAAAAAGGATGTAAAGATAAGCCCAGCAACTGCAGGCCAGTCAGTTTAACTTTGGTGGTGGGCAAACGTCCAGAAACAATAATTCAATTAATGGTCACATGGACAAATGCAGGTTAATTACAGAAAGCCAGCATTGATTCGGTAAGGGAAAATCATGTTTAACTAACTTGCTGGAGTTTTTTGAGGAGGTAACAGAGAGGGTTGATGAGGGCAATGCAGTTGATATGGTACACATGCACTTTCAAAAGGCATTTGATACAATGCCACACAGCAGCCTTGTGAGCAAAATTATAGCTCATTGAATAAAAGGGACAGTAGCAACATGGATACGAAATTGGCTGAGTGACAGGAAACAGAGTAGTGGTTAATGGATGTTCTGCGGGTTGGAAGAAGGTTTATAGTGGAGTTCCCTAGGGGTCAGTGTTGGGACCTTTGCTCTTCCTGATATATATTAATGACCTAGACCTTTGTGTACAGGGCACGATTTCAAAATTTGCGGATGATACGAAACTTGGAACAGTTATGAACTGTGAGGAGGATAGTGTAAAACTTCAAAAGGACATAGACAAGTTGGTGGAATGGGCAGACAAGTGGCAGTTGAAGCTCAATGCAGAGAAATGTGAATTCATTCATTTTGGTGGAAAGAACATGGACAGACAGTATAACATAAAGTTTACAACTCTAATGGGGGTGCAAGAGCAGAGGGACCTGGGGGTCTATGTGCATAAGCCATCGAAGGTGGCAGAACAGGTTGAGAGCGTGGTTATTAAAGTATCATGGGTTTTAGTAATAGGGGCATAGAGTAGAAGAGCAAGGAGGTTATGTTAAACTTGTATAACACTAGCTCGGCCTCAGCTGGAATATTGCATCCAGTTCTGGGTGCTGCACTGTCGGAAAGATGTGAAGGCATTAGAGAGAGTACAGAAAGGATTCACAAGAATGGTTCCAGGGATGAGGAACTTCAGGTATGAAGACAGATTGGAGAAGTTGAGACTGTTTTCCTTGGAAAAGAGAAGGCTGAGAGGACTTTTGATAGAGGTATTCAAAATCATGAGGAGTCTGGACAGATTGGATAGGGAAAAACTGTTCCCACTCATGAAAGAATCGAGAATGAGAGGGCACAGATTTAAAGTGATTGGCAAAAGTGACATGAGGAAAAACTTCTTCAAGCAGCGAGTGGTTAGAATGTACTGTCTGAGTGTGTGGTACAGGCAAGTTCAATTGAGGCATTCAAAAGGGAATTAGACTATTACCTGAAAAGGAAGAATGTGCAGGGTTATGGGGAGAAGGTGGAGGAATGGCATTAGGTGAATTGCTCATTCAGAGAGACAGTGCAGACACAGTGGGCTGAATGGCCTCATTCTGTGCTGTCCCAATTCTGTGATCCTGTGATTTCTTAAAATTCCTGAATGATGAAAAAAGCACCTGAAAGTAAGAATTTCCATCCCATCTGTGTCCCCCACCCCACTGAGCAGCTGACTGTTATCCCAGCCTTATGAGCGCTGAGCAAGTTTCTCCACCAGAAATTCAGCAATTCCAGTACTGCCATTAATTCGCTACTAATTGTAGAAATGTCCCCTGAATTCCCCTTGCAGCACCTCCATCCCTAGAGTCCATGAAATCATCTATATACAGTCAATCATATACTTTACTCTTTATCCCAGAATAAAACACACCTACCAGGTTTCTTTAATAAGCAAAAAAATGATCAGTTTATTACAACAACAAAACTTATCCAGTAGCGAAGCAAAGCACAGATTGAAATATGTAAGTTCCCTTTTTAAATACCCCAGATGCGCGCACACATACTGGTGAAGGAAAAATGAAGAAATTTTCTCTGCAGGGCTCTTTTACAAAAAAAAGACTGAAAAAGGAATACTTTGGCCAAATACTTGCTAATTCTTGAAGAAAAAAAGAGACGATATGGAAGGATGTCAGTTGTCCCTTTTGGTCTGGCGTCCGGGTATATGGAAATGGATGACTAGGATCTTTTCAGAAGCAGTTTTTTCTGGAGATGTCGTGAAATACTTTGGTAGACTTTCAGAAAAAATGTGGCATCAGGTGATTCAGTTATCATACTCTGAAATCGCAGGGCTTTTTCAAAGAGGTAGAGAAAGAGGGGGACATGCTGGATTTCTCTGGGTCACTTAGAGAGGTGTAGGAAAGATGAGCTGGGGGTTTCTTTTCAGCAAAACCAACTGCTTTTCAACACTGTCAACATCCCAACTGTGCCAAAACAATATCTCAAAAGTGAAACCAATTCCTGACCCACATAAATCTTGACATGTCACTTCTCTGTAAATATCTCCCCCAAGTCACCACGGTTTCTGTTCTTTATTTATCTTAAGACATGTGATATCAGTAAAGGTTGTTTTCAAACACAATATCTCAAGTGTCCTTTCAGTGAACTTTCAACAACAAAACAAAGTGCAGCATCTATGAAATCTTCAGCCTTCCAAAATGAATCCCTTTCCACAAGTTAAATACGAGTCTGCAAAAAAAAAAATGGAAGCACTTTCGTAACACAACCAAGTTAGAAACTTAGTCCAACACGGAGGTGAGAGTGATTGCCCTGACTGAGTGTGGCATCAAGGAGTCCCAGCCAAACTGAAGTCAATGGGAATGAGGAGGAAAACTCTCCACTGGTTGGAGTCATACTTAGCACAAAGGAAAATGGTTCTGGTTGTTGGAGGCCAATCATCTCAGTCCCAGGACATTGCTACAGGAGTTCCTCAGGGTAGTGTCCTAAGCTCAACCACCTTCAGCTTCTTCATGAATGACCTTCCCTACATCATAAGGTCAGAAATGGGGATGTCCGCTGATGATTGTATGATGTTCAGTACCATTTGCAACTTCTCAGATACTGAAGCAGTTGGTATCCATATGCGGCAAGACCTGAACAACATTCAGACTTGGGTTGATAAGTGGCAAGTAAAATTATTGCCACACAAGTGCTAGGCAATGAAGATCTCCAATAAGAGAGAATCTAACCATCTCCCTTTGACATTTAACGGCATTACCATCGCTGAATTCCCCATTGACAACATCCTGGGGGTTACCATTGACCAGAAAGTGAACTGGAGCAGCCACATAAATACTGTGGCTACAAGAGCAGGTCAAAGACTGGGAATTCTGTGGTAAGTAACTCATTTCTTGACTCCCCAAAGCCTGTCCACTATCTACAAGGCTCAAGCCAGGAGTGTGATGGAATACTTTCCACTTGCCTGGATGGGTGCAGCTCCAACAACACTCAAGAAGCTCAAAACCATCTGGGACAAAGCAGCCCACTTGATCGGCACCTTATCCACAATCATAAACATTCGCTCCCTCCATCACTGGCGCACAATGGCAGCAGTGTGTACCATCTACAAGATGCACTGTAGCAATGCACCAAGGCTCCTTAGATAGTATCTTCCAGACCCACGACCTCTACCGCCTAGAGGGACAAGGGTAGCAGATGCATGGGAACACCACCCCTCCAAGCCACACACTATCCTGACTTGGAACTATATCCTGAGGGGACTTGACAGGGTGGATGTTGAAAAGATGTTTCCCCTTGTGGGAGAGACTAAAACTAGGTGGAACAGTTTATAAATAAGGGGTCACCCATTTAAGTCAGAGATGAGGAGAATTTTTTTCTCTCAAGAGGGTTGTGAGTCTGTGGAATTCTCTTCCCCGGAGAGCGGTGGAGGCAGGGTCATTGAATGTTTAAAAGGCAGAGGTAAACAGATTCTTGATAAACAAGTTGTCAAAGGGTATCAGGGGTAGGCAGGAGAGTGGAATTGAGTCCACAAACAGACCAGATCTTATAGAATGGCGGAGCAGGCTTGAGGGGCCAAATAGCCTACTCCTGCTCCAAGTCTGTATGTTCGTATGTGCTCAAGTGAGACGTGAACCCACAACCTTCTATCTCAGAGGCAAGAATCCTGCTACAGCTGGAATGGCTAGTACATTCCCCACCACTTATTCATGCAAACGGAATTTGCCCACTATATGCAATGGCTGGGATACTACCTGAAGAAAGTTTATTTTTCTCTCTCTCTCCCTGTAATGAGCTGTGAGCAGCTCCACAATTTCCAGCCTCTTTAATCAGAGTGGAAAAGATGTTGACAGAAAGCTTTCATACCAGCAATGGTGACTGGATACGTCCAGGTGAAAAATATGAAAATGTCAATTTTGCAGGAAGAGCCAAAATATGGAAAAGAAAGAACATGCGAAGCAAAGCTATTGAAGGCGAGAGGAATAGAAATTTAAAAGACTCTTGCAGAATGAAGCTGTGGCCTTTTCAGTGCCAGTGACTGTCAGTGTAAAACCTGTGGAAATGTGAATTGGGCAAGAAGATCAGACTGCAATAATATAAAAGCAAAATACTGCAGATGCTGGAAATCTGAAATAAAAACAAGAAATGCTAGAAATACTCAGCAGGTTCTGCAGCATCTGTGGAGAGAGAAGAGGAGTTTACATTTCAGGTCAGTGATCCTTCATCAGAACTGGCAAAGGTTAGTAATTTAATAGGTTTTAAGCAAATAAAGCGGGGGTGGGGCAAGAGGTAACAAAAGGGTAGGTGTTGATAGGACAGGGTCATAGAAAATAACTGACCAGAAGGTCATGGAGCAAAGGGTGTGTTAATGGTGTTCTGAAAAACAAAGCATTAGTGCAGAGAGAGAGTATTAATTGATAGAAAAATGAACAGCCCTGGCCCAAAGCACAAACATGAAAAAGACAGTGGGCAGGCACATGATAATAAAAAAAAGAATGACGAAGCAAACTAAAATAAAATAAAAAGAAAAAAGAAAAAAATAGCTGAAAATAAAATGGGGGGCCTGTCATGCTCTGAAATTATTGAACTCACTGTTCAGTTCAGCAGGCTGCACCATGCCTAACCGATAAATGAGATGCTGTTCCTCGAGCTTGCATTGATTTTTTTTTTAGATTTAGAGATACAGCACTGAAACAGGCCCTTCGGCACACTGAGTCTGTGCCGACCATTAACCACCCATATATACTAATCCTACTGTAATCCCATATTCCTACCACATCCTCACCTGTCCCTATAATCCCCTACCACCTACCTATACTAGGGGCAATTTATAATGGCCAATTTACCTATCAACCTGCAAGTCTTTTGGCTGTGGGAGGTAACTGGAGCACCTGAAGGAAACCCACGCAGACACAGGGAGAACTTGTAAACTCCACACAGGCAGTACCCAGAATTGAACCCGGGTCGCTGGAGCTGTGAGGCTGCGGTGCTAACCACTGCGCCACTGTGCTGCCCACTTGATTCCCCGCAGTGACCCCTCACAGTCACTGGGATTCCCTGCAGTGACCCCTCACAGTCACACGGATTCCCCGCAGTGACTCCTCACAGTCACACGGACTCCCCGCAGTGACCCCTCACAGTCACATTGATTCCACGCAGTGACCCCTCACATTCACACGGATTCCCCGCAGTGACCCCTCACAGTCACACGGATTCCCCGCAGTGAACTCTCACAGTCACATGGAATTGATGTTCGCTGGAACACTGCAGCCAGCGCAGGACAGAGATATGGGCATCAGAGCAGGTGGTAGTGTTGAAATCGCCAGCAACCGGAAGCTTGGGGTCATGCTTTCGGACTGAGTGGAGGTGTTCTGCAAAGCAGTCACCCAATCTGCATTTGGTCTCCCAGTGTAGAGGAGACCAAATAGTGAGCAACGAATACAGTATACTAAATTGAAAGAACTACAAGTAAATCGCTGCTTCACCTGAAAGGAGTGTTTGGGGCCTTGGATAGTGAGGAGCGAGGAGGTAAATGGGCAGGTATTACACCCCCTGCAATTGCATGGATAGGTGCCGTGGGAAGGGGATGAGGTGTTGGGGGTAATGGAGGAGTAGACCAGGGTGTCATGGACGGAACGATCCCTTCGGAATGCTGACGGGGAGGGGAGGGGAAGATGCGTTTGGTAGTGGCATCACGCTGGATGTAGTGGAAATGGCGGAGGATGATCCTTTGAATGTGGCGGCTGGTGGGGTGGAAAGTGAGGACAAGGGGAACCTTGTCACGGTTCTGGGAGGGAGAGGAAGGGGTGAGGGTAGAGATGTGGAAAGTGAGCCGGGCACTGTCGAGGGCCCTGTCAACCACAAAGGGGACGGGGGTTGGGGGGGGGGGAAATCCTCAGTTGAGGGAAAAGGAAGACATATCAGAAGCGCTGTTGTGGAAGGTTGCATCATCAGAGCAGATACATCAGAGATGGAGAAACTGGGAGAATGGAATGGAGTCCTTACAGGAAGCAGGGTGTGAAGTGTAGTCAAGGTAGCTGTGGGAGTCAGTGGGCTTATAATGAATATTAGTAGACAGCCTATCCCCAGAGATGGAGACAGAGAAGTTGAGGAAGGGAAGGGAAGTGTCGGAGATGGACCATGTAAAGGCGAGAGGAGGGTGGAAATTGGTAGCAAAGTTGATAGTTTTCCAGTTCAGGGCAGGAGCAGGAAATGGCACCGATACAGTCATCAATGTACCAGAAAAAGAGTGGGGGAGGGGGCCTGAGTAGGACTGGAACAAGGAATGTTCGACATATCCCACAAAAAGACAGGCATGATTAGGACCCATGCGGGTACCCATAGCAATCCTTTGACTTGCAGGAAGTGAGTGGAGTTGAAGGAGAAGTTGTTCAGTGTGAGAACAAGTTCAGCCAGTTGGAGGAGGGTGGTGGTGGATGGGGACTGGTTGGGCCTCTGTTCAAGGAAGAAGCGGAGAGCCCCCAAACCATCCTGGAGGGGGATGGAGGTGTAGAGAGATTGGACATCATAGTGAAGAGGAGGTGGTTGGGGCCAGGAAACTGGAAATTGTTAAAATGACGTAGGGTGTCAGAAGATTCACGGATGTAGGTGGGAAGAGACTGGACCAGGGGAGAAAAGATAATCAAGATGAGAAGAAATAAGTTCAGTGGGGCAGGAACAGGCTGGAACAATGGGTCTGCCGGGACAGTCCTGTTTGTGGATTTTGGGAAGGGGGTAGAAGTGGGCTGTCCGTGGTTGCGGAACTGTGAGGTTGGAAGCTGTAGAGGGAAGATCTCCAGAGGAGATGAGGTCAGTGACCGTGCTGTGGACAGTAGCTTGATGTTCGGTGGTGGGGTCATGGTCCAAGGGGAGGTAGGAAGAACTGAGAGTTGGTGCTGAGCCTCTGCAAGGTAGAAATCGGTACACCGAACAATAACTGCACCACCCTTGTCTGCAGGTCTGATGCAATGTGTGTACCACTACAAAGTATGCCAAGCAAGAAGAAAGGGCTGGATCTGGAGGTGGATTTAATGAAGGAGAAAACATAGCATTAATAAAATTAAAAATAATTTCAATTACAGTTTTAATGACTGCTACAGAGGGCAGTTAAAATTCACATTGTAGCATGTCTGCATTTACCGGATGGATTCTAAATCTGAGCCCTTTACACAGAATTACATAGAAATTACGACACAGAGACAGTCCATTCAGCCCAACTGGTCCAAACCAGTGCTTATGCGCCACATGAGCCTCCTCCCATTGATCGTCATCTAACCTCATCTGCATATCCTTAATTCCTTTCTCCTTCATGTGCTTACCTAGCTTCTCCTTAAAGGTATCTGTGCTAGCTATTCACCTCAACCACTCCATGTGGTAGCAAGCTCCACATTCTTCTGGGTAAAGAAATTCCTCCTGAATTATTTTAGATTTTTTTTTTTAGATTAGAGATACAGCACTGAAACAGGCCCTTTGGCCCACCGAGTCTGTGCCGAACATCAACCACCCATTTATACTAATCCTACACTAATCCCATATTCCTACCAAACATCCCCACCTGTCCCTATATTTCCCTACCACCTACCTATACTAGTGACAATTTATAATGGCCAATTTACCTATCAACCTGCAAGTCTTTTGGCTTGTGGGAGGAAACCGGAGCACCCGGAGAAAACCCACGCAGACACAGGGAGAACTTGCAAACTCCACACAGGCAGTACCCGGAATCGAACCCGGGTCCCTGGAGCTGTGAGGCTGCGGTGCTAACCACTACGCCACTGTGCCGCCCATATTGGATTTATCTATTGGATTTATTAATGACTATGTTATATTTATGGCTCCTAGATTTGGACACTCAGAAATGGAACCATCTTCTTTACATCAACCCCAGCAAACCCCTTCATAATTTTAAAGATCTCCATTAGGTCACCCCTAGCCCTCTGTTTTCTAGGGAGTAGAGCCCCAGCCAGTTCAGTTTTTCCTGATAGTTATGACCTCTCAGTTCTGGTATAATTCTTGTAAATTTTCTTTGCACCTCCTTAAGTGCCAGCTGGCTAGTCTGTAGACCCAAATTCAGTGAAAAAATTAGTCCTTAATGGGAGCAACTCTCCTGAACAGCTATAGAGGTTTTAGTGAAGAATTCTTATCTGAAAATATAAAACACTAAAATGAATTCTGTCCCAATAATACTCTTTTATTACACTGCACCTTAATGAGGCACAAACTAGAGAGTAATAGTTGTGGGACCACCTTAACAGCTGTACGTATAGGTCACTGGAGGAAGTGATGTCACGTCACACGTGACCAGGGAGCTTTGGGTGTAGCTCGATGGAGTGAGACATGTTTAGATGTGACCTGTGCAGTAACTGCATATGTTCTAGTTAAGTTATAATAAAAACCCATATTTTCTTTGGATGTTAGTTTGAGTGCTGTGAATCTTAAAATAGTTCACATACCAAAGGATTAAGTAATATTACAGTAAGCGCAGCTGTTTCTGCGCAAAATAAACCGAGCATTTAAAATGCTATAATCGGCAACTTTGAAATTGACGGTAATGCAAATGGACAATATTAGCACTTCTTGGCTGATATAAGCAACTGCCCATTTGAAATGTGGATTTTTAAGTGTTCGGGACTATAACTGCAATGGACTGCCACTCAACAATAACCTGCCCTTTCCTACTCAAGCAAAACTCAACAATTCAGATTTGTGATTTGGAACTGTGTTTACCATATCGCTCTCAGTGTTCCTCCACAGTGTATGTACATGAGGTGGTGATTAGTAGAGTTGTTGATGATAAAAGATAGTGATTGGCTGAGATGGTGATAAAGCAGGATGTTGGTTGGTTGAGATGGTAAAGCAGGCTGGTACACTGCAAGATTCTGTTGCCTCAGTCCAGCTTCCTCATTGCAGTCTTTGCATTTCAAGTGGAGGTGGTTAGAGTCTCTCTTATTGGAGGTGGTTATTGTCTGGCACTTCTGTGATGTGAATGTTACTTGCCACTTCAGCCCAAGCCTGAATGTTGTCCAAGTCTTGCTGCATGCGGGCACAGACATCTTCATTATCTGAGGAGAATTAAAATGGCAGGCAACCAGAAGATCAGGCTCATGCTTGTGGACTGAATGGAGGTGTTCCACAAAGCAGTCACCCAATCTGCATTTGGTTTCCCCAGTGTAGAGCAGACCACATTATGAGCAGCAAATAAAGTATACTAAATTGAGAGAAGTACTCGTAAATCATTGTTTCACCTGGACGGAGTGTTTGGTGCCTTGGACATTGTGGAGAGAGAAGATAAAAGGGCAGATGTTGCATTTCCTGCGTTTGCATGGAAAGATGCTGTGGGAAGGTGATGGGATGTTGGGCGTGATTGAGGAGTGGACCAGGATGTTGCAGAGAGAACGATCCTTATGGAGTGCTGAAAGGAGAGGGGAGCTGAAGATGTGTTTGGTCGTGGCATCACACTGCAAGTGGGGGGGATGTCCTCAGTGTGAAGATGGGCCTTGGTCTCCACAGGGATTTTGCGGTGGTCACTCCTACCAATACTGCCATGGACAGCTGCATCTGCAACAGGTAGATTGAGGATGAGGTCAAGTAGGTTTTTCCCTCTTGTTAGTTCTCTCACCGACCGCCGCAGGTGGAGTCTGGCAACTATGTCCATCAAACTCAACCAGCTCGATCAGTATCGGTGCTACCGAGCCACTCCACTCTTGATTATAGACATTGAAGTCTCTACCCAGAGTACATTCTATGCCCGTGCTACCCGCAGTGCTTCTTGCAAATGGCGTTCAACATGGAGAAGCACTGATTGATCAGCTAAGGGAGGGTGGTAGGTGGTAATCAGCAGGAGATTTCCTCATCAATGTTTTACCTAGGGCCAGGGCCACTCCCTCCAGACTGTAAACCACTGTGCCGCCACCTCTGGTGGGTCTGTTCTGCCGGTGGGACAGAACGTACACAGGGAAGGTGATGGAGGAGTCTAAAATGTTGGCTGTAAGGTATGATTCTGTGAGTATAACTATCTCAGGCTGTTGCTTGACTAGTCTGTGGGACAGCTCTCCCAATTTTGGGATAAATCTCCAGATGGTAGTGAGGAGGACTTTGCAGGGGTGACTGGACTGGGTGTGCCTTTGTCATATCCAGTGCTTAGGTTTGTTGGGATGGAATGACTAAATGATCCGATTCAACCGTCAAAGAGTTTATTGTTTTACACCGGTGGGGAGCAGGCCTCTGGGCAGTCCAGGTACCTCTCCACCGAACAAAGGACATCAACAGGTCTTATACATTTACTCAGCCCATATTGGCTGGACATTGTCCAATTGATTACGCATCCACGTGATTATAAGATCCCTAATCAGTGCATGTTCTACCCCTTATTCTGAGGGTCTCATCATCTTATGACTATGTGATCAAGTCCTGTCGTACCCCTTATCTCTTTAGAATTAGAATTAGAACATTACAGCGCAGTACAGGCCCTTCGGCCCTCGATGTTGCGCCGACCTGTGAAACCACCTGACCTACACTAGTCCATTTTCATCCATATGTCTATCCAATGACCACTTAAATGCCCTTAAAGTTGGCGAGTCTACTACTGTTGCAGGCAGGGCGTTCCACGCCCCGACTACTCTCTGAGTAAAGAAACTACCTCTAACATCTGTCCTACATCTATCACCCCTCAACTTAAAGCTATGTCCCCTCGTGTTTGCCATCACCATCCGAGGAAAAAGACTCTCACTATCCACCCTATCTAACCCACTGATTATCTTTTATGTCTCTATTAAGTCACCTCTCCTCCTCCTTCTCTCCAACGAAAACAACCTCAAGTCCCTCAGCCTTTCCTCATAAGACCTTCCCTCCATACCAGGCAACATCCTAGTAAATCTCCTCTGCACCCTTTCCAAAGCTTCCACATCCTTCCTATAATGCGGTGACCAGAACTGCACGCAATACTCCAGGTGCGGCCTCACCAGAGTTTTGTACAGCTGCAGCATGACCTCGTGGCTCCGAAACTCGATCCCCCTACTAATAAAGGCTAACACACCATATGCCTTCTTAACAGCCCTATTAACCTGGGTAGCAACTTTCAGGGATTTATGTACCTGGACACCAAGATCTCTCTGTTCATCTACACTACCAAGAATCTTCCCATTAGCCCAGTACTCTGCATTCCTGTTACTCCTTCCAAAGTGAATCACCTCACACTTTTCCGCATTAAACTCCATTTGACATCTCTCAGCCCAGCTCTGCAGCCTATCTATGTCCCTCTGTACCCTACAACATCCTTCGGCACTATCCACAACTCCACCGACCTTAGTGTCATCCGCAAATTTACTAACCCACCCTTCTACACCCTCTTCCAGGTCATTTATAAAAATGACAAACAGCAGTGGCCCCAAAACAGATCCTTGCGGTACATCACTAGTAACTAAACTCCAGGATGAACATTTGCCATCAACCACCACCCTCTGTCTTCTTTCAGCTAGCCAATTTCTGATCCAAAGCACTAAATCACCTTCAACCCCATACTTCCGTATTTTCTGCAATAGCCTACCGTGGGGAACCTTATCAAACGCCTTACTGAAATCCATATACACCACATCCACTGCTTTACCCTTATCCACCTGTTTGGTCACCTTCTCGAAAAACTCAATAAGGTTTGTGAGGCACGACCTACCCTTCACAAAACCGTGCTGACTATCGCTAATGAACTTATTCTTTTCAAGATGATTATAAATCCTGTCTCTTATAACCTTTTCCAACATTTTACCCACAACCGAAGTAAGGCTCACAGGTCTATAATTACCAGGGCTGTCTCTACTCCCCTTCTTGAACAAGGGGACAACATTTGCTATCCTCCAGTCTTCCGGCACTATTCCTGTCGACAATGACGACATAAAGATCAAGGTCAAAGGCTCTGCAATCTCCTCCCTAGCTTCCCAGAGAATTCTAGGATAAATCCCATCAGGCCCAGGGGACTTATCTATTTTCACACTTTCCAAAATTGCTAACACCTCCTCCTTGTGAACCTCAATCCCATCTAGCCTAGTAGTCTGAATCTCAGTATTCTCCTCGAAAACATTTTCTTTCTCTACTGTAAATACTGACGAAAAATATTCATTTAACGCTTCCCCTATCTCCTCTGATTCCACACACAACTTCCCACTACTATCCTTGATTGGCCCTAATCTAACTCTAGTCATTCTTTTATTCCTGATATACCTATAGAAAGCCTTAGGGTTTTCCTTGATCCTATCCGCCAATGACTTCTCGTGTCCTCTCCTTGCTCTTCTTAGCTCTCCCTTTAGATCCTTCCTGGCTAGCTTGTAACTCTCAAGCGCCCTAACTGAGCCTTCACGTCTCATCCTAACATAAGCCTTCTTCTTCCTCTTGACAAGCGCTTCAACTTCTTTAGTAAACCACGGCTCCCTCGCTCGACAACTTCCTCCCTGCCTGACAGGTACATACTTATCAAGGACACGCAGTAGCTGCTCCTTGAATAAGCTCCACATTTCGATTGTTCCCATCCCTGCAGTTTCCTTCGCCATCCTACGCATCCTAAATCTTGCCTAATCGCATCATAATTTCCTTTCCCCCAGCTATAATTCTTGCCCTGCGGTATATACCTGTCCCTGCCCATCGCTAAGGTAAACCTAACCGAATTGTGATCACTATCACCAAAGTGCTCACCTACATCTAAATCTAACACCTGGCCGGGTTCATTACCCAGTACCAAATCCAATGTGGCATCGCCCCTGGTTGGCCTGTCTACATACTGTGTCAGAAAACCCTCCTGCCCACACTGGACAAAAACTGACCCATCTAAAGTACTCGAACTATAGTATTTCCAGTCAATATTTGGAAAGTTAAAGTCCCCCATAACAACTACCCTGTTACTCTCGCCCCTGTCGAGAATCATCTTCGCTATCCTTTCCTTTACATCTCTGGAACTATTCGGAGGTCTATAGAAGACTCCCAACAGGGTGACCTCTCCTCTTCTGTTTCTAACCTCGGCCCATACTACCTCGGTAGACGAGTCCTCAAACGTCCTTTCTGTCGCTGTAATACTCTCCTTGATTAACAATGCCACCCCCCCCTCTTTTTCCATCTTCTCTGTTCTTACTGAAAAATCCCGGAACCTGCAACATCCATTCCTGCCCCTGCTCTACCCATGTCTCCGAAATGGCCACTACATCGAGATCCCAGGTACAAACCCATGCTGCAAGCTCACCCACCTTATTCCGGATGCTCCTGGCGTTGAAGTAGACGCACTTTAAACCAAGTTCTTGCTTGCCAGTGCCCTCTTGCGTCCTTGTAACCTTATCCCTGACCTCACTACTCTCAACATCCTGTACACTGGAACTACAATTTAGGTTCCCATTCCCCTGCTGAATTAGTTTAAACCCCCCCGAAGAGCACTAGCAAAACTCCCCCCCAGAATATTGGTACCCCTCTGGTTCAGGTGAAGACAATCCTGTTTGTAGAGGTCCCACCTACCCCAGAAAGAGCCCCAATTATCCAGGAAACCAAAACCCTCCCTCCTACACCATCCCTGCAGCCACGTGTTCAACTCCTCTCTCTCCCTATTCCTCACTTCGCTATCACGTGGCACGGGCAACAACCCAGAGATAACAACTCTGTTCTCGCTCTAAGCTTCCACCCTAGCTCCCTGAATTTCTGCCTTAAATCCCCATCTCTCTTCCTACCTATGTCGTTGGTGCCTATGTGGACCACGACTTGGGGCTGCTCCCCCTCCCCCTTAAGGATCCCAAAAACACAATCCGAGACATCACGAACCCTGGCACCTGGGAGGCAACACACCAACCGTGAGTCTCTCTCGTTCCCACAGAACCTCCTATCTGTTCCCCTAACTATGGAGTCCCCAATGACTAATGCTCTGCTCCTCTTCCCCCTTCCCTTCTGAGCAGCAGGGACAGACTCTGTGCCGGATACCTGTACCCCATTGCTTACCCCTGGTAAGTCGTCCCCCGCAACAGTATCCAAAACGGTATACCTGTTGCTGAGGGAAACGGCCACAGGGGATCCCTGCACTGCCTGCTGGTTCCCTCTCCTTCCCCTGACGGTATCCCATCTACCTACTTCTTTCACCCGAGGTGTGACTACCTCCCCATAACTCCTCTCAATAACCCCCTCCGCCTCCCGAATGATCCGAAGCTCATCCAGCTCCAGTTCCCTAACGCGGTTCTCGAGGAGCTGGAGTTGGGTGCACTTCCCGCAGATGCAGTCAGCAGGGACACTCTTGGCGACCCTTACCTCCCACATTCTGCAGGAGGAACATACAACTGCCTTAACCTCCATTCCCACTATTCTAAATTCCCAACAAATCTACTGAAAAACCAAAAAAAAAGTCAAAACTTGTTAGGTTAGCAATCCAACGGACAGAACTTTTTAAATAAAAAGCTTACCTTATCAACACACCAGAGTCCTTTAGGTGAAGAAATAACAGATTTAGAACCTTAAGCTTGTTTAAAATAATGAGACCCTGTATCTGTGTGTGCCTCGGGCCTCTTATCTAACTGCTGTCTGGGTTTGTCAATGGCTATGCTTCTAATCTAGTTTCTATCGACACAGCTAATTAATCTATTCCTTACTACAATTTATTGTGTGTTACACATTACTATGGCAGGCTACAATCTGCTGTTTCAGCCATTTTGTAGCCGTCCCTGTCATTTTGTTCATTTAACTGCTGCTTCTGCTACGGCTGGCCCTTACAGGTTGGTGCCGGTTTGTCCATCGGTTATATTCTTATTAGACTTCACCATAGCGATTTGTTACAACCAAGTGGCTTGCTAGGTCTTTTCAGAAGGCAGTTAAGAGTCAACCACATTGCTGTGGATCTGGAGTCCTTCTCTAAAGGGCATTAGTAAACCAGATAGGTTTTTATGATAATCTGGTAGTTACACAGTCACCATTACTAAAGCTAGCCTTTTATTTCAGAGTTAATTAATGAACTAAATTTAACTTCCCCAGCTGCTATGGGAGGGAGGGGTAGGGTGGCAGGGGAGTGGGGTGGATTTGGCCTCATATCTGTGGATTATTTGTTCAGGCCTCTGGGTTACTAGTCCAGTAAACATAACCACTCTGCTACTATACCCACATTGCTATCTCCCATACATTTCTTTTCCCCATGCATTGCCATCCCCCATGCCCTCAGTAGAGTCTTTTTCCAATACTAGTGCGTGTTTTTCTTGCTAAGGGGTATGCACTGCTTCAGCTGTCTGCTCTCACTTCCAGCCTACTCCTGCCTGTTCAGTGCCAGTTTCGTGCAATTACAATTAGCAGTAAATGAGAATGCTGCTACAGTGGCACTATAAATGTGTTATAGTGACAGTGATACAGTTTGTTTTCGAAAATAACTTGTAAGATACATTAATAATCCATGACTGACTACAATGATGATACTGGAATATCATGTGGTGTGAGCAGCTATCCACAGACTGACGTTTTTCACTGCTTCACTTTGTTATGATACATCTCAAATATGATGCCGATAATGAAATTCCTGTGGTTGGTACCTTAATAAAAACACTGTCCCTTTTAACTTAAATTCATAAACAAAATCAATGCAAAAAGACAACTCATGCAATCGGACAGAATTGTCTCCCTCTGCCCTGCAAAATTCTCAGGTTGTAAAGTGATAAAGAAATTCCCGACAAACTCGATAACATCTTTACATTGCAGTATTCAATTTCACCCCATAGGAGTGTGGGAAGTCTAATTATGTGGTCACATGACCCAAGCAATTTAATGCACATTGTACAGATTTTAATTTCTGCATTTGGAATATTTATGGCCTTCTGCTATTTTGAATAAACTGTTTCATTTTACTTTATTTGCCTTGCAGATGAGCCGTGCCTGCGAGACAAGTCTATATTCTGCCAAATGGAAGTGCTTGCTCGCTATTGCTCCATCCCAGGATACAACAAACTCTGTTGTGAATCCTGTAGCAAGCGCAGTAGCACCCTGCCTCCCCCCTTCACTGGCGCTGCTGAAATAGAGGATGTAATGGCTGAAGCTGACCACAAGATGACACCAACTCATCAGCCCGACTCCACTTCCAGGAGCAGAGGTCCACAAGGCAACAGGTTGGCTAGAGCAAAGAACACCAAGCCAAGTGCAATAACCCCAGCTCGTGGCAAAACAAAAGGTGTAAATTCCTCCCAAAAAAAGACTCCTTCTGCAGCTGCTAGGTCTCCTAAATTGGTGGCTTCACAGTATCAGCTCCATTTAATTCAAGGCAATCCTACTACCATCCACAACAACTCCTCAGCTACCCATGCATTAGCCAGCACATCAAAGACATCAGAAATACAAGCTGCGTTACAATCGTCTGTGGTAGAGACATGAAGGAGAATGATTCTTACATACATCGGACACTTCTGCGGAACAATTGCCATTAAAAACAAAACAATTGTGGACATCATGGTGCATGCATTATTTGAAAAGAACTTCCTGCATTTTCAGTGAATTAAAACTGTCAATCTCTTGAGAAAGAAAACATTTAAGTAGTAAAGTGCTGGCACTTTGCTCTTTGTCAATAAATTGGACAGCATCCGATTTGTTTGGACTCACTTAAACAAACACCAAAGATTTTTACAATGAGCAGGAAATAACCAGGTTTGCTGGTGTTGTCTTTGCAAAGGATTAAGACTACATTTTACACATCAGCTGATGTTCAAACAAATCAAGGCCAGAAATACAGAGAGATGCTCAATTTCTTTGAGGGTTTACAGTGTTGCATTGTTATGGAATGGTATTCAGTGAAGTCAAATGTTACTTATGTCCGTGAAATAGATATTATTTAAGTCATATGCAGCTGTTGTGTAAATACTGTATATGCAAGTCCGTATTATGTTTCAAAAATGCAATTTATTCCATGAGATTTTGTTTACCAATGTTACGTAACCATTTCTAAATTTCACTGTGTACCTGATGTTGAAAAACTGACCTAATACATTTCACAAATTGCAATGAGGAGCAACAGCTATAACAGTGGGTCAGGCAAGAATTTCTGGTCCTTTTAACAGTTTAACTTGGCAATAATTACATGCAGATCTCCCAATCCCTTTGTTGCTAGGAAAAGTAAACTGTAAATCTGAAATAAGTGCCGATTTGGAACTATTCAGCAGGTCATCAAGCACCCATGCAGAGAAAAGCCTGCTTAATATTCTGGTGAACGCTTACATTCAAAACAGGATATCTGACCATTTTCCTTCCATATATCCATGGATCTGCTGGACCTTTCCAGAATTTCTTGTTCATGTTCTTTATATCATTGGGTAGATTTAAATACCCTTCTAAAAATCAACTGTATCTAAATATCCGTCACCCAGTTATGCATTTTAAATGTTAAATGGAGCTTGATCTTCATTCAAGGTCAAGGTGTTCCAGGGTCAGCTTTCTATCACCTCACAGCCTCCTTTGCCTACAGTGCTGCCATCAGCAGTGAATATGTTTGCAAAAGTAATCTGTTTCCCTTTTTTGATCCAATCAGCCATTCACTCCGGGACATTATTTTGTGTGTGTGTGTGTGTGTGTGTGTGTCGGTGTTATTGAAAAGATCAGGATCCAGAAATTTGGCCAGCCAGCTAAAATATCCTCACCTGAATGCATTGCCCAGAGGGGCAGCACTCCTCCACCCAACCCCGCATTCAAAAAGCACAGGTCACTAACGCACACCACCCATCCCCCACCGCGCCCACCCCCCCCCCAATCTGCACAGGATACAAAACAAATTTAAGTGCCACAATGGTTGTGACCTAATTTTTTTTCCAAAATGGCAGTGTTGTTGTGACATGTAATATAGAATTTGGATATCCTAGTGACAAGTGACAAGCAATATTATTACAAACTTAGAAACCTACTGGAAGACGGAACTGTTTTTAAAACGGTGAGCTGGTAGCATTAAATCAAAAATTTTGGAATGTAAAGAAGCAAATGACGGGGTGGAAGGATAAAGATAAGTGAGTGTTCCATTACATAATCAAAAAGGCATAGTTAGGATATAACAATTGGATGCACATAGTGGTACACTATGGAAGAATGTTTGCTATTGTCCTGCTAGTAGTCAAATAGGTTCCAGTCAACTCAGTGCCTTTAAAGAATAGCTACCACCTCCCTGCAGAGCTTTTGAAGGTTAATGAAGCTAGTGTTTAGTTTGTAAATTAACAGCCCCTGAGCCTCAGATGGTTGCATAGAATTTATTTAAGAATCCTCCTTTTACCCCATAAATGGAAATAATATGAATTACTTTGTCTTACTTGCTTTCTTTTTTACAATAATATAGATGCCTGTTTTATTCTGAGCGTACACTACTGATGCTGTTTGTTGTATTGGGGAGCACATAGCAATAAAAGTAACACCCGAGTTAGCATCCTTTGAAGTTATTTGAATTTGTGGTGTCGATTGCATTTGTGCCATTTCATTTTCCGACCCCTTTCTTCACTTCTGATCTGCCTGCTGACTTGCTCAAACTCTTTGGTACATCTGGCACCAGTTTCTGTTTGGTACTTCAAATTCTCAGTCGGGTCATTTGTTGATTATATATTAAAATTGCTGAATAGGTCATGACGTTCTATTTCAAACTGCTACATCAACTGACTCGTAATGACATTTTTGCGTTGTATTCACTTGCAATATCTGTGAACACCAATCAGCAGTGCTGTGATAGGTGTTATTTGCTAATAGTAACAGTGTAACCCCTGAAGTAATCTCTCACAAATGAAGAAATATTTAATATGAAGATTGGCATCTCACAATGGTATGCAAAGTCAAATTTAGGCCTTAGGTCAGTATTAGTTCTCTTGTCGGAATCAGAAGGTCGTGGTTCAAGGCCACTCCAGACACTCAAGCCCAAAATCTAGGCTGACATGCCAGTGCTACACTGTCGGAGGTGCCACCTTTCAGATGAGGTGTTAAACTGAGGTCCCGCTATGAACACCTTGCTTAAATCTCCCGTAAACTTCTTGCTTTAAAGAGAATAAACCCGGTTTCTCTAGTCTCTGCACATATCTGAATTCCTTCAACCCTGGTACCATTCTAATAAATCTCATCTGCACCCGTTCCAAGGCCTTCACAAAGTGTAGTGCCCGGAATTGGATACTATATTCTAGCTGAGGCCTAACCAATGTTTTATAACTGTTTAGCATAGCTTATTGTTTTTGTACTCATTTCTCATAGTGTGTGACATGATCTTGTCTAGAACTGTAACAAGGTTAAATGGGGGTGGGGGTGGGCGAATTTTATGAGTGCCACGGCATTCCCGAAGGCAGGACTGGAAGTTGACAAAACATCCGCTTCCGCTGCATTTCCTGTTTCACACACGAATTTATATGTAAATTAGCCATGCAGTGACCGGCACAGGGGACAGGTGTGATCATGCGGCGGGGGCTGCCTTTCGTTGGTGGAACCCACCGTCACTGCCCCAAGTACCAGGATCACCACAGATATAAAACATTCTGTGCTTGCAGCCTCAATGATTATCAGCCTTCCTTTCATGTAAGCATCTTCAGATTAACCTAAATTGAATCTTTTATTTAATTCAAAATGTTTTTGCCTTCCGTATTTTGTGAAAGTCACCACCAAGTTCACATCATTTATTTTACTTGCAGCCAAAGTGAGTCACATGTCAGCCAGTAGGCAGAGACCAGCCCCATGATTCAGTGATGCCTCCTTGCAGGTTCTCCTCCAGGCCATCAGGGAAAGGCAGGAGGTCCTCTTCCCTGCAGATGGAGTGCAAAGACCCTCCCGCCTCACCAAGGTGACCTGGATGGAGGTAGTAGAGGAGGTCTCGAACTGTGGGCTGACACACAGAACATGGGTGCAGTGCCACAAGCGCATTAATGACATACTCAGATCTACCAGGGTCAGTGGTCCTGGCAAAGCAGCTCCATTGTTTTCTTCCATGATTCCGTGTCTTTAAGGCAGAGGGTGCACAAGGAATGTAGTGGAATGCGTGAGCAGCCTTGGTGCCATTCACTAAATGATTCTGCGCCACAGTGAAGATTGGCATTGTTTCTGTGCTTGGATGCGTCATGTGAAAGCCACTGCAGAATGAGTGATGTATCATTTACCATGTCATTTAATCTGCACTGTCTGTTGCAGGCTAAATGAAGCCACAACCAGTGTGAGCATGCTAGAATGGGAGCAGGGATCCATGACATTAGGGTGCCGACCACGGCTGAAGAGGAGGTGTCGGAGATCACGAGAGAGGAGGGAGGCAGAGTGAGCGACGATGGCAAGGCAGGAGCCGCAAGGCATAAGGATGAAGTGTCATCTCTGCTCTTGCAACCATATGTGGACATTAAAGGAAATTGTCTAAATGTGTGTGCATCAGATGCTTAAAATGCCTCTGTTTGTGTCTCCACTGCAGGTGCCCGCACTTGAGTCGTGAAATACAGCGTGCACCAAGAATCCTCCTCTGGGAAGGAAGATGACACCAATGCCCCAGAGGGTGCACCATCACCTACCTCTTCTTCCACCTCCGCCACTGCAGATACATCCACACGGTCTGCAGGGGGATTTAAGATCAGAATCTGGTAGTCACGACGCAAACCGTGGCGGGTGTCCTCTGGCAGAACAGGGCATTGATGGTTCCATCCTACTGGGGGTCTGCAGCACTGGTGCTTGGGTATCCCCTGTGTGCTCACCTGCTGGAGGTAAGGGGGTCAATGTCGAGGATGGGGGGAGGATGAGACACCGCTTACCCTGGGGGTGTCCAGAGAGGAAGGCCCCAGGGCAGCTGGCACACACTCCTCCTCCATCTGTGTGCAACTGAGGGAGCGTGTGCCAAGCAGGTCCCCTGAGAATCAGAGGAATGCTGGGGACCAGGCCCCTGCTCAGCCCCATGCTCATGATGATCCTCTGTTTGTTGCTACGAGATAGAGGGGTCTGTGTAAACCATGATGTCTGCCATATCCCAGGCATTTGAGCACATGCCTTGCTCAGTCGAGAGTCTGGTGAGCTCCGTGCTCAGTCTGGTTGAGCACTCGAGCCATACATGATCTAGCCTGCACTCCATCACTGTTGCCATGGGCTCCATGCAGCAGAGTCTAAGCAAGAGGTGGATGAGGAATCTAGACCTCCCTCCAGGCACTCCTTCCCCTCGGGGAGACAGGCAGGTGCCATTTTGCATATAGATGGAGGAAGAGTGCGTGCCAGCAGCCCCGGGGCCTTCCTCTCAGGACACCCCCAGGGTAAGCGGTGTCTCGTCCTCCCCCCGACATTGACCCCCTTACCTCCAGCAGGGGAGCACACGAGGGATATTCGAGCACCATTGCTGCAGACCCCCAGTATGATGGAGCCATCAAGGCACCGTTCCTCCAGAGGACACCCGCCACGGTCATCCACAGCAACGGGCAGTGCACTGAGCAGGCTGCCTCCACCTCAGCTGCTAATGTCATGGTAGCACCTAGCTGTAATAGTAGAAAAAGTAAATTGAGACGGTTTTGAGCATGAAGGTGGCACGGGTGATGTACATATTGTGAGAATAGAAAAGATTTATCAATACATATTTTATTTAAAATTTTATCCATTCTCGTTAATGTTTTGCTTGGTTTCCGATGGATATAAAGATGTTCTTTGGAGGCCCCAAGGCAGGAACTTAATGATTGCAAAGCATTTCAGAAAATGTCCGGTGTCCATATCTCATTGGAATTTGCGCCTCCACTCTTCAATGATGGCTGTTTTCCTATTGATGATTAAAAACTTTTTCCAATACTGTCATGATTTCTGTTTTCTGCGGTCGTAACTTAACACTGCTTGCAGTAGTGTTTAGTTGCATTCATCGTAGCCCATGGATGATATCAAATGCCAATCACATGAAAGTGGAGCAAAGCTTCATTAAGATTGCAGAGATGAATAAAACCTCAGGCTAAAGTGAATTTCTGTGGGGAATTGTTATGTTTCTCCTGCAATGTTCCTTGATGATGTAGCTTTATGTTGGCTGAAAGTCGCATAAATGAGGTTCTCATTGATGTCCCTTGCACGTCTCTCTGTAGCCCTCATATTGATGATGGCATTGTTATCATTGTTGTCCTCCTCCTCACCCTCTTCATTGTCATCCTGAGAATGTTGCAGTGTCTATTTGCAAGGTTATGCAAGGCACAGCAGACTATGACTATTCGTGACACCCTCTGTGGTGTGTATTGAGGAGCCCCTCCAGACTGGTCAAGGCAATGGAATCACATTTTCAGCGTGCCAATGGTGTGTTTAATGAGGGCTCTGGTGATATGTGAGCAGCATTATATCTCTCTTCAGCAGCACTTTGGGGATAACGTATTGGTGTCATCAACCATGCACAAAGGGAGTAACCCTTGTCACCCAGGATCCATCCGTCCACTTCGGCTGGTTCCTCAAACATTGGCAGCCGAGAGTTCCTCAAAATGTATGAGTCATGACAGCTTCCTTGGAAACGTGTGCAAACATGCATGATTATGGGGATGTTTGGTAGGAATATGGGATCAGTGTAGGATTAGTATAAATGGGTGGTTGATGTTCGGCACAGACTCGGTGGGCCGAAGGGCCTGTTTCAGTGCTGTATCTCTAATCTAAAAAAAAAATTATTCTCCTGTGGTCACAAACCAGTTGCACGTTTAAAGAGTGGAAGCCTTTGCTATTGACAAAGACAGCAGGCAGGTCCCAGGGAGCTCTAATGGCCACATGAATACAATCGATCGCCCCTTGCACTCAAGGGAACCCAGTGATGGCTCTAAAGGCCGCAGTCCTTGCTGCCTGGCTGTGCCTGTCTAAAGATAAGTAAATGAAATCATTGGCACATCGATAAAGGGCATTGGCCACCTCTTTGCACCTGTGGATCGCAGACTGTGAGATGACATATATGACGTCTGTGGATCCCTGGAAGGAACCGCTAGCAAAAAAATTTGAGTGGAGAAGTCACCTTGCGAGCAACTGACATGGGATTCCCACCAAAGCCAAGCGGCTGCAGGTTATGCTGCAGGATCCTACAATCTTCTGTGACCATTTCATGTGACATCTTTAGGTGTCTCTGGCATTGTCCCTCTGACATTTTTAGGTACTTTGTCCTTGTCCTGAGGCTGCGATGATGTGCTGGTGCCTGTTTTTGATAATGCCATTCCTGGTTGTTATCATTTGGAGCATCCTCACCTTCCTGTTCTGCCTGTTGCTGATGCTCAGGCATCATGAGTTGAGAGAAAAGAGCCCTCCTTAGTCTCTCTCTTTCTTCTTCCTGTGGTACTAGACAAATTGGGTGTATGAGACCCGTGTCGCTGAGGCTTTTCTGAACAATTAATAAACAGATCGTGGCGATTCAGCCCTTTTTGACACTGAGCTGAAACATCGAGGCAATGAACAGCTCCCTTACATCTGCCTTCAAATTGCAGCCTGGTAGCAGGCACACACACTGTTTGCCTCCTCACACTTTCCTTGCAATCCTTGAGTGTCCGTGTGAATTCCATTATCGTTGAAGAAAATGGTGAGCATGGAATTCAGGACAAGTCTCCCCACCTTCCAACCTCCTCCTGCAAACTTCCAGCTTGTACCCATCACCCTTCACCCACCCAATGTTACTGTTGTCCTTCCCTCTGTTATCATTGAGCCTCCCCCTATTGCCATGTACAGTGTAATCATCAATGTATTCATGCCATTCCTCCCCCCCGTTCCTACTCTAATTACTATCAACATGCCGATTCTTACCCTTGAATCTCCTCACACCGAACTGACCATTGTTGCCATGTCCCATTCCCTTCCATATGAAGCTGTCGATTTCCCACCCAGTAGTCTTGACCTTCCCTCCTACAGAATCCATTTTCCCCCATTGACTGTGACCATTCCCTCTGCTAGCCAATACCCTTAAATTGCCCCACAGCTCCCCGACCTTGACAACACACCCTTTAGACCATTGCCAAATATCTTCACACAGTACTGCTATAATCCACCCACCACCACCGCAGCCAACAACATGCATCTTCAGCATCAACAGCAACTATTCAACCTTGACTCTCCATTGCACCCTCCCCTCCTTCTCCATGCACCCGATCAGTCCCACCCGTACCTCCCTGAGTACCCTCCCCTGCTCCTCCATTAGAACATATTGATTCCAATGCTGGCCTGGAAGCAAACATCCATTCTAATGCTCGAGTTAGTTTAGCGGATGAGTTAAAGAGAGAAGAGCATGGACCTGAGTCTCAACTGCACAATTGTGACTGCTGCATGCCACCGTGAAACTGTTGTGAACCGGATGGCATGGGAATAGCGCTCGCCGTTCACTTAATCTGGCATGTAGAATTAAATTGTAAATATTCATATGGTAATGAGTTTTCATGTTATTTAAATGAATGCAAAGCTGCAATCCGCCACCCTGCTGGGGGAATCCCGGACTTTCGCAAATCTGCCACTGACTTAATTCCTCCAAAATATTCCACTGTCGGGAATCCAAGAAAACATCTCCCACCTAATTATATCACCCCATAGGCCAGCAAATCTGCCACGGGGGAGAACATAAAATTTCTGCAGCGTTTTGGTTCATGTGACCTTTCAGTAGAACTGGCAAAAGTTAGAAATGTGATAGTTTTGAAGCAAGTGAAAGGGGGAGTGAGGAAGAATACCAAAAAGTCTGTGATAGGGTGGTGGGCAGGAGAGATTCAATGACAAAAGGTTTCATGGTGCAAAGCCAGGGGGAGCCATCATGGACCAAGTAAAGAAACAAAAGATGCGTCTGGCTGAGGAGTAAATGGCAGGAAAGCAGTCATCTGAACACACAGTAAAGGGATTAAGAAAGAAACAGGGGGTGGGGGGGAAGAAACCAGCAAAAATAAAAACACGAAAAAAGAAGAAAATGGGCAGTGGTTGTGATCTAATATTGGTGAGCTCAATATTGAGTCCGGAAAGCTGTAAAGTGCCCAGTCGAAAGATGAGGTGCTGTTTCTCGAGCTTGTGTTGAGCTTCATTGGAACACTGTAGCAGGCCAAAGACAGAAATGCCAGAGTGGGAGCACAGTGGAGAATTGAGATGACAAGCGACAGAAAGCTCGGTGTCATGCTTGCGGATTGAGCAGAGGTGTTTCACAAAGCTGTCACCCAGTCTGTGATTAGTCTCCCCAGTGTAGAGGGGACCACATTGTGAGCAGCGAATACAGTATACTTAATTGAAAGAAATGCAAGTAAATCACTGCTTCACCTGGAAGGAGTGTTTGGGGTCCTGGACGATGAAAAGGGAGGAGGTAAAAGAGCAGGTATTGCATCTCTTGCACTTGCATAGAAAGGTGCCGTAGGAAAGGGAAGGGTTGTTGGGGGTAACTGAGGAGTGGACCAGGGTATTGTGGAGGGAACAGTCCCTTCAGAATGCTGAAAGGGGAGGGGAGGGAAAGATGTGTTTGCTGGTGGCATCGTGCTGGAGGTGGCAGAAATGGCAGAGGATGATCCGTTGAATAAGGAGGCTGGTGGGGTGGAAGGTGAGGACCGGGGGAACCTCATCATGGTTCTGGAAGAGAGGAGAAGAGGTGAGAACAGAAGTGCGTGAAATCGATCGGACATAGTTGAGAGCCCTCTCAACAATGGTGGGATATTTTGGTTGAGGAAAAAGGAAAACATATCAGAAGCGCAAGTGTGGAACGTTGCATTGTCCAAACTGATACGACGGAGACGGAGAAACTGGAAGAATGGAATTGAGTCCTTGCAGGAAGTGGGGTATGAGGAAGTGTAGTCCAGGTAGCTGTGGGAGTCCGTGGGCTTATAGTGAATATTAATTGACGAGCTTGTTCCACACAGGATTTACATCACTTACATGCATTGCCCTGCCTTGTTTATAACTTTTGAGCCAACCCCACAATATTAAAAGTTGCACCAAAATGCCAATGCTGCTTGGAACCATCTGCTTTCCTGTTGATCAGAAGCCAATTACAACCTATATCCAACATTATGTCCTGGGAGGCATGTGCATGTGTGAATGACCCTCCACCAGCTCCCTCAGGTGCTTGAATTTGTGGGATTAGCCAGCCAGGGCAACTGTGATCTTGCCATGGCTCAGGACATGCAGTCTTCAGCTTGGGGTCTTCTTAGCTTTAAGACAAGAGCCACCCCAGACCTCCATGATTCCTGCTGGAAAGTACCAATTATCTGAACCTCCCATGCCGAAAGCAGCAACTGGAAGTAAAGGTTGGGACTAAAGGTTTATAGTCACAGAGGTGCCAGTACAGGACACAGTGATAGCATCAGTGATTTGATTATGTATGTAAAACGTCAAAAATAACATTTTAGAATGATTTGCTGAAAGCAACATGACATGGTTGTACTAATATGGAGGAAGCAGTTGTAATTTGTGACACTGATAGAGTGACTGGGTGTGTAATGGGTAAAAATATATTTTATCTGACATTTTCTCAAATACTTAGGTTTCATGTCTGGCACTTATCTTTCTGATCCTGATCTTCTTGCAGGAACTTGTCAAGCTCATGACCCTGACAGTTTTGGTCACCTTCCTGCTATTCTTCTGGGTCTGTTATGGCCTTCTCTGATGGTTAAATTGAGGATAATGCATTAGACCACAAAGATCCTGGAGACCCTGATGGGACTGTACTGTAGGGTACTCATTCAATTGATCAAGGCACCAGGGGTAAGCCTTTAGAATGCCAATGGTTTTCTCCATAGCTATCCATGTAGCACAATCTTCCTCACTACATCTTAGCTGTTCAGGGATTCTAGGGTTTTACAGCCACTGCTGTTAGCATTTGTCTCCAATCACAGAATCGTTGCAGCACAGAAGAAGGCCATTCAGCCCATCGTGTCCACAATGGCTCTCTGAAAGAGCAATTCCCTCAGTTCCATTCCCCTGCCTTCTCCCCATAACCCTGCACATTCTTCCTTTTCATGTAACTGTCTAATTCCCTTATGAATGCTTCAATTGAACCTACCTCCACCATGTTCTCAGGCAGTGCATTCCAGACCTTAACCACTTGTGTGAAAAAATGTTTCCTCATGTCACTTTTGCTTCTCTTACCAAATACTTTAAATCTGTGCCCTCTCATTCTCAATCCTTTCACGAGTGGGAACAGTTTCTCTCTATCTACTCGGTCCAGACCCCTCATGATTTTGAATACCTCAAATCACCTCTCAGCCTTCTCTTCTCCAAGGAAAACAGTCCTAACTTCTCTAATCTAACTTCATAACTGAAATTCCTCATCCCTGGAGTCATTCTCATGAATCTTTTCTGTACTCTCTCCAATGCCCTCATGTCTTTCCTGAGGAGCATTGCCCAGAACAATACTCCAGCTGAGGCCAAACTGGTGTCTTATACAAGTTCAACATAACTTCCTTCTTGTACCCAATGCCCCTATTAATAAAGACCAAAATACTGTATGCTTTATTAATTGCTCTCTCAACCTGCCCTGCCGCCTTCAATGACTTATGCACATAGACACCCAGTCCCTCTGCTCCTGCAGCACCTTTAGAATTGTTCCCTTTATTCTATATTGTCTCTCCAGGTTCATCCGACCAAAATTGATCACTTCACATTTCTCTGCATTGAACTTCATCTGCCACCTGTCTGCCCATTCCACCAACTTGTCTATGTCCCTTTAAAGTTCTACACTATCCTCCTCACAGTTCACAATGCTTCCAAGTTTCGTATCATCTGCAAACTTTGAAATTGTGCCCTGTACAGCAAGGTCTAAGTCATTAATATATATCAGGAAAAGCAAGGTTCCCAACACTGATTCCTGGGGAACTCCACTACAAACCTTCCTCCAGCCCAAAAAACATCCATTAACCACTACTCTTTGTTTCCTGTCACTCAGCCAATTTCGTATCCATGTTGCTACCGTCCCTTTTATTCCATGAGCTACAGGTTTGCTCACAAGTCTGTTGTGTGGCACTGTATCAAATGCCTTTTGAAAGTTCATGTACACCACATCAATGGTATTGCCCTCATCAACTCTCTCTGTTACCTCCTCAAAAAACTCCAAGTTAGCTCAACATGATTTTCCCTTAAGAAATCCATGCTGGTTTTCCTTAATTAACTCGCATTTGTCCACGTGACTATTAATTTTGTTCCAAATTATTTTTTCCAGAAGTTTTCTCACCACCGAAGTTAAACTGACTGGCCTGTAGTTGCTGGGCTTATCTTTACACCGTTTCTTGAACAAGGGTGTAACGTTTGCAATTCTCCAGTCCTTTGGCATCACCCCCGAGTCTAAGGAAGACTGAAAAATTATGGCCAGTGCCTCTGCGATTTCCACCCTCACTTCCCTCAGTATCCTTGGATGCATCTTATCTGGTCCTAGTGCTTTATCCACTTTAAGTAAGACAGCCTATCTAATAGTTCCTCTTTATCAATTTTAAATGCCTCCAGTATCTGACTCACCTCTTTCAACATTGCCTAGGTTGCATCTTCTTCCTTGGTAAAGACAGGTGCAAAGTATTCATTTAATACCTCAGCTATGCCCTCTGCCTCCATGTGTAAATCCCCTTTATGGTCCATAATCAGCCCCACTCCTCCTTTTACCACCCTTTTACTAGTTACATGCCTATAGAAAACTTTGGGATTTCCTTTAATGCTAGCTGCCAGTCTCTTTTCATGCTCTCTCTTGGCTTCTCTTATTTCCTTTTCCACTTCACTTTTTTCAATCATTCAACTGGACCCCTGGTCTGGCCTAGATGGTCAACAATGCTGGGTTCTTGACTTTATAACAAAGGAAGCAGGATTGCATCCTGGGTAGCAGGCCTTCAAAAGTATGACAGTGTACTTGGCATCACGTACAAGCTTCACATTTAAGAAAAAAGTTCTTTTTTGTTCACAGAAAGCATTGGATTTTTGTAAGGGTTCACGTATGGAACATGTGCCCTGTTAATGGATCCTGAACCTGGGGAAATCCTTATCCTCTGAAAAATTGTATCTCTCTTTTCTCATTATAGTGCCATGTCCATTGGAAAGGAGATAAACTATGTTTCTTTCTAAAACACCATTAACTGCCTAATGCAGTGGAGGGCTGCTAATTGACTAATATTACACATATCCCCTGATGTTGTCTGGATTGATGATCTGGTGTAAGAATTCAGTGTCATTTTCATTTTGACTGCTCTGAGTAGTGCCCTGGCTCAGGTTGTTGCAGGCTCCAGGTCCTCGTAAGTCGTTATTTCAATTCTGTAATGGTCTTTCCAGGGAAATCCAGCCTTCTGATCCATTTGCTGCCTGGCAACTTCAGATAGGACTGCCTGGGGTTACAATACAATGCAGCAGTTTAGTCTCAAATAGAACCCATATAGTTTCTTACTAATCTCATCATCCTCCTCTTCACAATCTTATTGGGAACAAGGCTAAAGCAGCCAGAGTCCAGAGCAATGCTCCCTCTAAGCTACGCTGCCACACAACAACCCAGAAGTCCCCATGCAAGCACTGCACAAATTTAAAAGGGCCGGGCAGTTAAAAAATATCTTCCAACAAGTGTCAGTTTACCTCAAATAGTAGGACTCGCTTGCAAGGTGTGAGCCCCATTGCAAGACTTGAGCACATAAACTAAACAGGACTGTTGGAGCATTACAGTGTCTTTCAGATGAGACATTGTACCAAAGCCGAGATTCTCTGTGTCTTGGACAATATTCCACCTTCAACAAATGCCACATTATCCAGTCATTCATTTGTAGTTTGTGGAACCTTGCTGCACACAAATTGGCTGCCATGTTTGCCTACTTAACAACAGTGACTGCATTTCAAATGAATTGCTAGACACAATAAAGCTAAGGCCATCTAATTCATCTTCTGCCATTCTGGTAGTTACATGGTACAACGATAATGGAGCTGTTAACTTATCACAGCAATCAAACTCAATAACTAGTCTACAACAGACTCAAACATGAAGTGAGAAAAACCCTGGTGGTGTAGAGCTTTGGGAATCATTGATCCAAGGTCACTTAGTCCTTCCAAGCATGCTGCACTTCCCACATCTCATCTCTGAAACCACTCATACTGTATCCCACAATATTATTTTCTGAAAGAAATCGGTCTAATTTGCATTTGAATGAATCAATACCAGCTGCTTCCACCATCTCCCTCGGGAACCTATCCCTTACTGATTGAAGAAGCGATTTGAGTATTAGAAAAAGGGAGGAGTGCAGAATTACTGAGTTAGGAAGGGGTGCAGGATTACTGATTGAGGAAGGGTTTCAGTATTAGAAAGGAAAGTTGTTGCAAAAAATTTACAACTGGTGTTTCTGTGGATTGAGGTAAGGAATAATAATGACATGTTACAATTTTTTTTATTCGTTCATGGGATGTGGGCATCGCTGGCTAGGCCAGCATTTATTGCCCATCCCATATTACCCTTGAGAAGGTGGTGGTGAGCTGGCTGCTTGAACTGTTGCAGTCTTCTGGGATAGGTATACCAACAGCACTGTTAGGAAGAGAGTTCCAGGATTTTGACCCAGCAACAGTGAAGGAACGGCAATATAGTTCCAAGTCAGGATGGTGTGTGGGAACTTGCAGGTGGTGGTGTGCTCATGCATCTGCTGCCCTTGTCCTGCTAGGTGGCAGAGGTTTGGAAGGTGCTGTTGAAGGAGCCTTGGTAAGTTGCTGCAGTGCATCTTGTAGATGGTACTGTTACGACCAGGTGAGAAAGGTGTCTAGGGGTATTTTACTGTCTTCATCTGGTCTTATTGTAACAGGGTTTAATTTTTTTAAACACAGAGTTTTGAGCTTCCCTTTGGTGAATCCATGTTCACCACTTTCTAATTATAAGGCAAATAAATGAGCACATGTAGTCTTTCTTAGGTTTAAAGAAGAAAAGTGAAATTTAGTAAACCTTATAGCTAAACTCTAATATGATTAACGCCTACAGATATACAACACGCCCACGCTAGCATGCACATGCGATACACACATACAAATAGCACCGCAGCCTCACAGCTCCAGCGACCCGAGTTCAATTCTGGGCACTGCCTGTGTGGAGTTTGCAGGTTCTCCCTGTGTCTGCGTGGGTTTTCGCCGGGTACTCCGGTTTCCTCCCACCACCAAAAGACTTGCAGGTTGATAGGTAAATTGGCCATTATAAATTGCCCTTAGTATAGGTAGGTGGTAGGGGAATATAGGGACAGGTGGGGATGTGGTAAGAATATGGAATTAGTGTAGGGTTAGTATAAATGGGTGGTTGATGGTCGGCACAGACTCGGTGGGCCGAAGGGCCTGTTTCAGTGCTGTATCTCTAAATATATAAAAAATAAAATGGAGAGGTTTGAGGCAATATCAGAAGAGTTTATTGCTTACTGTGCTTCGAGCTCACTGTAGTCCTTTTGTAACTAGTCTTGCATTTTGTTGGGGCCAAGTATTCTTCTTAAACCTTGTTCACTGCAGGATGCTTTTCTCTCTTGGGGTTCAAGGGTCTTCAATGGTTTCTGAAGCTGGTGAGAGTGAGATGAGAGCAGACAGGAAAGAGGTCTTTTCCAGTCCAGGAGTAAAGTTTTTCTGATTTCAAATTCCTTGTTGGAAGTTCAAATTCAAAAAACTTTAACAGTCAGTCATGTGACCCAAACTGGTCCGACCACGTCTGTTTGTTTATGCGGCCGTCTTTGCAGTTAACTTGGAATGCTAGCCTTTCCACCTTCAACGTCTGGTAATCAAAAGTCCATTGTGGATTAAATTGGAGCAGGGAATAGCCCCTTTGTCCTTTGAAGTACAGTCTGTTGCTATGCCAATGTCTCTCTCCAGCCAAAGTCTCCCATTGTTTTTTAAAGCAAGTTCTTTCTTCACCAACAACAGTCCAAAATCAATGTTCATTTGGCAAAATTAATTTCCCTCACTCTTGACAGGTGGGGCTTGCCTGACAGTACACATTGCTGCCACTGTGTGTTGGTGGTAAAGGGAGTGAATGTTGAATGTTGTGGATGGAGTGCCAATCAACCAGGCTGCTATTTCCTGGATGGTGTTCCCATCCAGGCAAGTGCAGAGTATTCCATTACTCTCCTGACTTGTGCCTTGTAGATGGCAGACAGGCACTTGGGAGTCAGGAGGTGAGTTACCGCAGAATTCCCAGCCTTTGACCTACTCTTGTCGCCACAGCATTTATGTGGCTGGTCCAGTTCAGTTTCTGGTCAATGGTGAGCCTCAGGATGTTGATAGTGGGGATTCAGCCGTGGTAATGTCATTGAATGTCAAGGGGAGATGGTTAGATTCTTTTTTATTTGAGACGGTCATTGCTTGGTACTTGTGCGGACCGAATGTTACTTGCCGCTTCTCAGCCAAAGTGTGGATGTTGTCCAGGTCTTGCTGTATCTGGCCATGGGCTGCTTCAGTATTTGAGGAGTTGTGAATGGTACTGAACATTGTGCAATCATCAGCGAAAATCCCCACTTTCTTACCTTATGATGGAGGGCAGGTCATTGATGAAGCAGCTGAAGATGGTTAGGTATAGAACACTACGCTGAGGAACTCCTGCAATGATGTCCTGGGACTGAGATGATTGACCTCCAACAACCACAACCATCTTCCTTTGTGCCTGGTATGACTCCAACCAGCAGAGAGTTTCCCCCCCTGATTCCCATTGGCTCCATTTTGCTAGGGCTCCTTAATGCCACACTCAGTCAAATACTGCCTTGATGTCAAGGGCAGTCACTCTCACCTCACCTCTGGAGTTTAGCTCTTTTGTCCATGCTTGGACCAATGCTGCAATGACGTCAGGTGCTGAGTGGCCCTGGCGGAACCCAAACTGAGCATCAGTGAGCAGGTTATTGCTGAGCAAGTGCCGCTTGATATCACTGTCGACGACCCCTTCCATCACTTTGCTGATGATCGAGAGTAGACTGATAGGGCGGTAATTGGTCAGGTTGGATTTGTCTTGCTTTTTGTGTACAGGACATATTTGGGCAATTTTCCACATTGCCGGGTAAATTCCAACGTTGTAGCTGTGCTGGAACAGCTTGGCTAGGGGTGCGGGAAGTTCTGGAGCACAGGTCTTCAGAACTATTGCTGGAATGTTGTCAGGGCCCATAGCCTTTGCAGTGTCCCATGCCTTCAGCCATTTCTTCATATCACATGGAGTGAATCGGATTGGCTGAAGACTGGCATCTTTATGCTGGGGACCTCAGGAGGAGGCCGAGATGGATCATCCACTCGACACTTCTGGCTGAAAATTGTTGCAAATGCTTCAGCCTTGTTTTTGCACTGATATGCTGGTCTCCCCCATCATTGAGGATGGGATACTTGTGGAGCCTCCTCCTCCTCTTAGTTATTTAATTGTCCACCACCATTCACGACTGGATGTGGCAGGACTGCAGAGCTTGGATCTGATCCGTTGGTTATGGGATCACTTAGCTCTGTCTATTGCATGCTGCTTATGCAGTTTGGCATGCAGATAGTCCTGTGTTGTAGCTTCACCAGGCTGACACCTCATTTTTAGGTATGTCTGGTGCTGCTCCTGGCATGCCCTCCTCCACTCTTTATTGGTAAAAACTTTGTTCCTTTTTCATTTAACTAAGTTAAGCTTAAGATTAAAAATGGCAGGAGATCTCAGACCCGTGTCATGCTCCTCTTGCTCAATGTGGGAGCTCAGGGACACGGTTGATGTCCCTGACTCCTTCACGTGCAGGAAGTGTGTCCAGCTGCAGCTCTTGTTAGACCGCATGACGGCTCTGGAGCTGCGGGTGGACTCACTTTGGAGCATCCGCGATGCTGAGGAGGTCGTGGATAGCAGGTTTAGCGAATTGGTCACACCGCAGATTAGGATTGCTGAGGGAGAAAGGGAATGGGTGACCAAAAGGCAGAGAAAGAGCAGGAAGGCAGCGCAGGAGTCCCCTGCGGTCATCTCCCTCCAAAACAAGTATACCGTTTTGGATACTGTTGAGGGAGATGGCTCACCAGGGGAAGGCAGCAGTAGCCAGGTTAATGGCACCGTGGCTGGCTCTGCTATTTGGAAGGGCGGGAAAAAGAGTGGAAGGGCTATAGTCATAGGGGATTTGATTGTAAGGGGAGTAGATAGGCGGTTCTGTGGTCGAAAACGAGACTCCCGAATGGCATGTTGCCTCCCAGGTGCACGGGTCAGGGATGTCTCAGATCGGCTGCAGAACATTCTGAAGGGGGAGGGTGAACAGCCAGTTGTCGTTGTGCACATAGGCACCAATGATATAGGTAAAAAGCGGGATGAGGTCCTACAAGCAGACTTGAGGGAGTTAGGAGCCAAGTTAAAAAGTAGGACCTAAGAGGTAGTAATCTCAGGATTGCTACCAGTGCCACGTGATAGTCAGAGTAGAAATGAAAGAATAGTCAGGATGAATGCGTGTTTAAACTAATGTGGCAGGGGGATGGGAACCAAATGAGGAGGTCAGTGGACAGTAAGGAAGTAGTAACTAAAGCCTGTAAGGAACTAGATAATGAAGTCAGCGTGACTAAGGGGAAGAGTAGGCAGGGAGCAGATGATGAACGCAAAGGGACTGGTGGTCTGAGGTGCATTTGTTTTAATGCAAGAAGTGTAGTAGGTAAGGCAGATGAACTTAGGGCTTGGATTAGTACCTGGGAGTATGATGTTATTGCTATTACTGAGACTTGGTTAAGGGAAGGGCATGATTGGCAACTAAATATCCCAGGATATCGATGCTTCAGGCGGGATAGAGAGGGAGGTAAAAAGGATGGAGGAGTTGCAGTACTGGTCAAAGAGGATATCACAGCTGTGCTGAAGGAAGGCACTATGGAGGACTCGAGCTGTGAGGCAATATGGGCAGAACTCAGAAATAGGAAGGGTGCGGTAACAATGTTGGGGCTGTACTACAGGCCTCCCAACAGCGAGCGTGAGATAGAGGTACAAATATGTAAACAGATTATGGAAAGATGTAGGAGCAACAGGGTGGTGGTGATAGGAGATTTTAATTTTCCCAACATTGACTGGGGTTCACTTAGTGTTAGAGGTCCAGATGGAGCAGAATTTGTAAGGAGCATCCAGGAGTGTTTTCCAGAGCAGTATGTAAATAGTCCAACTCGGGAAGGGGCCATACTGGACCTGGTGTTGGGGAATGAGCCCGGCCAGGTGGTTGAAGTTTCAGTAGGGGACTACTTTGGGAATAGTGATCACAATTCCGTAAGCTTTAAAATACTCATGGACAAAGACCAGAGTGGTCCTAAAGGAAGAGTGCTAAATTGGGGGAAGGCCAACTATACCAAAATTCGGCAGGAGCTGGGGAATGTAGATTGGGAGCAGCTGTTTGAAGGTAAATCCACATTTGATATGTGGGAGGCTTTTAAAGAGAGTGCAGGAGAGACATGTTCCTGTGAAAATGAGGGATAGAAATGGCAAGATTAGGGAACCATGGATGACAGGTGAAATTGTGAGACTAGCTAAGAGGTAAAAGGAAGCATACATAAGGTCTAGGCGGCTGAAGAAAGACGAAGCTTTGAAAGAATATCGGGAATGTAGGACCAATCTGAAACGAGGAATTAAGAGGGCTAAAAGGGGTCATGAAATATCTTTAGCAAACAGGGTTAAGGAAAATCCCAAAGCCTTTTATTCATATATAAGGAGCAAGAGGGTAACTAGAGAAAGGATTGGCCCACTCAAGGACAAAGGAGGAAAGTTATGCGTGGAGTCAGAGAAAATGGGTGAGATTCTAAACGAGTACTTTGCATCGGTATTCACCGAGGAGAGGGACATGACGGATGTTGAGGTTAGGAACAGATGTTTGATTACTCTAGGTCAAGTCGGCATAAGGAGGGAGGAAGTGTTGGGTATTCTAAAAGGCATTAAGGTGGACAAGTCCCCAGGTCCGGATGGGATCTATCCCAGGTTACTGTGGGAAGCGAGAGAGGAAATAGCTGGGGCCTTAACAGATATCTTTACAGCATCCTTAAACACGGGTGAGGTCCCGGAGGACTGGAGAATTGCTAATGTTGTCCCCTTGTTTAAGAAGGGTAGCAGGGATAATCCAGGTAATTATAGACCGGTGAGCCTGACGTCAGTGGTAGGGAAGCTGCTGGAGAAGATACTGAAGGATAGGATCTATTCCCATTTGGAAGAAAATGGACTTATCAGTGATAGGCAACATGGTTTTGTGCAAGGAAGGTCATGTCTTACCAACGTAATAGAATTCTTTGAGGAAGTGACAAAGTTGATTGATGAGGGAAGGGCTGTAGATGTCATATACATGGACTTCAGTAAGGCGTTTGATAAGGTTCCCCATGGTAGGCTGATGGAGAAAGTGAAGGCGCATGGGGTCCAAGGTGTATTAGCTAGATGGATAAAGAACTGGCTGGGCAACAGGAGACAGAGAGTAGCAGTGGAAGGGAGTTTCTCAAAATGGAGACGTGTGACCAGTGGTGTTCCACAGGGATCCGTGCTGGGACCACTGTTGTTTGTGATATACATAAATGATTTGGAGGAAAGTATAGGTGGTCTGATTAGCAAGTTTGCAGATGACACTAAGATTGGTGGAGTAGCAGATAGTGAAGGGGACTGTCAGAGAATACAGCAGAATATAGATAGATTGGAGAGTTGGGCAGAGAAATGGCAGATGGAGTTCAATCAGGGCAAATGCGAGGTGATGCATTTTGGAAGATCCAATTCAAGAGTGAACTATACAGTAAATGGAAAAGTCCTGGGGCAAATTGATGTACAGAGAGATTTGGGTGTTTAGGTCCATTGTTCCCTGAAGGTGGCAACGCAGGTCAATAGAGTGGTCAAGAAGGCATACGGCATGCTTTCCTTCATCGGACGGGGTATTGAGTACAAGAGTTGGCAGGTCATGTTACAGTTGTATAGGACTTTGGTTCGGCCACATTTGGAATACTGCGTGCAGTTCTGGTCGCCACATTACCAAAAGGATGTGGATGCTTTGGAGAGGGTGCAGAGGAGGTTCACCAGGATGTTGCCTGGTATGGAGGGCGCTAGCTATGAAGAGAGGTTGAGTAGATTAGGATTATTTTCATTAGAAAGACGGAGGTTGAGGGGGGACCTGATTGAGGTGTACAAAATCATGACAGGTACAGACAGGTTGGATAGCAAGAAGCTTTTTCCCAGAGTGGGGGATTCAATTACTAGGGTCACGAGTTCAAAGTGAAAGGGGAAATGTTTAGGGGGGATATGCGTGGAAAGTTCTTTATGCAGAGGGTGGTGGGTGCCTGGAACGCGTTGCCAGCGGAGGTGGTAGATGCGGGCACGATAGCATCTTTTAAGATGTATCTAGACAGATACATGAATGGGCAGGAAGTAAAGAGACACAGACCCTTACAAAACAGGCGACATGTTTAGATAGAGGATCTGGATCGGTGCAGGCTTGGAGGGCCGAAGGGCCTTTTCCTGTGCTGTAATTTTCTTTGTTCTTTGTTTGTTCTTTGACATTAAGCTGGTCTGCAGCAGTGTTCTTGGACTGATTTGGTGATGGCCCAGTAGAGGGATGGTGACAAAAGGAGACATGGAAGTGGGAACTCCACTCAAAGTGCTTCTACTTCTCAACTGTTTTCTCTCACCCCCCGAAGCAACAAATTTGTGTGTCAGCCACTTTCATAGCCACTGTTAATACTCAATCACTAGGCTCAGCAGTAGCAATTCGTCTTCTAGAATGCTGCACATATGTCTACTATCACCTGACGTGACAACCTCAGCCTGCAGAAGCATTGCTCTTCAGGAAGGTTAAGGACTGTAGACCCTATGATGTGGGTAGTGCATCCTGCGGCCTCAGCTCCTCTCTTGTGCATTTCCCTGATGTTCATGTCAGAGGGAACTGAGACGCCAGCTTCAATAATTGAGCTTTTGTTTAGATGGGGTGACGACAAGTTGAAATACCCATCTGAAGTGCTGTTCAACTTGCCTCCTTTTCCCTGGGCTGTTTAACCAGTCCTGGGAAACTCTTGCTGCATGTTAAATTTAGAATAAATTGAAGAGCAATTTGAAAAAAACCTCATTACTATCTCCGAAGGATGTTAATTGCACCTTTGGAGAGAAGGTTTCCCTCAGGCATCGAAATGTGCCTCTGTTAAGCCGAGACGTGGGCACATTGGAGCTGGCTTGTGGTCCCAATCAAGAATTCATTCATTTTAAACCCTGATTCACCTGAAACCCAGCTGTTCTTAAAACTCCCCCTCAGGTTTTGGGTGCATCAGGGAATGACAGGGATGAGAGAGAGTAATTGATTTGCTGGGAACAAGGCAATCAAAGGCAAGTAAATGGAACAGTTTAGTCGGTTGACAGCCACCGAGGCATTTTAACATATAGGAAGCTTCATACACAGTAATACTCAGCTCTATTATTGTCCAGTAACCTCTGCAGGTAGACATCCTCCATCATATCATTTGCTGCTACAATGCACATAGCTCTTTATGATTGGCATTTTTATCATAAATTTACTCACTGAGTGTTACATTTTATTACTGCCGGTGCAGCTCAAAACGGAGAGAAATGGGTAGAAGAGCAGATGGCAAATAAAGAACAAAGAAAGAGCAAGAGCCACAGTTAATTGGAAAAAAATGAGCAGACAAAATTTTCTCCATCTGCTGAATATTGGGATGCAATGAGAGAACTACATATTCAATCAACAATTGTTCATGTATCATTCTTAAGAATGTTCATACATCCTGCATGGAATGGGCTAGTGGCAAATCACAACTTGAAAGTGGCAGTGACAGAAAAGTGAGAAATAATGTGGAGAAAAAGCTGTAGCTGCATGATGGGGAGAGACAGGGTGAGGAACACACTTACTAAGAAGGAATCTGTACTGCGTGCCACATTGACATAAAGAACAATTGGCCAGAGAGAGGAGCTTGAAATAAAGAAATAAACAGGGGGAGGCAGTGGCGTAGTGGTATTGTCACTGGACCAGTAACCCAGAGACCCAGGGTATTGCTCTGGGGACATGGGTTCAAATCCCACCACAGCAGAAGGTGGAATTTGAATTCAATTAATAAATCTGGAATTAAAAGCTAGTCTAATGATGGCCATGAAACCATTGTCGATTGTTGTAAAAACCCATCTGGTTCACTAATGTCCTTTAGGGAAGGAAGTCTGCTGTCCTTACCTGGTCTGGCTTACATGTGACTCCAGACCCACAGTAATGTGGTTGAGTCCTACATGCCCTCTGAAATGGCCTAGCAAGCCACTCGGTTGTATTTAACCACTACAAAGTCAATAAAAAGGAATGAAACCGGACGGACCACCCGGCATTGACCTAGGCACTGGAAATGACAATGGCAAACCCAGCCCTGTCGACCCTGCAAAGTCCTCCTTACTAACATCTGGGGGCTTAGAACATAGAACAGTACAGCACAGTACAGGCCCTTCGGCCCACGACCCACGATGTTGTGCCGAACCTTTAACCTACTCTAGGATAAAACTACCTACATACCCTTCATACTACTATCATCCATGTACCTGTCCAAGAGTCGCTTAAATGTCCCTAATGTATCTGCTTCTACTACCACCGCTGGCAGTGCATTCCACGTACCCACCACTCTCTGTGTAAAGAACCTACCTCTGACATTTCCCCGAAACCTTCCTCCAATCACCTTAAAATTATGCCCCCTGGTGTTAGCCCTTTCCACCCTGGGAAAATGTTTCTGGCTATCCACTCTATCTATGCCTCTCATCATCTTGTACCCCTCTATCAAGTCACCTCTCATCCTTCTTCGCTCCAATGAGAAAAGCCCTAGCTCCCTCAACCTTTCTTCCTAAGACATGCCCTCCAATCCAGGCAGCATCCTGGTAAATCTCCTCTGCACCCTCTCTAAAGCTTCCACATCCTTCCTATAATGAGGCGACCAGAACTGAACACAATATTCCAAGTGTGGTCTAACCAGGGCTTTATAGAGCTGCAGCATAACCTTGCGGCTCTTAAACTCAATCCCCCTGTTAATGAAAGCCAACACCCCATACAACTTCTTAACTTGAGTGGCAACTTTGAGGGATCTATGGACGTGGACCCCAAGATCCCTCTGTTCCTCCACACTGCCAAGAATCCTGTCTTTAAGCCTGTATTCTGCATTCAAATTCGACCTTCCAAAATGAATCACTTCACACTTTTCCAGGTTGAACTCTATCTGCCACTTCTCAGCCCAGCTTGTGCTCCAGAACGAGCCACACCCCTAGCCAAGCTGTTCCAGTACAGCTGCAACACTGGCATCTACCTGGCAATGTGGAAAAGTTCAACAAGAAGGTAGTCACAGAACTGTGCCACATCCTTCAACCAGACCTGGAGCCTTGCACCAGGGTGAGATTGGCACTGCCAGTGGCCAACATCCCACAATAAAAGCAAAATACTGCAGATGCTGGAAATCTGAAATAAAAACAAGAAATGTTGAAAATACTCAGCAGGTCCGGCAGCATCTGTGAAACAGAGTTAATGTTTCAGGTAAGTGACTCTTCATCAGAACTGGCAGAGGCTAAAAATGTAATAGGTTTTAAGCAAGTAAAGCGGGGGTGGGGCAAGAGATAACAAAAGATAAGCTGTTGATAGAACAGTTTGAACTCAGAGTCTCTGTTTGCTCCTGGACTGAGAAGATCTCTCCTGTCTGCACCCATCTCTTTTTTACAAGCCTTTGAATCCACTGAAGACACATCAACCCCAAGAGAGAAAAGTCTCCTACAGTGGACAAGGTTAACGAAGAATACTGAGCCCCAACGAAAAGCAAGAACTAACTACAATCAAGGATTCTACAGTGAGCTCGAAGAACTGTAACAAAAACTCTTCGGATATTGCCTCAAACCTTTCCACTTTATTTTTCTTCTGCTCCTGTCTGTCTCTATTTGCATGTGTGTATCTCATATGCATGCTCGTGTGGGCACGTCGTCTATCCGTAGGCGCCAACTGAATTAGAGTTTAAGTTCAAGTTTAATAAATTTCAACATTTCTTCTTTAAACCTAAGAAAACATGTTTGTGCTGGTTTCTTTGTCTTATATTTTGAAAGCGGTGAACAAGGATTCACCAAGGGGGAGCTAAAAACACGATGTGTTTAAAAGTTAAACCCTGTTACGATAAAACCAGGTGAAGGCTGAGAGGGACCCCGAGAAACCTTTCTCACCTATCCGTAACAACAGCCTTGGTCCAAACATGAACAAAAGAGATGAACTCAAGAATTCAGGAGAGCGTGACTGCCCTTGACATCAAGGCAGCATTTGCCTGAGTGTGGCATCAAGGAGACCCAGCCAAACTGAAGTCTATGGGAATCAAGGGGAAAACTCTCCACTGGTTGGAGACATACCTAGCACAAAGGAAGATGGTTGTAGTTGTTGGAAGCCAATTATTTCAGCCCCAGGACATTGCTGCAGGGGTTCTTCAGGGTAATGTCCTAGGCCTAACTATCTTCAACTGCTTCATCAATGGCCTTCACTCCGTCATGAGGTCAGAAGTGGGCATGTTCACTGATGATTGTATGATGTTCCATACCATTCACAACCCCTCAGATACTGAAGCAGTCAGTGTTCATATGCAGCAAGACCTGGATAACATTCAGGCTTGGGCTGATAAGCGGCAAGTAACATTTGCGGCACGCAAGTGCCAGGCAATGACCATCTCTAATAAGAGAGGATCTAACCATCTCCCAAGGACATTCAATGGCATTATCATCATGAATCCCCCATTATCACCATTCTGGGGGTTACCATTGACCACAAACTGAACGGAAGCAGCCATATTAATATTGTGGCTACAAAATCAGGTCAGAGGCTAGGAATTCTGGAGCGATTAACCCACCTCCTGACTCCTCAAAGCCTGTCCACAAGGCACAAGTCAGGAGTGTGGTGGAATGCTGTCCACTTGCCTGGATGAATGCTGCTCCAACAACACTTAGGAAGCTCAACACCATCCAGGACAAAGCAGCCCAGTTGATCAGCACTCCTGCCACGCTAAACATTCACTCCCTCCACCACCGATGCACAGTGGCAGCAGTGTGTATCATCTACAAGATGCACTGCAGCAACTCACCAAGGTACCTTCATCAACACCTTCCAAACCGGCAACCTCTTCCACCTGGAAGAACAAGAACAGCAGACAAGTGGGAACACCACCACCTGCAAGTTCCCCTCCAAGTCACACACCATCCTGACTTTGAACTATATCACCGTTCCTTCACTGTCTCTGGACAAAATCCTGGAACTCTCATCCTAACAGCACTGGGGTGTACCTACACCAGATGTACTTCAGTGGTTCAAGAAAGCAGCTCACCAACTCTTTTGAAGGGAAATTAGGGATGGGCAACAAATTCTGGCCTGGCCAGCGACATCCACATCACATGAATGAATGAAAAAAAGACAACTGAGATCTGCAACCATGATGGCAGAAGTCTGAGCCTGCATGGCAACAAGCATGGATCTCATGACCTCCATCTGAGCTTCCACAACAGCACTGAAATGTTGGGTGGTTTCTGTCTGTGTTGCAATGGAAGCTGAGGTCTCAGGCACCAGACAATGCATCACAGTCGGGTCTGTTAATGCTGTCATGGAGCTGGCCACCACTTTCACAGTGAAAAGGATGGGCTCCAAGCTCTGCATAATGATTTCTGCCCCATTTGAATTGGACCTCCATGCTCCTTGACAATGACAGAAGACGATCTGGCAGGCTTGCCAATATACCAAACATCTCGGTGTGCATCCGCATCAGCTCCATGTATGCTGCCCCATTGAGATCCTCACCTGAATCCCCTTTAGCAGAACTAGTCTGCAGCCTTGCTCTCTGGTGAGCTAGTACATGAACTATCCTTTATCCCTGGCCTGGCTGCAGCTCAATCATGCCTGGTGACTCTATACTAGCATGTAAGGTACCTGCAGTGCCAGTATCTCAGTTGGTGGCTGTGAGTGTAAGGTCAAGTGGTGAGACATCTTCAGCAATGCTGTGATGTGCTCTCTATTAATTGTATCTCAATTGTGTTTAATTATATGCAGGTGGAGGGCATTAATTGGAATATCATTTCAGGACATATAAAGACACACTGAAACTGTGGTGTGGTTGAATCAGGAGGTATATGCCTGTAATGTTTCACTTTATAAATAAATGTAAGATCATCATTCACCAACTGGCTTTCTGGAAAAGAACACTCTCTCTTTGTCCTGGGGCTCCTGTGGACAACCAGACGGCAGTTCTTGAGTATCTGAAAGCGTAGAATGAGAAGGGGAGAGTTGGGATGATTTTGGGCAGTGGGGATGGAATGTAAAGAAAGAGGTCCATGATTGCACCATCTGCAGCTTGCACATTATGCCAGATAGCAGGACGAGGGTGAGGTGGGAGTTGAGAAGGGGCTTAAGGCAGTAAAACAATATGTCATCCTGAATGTTCTCTGCAACGCCGGATACTATGGACTCTGTCGCAGCTGGTCCCATGATGTGGAGCAGCAACTCCTCTGTAAGGCTCAGGGATGAAGACATTCCTGGCCCCTGCCACTTCTGATCTGTTGCCTTCTATTTCTTGGCATCTCGTCCTACAAGACAGAGGGATGAACGTCAGTGATTGTATTGCAAAGTGTTTTGGTGATGTGCTTGCCATAGCTGAATAGCTGGAGGTACATGGATGTAGCAAGGGGGAAGTCATTGGAAGGTGTGTGATTGTGAGGTGGAGCATCTGAATGTTAGACATAAGTCCTGAGTGCTCGGACTGCTGATGGGTGATTGATGGGGGTGTGGTGCATCGAGCAGCGTGACAAGTTGATGGTGCACTGGGTATGAGATGGCAAGTGAAGATACATTCACTGATCTTAACAACTCATGTGAATTCATTGAACTTTATCTGGCATTGCTGCCAGGTCTTCGGGGCCAGACTCCTACCATTGACCTCCCTGGCCAACTGCTCCCACTCCCTTTGGATGATGTTCCTTGAAGGCCTCCTGGCTCCCCCGAGGAAACATGATTTCTCACCTCCTATTATTCGCGATGACTAAGGCCTCCAGTGCCACATCTGTGAACCGTGGAGGTCTCTCTCTGCCTTGGTTGTTCCATTTGATGAGTCTCAAATTGCAGCAAGGGCAGTCAGCTGCAGCTTCCTTTGATTCAATGCAGCTTCCCTTTAAGCGGGACAGACTGTAACATGTTCTAGTCCTGCATGCTGTAATGCTCCCCTGTTGTGTGTAGCTAGCCAACGCTGTGAGTTGTGCTAGGCTGTATGCAGAAATCTTAAAAATGAGGAGGCAGCACAAAGGTTTCATGCTGCCTACTTCAATGGGTAGATCACAAATCCCATGCCTGAAAACACATGCAAAACAATTTTTAGTTGTGTCATAAAGCATAAAATGGTGTTAAATCCAGCAGGAACTGGACAATAAAAGAAAATGGTATAAAATGTCATACAACATTTCACTCAGTAGGAACTCATGCCTACCTTCAAGACCAGGAATTGTGAACATGCTTGAATAAGCCATTCTCACGATTTCTCCCCAAAAATCCTGTGTATTTAAGTTTCAGATGTAAAGATGATGCATACTCTCTGGAAGGGGTTTAAAGATGAAAGTTTTGAAACAATAGTAAATGATGTTAACTGTCAGCTATATTATTGTCTCTAGCCTATTGAATCTATTAAAAGGATAGGGAAGGAATTATTCAATATCTTATAACAAGAAAAGATATTTATTGGCACATTATACGAAGGTAGAGGACTGATCAGTATGATATACTAAACAAATGATACCTACCATATTTTATAACTAGTAGCTGGGCAAGATATGCATGGAATTGGTGAAATTGGAGCCCTCTCAGCTGAGTGTTAGAAGCACCCTTCTCCAGTCAATTCTTTGCCCCTATTCATGATCACCCTCCCTCCTCAATGTCATACAGATATACACTGAAATACAGCACAATGGTGTACAGTATCTTTCCATGTAAATACTGTTTAAAGGTGTGTCATTCAGCGAAAATTGTGACATATTTACCTCTCCTGTTCTTTTTCTGTCCCCTATAAATCAGCATGAGCTCCCACAGAGGTGTCCTGTACCTCACAGGATGGACAGCATGTAATTCACTCCAGCTGTCGCATTAACACCAAAATATCTATCCTGGGGTATTTGGTTAATAAGCTTGAAAGCACAATCCTGGGTGAAGCACCGGACATGAGGGAGGACAAATAAATATGTTGGAAATGGAGAAGCAGAAACTTCATAACCAGAAGGGAAGCTCGTGCTCTTCCTCAGATACAAAACCCAGCATGGAGCCTGCTTACAAAAAAGGTTACTAATAGAACAGAATTGGGTTATGGATTCAACTGAGGGTACTTAAGAGCTCCATCCAAAGTATGGTGATGACTCTTAAGAGATGCATTAGTTAAATTTGTGCTGTTGTACTGAAGGCTTCTTGACAGTACATTACACCACTGTGCATGAGGCGACCCCATGGGTCTCCATACTGGAGCTCCATTAACAGACTTCTGAGAGCACAATGGGAGCATCACTTATATATGCTTACTGTGTCGCAACCACAGATAATTGGAGATATTATTTTGGTTACGCTTTTTTCTATTTTTCCTGGAGAGTAGTTGTGATCTGATAGTGATGAATATGGCTGCAGTAGATCAAAGAATGAGCTTCCATGTAGTCTCAATAGTACAGATGGTTTGATGGGCCACCTTGTTGTACAAATGTGGATAGGGCTGTTAGTGAAAAGGAATAGCTCAAATTGTTCATTTGAATATCTCCAGTTTAAGAACTCAGCAACATGATCTCCCTGGTGGTAACATCCTCAAGATCATTATCAGCATCCTAATCTGGCCTTGCCTGTGAATGAGCCTCCCCATTTCTCCATAGTTAGATCTCTATAGGATGGCAAAGCTGTGGGACATACAAAGCTGTGGGGAGACGGTGGAGTAGTGGAAATGTCACAAAACTAGCAATCCAGAGGTCCTGGCTAATGCCCTGGGAACACGGGTTCAAATTCCACCATGGCAACTGGTGGAGTATAAATTCATTCAATTAATAAAAATCTGAAATTGAAATCTTGTCTCAGTAATGGTGCCACAGGACCATCATCGATTGTCATAAAAACCCATCTGATTCACAAATGTTCTTTAGGGAAGGAAGTCTGCTGTCCTTACCTGGTTTGGCCTACATGTGACTCCAGACCCACAGCAATGTGGTTGACTCTTACCTGCCCTCTGAAATGGCCGAACAAGCTACTCATTGGCAAGGACAATTAGGGATGGGCAACAAATACTGCCTTTCCCAGCGACACCCATATCCCATGAAAGAATTTTTTAAAAAGCAGAAATGCAATGCAAGATGCTCCCTAATCTGCCCAGGCATCTTCAGTTCTGCTTTAAGAAGGCAATAGTTCTGTCATCACCCGGGTAGATGCAAAGGCTCTGTAGTACAAGGGTCTGAAAGGGTTAATAATTGAGAGGAATCTATCGCATTGTAGTGATGACGTGGTAATAGTCACATGGACAGTAGGCTTGAAAGGAGCTAGAAGTACCATGAGAATTGCTAGCTCATGGAGAGTGTAAATAGAATGTAAATACAAATAAAGAGTTGATGTTCAGCCAGCCAGAGATCTTTGTGAAGATTACTATAAATATGGTACCAACAACATATATCACAACAACGATATACAACAGGCTCCATTGTAACTACATTCACTTTCCATTAGAGAATTCAGTGAATCCGAAGAGTAATTCTGCAGTTGCTTTTCTATCAAGGAAATAATAGTTGAGGCTTGAGGTGCAAAGCATTACTAAACTGCTTGGTACACTTGATTACAGTGTAACAATATATTTGCCTACTTGCCTAATTTCTGTTGTATCTGAACTGAACATGTCTTTCTCCAGTGAAAAACATTCTTAGCCCTGAATCTCCTCATGAGTTTTGCTGGATCGATTTGGGAATTCTCCAGGCCTTCCTCTAACTCATCCTCACTGTCCCTTTCACCTTTCTCTTTCCTGACTGCCTGACAGACCTGTGCTTGATTGTCCACTTCCTGGCTGTGATACCGTTTCAACATATTGATGTGGCACAACCTTTGCTTTTTCCTATGATCTGGGGTGTCAATTATGTAATTCACCTGGCTAATTCTCTTTACTATATGCAGACCACTGAACCAGGCTTTCAATGGTTCTCCCTGTATTGGCACCACTCTTCATCGGCAGGTCCGTGAGGAGGTCTCCACTTCCTCATCAGCACCTCATCCTTTAAATAGTAGCACTCTGGAACTCCCTCTGCTTCAGCTTCAGCAGTCTGTGCTAACTTTTTTAACCCTAGGTTGGCTTGCTGAGCCTTGACCAAGGAAAATCTGTTTAACCCATCCTTTGGGTCCTCAAACTTCCCAAAGAAGGTTTCAGATAACCAGACAGTTGGGTCATCTGTCTGCAGTGCCAGTTCAGCCTCCTCTGACGGACCTTGTTTGGCCATGGACTGGGTCAGCACACAGTCAGGAAAAACATCAGGGACTTTTTCTTGTAACTGCTCTGTCTCCCTGACCTCTTTCAGTCTTTCTAAAACCACTGGGGAAGCTACCACTTTGGCCCCGCCAGATCATTACCGACGAGCAGGTCGATCCCGTCCACAGGTAAACTAGGGACAATCCCCATGGTTTCTGGTCCTGAAACAAGGTCGCACTCCAGATGCACCCAGTATAAAGGTATGGGCATGTACTCTCCTCCGATACCATTTACCAGGACTCGAGCATTCAATGCACTCTCTGGGGGAAAGGTCATGCCTTTTCCCAGCAGAAGGGATTAGGTGATCCCTGTATCCCTTAGTATGACTATGGGCTTACTCGCCTCACTTGAGGGTCATGGTGTCACTTTTCCTCTGGACACAAAATCCTGGTAACGCTCAGGGATTTTGTTAAGTTTTCTGCACTCTCAGCAGCAGGTGTACTGGGTCTTACTTCCCCAGTTAAAGCCACAGCCTGGTCTGCTGCACTTTCCATCAGAACCCCTTTTCCTGCACTGGTCTGGTGTACTTTGACTAAACCTCTGGGTTTTCCCTGTAACTTCCAGCAGTCAGCTCGAAGGTGACCTGCCTTGTTACAATGGAAACATACAGGCTTTTGGGCATCACTCCTGTTCTCAGCATCTTCCTTTTTAGCCTGGGGAGGGCCCCCTGTGTTTCCAGCTCTCCCTTCTCACCCAGAGCTGTTTATCCTCCTATCACCTTCCCACCTTCTATCCTTTTCAGGTTTTTGGAGGTGACTAGGGAAGAATTTTCCTTGGGCCAAGGGCTTATGACTATATGTATAATCATCAGCTAGGATTGGTGCCTGCCTGGCTCTTGGAACCTTTTGTTCCTCCACATGTTTTTTTATGGAAAGAGGAAGCGAGTTTTTGAACTCCTCAAGGAGGATCATTGCTCTGAGGTTTTCATGGGTGGACTCTATCTTAAGTGCTCTTATCCATTGGTTGAAAGCGAGTTGCTTAACCCTTTCGAACTTGATGTAAGTTTTTCTGGCTGCTTTCGGAGAGTTTGGAATTTTTGGCGGTATGCCTACGGTATTAGCTCATATGCGCTCGATAGCATTTTTGGTCATCTCATAGTCTGAGGAACTGTCGTCAGACAATAGGGAATAAACCTCATGGGCTTTTTCCGTTAATTTGCTTTGTAATAGCAGGGTCTAACTCTCCATCAAATGAGATGAAAAATGCTTCCACATCCCCTTCATTGAACTTTGGTATCAATTGGGAGAACACTAAGAGCTCAGTACTCATCCTGAGCTAGAGGTAGTTCCCTCACTAGCTGTGCCTTCACTGGGTGCATTGAGAATTCAAGCTGCTTTAACTCCCTTTGGAAAGCCCTTTCTTTTTCCGTTTCCTGATACAATCTCTCCTCTTTCTCTCTCTGGAATTCTAATTCTAGACTCCTGTTTTCTAGCTGTATCTTAGTTAATGTTACTCCGTCTGTTTCTGACTCTAAGCCTGTCTCTGGTTCTTTTTTATGTGTCAATTTTAAAAAGGTTGACCACAAGTTTTAGGATTTTGGACAGATAGCAATCCCTAACCTCCCAGCTACATTCCTCAACTCTTGAACGGATAGAGCTTTTAAACAATCCCAAGTTATTTCACTCTGTTCTAGGAAGGTATTGGCTTCAAATGTGGACATTTTAGTACTCTAGTACTGAAAACCACAAGAAAACTGTATTGAAGTTTTAAAATTATTGGTAGAAATCAATTTGGTTTCCCACTTCCAATTTCCCGTTTCTCTTTGGGTTTGATCCCAGATGTGAACCCCCAAATTTCTTTTACGGTCAGATGAGGAGGGGTCAAAGGGCTTCCCTCTTTTTCCTCTCCATGTTTCAAGCATTGTAGATAGCAGTATTTCTTCTTGCTAAAAGAAAAAGGACAAGCAGTTCCCTTAAACTTCCTGTGTCTTGGTTCTTGCTGGGATGAGCAGACATTTTGTCTCCACCTCACAGGCCTTGCACTGTAGGATACAGTGTTGTACATTAGGTGGCCTTCTTAAGCTGCTGGCAAAGTCATCTTTTATCTGTTCCTTTTTAAATTTCTTTAAAAATATATATATAAATTCAGATCTCCAGTCAGTGGATTAAAGAAAATTATCACTCAACAAAGGACTTTGGCATGACTCAGATTTTCTTGATTCTCATTAGATTCTCTTTGTTTGAGCACAAGAATACAAGAATTAGGAGCAGCAGTAGACCATATGGCCCATTGAACTTATTCTGCCACTCAAAACGATCATGGCTGATCTTAGGATTCAACTCCACTTTTCTGCCCGCTTGCCATACTCCTTGATTCCCTGAGAGACTAAAAATCTGTCCATCCCAGCCTTAACACCCAAGTCTCTTTGAAATTTGTATATGTTGATCCTTTTAGTGGGGAGTAAAATGGGCACAATGCATGCCAGTTTCAGATTGGAGCAGCCGGTGCCCTATCTGCGCAGGCATTTGGCCAATTGCTAAATAATGTTGAGTTCATTTTTAAGGCTTCCTCGGTGGCTGCCTAAACCAGCTATTAAGCTCTTTGCATATGTTAATGAGGGACCTATCACCTGTTGAAAAAGTCCTCTGTTAAATTATTATTTGAAGGAGGAGCAGATCCCAAACTGCCCTGCTCAGAATTTTTCAGCAGCTCCTGTAGCTGTCAACTAAAAAGAAATGTTTAAAATGTTTTTTTTAACTTTTTGTACAGCCCAGAGGAGCTTGATTGTCAACCCTACCCCAGCCACCAGCTCCACAGTCCTTGAGGGCAACCCCTCTGGGGTCTCCAGGGACAGAATCTGAGCTACTGCCTGATGACAGCCAGACACTTAACCTCGTGCTAGCATTGACAATATATAGTGTCATGGGTTTCTGCCAGCCCCATGAAAATCAGCTACTCTACTATTGACTTGGTAAAACCCATTGGAATCAGTGCTGGATGGCTGCACTTTAAAAGTAATTAATTGGTTGTGAATCTTTTTGCGTTGTCTTGCAAATGCGAAAGGCACGATATAAATGCAAGTTCTTTCTTTAGAATGATTATAGGCTTCAGCTGTACAAGTTCTAGCCTTACGATTTATTAATCCTCCTTTAATGAGATATATAATCAGTCAGATGTGCCAAATGTAGCCTTAGGAGTTATTATTCAATAACCAATCAATTCTGTTGACAGATTTCTTACACACGCAGGATAAAGAGATTGGTTTGAACATGACAATTGTTGTAGATTGGATCCTGTTTATGTTGTAAATATTATATTTAATTGGGGACTGGACTGAGTAGTAAAGAATACTATCCACCCAGTTGGTAGTACTTGCACCTCTATGTGAAAAGGTCATGGGTTTAGGTCTACTTCAGAGGCTAAGCAAATAATCTAGGCTGAGATCTCAGTACAATACTGAGGGAGTCCTGTACTGTCAGGGATGCCATCTTTTGGATGAGATTTTAAATCAAGGTCCCATGAGCCTTCTCACGTTGGCATAAGAGATCCTATAGCACTATTCAAAGAACAGAGCAAATCACCTGGTCCTGGCCAATATTTATCCCTCAATCAACATCAATGCCCTGCACTGAAATACTGGACTGAAATGTCAGCCTAGACTATTCACATTCAATAATTCACAATGAGATGAAAGGGGAAACAAATTCAGACTTTGGAAGACTTACAGTTCTGATTCATCAAAGCCTAAATTTGATCAGAGCACCTTTGGATTTGGGAGTAATCAACCCTATGGTTGAATTTTAACCTAAAAAAATGGGTGGGTTTGGGTCAGGTGAAAGGTTAAAGTGTTAAAAACCTGACACCCAACCCAAATCTACCTCCAACACGGCCACTTCTGGTTTTAACAAGAGTGGGATGATAGGGAGATGACCAACTGCTCCAAGGAGGTGGGTTGGCAATTTAAATAATTTAAATACTATAACAAAGCTGCGAGCCTCATTGTTATTCCCCATTTAAAATTCAACTGTGGACGGTGGTGTTTCCTGAGCTTCGGGAAATCTGAGAGCTAAACCCAGGTGGGGACTATCGGATGCAGGAGGTGAGTGCATCTTCACATGCCTTCTGGATCTAGTGAGCTTGCCTGGGCAACTCCACGCAATCAGGCACCACCCCCCCCACCACCACCCCCACACCCTTCTGATTTTTCCTCCGGCCTTCCCTACAAGGCCTCTGACCTCCGCCCGCCCCCATCCGTGGACTCTGATTTTCATTATCAGCCTCTGATTTTCACCCAGGCTAGGTCTCCAATTTTTCTCCCCAACCCTCTGATTTATGTTGCTCCAGGTCCCAACTTCCCTCCAACCTACGGAACCTGGTATTCTGAGTACCTTAACCCCTCAAACCTGCTCGGATTGCCTCAGCCTGGGGGCATTGACCTACCCTGTCCTGAGACCTCCACTGAACTACTCCCCACCTGACTGGAAGCCAAGCTTGTCATCAGGCTGGCTTCTGGGCAGGGCACCATTTGGTGACGTCACACATACAGGGCTGGATTTTAAGAATGGTACCGCAGAGCAGCCATGATCTCCGGCGTGGTGGCTCATTTAAATACTCAGGTTGGCCCACACCCCCCAATCGTGTGAAGGGGGCGGGCTGTCCGACAGCGGCAATGGCGTCAGCTGTCTGTGCTCTGGTGCTGCGCCATTTTTAAAGGGTAGCCAGCCCGACTGGTAAATTTAAATTTTTAAAGAAATACCCCCCAAAAACGTATGGAATAAAATTAAAATGCCCCTTTCTCACCCCCCCCATAACAATTAAATTAAGTATCTGCCCTTTCCCCCCAAAACAATTAACTTTGAAACATGACCTTGCCCCCACAGACTGTACAAAGTTTAAAATTCACCTCTTCCCACCATCCCCTACACTGATGATGACTATTTGACTGCCCCCCCCACCCACACTAAAAATCTTAGCTCCACCCCTCCCCATCAGTGTCATACCTGTTTTTGCCAGACGGGAAACTGAAGTTGTGGGAGGGCTGGCTGTCGCACTGAAGATTGCAGCGGGCCCGTAAGATCCCAGGTAAATTTATTAATTCATATATGTAGATGCAGGTCTCATCGCCAGCAGTGGGGGTGGGGCCACCACAGAACTTTGCTGTCGCCGGGAAGAACAGGCCTGGCCTTCCCGGCAAAAGGGCACTGTGGCGGGCCGCTGCCAGAACCATCTTCCGGCCAATCCCCCGCGCCACCCCCCCAACCCCCACCACTGCCATGGAGCCTGTCGTTGAGGCTCCTGTAAAATCCAGTTCACACTGTGGAGTTAAAACTTTGCAATCTGCGGGCGAACCCCAACTTCCAGGTCTCCTTTACGTTTACTGACCACACCCACTCATGCCCCCAACCCCACTGCCAACGGGTCAGGTCAGTTAAAATTCAGCCACCAGCCTCCCCTCACCCTTGTATACGTACCACTGCTGCAAGCTTCATACCCACATCTCACAGCTTGCACACACTGCCAGCTATTTAACTATGACAGGCACATCATTCAAACACATTGCGCCATACTTACTGAGGCATTTCCCTCTCTCTTGCAGGACAAGGCGGCCCATTACAAGAGGCAGCAGCACCTCATCAGTGGGGGCAGGTAAGGCTGCATGTCCTTACCCCTGATGGAGGAGATGGTGCTGGTCATTATTGGAGGGGCCATGACTGAGGCCATTGCCAGCAGCAGGGCTGAAACCAAAGAACCTAATCCACCTTCTCCCATCCTGCTTCTCCCTCATCCCACAGCCTGTCCTGAGTTACAGTTTGTAGAAGATACCAGAAAACATTTCTTGCTTTCCCCCCATTCCTTCCCCACAAACCTACCCTTCTGTCTTTCTCCTTTCAGATACTCAAGAGCTGCAAACTGGTCAATCACTGATGTGGGTGCATGAAGTCCAAGAAGAGCAAGACACTGATGAAGAACAATCATCAACACTCAATCTCACACTTGCAGCCACTAGCTTAGAGAATGGCACTTCACATATATTCAACCGTAGAATAGATATGGCATCTGCACATGAGGGGCTGAATTTTGTCAGCCTTTCATCAGTCCTGGCGGCAGCACCGGAATTGGATGCTGTCGACGTATGTCACATGTGCGGCGAGCTGACCCTGGTCACTTGGCAGCCAGGCAATTGACATAACCGAAGCGCGGGGCCCATCCTATTGCGAGATGGATTGGGCTACGAGGCACTGATAGCAGCCTCAGAAGACCAGAACGCAGGTACTGGCACCATCTTTCACCATCTGTCAGCCCTGCTTGTACTGCTGCCTTCCTCAGTGATGCAGTGAACCTGGAGTGCTGCTAGATTCCTATACTGCTGTTGTAACTCCTGGGCCCCCTGTACAGCTGTTGTTGCTGCTGCTGCTGTAATAATTGCTGGACCCCCCTTTTCCCCACCACCACTGTTGCTGCTATTGGACACCACCCCCCACAAGCTCCCGCTGCTGCTGCTGTATCTCCTGGATTCCCCTCTGCCATGGCTGCTGTAATAAACCCTGGACCCTCCTATACCACTGCTGCTGCTGCTGCATCTCCTGGACACCAGCCCCCCACCCCACCCGGCCCCTTGAACACTGCTGCTGCTGTAATAACTCCAGGGCCCTCCTCTACTACTGCTGCTGTATCTTCTGGACCTCCCCTTGACCACCGCTGATCTAATAACCCCTGGAACCTCTTCTACCACTGCTGCTGTTGTAATAACTCCTGGACCCTCCTTCAGCACAGCTGCTGCTGCCGTAATAACCTTTGGACACTCCTCTGTCATGATTGTTAGTGTGATCTTGAGTGTTAGAGACTATATGGTACTTGGAAGGGAAACCGAAGATAACTTTGTGCTTTGGGGAAAACACCTGACCTGGGGGTTGTTGTAAGGCCAGAAAGACTTTGTACCACAGTGAGCAGCAGTAAGCAAGAACTCTACAGTTTGTTAAATCTTTGTTCAAGTTAAATCTGTGACTTCAAGTGTGATTCTTCAGCCTGGGATGTGACATTGGCAACGAGGTTGTAAAGACAAACAATAAGGAGGCAAATTCAGAAATATTTAGGATTGTACTGCAGCATTTGCTGTAGCTGATATGTCTGCAGTCCGGGGAATTGAGTCATTTGATCTGACAGGTGACGCCAGCACTGTCAGTGTGAAATGGAAGGTGTGGCTGGAGGAGTTTGAAGCGTATGCTGACAGTTGCGGTTTGTTTTTGAATGGGGTGATGGAGGGCAGAAAGCACAGCGACAAGCCTTATTACTGTTCAATGTGGGTGCGTCTGTGAGGGAAACATTCAAGACATTGCCTGACACGGGAGAAAAGGCAGATTATGAATGTGCAATGAAAGCTTTGAAGGACCATTATGTGGTGACACCAAATGCAACATTCCAAAGGCATGTTTTCTGTCAAATGAGACAGAAAGAAGGGGAAACAGTAGCTCAATTTGTGACTCGTTTGAGGTAGGTGTCGGATGGATACAATTATGTTACATTGGATCTGAATAACCAGACAATGGATCAGGTGGTCCAACATTGCAAGTCAGTGAAGTTGAGGCGAAGGCTGCTGGAAAGAGGAGGTGATTTAATGTTGGATATCACTTTGAAAATAGCAGCTGCATTGGAAGCAGTGGATGGACAAGTTCACAGCATGAAACCTGATCCCATTTCCGCCATCAGCACGACAAAATCTGAAGTTAATTGAGTGACACAATGGAATCCAGGTACATGTAAATGTAAACAACATAAGTCTGACAGAGAGTGTTTCAGATGTGGTAACATGGGGCACTATGAAAGAGAACATTGCTGCCCCCTCAAGGGAAAATATGCAGAAAATGCGGGGGCAGAGACCATTTTGCCAAGAAGGACAGAAGCAAAGCTGAACAGGGAAGCCTGGAAAACCATGTAAAGGAAAGAGAGATGGAAGCAGTACAACAGTGAGAAGAGTTGAAGAAGATGTAGTGAGTGAGGATATGAATAGTAATTGTGGATACATGTTTTCTGTCAATGGAAGCAACCATGAGAAAGTTCCAGTGATTGTTGAGGGTGTTGAAGTGAGTATTATTGTAGATTCGGGCAGTGACAGTAATGTCATCAGCAGAGCACTGTGGCAGGAACTGAAGACAAAGAGAATCAAGTGCACATCTCGAAAATGTGTCAAAAAGCTTTATCCTTATGTGAGAATAAGAAATACTGAAATGTTGTTTCTACAGCTTGTGGAAAATTACCAAGAAGTCATTTCTACACAACACAATGAAATCACTGAAAAAGAGAACTGATAAGGGTATGTAAGTAAAGACCTTGAGACAGTACAGCAGTTAAAAATTGTGCTTAGGCAGAGAAAAGAGAAACAGCAAGAGTTAGAACAAAGGATGTAGTGAATAAGAAACTGCCCCACTATGATAAAGGCTGACAGCTGCAAGTTAAAACACACAATGGAGAGCCAAATAAGGTAAAACAACAACAAGAGTTAGGGGCTAGAAAGTTAGAGTAGGGGGAGAAGTAAACAGAGGAGGAGACGGTAGCAACCATAGGATAGGTTAGTGTCATAATACGTTATAACCAATAATGTAAAATAAAGGCGTGGACAAATGGATTTGTATTGTATAAACATGAACTGAATATGTTGATCGGTGTGCCTGCTTGTAGGACACCCGATCTTGCAAGAACGTTAAATAAACTTACTTCTTCAGAGTTTGACTTGGTGTAAATTATTATTAAGTGGGCTACGTTTCTCACACTTACCCATCTAAAACCCCACTTCAAACTGTTAGATGTTTCACTGTGAGTGTGAGAGCTGGGGATCAGAGTGTGAAGGTAGAATTCATAGTGATTGAGGAGGATGGTGAGCCTCTTCTGAGTAAAGAAACTGGCCAAGCCTTGGGGGTGCTACACATTGGATTGAAAGTGAATTCTGTGAAATCCTATGCTGAGCTTCGAGAGGAGTTTGGACCAGTGTTTCAAAGAATTGGGAGGTTGCACAACTGCCAAGTGAGATTAACAATGGATGAGAACATGCAGCCTGTAGCTCAGCCTGTACACAGAACACCTTTTGGTCTGAGAGGGAAAGTTGAAGCAAAGATCAAGGAACTGGTTGACCAAGACATCATAGAGTCAGTTGAAGGACAAACACACAGATCTTCACTAGAGAAGGAAGCTGAATCATTCATGTGGTTTATGGCAGTTCATGTTACACCCAGAGCAATGAAACTAGAGAGATTGAAAGAGAATCAGACAAAGATCCAGAATTGAATAACATCAGACAGAGAATCCAAGCTAGAAATTGGGATAATTGCCCATTCAGAGCAAGCATTGTTCTACGCGATGAACTGTGCATAATTGAGAAGTGTATTCTCAGAGGAAACAGACTTGTAGTGCCACAAACTCTTAGGCCTAGACTGGCGATGCTAGCTCATGAGGGTCACTCGGGAGTGGTTGGTACTAAGCAAAATTTACGAATCAAAGTATTGGTGGCCAGGGATGGTGAAAGACGTGGAGCAGTTTGTTAAAACATGTCATGGATGTCAAATTGTCAGTGGACACAATCCACCAGAACCAGCTGGACTGGCTGGACCATGGGAGGATGTAGCAGTTGATTTCTTAGGTCTATTTCCATCAGGAGAGTCCGTACTAGTGGTGATTGACTATTACAGCTGTTATTATGAGTATGTGGTAATGAAGTCTACAATGGCAGAGAAAACGGTGTTTGCATTGACTGAAATATTTGCAAGGCAAGATCTACCAGTCACTTCAGACAATGGGCCACAATTCATTTCACAGACCTTTGCAGATTACATGCAAGTCACAGGGGGGTTTTCACCATCACAGAGTAACATTTAAATAACCACAGGCAAATGGGGAAGGGGAAAGACAAAACTAATCCTTACAGAAATGGATGAGGATTGAGCACGCTGAGGGCAAAGACTGGAAGGAGATATTGTTGTCATATGTGGCCACGTATAGAGCAACTACACACATGACGACGGGAAAGAGCACAACTGAGCTGTTATTTCGATGCAAAATATGCAGCAAGATACCAGAGCTGAGGGACATTTAGAGTTGATCAGGAGGTTTGAGATCATGATGCTGACAAAAAGGCTGCTGCAAAGTTTTATGCAGACCATAGAAGGAGAACTGGACAGTCTGATGTGATGCCAGGTGATGATGTATTGATGAAACGGGAGAGTCCGAGTAAGATGGATACACCATATTATCCCAAGCCATACACTGTTATTGCCAACAAGGGAAACTGTGCGACTGTGCAGTTGCCAGAAGGAGTACTGTATGACAGAAATTCTTCATGCATTAAGAAGTATCATGGTGGTAAAGACACCAGATGTAGGAGCTGAGGCGAAGCTGACATTCAGCAATTCAGAAGTTGAAGCCAGTGATGCTGTTGGCAGGCAGACAGTTTGCTATCCAGAGCGAGAAGCATCGGTTCCAGAGGGGCAGATGATATTTCCTAATCCTGACGTGATGACCAGAGTTCCTGAGACAACAGAAAGACCACAGCATGAGAGGAGACAACCAAAATGATATGAAGATTTTGTGTTGTGATTATGGTCAAAAATCATTGATATATTTTAGTCTGATAAGGGAGAAATGTCATGATTGTATGTGTGGGCTTGATTATTGGAGACTATATGTTATTTGGAAGGGAAACTGAAAATAGCTTTGTGCTTTGGGGAAAACACCTGACCTGGGGCATGTTGTAAGGTCAAATAGGTTTTGTAGCCATAGTGAGCAGCAGTAAGCAAGAACTCTACAGTGGTCTTCTTATTAAAACTTGTTAAATATTTTTAAAAGTTATATCTGTGACTTTAAGTGTGATTTTTCAGCCTGAGATGTGACACCCTCTACTACTGCTCGACTCCTGCACCTAGCTTTTTTTAAAAGTCCAGATTTATTAATTGAATTCTAATTGCACCATCTGCCGTGGTGGGATTCAAACCCATGAGCTTTAGTATGATATTACCATTACGACACTGCCTCTCCTAGCAGATGCATGGCTGCATCTCGGCAACAGGCCACCTTCTTTCAGAGTTCACCCCCATTACATCCCCTGAGAGAGGGTGTGGAGCGAAGCAATTTAGGGGACCCCATCAGGGGATGAAAGGCTGCCACTAGCATAAATGTTCTGTTGCTCTTCGTGTTGAGTCTAACTGTATTCTTTTTTCCGCTTGCAGAAGAATCAGGCCCATAACACCAGGGAGACAGCGAGGACTGGTGTTGGGATCCCTGATGTGCATCCTCTAATGTTGACAGAGGAGGAGACTCTGGAGCTAGTGGGGCCCTAGGGCAGCCAGGTGGTGAGACCAGTGTGTCCGCACAAGAGAGTGAGGAGACATTGTGTTCATGTGTCCTCCTCCACGCCTCTGGAGATCCACATCACACGTAGTTGGCATGAGGAGATCTGAACAACCTAACCCACAAATTTTTGTGTTCTATCATGCAGCAGTGACAAGGTGAGAAAAGGATGAGGCACCTGAAGTCTTCTCTAGGTCCTTGTCCTTCTCTGGTCAGCAGGGAGGTTCAAGTGAGCCTTGAAAGGGAGGAGAAGCATCTGACCTCCACAACTGGAGGCTCCCCTCAGGGGGCTCTGTGTGTGGACAGTGGCTCCTCAGCCCCTCTGCCAGTGAGCCCAGCTCCAGTAGCTGCAATGCCTGAGGAGTCTCCTGCACCTGTACAGCAACCCCTTAGCCAGGAGCCCTCCAGGAGTCAGGTACCCAGAGGAGGTCCACTAAATATCCCAGGCTAAGATGCATCCTGATCAGCAGCCTGCCTCCACCTCAATTGTCAGCACAGGGGTTACACCACCTAGAAGCTCACAAAATGAATGAAGAATGTCACAGAACTGTACCTTTTTTCTCCTCTGTTTGAGACAGTGTGCCTTTAAGACACTGTTGACAACAGTGCACCTTTAAGACAGAGAGAAGTTAGATTTCTGAGGCACAGTGTGCCAGCTGCACCAGTTACCTAGGTGACAGCAGGAGAGAGAGGTCACATGGTATAATGTTTCAACTTAACTGTGTGGAAAAACCAGCAAAACCAGTTTTGACAGTCACCAGTGAAGCATTCTTACTGAAGAAAAGAGTTGTCTATTTCTCTCAGTAAAATTCTACAAGGAGCTACAGGCCAAGTTAATTGCCTAAGGAGGAAAAAACCCTTCGAAGAGACCATTTGTATTGCTGAAGTAAAGTTTCAATTGAGAGACTGTAAGTTTTAAAATTCAAGTAGACCTCGTGCTGTGCTCATTGTTGAAAGAACTGTTTTTTGCCTGCTGCAACCAAAGTGTTTTGAGTGCCTATCTACTAAAGGACTGTTTCATCAAATCTGTGTGGAGACTTCAAGTGGCATTTGATTATTTTTAATCACCCATCAGGAGCATAACCCACAAAGACTAATTTATTTATTCTTAAGAAACAGATAATTTTTAAAACATAATTTTTTTAAAAAACAGTTAACCATGATTTTTGAGTGTATGTGTGTGAATGGGAGAGTGAGGTTAAAATAATATGTTATAAGGTCTTTAGGCATAGGTTTATCTTAATAGTGTTTAAGATTTACTTTTAATAAATGGTTAATTTCTTGTCTAAAGATATCTAATTTGATCTGTTTTATTCGAGGGGGTTACTAGAGGGTTTAATTTGGCTGTTTTCTGGTTGGGTGGGAAAACTAATATGCTGTGACCTGTGGAGTAATGGAGCTGAATTGACAGTGTATAGCTCCCGCCTTGTAACAAGAAGAGCACCTAGATGCACTTGGGCTTCACAGATGTATTAATTGTAGCCTTTGCATTGGTTTCTGCAATTTTGTTAATAAATTGATGTCAGAATCATTGCTGTCAATGGCTCATGCTTTCATTGTTGAACTGTGAAATTCAACCTTTACTCTTGCTCCCTCAATGGTCTGCCAGTGTAGGCACAGGCTGCGTTTGGTCAGCATCTCATCTGTGTCAGAGCGCATGGTGAAGCTGGGCACTAGGCACTGAAGTGAGACAGGAAGGAGATGACAGGCGGAATACAGTGAGGTCAGTCTTTACTGAGTTCACTTTGAGAGGCCATCAGTGGCAGGAAGCGGGTATGTATGAGATTGTGTCATGCCTCCCTTGTGTATCTCTCAATGGTGCTGGCCTCCGGTGCAAGAGAAGCAAGATCCAATGTTGCCTTCTTCAATTCCTCCTCAACAGTGGAAGAGTGCTGAGCAGCCATGTCCTCTTCAGGCAAGGCATCTCCCCTCTACCTGGATTGTGTGGTGCTGTCTTCTGCAATGGAAAAAAGTAGTTGCAGTTCCATTGGTGAACTGGTTTAAAGGTTGTGCTGCTGTCACTTGTTTGTGGAGACTGTTGCAATACCACGAATGGACAGGCTTGAAGGTTGTGGTGCTGTCACTTGTTGTGGACACTGTTGTAGTACCACTGATGAACAGGCTTGGAGGTTGTTTTTGCTGTTGCCAAATTCGCATGCTTTTTGATTAGCCCCGCCTATGAGGGGTGGATTTAGCATGAAGAAAAATTGAAGGCCCAAAGCTGTATTGGCGATCTTCCTTTGAAAAATATCAATAGCAATTGTTCCCGAAACAACAACCAAGGAATTTCATCCGTTCTGTCTGACTATCACCTGTTCTGTTATTCACCGATGGACAGCAGCGCTTCCCTTCCTGAAAATATGCTAATTTTGTGCTCAGCCCAGTAGCCCACTGCCATGATGGTGCTGAACTATCTGATACACCTCACAAAAGTACTGCGTTCACGCGCCCAGTCTTCCAAAGGTTGCTCCCAATGTGAGAAACTGACCTGGGAATCCACCTGTCAATCGAGGCAACCGGAGTCTGAAGCCACCCGACCTCATAGCCCACAATGAGCAGATGCTTACCCAGTTTCTGCTGACTGCACTGCTTTGAAGCTAAGAAGGCTGGATGGGTTGTGGTGTTGGAGATCCAGATCATTGCTGAACAGATGTGAGAGGGAGAAAAGCTTGCATCATGGTCTTATATTCCAAGAGTGAAAGAAAATTGCTCTCTTCAGTATCTTAGGACCATTAGCGTCTTTGGGTCTTCAGAAATCTCACCGTTCCAACCTATTGTGTGTTCCTTGAACCTCTGTGTTTGTATAAACTGATCACTCAAGATAGGATCAGTAACACAATATTATGGGATCTTTACTGATTACTGAGAGAGCAGCAATTACATTGAGATGATAACCGTACAGGTGTATCTTCAAGACTGACTACACTCAGAATCATAAGGTGTGTTACATTATGGCCCTTACATGACTAACATGAGCCGGAATTTTGCGCTTGTATCCATCCAACCGTAAAGTCGATGGCAATCCCGGCTCCGCCAGGCCTAGGGATCCAGACCGGATTTTATGCCCCCCAGGCCCTTAATTGGTCTTGGGTGGGACTTCCACCTCAGTGACGCAGTAAGTCCCGCCTAATGGAGCTGCTGACCAATCAGCGGGCCGACAGCTCTTATTCCCAGCAGCACCACCGGGAGCAGTGGCCACTGCTGGGACTGCAACCCAGCTTCAAGATCAAGATGATGGAGAGGACAGAAAAGAGGTACGCTTTTGGGGCCTCGCCGGGGGTGATAGGTCGGGTTCCAGCGAGGCAAGGGGGGTGGGGGGGGTGGGTCGTTTGGGTGGGGGGGCGGGGGGTGTGTTGGGTGTTGGGGGTGGTTGGGGCATTGGAGACGGCATGATGCCAGATCAGGAGGGCCCCCCTCCCCCCAGGCCATCAGAAGGCTGCCTACCTATTACAGGCGGCTTTTCTCAGACTTGGGCTGCCCGCCTGCCAATGTTAAAATCCCTTGGCGGCAGGTAGAGGCCCTTAAGTGGCTGTTAACTGGCCACTTAAGGGCCTTGATTGGCTTGGGGTGGGCAGGCCATTTCTTGCCACTATTGGCCTGCATAAAATGGCAGCGGAGGCGGGAGCTGGTTGGGAAGGGCCACTCGAGCCTCCCACTCCACTTTACGCCACCCCCGGCCACCAGCCCCCTCTTTGGCGGGGGTGGGGGGTGGGAGTAAAATTCCGGCCATGATCTTGTAGCTACATCTCTTAAAGGTGTACACACTCAACAACTACAGTATCCATGACTGAGAGAAAATGGATTGACAAGAACCCTTGAAGTCTGAACCAAGGCTTTCTCCACATGTAGAACCAGTGTCTTTTGTTTGTCTTTCTATTTTCATATCTAGAACATGCCAGGACCAAATAAATCCCTGGATTTGGTCAAATCTGTTAAGGTGCGTTGAAGGTCACCATTTACAGGTTACATATGGGAGGAAAAAAAATGTAATTGTACTCTCAGTAATGAGAAATACATTTAACATGACCCCTGGAATTTACTTTTAATTAAGCATGAAACTTAAAACAGATATGCAAAAACTGAGCATCAAATTAGATGTCACTATCTGTTTAAAAATAATTGATGACAAATTAATTTCTTCAAATAGCAATTTGAATATGTCTAATGGATGAGTCACTTTTTCTTGCCACTTGTAATCTTAAAGACAGTAATTCCACTCACTAGAATAGGTGGACTCTGGTTGCTCCATGTTGTATTAGTTAGCCTCTGCCTTTAATCAGCAAATAATTAACATTCTGGAACGACTGCAGCTGTTGCTATGAAGGCTTACATTTTTCATCAGGGAATATGTAGTGTTGCACATTTAACCTTTTGTTATCATTTACATGTTGTCAGGCAAACCCCCCCACCTGCCAAGACTGAGGCACACATGATTTCGCCACATGAACATTAAAACTTAAAATTGCAAGCCCCTAACTGGAAAGACATTTGCACAGTAACTAGACAGTGTTGGAACAAAGGGGACCCAGTCATTGCTTCCCCAATACACAGATGTGGTCAGACCCGTTTTGGTCACATGACTCACTGACTGTTGGAGGTTTTGAATTTGAACTTCCAACTGAGGATTTGAACTCAGAAGGCCATGTGTTCCCAGTTGGAACAGTCCTGCCTGCCTACATCTCTTTCCCATGGAACTGAATCTTGTGAAAACACGTGAACCTCAAAGAGAGAAAAGTCTCCTACGTGAACAAGGTTTCAGAAGAACACTGGGCCCCGATGAACAGCAAGACTACCTACAATCAAGTGAGCTCAAAGCACAGTAAACAAGAAACTCTTCTGATATTGCTTCAAACTCCTCTCTACTATATTTTCCTCTCCTCTTTTCTGTCCCTATTTGCTTGTGTGAATTGCAGGTGCATGCTAGCGTGGGCATGTCATATATCCATAGGGGTTAATTGTATTACAGTTTAAGTTTAAGGTTTAATAAATTTAACTTTTCTTCTTTAAACCTAAGAAAAACCTGTGTGCTCATTTCTTTACCTTATAATTGGAAAGTTGTGAACAAGGATTCACAAAGGGGGAGCTCAAAACACAGTGTGTTTAAAATAAACCCTGTTACAATAAAATCAGGTGAAGACAGTAACAGACCCCTAGATACCTTTCTCACCTGATCATAACAATGTTAATATTCACTCCCTCCACCACCAATGCACAGTGGCAGCAGTGTGTACCATCTACAAGATGCACTGCAGCAATTCACCAAGGCTTCTTTGACAGTACCTTCCAAACCCGCAATCTCTACCACCTAGAAGGACAAGGGCAGTAGCTGCATGGGAACACCACCACCTGAAAGTACCCCTCCAAGCCACACATCACCCTGATTTGGAACTATATCACCTCTCCATCACTATTACTGGGTAAAAATCCTGGAACCCCCTCCCTAACAGCACTGTGAGCGTACCTACACTACATGGACTGCAGCAGTTCAAGAAGGTGGCTACCACCACCTTCTCAAGGGCAATTAGGGATGGGCAATAAATGCTGGCCTTGCCAGTGACAGATCCAAGAACGAATTAAAAAATACATGCTCAAAAGACGAGATGTGGTAGTTTGTGGGAGCTATAGTATTGAGTCTGTTCATTAGCCTTGTTGGATTTGTTAATGGTACTACAATTGGTATGAATGCCAACTCACACCATTCTGCAAGGCATCCATTTTTCCCATGCAGTATTATCCTTGCTTAAAGCCGATGCTGCACCAACAGACTGCTTTTCTTTACAGGTAGGTTATTTATCACAGAACAGACCTGCATTTCAAGTTTAAAATTCTCATTCTCATTTTCAAATACCTCCGTTGCGTCGCCCATCCCTAACTCTGTAACGCCCTATAGTCCTACATACCTCCGAGATCTCATTGCTCTCCAATTCTGGGCTCTTGTACCTCTCCAATTTTCATTGTCCCACTGTTGGCAACCATGCCTTCACCTGCCTAGGCACTAAGCTATGAAATTCTCCCCCTAAATATTTCTGCCTCTTCAACTTGCTCTTCTCCTTTAAGATGCTCTTTAAAACCAACCTGTTTGATCAAGGTATTCATCACATACCCTAATATCTCATTTTGTGGCTCAGTATCAAAGTTTGTTTGATAATGCTCCTCTGAAACATCTTGGGACATTTCATTCTGTTAAGGCGCTATAACTACCAAATTGTTGTTGCTCCATTTTGCAAAGCCAAGCGGGTGCTCAGTTCAACATTCAATCCAAAGAACAGTACCTCCAACAATGCAGCACTCTCTTTGTTGAAATGTCAGCCTGGATTACATGCTGAGTCTAGGAGTGGAGCTTGAACCCACAACCTACTAACACAAAGACAACATTTTTACCCTCTGAGCCAAGCTGACAGTGGGAAGAGTGGCTGATGGCTTCAGAATGACCAAGGCTACTCTAGTCAGCCATGCTTTATGACCACAGATTGCAGAATGCAGGTGCAGGGAAGTTTATGTCACAACCAAATATATTTTTAAATATAACATTCAGGTCTTGAAGCAGTGCATCACATGTCTGAAGTGGTGGGAGCAGCCTTGCAGGGCAACCATGTCCCTCCCAAAATTTTCAGAATAATTATTATTTGTTGATGCCAGGAAATTGAATAAATCTATCTCCATCAGCTGTACTTCAAAAGCAACAATATTAAGTACCTGTCTGTTCAACCATTAGCAAAAAGTGAAATGAACAGACAGAAAATCAAGAAAGATGCTCATCTGACTTCCTGATATGTGCTGCCGCTGGTGAGCCTCACATGGAGTGTGCAAAAATGCACGCAGGTGATTTTTGTGATGAGGGGTAGTTCTCCCAATCGTCTGATGTAACTCAGCAGTAGGTCAGCAGAAGATTGACAGAAACCCTGAAGAAATGGCAGGATCAGGGTTTGTTTTGCCATTGTTGCCTTATTGAGGTTAATGCAAGATATCTGGGAAACCCTTGTGAAAATTCTACCCTGTCAAATTATCCCGTGCATGTGCCTACCTGCAGCCCATGGGCCGATGAAGTCCTGGGATCCAGCCCAATTTCCGCTTATATTTATTACTCTCCTGTTTGGTCCTGTTTGTATTTTATGGGTTTGGAAAGACTGTTTTTAGTGGTGTTGCCCAATTGATGGATAAATCCATGTTGATTCTGCCCAATCCTACCATTATTTTCTAAGTATCCAGTTGTCACATCCTTCTGGTAGTGTGGCAACCAGAATTGTCCACAATATTCCAAGTGTGGCCTAACTAAGTTTCTGTACAGCTGCAGCATGACTTGCCAATTTTTATACTCAATGACAAAGCCTCCACAACCCTTTGGGACAGAGAATTCCAAACATTCACCACCCTCTGAGTGAAGAAATTCCTCCTGATCTCAGTCCTAATGGCCTACCTATTAGTCTAAGACTGTGTCCCCTGGTTCTAGGCCCTCCTCCAGCCGGGGGAAACATCCTTTCTGTATCAACCTTGTCGAGCCATAGAAGAATTTTGTCTGCTTCAATGAGATCATGTCTCATTCTTCTAAACTCCAGAGAATATTGTCCCAGTCTCCTCAATCTCTCCTCATAGGATAATCCCACCATCCCAGGGTTCAGCAATCCCTTTATGGCAGGTATATCCTTCCTTAGGTAAGGAGACCAAAACTGTACACAATACTCCATGTATGGTCTCACCAAGGCTCTATACAATTGCAGCAAGACTTCTTTACTCCTGTACTCAAATTCTCTTGCAATAAAGGTAAGCATACCATTTACCTTCCTAATTGTTTGCTGCACCTGCATGTTAGCTTTCAGTGACTTATGAACAAGGTACAGAAGAGGTTTACCAGGATGTTGCCTGATCCGGAGGGCATTAGCTATGAGGAGAGGTTGGATAAAGTCGGATTGTTTTCACTGGAATAACGGAGGTGGAGGGGTGACATGATAGAGGTTTACAAAGTTATGAGTGGCAAGGACAGAGTGGATAATCAGAAGCTTTTTCCCAGGGTGGAAGTGTCAGTTACTAGGGGACATAGGTTTAAGGTGCAAGGGGCAAAGTTTAGAGGGGATGTGCGAGGCAAGTTTTTTACACAGAGGGTGGTGAGTGCCTGGAACTTGTTGCCGGGGGAGGTGGTGGAAGCAGGTACGATAGCGATGTTTAAGAGGCATCTTGACAAATACATGAATAGGATGGGAATAGAGGGATACGGACCCCGGAAGTGCAGAAGGTTTTAGTTTAGACAGGCATAAAGATCGGCACAGGCTTGGAGGGCCGAATGGCCTGTTCCTGTGCTGTACTGTTCTTTGTTCTTCTTTGTTCCATATTCAAGACAGAGATTGATAGATTTCTAGATATTAAAATATCAGGAGATATGGGGATAGTGCAGGAAAATTGAGGTAGATCAGTCATATTCTGGTTGAATGGTGGAGCAGGCTCAAGGGACTGAATGGGCTACTCCTTCTCCTTTTTCCTATGTTCCTAGATCAGCTGTTATCTAATTGAATGTCAGAGCAGCCCTGACGGGTCAAATAGCCTACTCCTGTTCCTAATGTTCCAATATCCTTACTCACATTTGGTACCAGTCCTTATCAAGTTGTTCTTAGATCTGTCAAATATTATTGCCCCAAACTTGCACAGAAAGCATCATGTCATGCAGGCCCCCACCTGCCAAGAATGAGGCACATTAATTTCACCACATGGACATTAAATTTCAAATTGTTGCTGGGAACAAGAGAAGGCCTGATACAAGGGGTTGCCAAGCCCCCTGGCTGGAAAGACATTTTTGCATATTAACAGACAGGCTTGTAGAAAAAGGACCATTCCCTGACCCACCCAATACACAAAGCCAGAAGTGGTTATACCAGTCACGTGCCTACCCAGCTGGCCAACTTGGGGAGTTTTAAATTGTCGAGATAGTGTTTGAACTGGCAGAAAGCAGTTTGCTCCTGGATTGAGAACATCTCTCTCCTGTCGGCTCCCATCTCTTTCTCACCAGCTTCGGAATCCATTGAAGACACATGAACCCCAAGATAGCAAAGTTTCCTACAGCGAAAAAGATTTAAGAAGAATACTGGGCCCCAACAAAAAGCAAGAATTACCTACAAGCAAGGACTCCATAGTGAGCTCGAAGAACCGTAACAACTCTTCAGATATTGCCTCAAACCTTTCCACTTTATTTTTTTCTTCTGCTCTTTTCTGTCCCTATCTGCATGTGTGTATTGCATATGCATGCTAGTGTGGGCGTGCCGTGCATCCGTAGGCGTTAACTGAATTAGAGTTTGTTTAAGTTTTAATAAATTGCATTTTTCTTCTTTAAACCTAAGAAAGCCTGTTTGTGCTTATTTCTTTGCATTATAATTGGAAAGTGGTGAATAAGAATTCACCAAAGGAGAGCTCAAAACACAGTGTGTTTAAAAAATAAAACCCTGTTACAGTAAGACTAGGTGAAGGCTGAGAGGAACCCCTAAACACCTTTCTCACCTGGTCGTAACAATCGATGTTTGGATTCACAAGGTGAAACAAGAGAACTGAGTTTAACTGAATCTAAATATAAACATGTAATAGCTGGCTTGAAAGGGTGGTGTAGCTAATCTTTGTACAGACACACTGTCAATTGTTTTTATAATCTTTCCATTTAACTATAGAGATAACTTAAAATGGAACTTAATATAAGTGAATTATTTTCATACAAGTTGGACTCGTTTACTAACTCCTGATCTTTAGCATATTCACAGTTTCAAAATGTCTGATTAAAAATTTACTCTTTATCTAATGCATAAAGTCTGAGGCAGAAACCCATTAACAATGAGGCATAAATTCACTTTTACATCTCCAGGATGAGCTGAAGTGATTTGATGTTGTCAGCTCAATCCTTCTGCAGCATATAAAATAAATTTGTGGAGATTCTCGGGAGGTTAACAGATTTGAAATCATACACAGTTATCCTTCTGTTGCCCACAATACTTAGATAAATCAGAGGAATCCAGACAACATTCATTTTAGGATTACGCTCTTCAAAAAGCTTTGAGATTTAGCTGCAGTTAAGCTTTCCATAATCTCTTTAGGACAACAATGTCAGATCTCACTAATGGATAAATACTGTTTTGGTATGGTAAATGCCTATATTTTTAATCATGAGGTCCAGTGGCTTTAAAATTGAATTCACCTGAACTCTCACATTACTTTTGCATGACTTGTTTCCACTGGCAGGGGGGTTGGTAACCAGAAGACACAGATTTGAGATCAATAGCAAAAGGACCAGGGGGCGATGAGGAGATTTTTTTTAATGAAGCAAGTTGTTATGATCTGGAATGTACTGCCTGAAGGGCAGCAGAAACAGATTCAATGGTAACTTTCGAAAGAGAATTGGATATGTACTTGAAAAGAAAAAATTAGCAGGGCGATGCGGAAAGGGCAGGGCAGTGGGACTAATCGGATAGCTCTTTCAAAAAGCCAGCACAGGCACAATGGTCTAAATGGCATCATTTTGTGCTGTAAGATTCATTAAAATTATCTGAAGAAGATCACGTACAGGTATAAAAAGCCCAAGTAAACATAGTTTCAATGACCCACAAGAATGTATGTGATGAAGATGTGATATTACTTGTATGAATTGCAAAGACTTGTTAACCTCACATGCTAGCTACTTTTGTAAGCACTAGCAATATTTTGTGCAGATGTTCTATGCTTATGTTTGTAAACTGAATATCAGTAATTTGTTTATACTTTGATTATTTTAGCAGTAATTTGTATTTTTTATGTTGTAGGTTTATTTTTACTGCCTCCAGTTAAGCATCATTCAGAAAGAAGAGGAGCTGGTAGCTGAAAGCAAATGAACAGCAACTTGCAATTATAAAGTGTCTTGAATGTAAATTGTAAAAACATCACTATGTTTTTATATTATTTTTGTTTCTAGTAAACACAAACAGTAATCTATACAGAATTGGTTTAAACTGTGTTCTGCCTGTCTTTTCCCCTCAGTGATGCTAAGATAAGATAAGCTTTTAAAGCGCAGGCTTTTCATTACAGCAGGGAGTAATGCAAGGACAGACAATATAAAGGGTAATGTGCTCCTTCTGAAAAAAACATTAAAAGATTGTTTACAGTAAAGCCACAGCTTATGAAGTAGCGGCCCAGTATGAAAAGGCATGGGGCTGTCATCTCCATTTGGCAGTTGGTCCAAGCAACTCGGCATAAGTTAGGGTTGCATCCAACAGGAAGAGAAATATAAAAGAAAATGAAAAAAGAGCCATGCCATGATTTCACATAGAAAAAAGAGCACAAAGATCAAAGCTGACATTGTCAGAGGTGCCGCCTTTCTGATGAAATGTTAAACCAAGGCCTTATCTGCCTTCTCAGGTGGAAATAAGAGGTCCCACGGCTGTATTTTGAAGAAGAGCGGAGGAGTTATCCCTGGTGTCCTGGCCAATAATTATCCCTCAATAAATGTCACAAAAACAGATTATCTGGTCATTATCACATTTCGGCATTTGGGAGCTTGCTGTGTGCCAATTCGCTGCCATGTTTCCTACATTACAAAAGTGACGACACTTCAAAAGTACTTTATTGGCTATAAACTGTTTTGGGACATAATGTGAAAAGTGCTGTACAAATGCAAGTCTTTTTTCTCTTCTACCTTCAAGACCCTGTGACATGAACTAGCTTGGTGAAACCATTTTCATGGGTCCTCATTAAATTCACGCACTGTAAGTTTTGGACATGGAGCTAATGTGTGTTCCTTTGCATGTTCTCTAGGGCATTTAAGATAATTGTTTTGCCAAGAATAAATGAATTACATTAATAGACATATTATTGTCTCGTGTTATATCAATGTATTTAAAAAGGGCAAAGAACCTATCCACCAGTTTGATGAGCCGGTCAGGTGCTAAGACTAATAATTATTTGAGTGTGGTATCAGGCCAGCTCTGATTTGATAAGATTCATATGGCAGTAGAAGCACTAAAATTGTTCCCCAAATATATGAACAATAAGTAAATTAGAGGAGAACGTAGCCGAGTATCCCGTATGGCATGGTGGTGCCTCCCTCAGGATTTGCGATCTAGTGGGTAAAACAAACCTCTTAAGATAGTTAGTGGAGAAGACACACAAGAATGACTTTTTGAGTGAACCCAAACAGGATGGGACTAAGACAGCTGTAAGACAAAGTTTGTTTACTGTAGTAAGACCCCTGCCCACAACAAATAAAGCTTTTAAGAAAGAGTATATGTTGTTGAAAGATGTCTCCCAGAAAGACAGGAATGAGACTGCTGTAACACACGGAGTATTTTTTGTGGCCACAGCTTTCTTGCACAGAATGAAATGTTTCACGAACAAATTACATAATAAAGAAAATAAGTAGAAATAGGAATGGACGCATAGGAAAATGAAATCCAGCAATTTATTGATTAGATTGTTGACAACAAGCAGCAGTGGCTTATTCAGAGGTATTGAAAGTTTTTGTAGACAGACACCATCTCAGAACAGAGATTGAAAAGAGACAATGGATGAATCTTACTACTTTAATCTCTGGTGCAACAACAGGACCATTTTCGAGTCACAAACCTGACTTCCCAATTAGCAGCCTTCCGGTTGCTCTTTAGCAGGGCAAACGTATTCAGAGCCCAACTCCGGGCACCATGACCAGTTAGGAAGGGTTGGTGGGATGATTCGACCATTCTGTCAAAGGAAGGATTTCTATTTAAAGGGACCACCACATGTTTCAGAAGAGCTCAGCAGGACTTGGATTTTTCAGGTTGCAGCACCCACAATAATGGAGAAAAGATCTGGGATGACTGGTCCCTGGGTCTCTCACTCTTACCTAGACGGCTCTGCTGTGGGATCTGAAGGGCTGCAATGAGGTGATCTTTCATAAGTACAGGAGGAAGAGGACAACGTCTCCAACCAACCTTTGTATAAGATGGACGGGTTGCGCCATAGCAGGACCAGGATTAAATCCTCACAGGGAGATTTGCTAGTGCTGTTGGGGAGGGTTTAAACTAAATTGTCAGGGGGTTGGGAAACTAAGAGGGAGCTCAGATTGGAGGGAAACAAAATTGGTAACAGGAAGTCGAAAAGTAGTAAGCGAAATTGGAAGGCAGACGAGATGAAGGCAAACATCAAATAGGATCGGAATGCGGAATAATGTTAAAACAAAGATAAGGACACTCTATCTGAATGGATGCAGCATTCGCAACAAGGTAGATGATTTGAAGGCTCAAATAGAGGTAAATGGGTATGATTTAATTGCGATTATGGAAACGTGGTTACCGGGTGACCAGAACTAGGAACTAAATAGTCAGGGATATTCGTCATTTAGGAGGGATAGGTGGAGGGGAAAAGGAGGTGGGGTAGCGCTGTTAATAAGGGACAAGATCAGTACATTAGTGAGAGAGGATCTCAGATCGAAGGAGCAAGATGTAGAATCAGTTTGGGTGGAGCTAAGAAACAGCAAGGGACATCAGACATTGGCAGGAGTTGCTGATAAGCTAACAAACTGTAGTGGTAATGTTGGGCATGGTATAAATCAGAAAATTAGAGCTGCACGTAGCATGGGCAACACAGTAATAATGGATGACTACAACTTACATATAGTTTGGCTAACCCTAATTTGCACTAATGCTGAGGAGGATGAATTCCTGGAGTATGTATGAGATGGGTTTCTGGGGCAGTACGTTGAAAAGCTAACGAGGGATTTGGCAATTTTAGATTTAGTATTATGTAATGAGAAGGGGCTAATTAACCTTGCTGTAAAGGAGTGATTAGGAAACAGTGACCACAATATGATAGAATTCTACATTAAGTTTGAAAGAGATATAGTTCATTCTAAAACTAGTTTTGCTGCTATATCTGGACTTTCCATCCCCGTTGTGAGCAAGTAGGTCTTGAACCCTGAAATCCATTGTTCCCAGCACAAAGGAGGATTTTCTGGCATCGAAAGAAATGGTTTTGGAGTTGTTCACATTAACTTTTGCTGACTCATCCTCATAGCCACGTTTTTGTTATGATTATGGTGGGTTACTGGATATATTAGATATATCTGATTTATCTCAGAGCAATGCAGATATTTTTCTTCTTCTTAGGCAGTCCCGCGGGAGGTGAGGTTAACTTTCTTCCACTCCAGGGTTATGGGTCCTTGGGTGACTAATAGTCCAATTCTGGATCTGCACACTATGCCACAGGTGGGGCAGGTGGTGTTTCTTGAGGCGAGTGAATGGGATACTTGAATTTCCAAACGCTCCTTCCACTGTTTGCACTTCGCTGCCTGGGCATGCCAACATTGTTCAAACTTTCTGGCAACTTCACGGATGCTTCTTCTCCATTTTGAGCAGTCTTGGCAAGAGATTCCTATGAATGAGTGGAGATGTCACATTTTTCAGGGAGGCTTTAAGGACATCCTTGTAGCATTTCCTCTGCCCTCCTGGTAGCCTCTTGAAATGATGGAGCTCGGAGTAGAAAGCTTGTTTTGGGAGTTTTGTGTTAGGCATGCGGACCATGTGGCCCACCCAGTGTAACTGACTAGCAATAATATTACACTTGTATGAACTGACCCAATTGGTTTTACAGCACTTTAAAATATCTCAGCACTCACAAGATCTCAGTACGATGTCCTCTCAGAACAGACAGTGTTTAGTGGAACATTCTAGCTCTGTCTCTTTTTAGTTTCAGTTTCAAACTCTTAAGCTCCATCCATAGACTTAAGCAATCAAACACAGTGAACACTGATCAATGGACAGACTAATATAATCAAAACCAGACCAATCAAACACTACATGAAGTAGCTCTTTCTGTTGTTTGGCTTGGTGTTTTTGGCAAGCATCACAAGCTAGTCAATATGTTTGCTAATGCCAGACCAGAACACTAATTCACGAGCAAGGTGTCTCCTCTTCTCAATCCCCAGGTGATGCTGACCTGAGCAATGCGTCGCCGGAATCAATACCTTGCAACCTTTGAAAAGCACTCCATTTGATATGCCAATCTCATCCCGAAATGGCCAGTATATCCTCAGTTCTGTGGGTATCTCCTTGATGGTTTGTGCCAAATATTGACAATGATCTGCCAGAGGGTTCGTAGCATGTGAACTTTGGTGGCCAGGACAGCAATGGTTGCCCAGCCCAAATTGCCCTTGAGAAGGTGGCGGTGAGCTGTCTTCTTGAACTGCTGCTGTCCTTGGGGTGTAGGTATGCCAACAGTGCTGTTAGGAAGTGAGTTCCAGGATTTTGGCCCATGACAGTAAAGGAACGGCGATATAGTTCCAAGTCAGGATGGTGTGCAGCTTGGAGGAGAGCTTGTATGTGGTGTTGTTCCCATGCATCTACTGCCCTTGTCATTCTGCATGATAAATGTCGTAGGTTTGGAAGGTGCTGAGGAGCCTTGGTGAGTTGCTGCAGTGGATTTTGTAGATGGTACACACTGCTGCCACTGTGAAGAGAGTGATTGTTGAAGGTGGCAGATGGGGTGCCAATCAAGCGGGCTGCGTGGTCCTGGATGGTGTCAAGCATCTTGAGTATTGTTGGGGCTGCACCCATCCAGGCAAGTGGAGAGTATTCTATCATACTCCTGAGTTGAGCTTTGTAGATTTTGGTCAGGCTTTGGGGAGACAGAAGGTGAATTTAACCAGTGCAGAATTCCTAGCCTCTGACCTGCTCTTGTTGCCACAGCATTTATGTGACTGGTGCAGTTCAGTTCTGGTCAATGGTAAACCCCAGGATGTTGATAGTGGGGGATTCAGCGATGGTAATGCCATTGAACATCAAGGGGAGATTGTTAGATTCTCTCTTGTTGGAGATGGTCATTGCCTGGCACTTGTGTCGCGTGAATGTACTTGCCACCTATCAACCTAAGCCTGGATGCTGTCCAGGTCTTTCTGCATAGGAACATGGGCTGCTTCAGAGTCTAAGGAGTCACGAATGGTGCTGAACATTGAGCAATCATCAGCGAACATCCCCACTTCTGACCTTATAATGGAGGGAAGGTCATTGATGAAGCAGCTGAAGATGGTTGGGCCTAGGACACTATCCTGAGGAACTCCTGCAGTGAAGTCCTGGGACTGAGATGATTGACCTCCAGCAACCACAACCATCTTCCTTTGTGCTGGGTATGACTCCAACCTGTGGAGAATTTTCCCTCGATTTCCATTGACTTCAATTTTTCTGGGGCTCCTTGATGCTATACGCAATCAAATGCTGCCTTGATGTCAAGGGCAATCACTCACACCTCAGTTCTGGAGTTCATGCTTTGACCAGGGCTGTAATGAGGTTAGGAACTGAGTGGCCCTGACATAACCCAAACATCAGTGAGCAGTATGGGGTCCTGAGAAGTCTCTCTCTCTGGAGTTCCTCTTGTTTGCTGTGACCAAAACACATCAGGTTGATGTTGTAGATATCCGCTCATACTTCATCGACCTGGAAGTCAAGCAATCTGTCCTTGTCTTTCTGCAGTTAGGCAGTCTGCTCAGAGCATCTGATAGAACCATCTGCTTGCCAGGTTAGTACCTGATGTAACAGTTATAACCTTGGACCTTTATTAACAATCTCTGGAGGTGAGGTGGTATGCTGGTAAGCAGCTTCCTCCAAATCATTTCTAGAGGTTCGTGATCTGTTTTGACTGTGACTTCTTTACCGGACAGGTACGATCCAAAAACGAGCACAAGAGTCTCGCATTCAATGTTTGAGTAGTTTGCCTCGGCAGGCGATAGACTCTTTGATCCAAATACTACTGGTTTGCCATCCTGCAGGAAGCATGCCCCAAGGCTGTGAGGCATCTACCTCTAGCGTTGTCACTTTCTGTGGGTCGTAGTGCTGTAGGTACGATTCAGTTGAGAGTGCCTGCTTTAACATTGAATGCATGTTGATGGCCATCTTGCCAGTAGAATGGTGTACCTTTCTTCAAAAGCTCCCTGAGTGGAAATGCCTTTTCTAAGAAATTTGGGATGTATGCTGCCAGAAAATTGAACAATCTTAAGAATCTCTGCAGGTCATCCTTATCCTTTAGAATAGGCATGGAATGAATGTCTTCAATTTTACTTAGACCTGGGCAAATACCCATGTTGTAATAGATAGACATGAAGAAATTGATGTGGTCTGTCTTGATGGAACATTTATTGTTATTTGAAGATTAAACCTTCATGCCTGGTGGTCTCCATCAGCATGTGGAGGTTTCTATCGTGTTCTTCTTTTGTGTGCCCTACCACAGCAACGTCATGTGCAATTCGTACACAACCTGGATGCGCTCTGTTATTTGGTCCATATGTTGCTGGAAGATGTCTTGGCTGACCAATAGCCCAAAAGGCAGGTGAAGGAAGCAGTATCTGACAAAAAGGGTTCTGAAGGTCATCAGCTCTTGTGATTCCTCTGACAGGTTCACTGACCAGTATCCATTCTTGGCATTGAGCTTAGATAAATGCCTGGCTCCTGCAAACGTTGGGCTGAGTTCTTCCAGTGTTGGCACCTTGTAGGGACATTTCTTCAGGGTTTTGTTCAGCCTCCTTGCATCTAGCCATGACTGAATCAAACCATCTTTATTGAATGCAGTGGTCGTGGAACTGCACCAGTCTGTGTGGTGCTTTACTCGGCTAATTATGCCTTGCTTCTCAATGCCATCAAGCTCTATCCTTAACTTGTCCTGTATATGCACATTATACTTCCACAGTGAGTCACTAGATGGTGTTGCGTCTTTCTTGAGGTGAAGGACTTTGTCTCCATGGAAGTTGCCGACTGTGTCGAACCAGTCTGGATACATCCTCTGGAGGTCCTTGGCTGACTTTATGGGGGTGTATGTACCTGAACTGTCATGGTCCTTCAATTGGCTCAGCTCATGGATTGTTACTTTATTGAGCTCATTGCATGCTGGCAACCCTGCCACTGCAGGTCCTGAAACATCTATAACATAAAATGTTTGTCCTGACCAGTGGGAACCTTTGTATCTACACTTCAAGGTCAAGGCATCTAAGCAGTGCATTGATGAGCCATTATAGATGGTGAGCTTCACACTGGTAGGCTGGATTACCAACATCCATTTCTCCCTGTACACGTCCTTGAGAGTCCTCAGTGGAAGTGTATTGCCCCTTGATGCTGTGTCAATTTTTATGCACAAGCAATGCTTTTCAGTCTGGCTTGAATATATGATCTCCAGTGTTGTGAAGGTTTCAGTCTTTGCTACGGAGTCAACCTGTTCAGCCAGACTGATTGTGTGGAATAGTTGCCCACAGTCTGTCATGTATTGATCATCCGTCTCTTCTCCCCTGGTCTGGTGTTCACTCATTTTGTGAATGGGTTAATATTTCTGGTGGTGCCAAGATGAGTTCCATTGGTCTTTGCCTCTAGGTGACATGTGACTACAGCTGAAGCACTGTCTGCTCTGGCTTCTCCCTTTGTTCTCACCACTGGACTTCCTGCAAAACTCAGCCCTGTGCCCTTTCAATCTGCAGGCCTTGCGTGTATCGCTATAAGCTAGATACTTATATGGCTGATGGGAGAGCCCATAATTGCCATCTGCTTATGTGTTCTTGATATCATACCTTAGTTGTTTCAGATTCTAGAGCTTGTAAGCATTGCGTCCCCCCAGCTCTGACGGCTTCATAATTTCTTCCATCTTGTAGTGCACTATCTATGCCGTGTCCTTTCGAATTGTTGAGCAAATCCTTCTGGAATGCTTCTATCGGTGTGGAGGTGATGACTAATGCCATGATACACTCAGAGAGCTCTGTATCTGTGAAGTCACACTCCTTTCCTTTGTCTCTGCACCTACTGATGAACTTGTCAATGCTGTCATACATTTTCTGCTTATACCTCATAAGCTCTAAATGATGGATTCTGAAGTTTACCTTCATTTTAAGTTGGTCTTCCAGCATTGACTAGCTTTGCGGGATCTTTCAGATCAATTTTGGATAGACCACAGGTGTGTATCCTACAAAGCTCTTCATTGTATATAGCAATTTTAATTTGATTGCTTGCTTTTCTGCATCTGCAACCCCGTTATCTAGAAGGCATAACTCCATTCTTTGTCCGAACAGCTTAAACTCGTCTGGGAGATTGGAGACCTTCCAATTCATTTCTGGGTACCTGGTCGCCATGCTTTCTGTCTTCTGCCACTGCTTGCCCTAAGAAGCGAGACCCAGTAGCAAGATGGTAGCTGATCGCAATGGCCACAGAGCTGGACTGAAGCCATGCCCTGAGCTGTGCAGTTGCACTGCGGGTCTTGAGGTTACGGACACAGGAGGGCCTCTTGTGGCAGGGCCGGTTACTGGTCTGCAGGTGTGGTGATGGCCACATCTGAATGCACTATCGCTGTACCCGTCTCAGTGGCTAATGCTGCTGTTGCATTTACTCTGCCTGGTCAGGGCAACGAGACAGAGTGCATTCAGATCATTTCTAATTTTTTTGTTACTCATGTCAGGAGAACTATGATCAGATCACGCTGCTTACTTCATGCTATTTGTTAGTTGCCAATCCAATACTGCTGCCACCATAATGTATTATCTGTCCTTAAATCAATACAAACTCAGTCAAACAGTCAGCATAGATGTTGGACTTGTTGCTTTATTGAGAGACTGTTCTTATATGTGTTCATAGTTGGGGCATATGGCTGCACCATGTAGATGATTACATCACTTCCGGTCATGGCATGTGCCTATGCAAAAACATGCATTCAAATATTTTCACTTACCTCCACTATCACAACAATGCATGCCCACCTGGTCCACTGGGAAGATGTTCTCGTTCCAGATGGTTGCATATGTCAGCAGTGATGTGTCATGAGGGCCTGAGCCTCCTGAGGCTCAGAAATATCGTTGAGCTGATCCTCTGTCTGTAGACCCTGTATTGGGGGTCTTGCCTCCTTCCAGCAGGATATCAGTGTCCATCCCATCTGCCCTATGGAGGATTATGTGGATAAGGAGAAGGCAGCTGGTGCTGTTGCTGGAGCTGTTAACAGTGGTTTGGCTTCTGCTCATGGCACCTCAGCAGAAGTGGAAGGTGGAGCTGCATAAGCTGCTCTCATGCCATGGTGAAGGCTTGCAGCAGGGACATGCAGCTGAAGGTGAGCGAACTGCTAGACAGGTGAAGTGCCTTTCAAGAAGTTGGCAATCACCTGTCAAGCAGTGAAAGCATTCTCAGAGAGAAGAAGTGCTTTAAACAGCAGCCTCACACCTGGTCATGGCTGGAGCTCTTCAGTCTAACTGATCAAAGCCTTCCCAGCTGGTCAGTTTCACTCAAGAAGCTCTTCTCGCTGTGCACCAGCATTGCTGACCCAGGCAAGTTGCTGACAGATTGGGAAACAGCCGCCATGGCTGGGAAATCCAGGATTCAGTACTAAATGACCTCTTAAATGGCTTCTCAATAACATCAACAACTGCTAAATTACTTACCCATCACACCCATGGGGTTTCCCACTCTCCTTCATTCCCACCCTGGGGCAAGCTGGAAGAGAGTGGGATCACATCAGGATCCCGACCCAATACCACTTTCTTGAACTTTCCCAGTTTGCGTGCCCTGAATCCACTTCCAATGGCCTGGGAAAATTCCCACCCCCCTCAATGTGAGAGGTATAAAGATGGCTTTGGGGGTAGCAGGATTAAGAGAGGCAGTTGTAATGATTCAGCACCGAGAAATTTACTGGGACTTTCAAGAAGTTTCTCAGTGTCCCCTTCCTCATGTACTCTAAGCCATTGCACCCCATGCTTTATTCAACAGAGATGGAGTCCATAAATTATGAAAGATGTTGAGGAGTTTGGATTAGCCCTTTTGCAGCAAACAGAGGCTGTGAAGCAGTTCTGTAAAACATCCTTTGTTAGATATGCAAAGAATAAGAAGAAATTTAGGAAGAGAAAAAATTGAAAGAGCAGAGCAAATATCAAAGATTAAGATTGTTGTAAGAAAACAGAATTGAATTGAAGGACTAACTGATTTTCTTTTGTTTCATATACTGCCTCTTTAAATCCATATCCATGATTCTATGGATTTGTGCTGCAGTGCCATACATAACTAAAAGCAGTTTAACTCTGTAATTCCTGTCATTGATATTAGGAGTAACGTAGGCATTTGATCATTCACTTTTGTACGAGCATATGAGGTTTTAAGTTTGTTAATTGTTTTCTCTGTAGATGTATACAAATATGTTGTATTTGCAATATTGAGTTGTGGTTTTTGGCCTGAAAACTAAAATTGTCAAAATATCAAAATTATGAATGTTAGATATCTTTGGATGGCCACTAGTTACTAAAACTATGTTAATATTTCTTGGGCATACTATTGGGAATCTCACATAAAATGTGGCACTTTTCAGTTAATCAACCCACAAACAAGGAAGGAATCAATATTTTAAGGTGGATGGGGACAAACAAGGCTTGAATGATTGAGTGTGATTAAGGCACCTAGAGTTGTTATGAAAATTTGAATGTGGTTATTAAAAACATGTTACCTTCAATTTAAGGTAGACCTTAAAATACAGGAGATTTAAAGAAAGCCTTTGTACTGTCATAAAAAGTGTTTGGTTTTATATTTTTTAAATTAAGAACATCTTGTATGGATTTATTTTGACTATAATTCACATTATACCATTACTCAAATGCATAGTTTTTTAAAAAACTGTAAAGCTGCTTTTACATTTTGAATTTTTTCAAGACACATCGGGCACGAAATTCAGATCCATTGCATTGCTGGAGATGGTGCTTTGAAGCCAGAGATCCTCCTAATGGCATGCGCTGTGCCTCCAGTCACTACTGGCATAACCTGCCCATGCCCCATGCTGACAAGGGCGCTTGTGTGGGCATCCCTTGCATGTGCTAAAAGAATGTGAACTGGTGCAGTCATGATGCCACTCAGCCCTCATGGCTGATGTGACCCTCTGCCTGCAAACATGGGCCATTTTGCCTTTAACCAACATAAATGAAAATTTAAGCATAAAATATGCAATCTGTTAAGGCCCACAATGTTACAGAAATTCAAGTAAATGTTGTCTTCAATGCAGAATCAGTGTGTGCAATTGTAAGCTTTGGCCATCCACTTCCATTCTTTCTTGAGTTGCAAATCTATTGTCACGGAACTGTATTTACTTTTCTCCTTGGATTAAAACAATGTGCCTTTAAGACTCTGTTAAAAACAATGCGACTTTAAGACAGGGTGAGAAGTTTTGGATTTCTGGAGTACAGTGTGCCACAGCTGTATTTTGTTACCCAGGCAACAGCAGGAGAGAGAGAGGTCACATGGTATAATGTTTCGATTTGACTATGTAAAACTAGCAAAAACTGGTCTGAACCAATTTGTTTTGAGAGACGCTACAGCAAGGCGTGCTACTGAAGAGCTGTCTATTTTCTCTCAGTAAAAATTCTACAGGGAGCTACTGGCCAAGTTGATTGCCTGTTGAGGAGGAAAAACAGCCCTTTCTTTTAAGAAACCGTTTGTATTGCTGAAGGTAGTAAAACTCCTTTTCTTTACTTCCAAACTAGGAAGTTTTTGCTTCAAGGTTGAATCTCTCTTGATTGATTGTATTTTCTGGAATTCTCCAGTGTTTGATGCCTGCTACAGCCAAAGAGTTTAAATACCTATCAAAAAACAGACTGTTTCATCAAATCCATGCGGAGACTTTGAGTAGCCTTTGATTATTTTTACATTAATATACCTTATCCATCAGGAACGTAACCCACAAAGACTTACTTATTTATTTATTCTTAAGAAACAGCTAATTTTAAAAACACCACTTTTAAAATCTGTTAACTACTGTTATTTTTGAGTGTACATGTGTGAATGGGGGAGTTAGGCTAAAATAAGAAGTTATAAGGTCTTTAGACATAGGTTTATCTAAATAGTGTTTAAGATTTAGTTTTTAAGTAAATAATTAATTTGTTTAGTTTAGAGATACAGCACTGAAACAGGCCCTTCGGCCCACCGAGTCTGTGCCGACCATCAACCACCCATTTATACTAATCCTACACTAATCCCATATTCCTATCACATCCCCACCTGTCCCTATATTTTCCCTACCACCTACCTATATTAGGGGCAATTTATACTGGCCAATTTACCTACCAACCTGCAAGTCTTTTGGCTTGTGGGAGGAAACCGGAGCACCCGGAGAAAACCCATGCAGACACAGGGAGAACTTGCAAACTCCACAAGGGCAGTACCCAGAATCGAACCCGGGTCGCTGGAGCTGCGAGGCTACGGTGCTACCCACTGCGCCACTGTGCCGCATGTTGTTATCTAAAGATACCTCATTTGGTCAGTTTTATTCCGGGGGTTACTAGAGTGTTTAATTTGGCTGTTTTCTGGTTGGGTGGGAAAACTTAAATAATATGTTGCGACCTGTGGAGTGACGGGACAGAATTGACAGTGCGTTGCTCCCGCGCGTTCATAACACTACATGATACTGCACCAGTACTTCTCAGGGACAGTATCATCTACATGCAGCAGAAAAATGATGGTATTGAACAATCTATTGTCACCTTGAATAACAATCAATGACAGGAACATCTCTGGTTAAGAATAGTCTCATTGTTCCTGCTGGTAACATAGCTATTTTTACTGATTGTCCTCACAGTGATGATTTGTTTGTTCACTTTAAAAACAAATGCTGAAGCAAATTAAGAGAAGAGAAAATATGATGAAATATTAGTTCTGATTGGAAGTACATCTGCGAGGTCACAAAAATAACCTTCTCCAGCATCGAAATGGGATACGTAAGAACATCAATATGCTTTTACATTAATTTTATTTCCAGGAAAGCCAAAATGGTAATGTAGGCAGAATTGGTTTAATTTGTGTTCTCAGCGAGTTTGTCTTTTCCCATCAATGAAGCTGATAATATAAACCTTTGAAATATAGGCTTTTCATTAAGCAGCAGAAAATGCAAGGGCAAGGAGTACAATGGGTAATAACAACAAGAAATGCTGGAACCACTCAGCAGGTCTGGCAGCATCTGTGGAAAGAGAAGCAGAGTTAACATTTCGGGTCAGTGACCCTTCATCGGAACTGACAAATATTAGAAAAGTCACAGGTTATAAGCAAGTGAGGTGGGGGTGGGGCAAGAGGTAACAAAGGAGGTCTGGATTGGACATGGCCGCATTGCTGACCAAAAGGTCACGGAGCAAAGGCAAACAATATGTTAATGGTGTGTTGAAAGACAAAGCATTAGTACAAATTAGGTGTTAATACACTGAATATTGAACAGCAGCAAGTGCAAACCTGAAAAAAACAGTGAGTAAGCAAACTGAACAAACTAAGATGAAATGAAATAAATGCAAAAAAAAACATTGTAAAAAATGTAAAAAAGAATGTAAAAAGAAAGAAAAAAAAATCACTAAAAATGAAAGTAAAATGGGGGGCTGTCATGCTCTGAAATTATTGAACTCAATGTTCAGTCCGGCAGGCTGTAGTGTGCCTAATCGGTAGATGAGATGCTGTTCCTCGAGTTTGCTTTGATGTTCACTGGAACACTGCAGCAATCCCAGGACAGAGATGTGAGCATGAGAGCAGGGGGGAGTGTTGAAATGGCAAGCAACCGGAAGCTCAGGGTCCTGCATGCGAACTGAGCGGAGATGTTCCACAAAGCGGTCACGCAGTCTGCGCTTGGTCTCCCCAATGTAGAGGAGACCACACTGTGAGCAGCGAATACAGTATACTACATTGAAAGAAGTACAAGTAAATCGCTGCTTCACCTGAAAGGAGTGTTTGGGGCCTGGGATAGTGAGGAGAGAGGAGGTAAATGGGCAGGTATTACACCTCCTGCGATTGCAGGGGAAGGTGCCATGGGAAGGGGACGAGGTGGTGGGGGTAATGGAGGAGTGGACTAGGGTGTCGCGGAGGGAACGATCCCTTCGGAATGCTGACAGGGGAAGGGAGGGGAAGATGCGATTGGTAGTGGCATCACGCTGGAGGTGGCGGAAATGACGGAGGATGATCCTTTGGATATGGAGGCTGGTGGGGTGAAAAGTGAGGACAAGGGCAACCCTGTCATGGTTCTGGGAGGGAGGGGAAGGGGTGAGGGTAGAGGTGCGGGGAATGGGTCGGACATGGTTGAGGGCCCTGTCAACCACAGTGGGGGAAATCCTCGGTTGAGGAAAAAGGATGTCATATCAGAAGCACCGTCATGGAAGGTAGCATCATCAGAGCAGATGCGTCGGAGACGGAGAAACTGGGAGAATGGAATGGAGTCCTTACAGGAGGTAGGGTGTGAAGAAGTGTAGTCGAGGTAGCTGTGGGAGTCGGTGGGCTTATAATGGATATTAGTAGACAACCTATCCCCAGAGATGGAGACAGAGAAGTCGAGGAAGGGAAGGGAAGTGTCAGAGATAGACCATGTAAAGGTGAGAGAAGGGTGGAAATTGGAAGCAAAGTTGATAAAGTTTTCCAGTTCAGGGTGGGAGCAGGAAACGGCACCGATACAGTCATGAATGTACCGGAAAAAGAGTTGGGGGAGGGGGCCTGAGTAGGACTGGAACAAAGAATGCTCGACATATCCCACAAAAAGAAGGCATAACTAGGACCCATGCGGGTACCCATAGCGACACCTTTTACTTGAAGGAAGTGCGTGGAGTTGAAGGAGAAGTTGTTCAATGTGAGAACAGGTTCAGCCAGGTGGAGGAGGGTGGTGGTGGATGGGGACTGGTTGGGCCTCTATTCCAGGAAGAAGCGGAGAGCCCTCAAACCATCCTGGTGGGGGATGGAGGTGTAGAGCGATTGGACGTCCATCGTGAAGAGGAGGCGGTTGGGACCAGGAAACTGGAAATTGTCAAAATGACGTAGGGCGTCAGAAGAGTCACGGATGTAGGTGGGAAGAGACTGGACCAGCGGAGAAAAGATAGAGTCAAGATAGGAAGGAATAAGTTCAGTGGGGCAGGAGCAGGTTGACACAATGGGTCTGCCGGGACAGTCCCGTTTGTGGATTTTGGGAAGGAGGTAGAAACGGGCTGTCCGGGGTTGTGGGTCTATGAGGTTGGAAGCTGTAGAGGGAAGAGCACAATGGGTAATGTGTTCTTTATGAGAAAAACATCAAAAGATTGTTTACAGTTAAGCCATGGTTTGGTAAGTAACAGTCTAGTGCAAAAAGGCACAGGGCTTCTCCTTTTTATGTTGGCAGTTGGTTTGAGCAACTAGGTGATCATAAAGCATTAGATAGAGTTCCCTCCAACAGGAAGAGAACCGTATCCTTAGCATAAGGAGATAGCATGCTTTTGCTTAGTTATACAGAAAAAGAAAGAGATCTTTTGCTTCGGTTGAGACCCTGTGGCATGAACAGGCTGAGCAAAGCTACCTTCACAAGGCTTCATTAAAACCATACACAGTAAGTTTTGACCATGGAGCTAATGTGTGTTACTCTGTATGTTGTTTAAGGTGTTTAAGGTAACTGTTTTATCAATAATAAATTAAGTGAATTAGCAAACATATTACAGTCTCTAGTTATATGAATCAGATTAAAAAAGGTAAAGAATTTACCCAACATAGAGAAAAAATCCCAAGGTGATTAACACAGATGTAAAGAAAATATATGAACATTGAACCAAAAAAGGTGACCAAAAGCTTAGTTGAAGAGGTGGGTGAGGCGGTTTAACAAGGGTCTGAAAAGAGGAGAACGAGGTGAGGAGGTAGAGGGGTTCAGGGGAGTGAAGTTTAGACTGTGAGGCCTAATTGGTTGATGGCATGACTAATTGTAAAATCTTACAGCACAGAAGGAGACCACGTGGCCCATTGTGTTGACTGTTTGAAAGAGTTATCCAATTAGTCCCACTCCTCTGCTCTTTCCCCATAGTCCTGCAAATTTTTAGTATTCAAGTACATATCCAATTCCCTTGAGGTTATTATGGAATCTGTTTCCACCACCCTTTCAGGTAGTGCATTCCAGATCATAACAACCTGATCTGTAAAAACATTCTTCTCATCTGCCCTCTGGTTCTTTTGGAATTATCCTAAATCTGTGTCTTCTATTACCAATCCACTCATCAGTGTAAACATTTCCTTCTTATTTGCTCTAACAAAATCTTGCATAATTTTGAGCATTTGTAAGAATTTTCCCCTTAAACTTCTCTTCTCTAGAGAAAACAATCCCAGCTTCTCAAATCTCTCCAGCCTGGGCTTGATGGGTCGAATGGCCTCCTTCTGTGCTGTAAATGACTCTATGACATAGCGGAAGTCTCTTATACCTAGCATTATTCATATAAATGTCCTCTGCGCACTCTTTAAGGCCTTAATATTCTTCTTAAAGTATGATTAAAAAAAGAAAAAGATTTGCATTTATATTGCACTTTTCATAACTACCTGACATCTCAAAGCACTTTACAGACACTTTTGGACGGTAGCCACAGTAGTAATGTAGGAAATGCAGCAGCCAATTTGTGCACAACAAACTCCCACAAACAGCAATCTGATAATGACCAGATAATCAGTGTTTTTGTGATGTTAATTGAGGGATAAATATTGGCCAGGACACCAGGATAACTTCCCTGCTCTTCTTCAATATAGTGCCATGGGATCTTTTACATCCACCTAAGCAGGAAGATGAGGCCTTGGTTTAACATCTCATCCAAAAGACTGCACCTCTGATAGTGCAACACTCCCTCAGCAATGCACTGGAGTGTTAGCCTTGATTGTAATTGTCAAGCCTGGAGTGGAACTTGAACCATGTGACTCAGAGACAAGAATGCTACAAACTGAGCCACAACTGACACATGATGCCAGAATTGGACACAATACTCAAGCTGCGGCCTAGCTTGTGATCTATAAAAAGTTTAGCATAACTTCCTTGTGTTTGTACTTTATGCCTCTACTTATAAAGCCAAGGATCCTGTATTTTTTTTTAAATAGCCTTCTGAACTGGTCCTGCCACCTTCAAAGATTTGTGTACGTATACCATGATATCTTTGTTCTGATGATACCATTGTCCCAGGGGATGCACTATGTTCTTTGGCCTCCTTGTCTCGAGAGACAATGGGTAAGCTCCTGGAGGTGATCAATGGCTTGTGCAACATCACCTGGAGTGGCTATAAAGGCCAATTCTAGAGTGACAGTCTCTTCCACAGGTGCTGCAGATAAAATTGGTTGTCGGGGCTGTTACATAGTTGGCTCTCTCCTTGCGCTTCTGTCTTTTTTCCTGCCAACTGCTAAGTCTCTTCAACTCGCCACGCTTTAGCCTCGCCTTTATGGCTGCCCGCCAGCTCTGGCAATCGCTGGCGATCGCTGACTCCCACGACTTGTGATCAATGTCACAGGACTTCATGTCGCGTTTGCAGATGTCTTTAAAGCGGAGACATGGATGGCCGGTGGGTCTGGTACCAGTGGCGAGCTCGCTGTACAATGTGTCCTTGGGGATCCTGCCATCTTCCATGCGGCTCACATGGCCAAGCCATCACATGCGCCGCTGGCTTAGTAGGGTGTATATGCTGGGGATGTTGGCCGCCTCGAGGAATTCTGTGTTGGAGATACGGTCCTGCCACCTGATGCCACGGATTTTATTTATTTTTTTTAAATTTAAAGATGCAGCACTGAAACAGGCCCTTCGGCCCACCGAGTCTGTGCCGACCAACAACCACCCATTTATACTAACCCTACAGTAATCCCATAATCGAACCCGGGTCCCTGGAGCTGTGAGACTGCAGTGCTAACCACTGCGCCACCCTCCGAAGGCAGCAAAGATGGAATGAATTGAGACGTCGCTCTTGGCTGCCGTACGTTGTCCAGGCCTCGCTGCCATAGAGCAAGGTAATGAGGACACAGGCTTGATACACTTGGACTTTTGTGTTCCGTGTCAGTGCGCCATTTTCCCACACTCTCTGGGCAATCTGGACATAGCAGAGGAAGGCTTTCCCATGTGCTTGTTTAATTCTGCATCGAGAGACAGGTTACTGGTGATAGTTGAGCCTAGGTAGGTGAATTCTTGAACCACTTCCTGAGTGTGGTCGCCGATATTGATAGATGGGGCATTTCTGACGTCCTGTCCCATGATGTTCGTTTTCTTGAGGCTGATGGTTAGGCCAAATTCATTGCAGGCAGCCGCAAACCTGTCAATGAGTCTCTGCAGACACTCTTCAGTGTGAGATGTTAATGCAGCATCGTCAGCAAAGAGGAGTTCCCTGATGAGGACTTTCCATACTTTAGTCTTCGCTCTTAGACGGGCAAGGTTGAACAACCTGCCCCCTGATCATGTGTGGAGGAAAATTCCTTCTTCTGAGGACTTGAATATCATGTGAGAGCAGCAGGGAGAAGAAGATCCCAAACAGTGTAGGTGCGAGAACACAGCCCTGTTTCACGCCACTCAAGATTGGAAAGGGATCTGATGAGGCACCGCTATGCTGAATTGGGCCTTTCATATTGTCGTGGAATGAGGTGATGATACTTAGTAGCTTTGATGGGCATCCAATCTTTTCTAGTAGTCTGAAGAGACCACTTCTGCTGACGAGGTCAAAGGCTTTGGTGAGATCAATGAAAGCAACGTAGAGGGGCATCTGTTGTTCACGGCATTTCTCTTGTATCACCTGCCTCTTAATCAACCTCTGCAAGCGCAGTTACACCCACACGGGTCACGGAGGGGTCGCATTTAGAATCAGAGTCATCATCTGGTGAGCACAACATGGACACATTACAATAATCCCTAAAGGCGCGCGGTGAGGATGGGGGGGTTGGGGGTGGGGGGTGATGTGCGGAAAAGCTATGGCACCTGGGACTGCTGAAGTATGTAGGTGTTGTGGCTGCTTCCTGGGACCGCGCACATACTCGAAGGATCTGCTTTCGATGATCACAGATTTGTTGTACATTGATTCCTATTGACAAAGGCTGGTTCATGGGAGATTTGATGGCCACATGCATGTAGACAATTACACCTTGCACCTGGTGGAATCCAGCAATGGCCCCGAACCCAATGGACACCTCCACCTGATCGTCTGCATCAATGCAGTAGTGCACATAATCACCAGCCCTCTTGAACATGGCATTGGTTCCCTCCTTAATGCATTGATGGGCTGCAGACTGGGACACCCCATATATGTCCCCAGTATATCCCTATTTCCTTGCCACCTTGTTTCACCAGGTGGAGTTCTGAAGACCCATGGTCCCTGTGCCATTGATAATATCGGAAATGCACTGTAAAATTGGAGTTAATTGGCCTTTCAAATACCTTAATTGGTATCTCGCTGCCTCGACATCAGAAGTTCTCCCTCCATGGTTCCTGCCTCTGGTAAAATCTAGAAGTGATGTCAAGATGTCAAACTTCTGGCCAAACACAGTCCACTCCCATTCTACAGTTCCTCCACCACCCCACCTCCCCTCTGCTCCACCGCAAAGCCTCCAAACTCACTCTAAATGGCACAGTAAAATACTGGTCCATGTCCCTCTTTTTCATTTGCATACTTTTATCCTAGTTCTAAAGTAACTAAAGTCACCCATTATTTTGGGCCAGTTGTTCCTGCATTTATTTCTAATTTATTGACCCAGCTCATCCTTTATCTCTTTTCCACTGTTCAATCGTAGAATCATAGAATGCTATCATACAGAAGGAGACAATTCAGCCCATCATGTCTGTGCTGGTTCTTTGATATAGCTTTGATTAAACTAGCTCCACTCCGCCATTGGTCTTTACTATTCTCTCAACAGAGCAACATTGGAACATAGGTACAGGAGTAGGTCACTCAGCACCTCAAAGGCTGTTCTGCCATTTAGTTAGATTATGGCTGATTTGTACCTCAACTCCTGGCTTTGCTCCTTGTCCCTGGATACCCTCACTGAATAAAATTCTATCAATCGCAGTCTGGAAAGTTTCAAATGACCCAGAATCCACAGCCTTTTTCAGGAGTGAGTTTCAGATTTTCACCACCCTCGTATGAAAAAGTGCTTCCTGATTTCAATCTTGAAATCAGGTCAGCTTAGCTCTAATTTTAAAATTCTGCCCAAGTTGTTCTTCATCTCCATATCAGGGGAAAAGGTTTCTGTAAACACCCTATTGAATCTCTTTATCTTTTTAAAAGCTTTGATTAGATCATCCCTGAACCTCCAAAGCTCAAGGGAAAAGAAACCAATTTTATTCAACTTGCCTTCATGATTTAATCCTTTAAGTCCTGGCATCAGCCTGGTGAATCTGCACTGTTCAAGGATCCTTTCAAGGATTTATCCTTTCTAAGGTTTGGTGCCAAAACTCAATGCAGTACTCCAGATGGAGTCTGACCACAGCATTGTATGACTGAAATAAAAGCAAAATACTGCAGATGCTGGAAATCTGAAATAAAAACAAGTAATGCTGGAAATACTCAGCAGGTCTGACAGCATCTGTGGAGAGAGAAGCAGAGTTAACATTTCAGGTCAGTGACCCTTCATCAGAACTGGCAAATATTAGAAATGTGAAAGATTTTAAGCAAGTAAAGCAAGGGGGTGGGGCAAGAGATAACAAAAGAGAAGGTGTTGATAGGACAAGGTCACAGAGAATAACTGACCAGAAGGTCATTGAGCAAAGGCAAACGGTATGTTAATGCTGTGCTGAAAGACAACGCGTTAGTGCAGAGAGGGTGTGAATAGACTGTAGAGCACAAAGCACTCCAAGTATAAACATTAAAAAACTTAAACAAACAGAAACAATGGGTAGGCACAGTAGAAAAAAAACTAAAATAAAATAACCAAAGAAAAAAGAAAAAAAGAAAATATAACTAAACATAAAAAGGGGGGCCCGTCATGCTCTGAAATTATTGAATTCAATGTTCAGTCCGGCAGGCTGTAGTGTGCCTAATCGGTAAATGAGATGCTGTTCCTCGAGCTAGCGTTGATGTTCTCTGGAACACTGCAGCAATCCCAGGACAGAGATGTGAGCATGAGAGCAGGGGGGGTGTGTTGAAATGGCCAACAACTGGAAGCTCGGGGTCATGCTTTCGGACTGAGCGGAGGTGTTCCACAAAGCAATCACCCAATCTACGTTTGGTCTCCCCAATGTAGAGGAGACCACATTGTGAGCAGCGAATACAGTATACTAAATTGAAAGAAGTTCAAGTAAATCGCTGCTTCGCCTGAAAGGAGTGTTTGGGGGCTTGGATAGTGAGGAGAGAGGAGGTAAATGGGCAGTTATTACACTTCCTGCGATTGCAGGGGAAGATGCCGTGAGAAGGGGACGAGGTGGTGGGGATAATGGAGGAGTGGACGAGGGTGTCGTGGAGGGAAAAATCCCTTCGGAATGCTGACAGGGGAAGGGAGGGGAAGATGCATTTGGTAGTGGCATCATGCTGGAAACGGCGGAGGATGTTCCTTTGGATATTGAGGCTGATGGGGTGGAAACCGAGGACAAGGGGAACCCTGTCGCGATTCTGGGAGGAGGGGAAGGGGTGAGGGTAGAGATGCGGGAAATGGGCCGGACACGGTTAAGGGCCCTGCCAACCACTGTGGGTGGGTGGGGGGGGGGGGGGAATAGTCGGTTGAGGAAAAAGGAACTCATATCAGAAGCACTGTTGTGGAAGGTAGCATCATCAGAGCAGATGCGTCGGAGACAGAGAAACTGGGAGAATGGAATGGAGTCTTTACAGGAGGCAGGGTGTGAACAAGTGTAGTCGAGGTAGCTGTGGGAGTCGGTGGGCTTATAATGAATATTAGTAGACAGCCTATCCCCAGAGATGGAGACAGAAAAGTCCCAGGGTGGAAGAGTCAGTTACTAGGGGACATAGGTTTAAGGTGCGAGGGGCAAAGTTTAGAGGGGATGTGCGAGGCAAGTTTTTTACACAGAGGGTGGTGAGTGCCTGGAACTCTGGAGATGAAACTACCTCAGTTACTCTTTCTTCCCTAGTGTTATGATCTCCATGAATGCCACTGTTACGACTAGGTGAGTAAGGTGTCTAGGGGTCTTTTACTGTCTTCACCTGGTCTTATTGTAACAAGGTTTTTATTTTTAAACATTGTGTTTTTAGTCCACCTATGGTGAATCCTTGTTCACCACTTTCCAATTATAAGCCAAAGAAATTAGCATAATCAGGCTTTCTTAGGTTTACAGAAGAAAAGTGAAATTGATTGAAAGTTAAATTTAAGCTCTAATTCGGTTAACGCCTATGCATACACGCTGCGCCCATGCTAGCATGCATATGCAATATACACATGCAAATAGGGACAGAAAAGAGCAGAAGAAAAATAAAATGGAGAGGTTTGAGGCAATATCAGAAGAGTTTCTTGTTTAAGGTGGGAGGTATACAGTAAATGGCAGAACCCTTAGGAGTATTGACAGGCAGAGAGATCTGGGTGTACAGGTCCACAGGACACTGAAATTGGCAACGCAGGTGGATAAGGTAGTCAAGAAGGCATACGGCATGCTTGCCTTCATCGGTCGGGGCATAGAGTATAAAAATTGGCAAGTCATGTTGCAGCTGTACAGAACCTTAGTTAGGCCACGCTTAGAATATTGCGTGCAATTCTGGTCGCCACACTACCAGAAGGACCTGGAGGCTTTGCAGAGGGTACAGAGGAGGACTACCAGGATGTTGCCTGGTCTGGAGGGCATTAGCTATGAGGAGAGGTTGGAAAAACTCGGATTGTTTTCACTCGAACGACGGAGGTGAAGGGGCGACATGATAGAGGTTTACAAAGTTTTGAGCAGCATGAACAGAGTGGATAGTCAGAAGCTTTTTCCCAGGGTGGAAGAGTCAGTTACTAGGGGACATAGGTTTAAGGTGCGAGGGGCAAAGTTTAGAGGGGATGTGCGAGGCAAGTTTTTTTACACAGAGGGTGGTGAGTGCCTGGAACCTGCTGCCAGGGGAGGTGGTAAAGCAGATACGATAATGACGTTTAAGAAACATCTTGACAAATACATGAAAAGGAAGGGAATAGAGGGATATGGGCCCCGGAAGTGCAGAAGGTGTTAGTTTAGGTGGGCATCAAGATCGGCGCAGGCTTGGAGGGCCGAATGGCCTGTTCATGTGCTGTACTGCTCTGTGTTCTTTGTTCTTTGGAAGGGAAGGGAAGTGTCGGAGATGGACGTGTGAGGGTGAGAGAAGGGTGGAATTTAGAAGCAAACTTGATAAAGTTTTCCAGTTCGAGGCGGGAGCAATATTGTATAACTGAAGTATGACTTCCTAACTTTTGTATTCCAACACTCTTGAGATAAAGCCAATATTCCAATAGCCTTTTTAATTACTTATTCTACCTATGCATTTATTTTCCTCATTTCTCATTTGTAAGATACAATCTGAATACTACCTGAATGTGCGAATTGGCACAAGTAGAGGTAAATGATTTAGATCTAATCACCATTACAGAGACATGGGGCTGCATTTTACCTTAGGCAGTGGGAATTCACCACAGACGTGAAAGACGGTGGCAAACCCACTTCCGCCTAGCCCGGGGAGCCGTCCCGTATTTTACGGGTCCCCAGGCTTTAATTGTCCCAAGGCGGGACTTCTACCCACTTGAGGGAGGAAGTCCCGCCTCAGTGAGCTACCAGCCAATGCCAGGGACCCAGTAGAGAAGGTAAGTTGGGGTTGCCTCACCAGGGGGATTGGTTCTTCTCTGGTGAGGCTGGAATGGCCATTTGGGGGGAGGGGTCGCATTGGGTTCCGGCGGTGGGTTCAGAGACGGGGACGGTCCTCAATTGGGTACCCTGTGCCTGACTGCTATGCCCCACTTCCCAGGGCGTGGAAAGGCCGGCAGCTATCACTGGGTGGCCTTTCACGTCCCCAGCTCGCCTGCTTGCCACGGGTAAGATACCCGTGGAGGCAGGCGAGTGCCCTTAAGTCGCCGTTTAGTGGCCACTTAAGGGCCTTGATTGGCCTCAGGCAGGCGGGCCCTTTCTCACTGGAAGTGGAAGCAGGGCTGGGAGGGTAGGCCTCTCAGAGCCTCCCGCTCAATTTTACGCTGCCCCCATGTCACCATCCGACCCGCTGGGACGGTGTAAAATTTGGCCCATGGCTACAAGGTGATGAAGGTTGGAAAATATTCCAGGGTACACAATATTTCAGAATGACAGACAGAATGGCAAAGGAGACAGGGTAGCCCTTATAATAAAGGATGACATAAGGACATTAGGGTGAGAAAGACTCTGGCCTCAGAAAATTATGAAGTAAAATCAGTATGGGTAGAAATTAGGAAAAGCAAGAATCAGAAAACACTGGTGGGAGTAGTTTATAAGCCCCCTCTCAATAGTTATATCGTTGGATAGAGCATTAAACAAGAAATTATTGGAGTTTGGAACAAAAGCAATATAATAATTGTGGAGGACTTTAATCTTCATATAAACTGGGACAAAGAAATTGGCAAGAGTGGTCTAGAAGCTGAGTTTGTAGCATATTTTTGGAACAGTTTCTTTGAGCAATAGGTTGTGGAATCATCTGGAGATAAAGCTATCTTCGATCTAGTATTGTGTAACAAAGCAGGGTTAATTAGTAATGTCATAGTAAAAGATCCACTGGAAAATAGTGATCATAATACCACTGAATTCCATGTTAAGTTTGAAAGGGGGATACTGCAATCAAAAACAAGAATCTTAAACTTAAACAAAGCCAATTACATAGGTATGAGGAGAGAAATAGCTAAAATAAATTTGATAACTAGATTCAAAGTTACGGCAGTAAATGAACAGAGGGAAATACATTCAATTGAGAAACAAAAACTCAGCTAGTAAGACCCATCTGTGGCCTATGGCTCACTAGGAAGTTAAGGGTAGTGTTAGATTAAAAGAAGAGGCTTAAAATATTGCAAAAAGAGTAGCACGTCGGAGGATTAGAGTGCTTTAGAAAACAGCAAAGGGCCACCAAAAATTTGATAAAAAAGGAAAAAATAGAATATAAGAGTAAACTAGCCAGTAATATAAAAACAGATTGTAAGAGCTTTTATAGGTATATAAAAAGGAAAAGAGTAGCTAAAGTTGGTCCCTTAGGAGCAGAGACAGGAGAAATTATCACAGGGAATGAGAAAATGGCAGAGACATTGAACAAATATTTTGTGTCTGTCTTTGCAGTAGAAGACACAAGTTTCATACCAGAAATAAACGGTAACCTAGGGGCTAAAAAGAATAAGAAAATTAAGGAAATTAATATCAGCAGAGAAAACTTATTGGAGAAACTCAAGGGATTGAAATCCGACATATCTCTGGGACCTAATGATCTACAGCCTAGCATTCTAAAAGAGATAGCTGCAGAGATAGTTGTTGTGCTAGCTACGATTTTCCAAAATTCCTTAGATTCGGGAATGGTCCCATCAGATTAAAAGTTGGCAAACGTTACACTGCTTTGCAAGAAAGGAGAGAGAGAGAAAACAGTGAACTACAAGCCAGTTAGCTTAACATCAGTCATTGGGAAAATGCTGGAATCTATTATTAAGGAAGTCTTAACAATGCACTTAGAAAAGTATAGTATGATTAAAACAAGCCAATGTGGTTTTACTAAAGGGAATCCTGTTAGACAAATTTATTGGAGTTTTTTGAGGATGTAACTAGTTAGGGTAGATAAAGGAGAATTAGTAGATGTAGTACACCTGACTTTCCAAAAGGCATTCAATAAGGTGCCACACAGTGGCTAATATGCAAGATAAGGGCTCATGGAGTTGGGGGTAATATATTAGCATGGATAGAGGATTGGCTGACAAACAGGAAGCAAAGAGTGGGCATAAACAGAGCAGTTTCAAGTTGACAGGCAGTAAATAGTGGAGTGCCGCAAGGATTGGTGCTGGGGTCTCAACTATTTACAATCTATAACAATGATTGAGATGAAGAGACAGAGAGTAATGTATCTAATTTTGCTGATGATATAATGGTAGGTGGAAAAGTAAGCTGTGAGGAGGACACAGAGAGGCTGCAAAGAGATAGAAACAGGTTAAGTGAGAGGGCAACAAGATGGCGGATGGAATAGGAACATAAGAACAAGGAGCAGGAGTAGGCAACTCAGCCCCTCGAGCCTGCTCCGCCATTCAGTACGATCATGGCTGATCTCATTTTGGCCTCAACTCCACTTTCCTGCCCATTCTTCATAACCCTTCAACCCATTTCTAATTAAAAATCTGTCTATCTCCTCCTTAAATTTACCCAACGTTCAGGCATCCACCACACTCTGGGGTAGTGAATTCCACTGATTCACGACCCTTATCCTAAAACTATGACCTCTCGTTCTAGATTGCTCCACAAGAGGAAACATCCTCTCTATGTCTACTTTTTCTCCATTTAGATAATAATTTGCCTTTCTATTCTTCTGACCAAAATGGATAACCTCACACTTATCCACGAATATAATGTAGGGAAGTGTTAAGTTATTCTCTTTTGTTGTCAGAATAGAAAAACAGAATATTTTTTAAAAGGTGTGAAACTTGTAAAGGTTGCTGCTCAAAGAGACTTGGGTGTGCTTGTACAAGGAGCGCAGAAAGTTAGCCTGCAGGTACAGCAAGCAATTAGGAAGGCAAATGGCATATTGGCCTTTATTGCAAGGGGATTGGAGTACAAGAATTAAGAAGTCTGGCCACAATTGGGCGGCACAGTGGTGCAGTGGTTAGCACCGCAGCCTCATAGCTCCAGTGACCCAGGTTCAATTCTGGGTACTGCCTGTGTGGAGTTTGCAAGTTCTCCCTGTGTCTGCGTGAGTTTTCGCCGGGTACTCCGGTTTCCTCCCACCACCAAAAGACTTGCAGGTTGATAGGTAAATTGGCCATTATAAATTGCCCCTAGTATAGGTAGGTGGTAGGGGAATATAGGGATGGGTGGGGATGTGGTAGAAATATGGGATTAGTGTCTTTTTCTTCTTTGGCCTCCTTATCTCAAGAGACAATGGATAAGCGCCTGGAGGTGGTCAGTGGTGTGTGGAGCAGCGCCTGGAGTGGCTATAAAGGCCAATTCTAGAGTGAAAGGCTCTTCCACAGGTGCTGCAGAGAAATTTGTTTGTCGGGGCTGTTACACAGTTGGCTCTCCCCTTGCACCTCTGTCTTTTTTCCTGCCAACTACTAAGTCTCTTCGACTCGCCACACTTTAACCCCGTCTTTATGGCTGCCCGCCAGCTCTGGTGAACGCTGGCAACTGACTCCCACGACTTGTGATCAATGTCGCAGGATTTCATGTCGCATTTGCAGACGTCTTTAAAGCGGAGACATGGACGGCCGGTGGGTCTGATACCAGTGGCGAGCTCGCTGTACAATGTGTCTTTGGGGATCCTGCCATCTTCCATGCAGCTCACATGGCCAAGCCATCTCAAGCGCCGCTGACTCAGTAGTGTGTACAAGCTGGGGATGTTGGCCGCCTCGAGGACTTCTGTGTTGGAGATACGGTCCTGCCACCTGATGCCAAGTATTCTCCGGAGGCAGCGAAGATGGAATGAATTGAGACGTCGCTCTTGGCTGACATACGTTGTCCAGGCCTCGCTGCCATAGAGCAAGGTACTGAGGACACAGGCTTGATACACTCGGACTTTTGTGTTCCGTGTCAGTGCGCCATTTTCCCACACTCTCTTGGCCAGTCTGGACATTGCAGTGGAAGCCTTTCCCATGCGCTTGTTGATTTCTGCATCGAGAGACAGGTTACTGGTGATAGCTGAGCCTAGCCTAGGTGAACTCTTGAACCACTTCCAGAGCGTGGTCGCCAATATTGATGGATGGAGCATTTTTGACGTCCTGCCCCATGATGTTCATTTTCTTGAGGCTGATGGTTAGGCCAAATTCATTGCAGGCAGCCGCAAACCTGTCGATGAGACTCTGCAGACACTCTTCAGTGTGAGATGTTAAAGCAGCATCGTCAGCAAAGAGGAGTTCTCTGATGAGGACTTTCCGTACTTTGGACTTCGCTCTTAGACGGGCAAGGTTGAACAACCTGCCCCCTGATCTTGTGTGGAGGAAAATTCCTTCTTCAGAGGACTTGAATGCATGTGAAAGCAGCAGGGAGAAGAAAATCCCAAAAAGTGTGGGTGCGAGAACACAGCCCTGTTTCACGCCACTCAGGATAGGAAAGGGGTCTGATGAGGAGCCACCATGTTGAATTGTGCCTTTCATATTGTCATGGAATGAGGTGATGATACCTATGGGATTAGTGTAGGATTAGTATAAATGGGTGGTTGATGGTCGGCACAGACTCGGTGGGCCGAAGGGCCTGTTTCAGTGCTGTATCTCTAAAGAAAATTTTTTAAAAATGCACAGGGTTTTAGTGAGACCACATCTGGAGTATTGTGTGTAGCTTTGGTCTCCACATTTAAGAAAGGATATACTTGCATTGGAGGCGGTACAGCGAAGGTTGACTAAATTGGTCCCTGGCATGAGGGGGTTGTCCTATGATGAGAGGCTGAGCAAATTGGGCCTGGATTGTCTGGAGTTTAGAAGAATGAGAGGCGATTTCATTGAAACGTATAAGATTCTTGTCGGGGAATCTAAAAAATGGGGGCACAGTCGCAGGATTAAAGGCCAATCATTTAGGACTGAGATGAGGAGAAATTACTTCACTCAAAGGGTTGTGAATCTTTGGAATTTTCTACCCCAGAGGGTTGTGGGAATGCTCCATTGTTGAATACATTTAATGCTGGGATAGACAGATTTTTGATCTTTCAGTAAATCAAGGGATATGGCGAGCGGGTAGGAAAGTGGAATTGAAGTTTAAGATCAGCCATGATCGTATTGAATGGCAGAGCAGGCTCGATGGACCATCTGGTCTACTCCTGCTCCTATTTCTTGTGTCTTGTGTTCTTGTGTTCTAAACGAATGGATTTGCACTCCCCCTGTATAATCTTTACATTCTAGTGTTCTAATGGAATTTCTTGATTAATAATGTCAGTCAATCTTCTACTTCTGCTCCTTTTTAAATCTCTTTTAATCCTATTACAGGAAATTAATTTAAAAAAAGGTTAGGCGAAGGAGAAATTAAAAAGAATTAGACTGTCAAATACATTGAGTAATCTGAACAAATAGGAACAATTTTTGCACCCAGCTTGCCAGGATTTTCTTTTCAAACTTCACGGTCTCTTTATCCACCTCCATAGCATCGCCTGACTCCACCCTGCCTCAACTCATCTGCTGCTGAAACCCTCAACCATGCCTTTGTTACTTCTAGACTTTGCTGTTCTAATGCATGCCTGCCTGGCCTGCCACATTCTATCCTCAGTAAACTTGATGTCATCCAAAACTTTGCTGTCTATGTCCTAACTCATACAATGTCCCATTCACTCATCACCCCTGGAATCGCTGACCTACATTGGCTCCTGGTTAAGCAATACCTTGATTTTAAAATTCTCATCCTTGTTTCAAATTCCTCTTTGGCCTCACTCCTCTCTATCTCTGTAATCTCCTCCAGCCCCACAACCCTCCAACATACCTTCATTTCTCTAATTCTGGCCTCTTGAGCATCCCCAATTTTAATCACTACACCACTGGTAGCATGCCTTCAGTTGCCTTGGCCCTAAGTTCTGAAATTCACTCCTCATGCCAAAGACTTGCAGGTTGATAGGTAAATTGGCCATTGTAAATTGCCCCTAGTATAGGTAGGTGGTAGGGAAAATATAGGGACAGGTGGGGATGTGGTAGGAATATGGGATTAATGTAGGATTAGTATAAATGGGTGGTTGATGGTCGGCACAGACTCGGTGGGCCGAAGGGCCTGTTTCAGTGCTGTATCTCTATACTATACTAAACCTCTCCACCTCTCTACCTCACTTTCCTCTTTTAAGATGCTCCTTAAAACCTACCTATTTGACTAAGTTTTGGTCCTCTGCCCTAATATATCCTGATGTGGTTTGTTGAGATATTCTGTTTTAGAATTTCCATGTGAGGTGCCTTGGGATGTTTCATTATGTTAAAGATGCTGCATAAATACACGTTGTTGTTGTTTGAGGGTGATGCCAGAGGTTATGCACAGCTTTGAGTGAGCGATGGAGGAGTCCATGCAAGCCATGAATTCCGCCATGTCTCAGGGATGTGAGCACAAGGCTTCATCCATGGAGAGGTTGGTGATCACCCTGGAAAGCCAGGTAGATCACTCGAACCATATGCGCTCTGACCTGTATTCCATCGCTCTTGCCATGGGCTCAGTGTAACAGTGGCTATGCGAAAGGAGGGGAGACACATGGACCTCCCTCCAGATGCCTCTACCCCTCAGGGAGACAGGCAGGTGCCATTGCACACCCAGATGGATGAGAAATGCTTGCCAACTTCCCCAGGCCCATTGTCTCAGGGCACTCCTGGGGTGAGCGGCCTCTCCTAATTCCCTCTGACATTGACCCTTTTACATCCAGTAGGCCTGGCCAAAGAGGATGCCCCTGCACCAGTGCAGGAGACCTCCATCAGGTTGGTGCCCGGACCTCCAGAGGACGCCTGCCACAGTCATCAAAAACAATGAGGCAGCGCACTGAGTAGATGGCCTCCATCTCAGCTGCTGATGTTGGGCTTGCGCCAAGACGTAGTGGCCATCAATGCAAACATAAGAGTTATTGAGATCATAAAGGTGGTACGGCTGTCCTTCAACTATATTTGTCACAGGTAAATATTTCACAATATATCTGTTTCAAATTATTCTCATGCACATCATCTTCATTTTGTTTGGACTAGCTTAGTCAGAGAGCTAAATGTAATGGCATGCCTCATGGTTGGCGCATTTTGATGTTTACAGGGGAGGTACAGACATTGCATTTAATGTGGAAGTAACGATGTTGAGTTTCATAGATTAATCTTTAATGAATGTTCACATTAGTGTCCAGTTTTGAACTTGCCAGCCTGTCAGATATGGCTGAACATGCAGGCCCAGCTTGCACTCTCATTTGTGCACTGTCGTGCTGCCTGCTGCTGGTGCTGCAGATTCAGCTACAGAGCAGCAAGGGTCCTCCTTAGCAGCATCCTCTCCCCCTGCTCCCAAGTTTGTGCGAAAGTTGGGTATATGAGAACCATGTTATTCTAACAATATAACTGTGTTCATAAGGCAGACAGTGAAATGAACACATCCGTGTCCAATGCTTTCATCCATAGAATTGATAAGCATTGAGTTGCTAAACTCCGCCCATTGTCTACACACACTCCACCCACCCCAATCTAGCCTCCTCCCAATTCGATCTGCAATCAGTGCAGCCCCATGTGCATCTTGAGATATTCTATAAATATGGTGTGTGTGAGCTTTCAGCTTGAGGGCGATGACCCTTCACCCTTGTCCTGTTACCATCACACTTGTCCCCATTACCCTTGACCCTCCCAACATCACCTTGTGCCTTCCATCTCTAACCCTTCAACCACATCCCATTACCCTGGACCCTGTCACCATCCAATTGGACGTGCCCGCTCTCCCCCCGAGCCTACACCTGTCCCTGTTGTCATGCCCCCTCTAATTCTAGACCCTCCCACCTTATCTTACAGCACTTGTTAGATCCCCTGACTCACCCTACGAGAACTTTGAATACCCCAAACTCAGACTGGACCTGCCCTCCCTACCAAATCAAACTCCCCGCTGCAGCTGTGATCATTCCCTATGCCAGCCAGCACCCTGAGTTTGACCCACAGGATGCCAATGTGGACAATAATGGCCCCTCCATTTAGGTCCCTCATTTCCCTCACCTTATCTGATGGTATACCACACCCCCCCCCCACCATCCCCCCTCCATCCCCACCATAACCAGGATGCCAGACCCTTCCCACTTCACTCCTCCATTCACCCTAACACACCCTCTGTCCTCCCTTGCATCTCTCTGCAACTCCTCCATTCACCTGACCCCAACATCCTCCCACCCCCTGTTTCTCCCTTATCATTCCTGAGCCTCCAGCCAAGTTGCCATTCTCCTGTTACCCTTCCTTGTGCCGCTGAGTGCAACAAAGTAAACCACTGACCTCGGGCACAACTGCACAAGCACAACTGTTGAACGCCACCTTTAAATGACTATATAGTAGGTGCTGTACGCCACTCAGTTAATTGGGAAGGTAGGACCGAATTGCAATTAATTATAAACCAATGAGTATTCATTACATGCAAATGTATTAAAAGTTGGAACCTGCCACGGATGGCACCTGCCATGATGACAGTGCTGACTTTATCTCTCAAACTGATGTCATCCTTCCCACCACATTTCCCGTTCTTACAGGTCCCAAAAAATACTGCCCATAATGTGGGACTGGAAGCACATGTAGGACAGATCAGCTAAGGTTTAGGGGCTGGTTCCCATACCTGAAGGGCATTAGCAAACCAGTTGGGCTTTTACAACAAGTTTTCATCATCATTGTTCTGCTGCTTGCCCACAAATGACCAGATTTATTGAATTCAAGTTCATATTTTGTCATTACAAAGATCTTAATTTACAACCTCTGCATTTTCACTCTTGAACCACAACCAACAGACTATCATATCCATCAGATGTGACAATTATACAAGACATTGGGTAGATACAAGAGGGGAGACAAAGGGCAGGGGAAATTTGGAAGTTGCATAATAATAGATGGAATAAGAAAACTGTTGAAAACAGAAAATCACAATCAGAAAAATATGAGTCATGCGAAGGCAGCAAAAAAAAGGCAAATTGAAAACTAGAGGGCTTTTTTTATTCATTCATGGGATGTGGGCATCACTGACTATGCCAGCATTTATTGCCCATCTATAATTGTCCTTGAGAAGGTGAGAAAGAAGTGAGAAAGAAGTAAAATATTTTTGATTTGAATTACAACTACAGATTACCTATGAGTTATGATTAAAAAGAGGTCATACTAATGAATTATGCTAATTAAACACAATTTTCATACACTGATTACAAAGTAGAATGAATGTTAGAAACAATAGCATGTATCACTTGGCTTTCCCTCATTGGACACCCTTTCTTCCCATTATAAGCGGTTTTTATCTCAGAAAAACAGAGCTGAAAGCAACAACATTAATTCTTCAATAACTCTCACCAGCTACAGAAGCTTTCATGATAAATTGATCTACAGCACCTCGTTACCACAGGAGATGGAAGTGCTTTATAAAATACCTCAAAGATGTTGCATAGATACATTTCATTTTAATGAATGTTTGGCTGGAGTAGTCTCTTACAACATCCTTAACAACTCAAATAGAAATCTTCCACAACTCCTAAGCATTTAGGGACATTTAGAAAGATTATTTTTCGCAGGCGTTAATATGTAAAAATGGTGCATTTTTCCAAAATAAGATCTCATTTTATTCATTTAACACATGAGTCAGGAGGAATTGTATCACAGAAGACATGCGAGGCACAGAAATAGTCATAATGCTAAAATAGTGGAATGGGCAAAAAAATGGCAGCTGGAATTCAATGCCAGCAAATGTAAAGTGATACATTTTAAGTTAAAACGGTAATAATTATATTTTCCATGAAAGAAAGCTGGGTGATGTGAAAGAGAAGAGACATTTGGAGGTTCAAATTCACATGAAATTAAAATCAGCCTCTCAAGTGCATAAGGCCATAAAAATGCTAATGAAATGCTGGTCTGTACTATGGCAAGTGATGCATAAAATGCAGATGTAATGGTGAGTGGTAAGTTCACTGGCATATTATATACAGTTTTGGACTGTAGGCAGGATGTTGAAGCAATAGAGAGGGTACAGATTCACTTGGGTACTCCTTGGTATGGGGAAATACAAATATAAAGAGTTGAAAAAATTGGTCTAATTTTGTTGGAACAAAGGAGATGACAGGGTGATTTAATAGAGTTTTTTAAATGTAAAATATGAAGGGATAGGATAGAGTATACAGACACTGATTTTTTGTGATTACAGGGTCTAGAATGAGAAGACATAGATATGGGACTAAATATGTGCAATTTAGGACAAAGAGCAAAAAGAACTCTTTCAAACAAAGGGTTGTGAGGCTGTTGAATTCACTGCCAGAAATAATGATGGAAGCATAGATTGTTAACATTTATGAATATGTTAGATTGGTAATTAAAAGAAAATAGACATAGAGGGATATGGGAACAGGCAGGGTACAAAAGGTTAGAAGTACTACTCATGTGAAGGATAAATAGCAACATGGACTGGTTTGATTGAATGACTTATCTCCATGTTGTAATTTTTATGTTATTCTATGTATTCTCAGCGTGCCACTGTTCTGCTCTTAACAGCTACCTCCGATGCTTTGTAGAGATTATGTCCCAAGGATTTGAAGACACAGCCGAGCACCAGGATTCTTTAAACTGGTGGGAAAAGGGGCTTACAGTACTCCCCAAAATGCTTTGGCAAAATAACAGTTGTCTGCTGCATGTCACATAACCTTACAATTGATCCAAGCCCATTCATGATCTTCGAAAAGGAGCATTTATAATGTGGAAAAGGAAGAAAACAAAGATGGCACAGCAGCTATGTCCACTAATCATAGAATCGTTGAATGGTTAAAGCACAGAAGAGACTATTTGGTCTTCTGTGCTCATGCCAGCTCTGTGCAAGAGCAATTCACCCGATCTCACTCCCCTGCCCTTTTCTCGAAGATCCGCACATTTTTTTCTCTCCCAATAGTTGTTCAATTCTCTTTTGAAAGCCATGATTGAATCTACCTCCACCGCACTCTTAGGCATTGCATTCCAGATCGTATCCACATGCTGAGTAAAAACGATTTTCCTTATGTCTCCTTTGGTTCTTTTTCCATTCACCTTAAATCAATGACCTCTGGTTCTCGACCCTTCTGCCAAAGGGAACAGTTTTCCCCTAGCTACTCTGTCCAGACCCCTCATGATTTTGAACACCTTTAACAAATATGCTCTCAACCTTCTCTTCTGTAAGTAGAACAGCCTAAGTTTCTCCAAACTATCCACAGAACTGAAGTTTGTCATCTCTGGAACCATTTGTGCAAATATTTTCTGCACCCTCTCACATGCTTTCACATCCTTCCTTAGTGTGTTGCCCAGAATTGGACAGAAGACTCCAGTTGAGGCCAAACTAGTGTTTTATAAACGTTCACCGTACCATCCTTGCCTTTGTACTCAATGCCTCTATTTATAAAGCCCAGGATCCCCTAAGCCTTATTAGTGGCTTTCTCAACCTGCCCTGTGACCTTCAAGGTTTTGTGTACATATATCCCCAAGTCCCTCTGCTCCCGCACTCGCTTTAGAATCGTCTCCTTTATTTTATATTCCCTCTCCTCATTCTTCTTACCAAAATGCATCACTCCTCTACATTAAATTTCATCTGCCACGTGTTCACCCATTCTACCAGCCTGTTTATTTCCTCCTGAAGTCAAAACTGTCTTCCTCACAGTTCACAATACTTACAATTTTGTGCCCTGAACACCTAAGTCTAGTCATTAAAATAGATCAAGAAAAGCAGTTGTCCTAATAACAACCCATGAGGAACTCCACTACATACCTTCCTCCAGTCTGAAAAATAATGGTTCACCACTACTCTCTGTTTCCTGTCACTCAGCCAACTTCATATCCAGGCTGCACTGTCCCTGTTATTCCATGGGCTTTAACTTTGCTGACAAGCCTGTTATGTGGTACTTTATCTTTTGGATGTCCATGTACATCAGATTAGATTAGATTAGATTAGATTAGATTAGAGATACAGCACTGAAACAGGCCCTTCGGCCCACCGAGTCTGTGCCGAACATCAACCACCCATTTATACTAATCCTACACTAATCCCATATTCATATTCCTACCAAACATCCCCACCTGTTCCTATATTTCCCTGCCACCTACCTATACTAGTGACAATTTATAATGGCCAATTTACCTATCAACCTGCAAGTCTTTTGGCTTGTGGGAGGAAACCGGAGCACCCGGAGAAAACCCACGCAGACACAGGGAGAACTTGCAAACTCCACACAGGCAGTACCTGGAATCGAACCCGGGTCCCTGGAGCTGTGAGGCTGTGGTGCTAACCACTGCGCCGCCCTCATCAACCTCTTCTGTTACCTCATAAAAAACTCCATCAAAGTTAGTTAAACACAATTTGCCTTCAACAAATCCATGATTGCTTTCCTTAACTAAATCACATTTGTCCAAGTGACTGTTAATTTTTAATTAAATTTAATTTTGGACCACCACTGAGTTTAAACTCACTGGCCTGTAGTTGCTGGGGTTTTCCTCGCACCCTTTTTTGAACAAGGGTGTAATATTTTCGATTCTCCAGTCCTCTGGCACCACCCCTGTATCTAAGGAGGATTGGAAGATTATGGCCAGTGCCTCTATAATTTCGACCATTATTTCCCTCAGTGTCCTTGGATTTATCTAATCTGGTCCTGGTGACTTAACAACTTTAAGTGGTTGGCATCCTTCCATCTATGAAAGATGATGGACACGCAGCAAACAATCCATGTAAGTGGGGTGTCTTCTCTTGGCGCACCTTTATTGATGGTTGTGAAGGCCAATCCTTGAGAGGCAGGTTCTGCCACAAGTGCTGCACGTGAAGCCGCCAAGTGATGTGTGAGTTGTTGCTTTTGACATCGGCACCTGTTGCCAAGCTGTTACAGCAACTGGTCATCGTGGTAGTGCACACCAGTCCACAGGATGTGACGACATTTCGTTCTTTCGCCAGCTAGTGACTCCCAAGTGTGATATTCAACAGTTAGGACCTTCATGTCACGTTTGCAAGCATCCTTGAAGCAGAGCTTTGGGTGCCCCACTGGTCGTCTGGCCCTGGCTACCTCACCATACAGAAGGTACTTGGGTATGCGACTGTCTTCCATCCCGCAGACGTGTCCAACCCACCAAAGCCTCCTCTGTTTGATTAGTGCCAACACACATGAGCTTTGCCTTTGAGAGAACTGCCACATTTGTGATTTTGTCCTGCCAGGATATACCCATTATGCGCCGCAGACAGCGAAGATAGAAATTATTGAGCTGTTTTTCCAAGTAGCTGTAAGTCGCCCATGTTTCACAGCCATATAGCAAGGTGCTGAGAACCTGGGCCTTATAAACCATGAAAGAGTTCTGATGAAAGATCTCTGACCTGAAACGCTAACTCTGCTTCTGTCTCCACAGATGCTGCCAGACCTGCTGAATATTCCCAGCATTTTTGTTTTTATTTCAGATTTCCAGCATCTTCAGTATTTTGCTTTTATCTTATAAACCATGAAGGGCCAGCTTTGTGTTATTCCACGCGCGCTTCGCAAGTGGGCTAAAGGTGGTAGCTTATGTGTGTATTGAATTCTGCTTCAAAGGACAGATTGTCTGTCACCATGGACCCAAGGTTGCAGAATTTGCTAACCACTTCCAGTGGGCTGTTATTTAGTGTGATCAGGGACAGAGCCCCATGACCATGGTTTTCTTGATGCTTATAGTCAAGGAGAACAAGATACAGACATGGCAGAGACAGTCTATGAACCATTATAGTTGAGTTTCTTTGTAAACTACTAGTGCAGCACCATCAACATAGTCCTGGTGACTTAACAACTTTAGGTACAACCAGTCTTTCTAATACCTCCTCTTTTTCAATTTTTAGCCCATCAAGTGTCTGAACTATGACTGGCAGCATCTTCTTCCTTGTTAAAGACAGATAGAAAGGCTCCCCGATGAACGTGCTGGGCAGGGGTGGGGAGTGGGCGGCTGCGGAAAATTGAGTGGGAGGTGGGTGGTGGGGGCAGGGGGCAGTGAGATCATTCCCAATGCCTTCCCGTCTCTGCTGCAATTTTACGCGGGGCGGCGGAATCGAGAAACGTCCTGCCCGCCCCAGGCCAATCAAGGTCCTTAAGTAGCCAATTAACTGCCACTCAAGAGCCTCCTCCCGCTGCCGCTGGTATTTTACCTGCGGCGGCTGGACGGCAAAGGCCCCAGGAACACCGCCCACCGCCTGGTAAAACTAGGCGGCCTTCTTGCGGGCTGGTGGGGGGGGGAGCCCTCCTGATCGGGTACCCTGTGCCCCATGGGGGGGCCGCCCCTAAGCCGCAAATGTCCCTAACACACAACATTCCACCTCCGGCCAGGCCTCAGAAACTTACCTGAGTCACAGGGCTATCCTTCCTCTTGCTTCTGATGGCTGGGTATAGTGTCAGTAGTGGCTACCACTCCCGCTCATTGGCTGGCAGCTCCATTAGGCAGCACCTCTTGCCTCAAGGAGGTGGAAGTCCCGTCCAAGACCAATTAAGGGCGTGGGGAGAGAATAATCCCAGCGTGGCTCCCCCAGGCCCGGTGGAGGTGGGTTCACCACAGACTTTTCGGATGGTGGGTGGGGCCTCCCACCGAACGTAAAATTCCAGCCAAAGCGCGCATTCGGATCTTCAGCCATGCCATCTGCCTCCATGCATAAATCCCCTTTTTGGTCTCTAATTGGCCCTAATCCTCCTTTTACTACCCTTTTACCATTTATATACCCATCCAAGACTTTTGGATTCCCCATTTATGTTTGCTGCCAATCTCTTCTCATACTCTGACTTTTTTTCTTTTATTCCTTTTTTCACTTCCCCTCTGAACTTTCTATATTCAGCCTGGTTCTCACTTGTATTATCAACCTGACATCTATCATACACACTCTTTTTCTGCTTCATCTTACTCTCTATCTCTTTGGTCATCCAGGGAGATCGGTCTTCATTTGTATGACCTTTCCCCCTCGTGGGAATATACCTCTAGTGTACCCGAACTATCTCCTCTTTAAAGGCAGCTCATTGTTCTGTTAAAGTTTTGCCTGCCAATCATTGATTCAATGTACCTGGCCAGATCTATTCTCACCCATTTAAATTGGCCCTCCTCAATTAATTATTTTTATTCTGGATTGCACCTTGTCCTTTTCCAGGACAAACCAAAACCTCATGATACTGTGATCATTGTCCCCCTAACGTTCCCCTCCTGGCACTTGACCCACTTGACCCACCTCATTCCCTATAATCAGATCCAACAATGACTCCTTCTTCATTGGGCTGGAAGCATACTAATCAAGAAAATACTCCTGAACACACTTCAGAAACCTCTACCCCTCTCTTCCCTTTACACTATTACTATCTCAGACAGAATTAAAGGCTCTGTATCTGAATGCATGCAGCATTCATAACAAAATGGATAAATAGATATCACAAATTGAAATAAGTATGTATGACCTGATAGGCATTTTAGAGACATGGTTGCAAGGTGACCAAGGCTAGGACCTAAATATTCAAGGGTATTTGACATTTTTGGAAGGACAGGAAGCTAGGAAAAGGTGGTAGGGTAGCTCTGTTAATTCAGGATGTCAGTAGTACAGTGGTGAGAGATGGCCTTAGTTCAGAAGATCAAGCTGTAGAATCAGTGTGGGTACATATAAGAAATATTAAAGGTAAGAAGTCACTTAAGGGAGTAGTTTATAGATCCCCTAACAGGAGCTATGCTGTAGGACAGTGTATTCAGGAAGAAATAATGGGGTCTTGTAAGAAAGGTACAGCAATAATCATAGGTGATTTTAATCTTCATATAGATTGGATGAATCAGATTGGCAAAGGTAGCCTGGAAGATGAGTTCATAGAGTGAATTTGGGACAATTTCCTAGAGCAGTATATTCTAGTCCCAACCAGGGACCAGGCCATTCTAGACCTGGTAACGTACAATGAGACAGGATTCATTAATGACATCATAGTAAAGAAGTCTTTAGGCAACAGTAATCACAGCATGATATAATTTCACATTTAGGTTAAGGGTGAGAAGTGTGGGTCTAAGGCTAGTGTCTTAACTTAAAAAAGGCAATTACAAGGGTTTGAGGACAGACTTGTGTAAAGTGAATTGGGAAAGTAGGTTAAAAGGTAGGATAGTAAAGAAGCAGTAGCAGACATGAAAAGGATATATTTCATAACTCTCGGCAAAGATATATTCCATTGAAAAAGAAAGAATCTATGAGAAGGATTCATCATCCGTGGTTAACTAAGTAAGTTAAGGATAGTATCAAATTGAAAGAAAAAGCAGACAATACTGTGAAGATTAGTGGTAGGTCAGAAAATTGGACAGGCTTCAGAAACCAACAAAGAATGACTAAAAAAAATAAGGAGGGAGAAATTAGAGTATGAGAGAAAGCTAGCTAGAAATATAAAAAGAGATAATAAGAGTTTCTACAAGTATTTAAAAAGGAAAACTGTAACTAAAGTAAGCATTGGTCACTTAGAGGGTGAGTTTGGGGAATTAATAATGGGAAACAAGGAAATTGTGGAAGCATTGAACAGGTATTTTGAGTGAATATAAAAACAAGAAATGCTGGAAATACTCAGCAGGTCTGGCAGCATATGTGGAGAGAGAAGCAGAGTTAATGTTTCAGATCAGTGACCCTTCTTCAGAACTAGCAGGTATTAGAAATGTGAAAGGTTTAAAGCAAGTAAAGCAGGGGTGGGGCAACAAATAACAAAGGAGAAGGTGTAGATAGGAAAAGGTCACAGAGAATAACCGACCAGAAGGTCATGGAGCAAAGGCAAACAATATGTTAATGGTGTGGTGAAAGACAAAAAAATTAGTACAGATGGGGACTGAAAACTGAACAGCCACAAGTACAAACATGAAAAAAACAGTGGGTAGGCAAACTGAACAAACTAAGATGAAATAAAACAAAATAAACACAAAAAAAAAAAGAAAAAAGAAAAAAAGAACTAAAAATCAAAGTAAAATGGGGGGTCCATCATGCTCTGAAATGATTGAACTCAATGTTCAAGCTGGCAGGCTGTAGTGTGCCTAATCGGTAAATGAGATGCTGTTACTCGAGCTTGCGTTGATGTTCTCTAGATCACTGCAGCAATCCCTGGACAGAGATGTGAGCATGAGAGCAGGGGGGAGTGTTGAAATGGCAAGCAACCCGAAGCTCGGAGTCATGCTTTTGGACTGAGCGGAGGTGTTCCGCAAAGCGGTCACCCGGTCTGCATTTGGTCTCCCCAATGTACAGGAGACCACATCGTGAGCAGCGAATACAGTATACTAAATTGAAAGAAGTACAAGTAAATTGCTGCTTCACCTGAAAGGAGTGTTTGGGGCTTTGAATAGTGAGGAGAGAGGAGGTAAATGGGCAGGTGCTATGGGAAGGGGACGAGGTGGTGGGGGTAATGGAAGAGTGGACCAGGGCATCACAGAGGGAATGGACCCTTCAGAATGCTGACGGGGGAAGATGTATTTGGTAGTGGCATCATGCTGGAGGTGGCAGAAATGGCGGAGGATGATCCTTTGGATATGGAGGCTGATGGGGTGGATAGTGAGGACAAGGGGAACCCTCTCATGATTCTGGGAGGGAGGGGAAGGGGTGAGGGCAGAGGTGCAGGAAATGGGTCGGATACGGTTGAGGGCCCTGTCAACCACAGTGGGGTGGGGGGGGGGGGGGGTATCCTCGGTTAAAGAAAAAGGAAGACATATCAGAAGCGCTGTCATGGAAGGTAGCATCATCAGAGCAGATGTTTCGGAGACAGAGAAACTGGGAGAATGGAATGGAGCCCTTACAGGAGGCAGGGTGTGAAGAAGTGTAGTTGAGGTAGCTGTGGGAGACAGTGGGCTTATAATGGATATTAGTAGACAGCCTATCCCGAAAGATGGAGACAGAGAAGTCGAGGAAGAGAAGGGAAGTGTTGGAGATGGACCATGTAAAGGTGAGAGAAGGGTGGAAATTAGAAGCAAAGTTGATAAAGTTTTCCAGTTCGGGGCGGGAGCAGGAAACGGCACCGATACAGTCATCGATGTACCGGAAAAAGTGTTGGGGGAGGGGGCCTGAGTAGGACTGGAACAAGGAATATTTGACATATTCCACAAAAAAACAGGCATAACTAGGACCCATGAAGGTACCCATAGCAACACATTTTAGTTTAGTTTAGTTTAGAGATACAGCACTGAAACAGGCCCTTCGGCCCACCGAGTCTGTGCCGACCATCAACCACCCATTTATTCTAATCCTACACTAATTCCATATTCCGACCACATCCCCACCTGTCCCTATATTTCCCTACCACCTACCTATACTAGGGGCAATTGCTAATGGCCAATTTACCTATCAACCTGCAAGTCTTTGGCATGTGGGAGGAAACCGGAGCACCCGGAGGAAACCCACGCAGACACAGGGAGAACTTGCAAACTCCACACAGGCAGTACCCAGAACTTGAAGTGGAGTTGAAGAACAAGTTATTCAATGTGAGAACAAGTTCAGCCAGATGCAGGAGGGTGGCGGTGGATGGGGACTGGTTGGGGATGGAGGTGTTGAGAGATTGGACGTCCATAGTGAAGAGGAGGCAGTTGGGGCCAGGAAACTGGAAATTGTCAAAATGACGTAGGGCGTCAGAAGAGTCATGGATGTAGGTGGGAAGAGATTGGACCAGCGGAGAAAAGATAGAGTCATGATAGGAAGAAATAAGTTCAGTGGGACAGGAATAGGCTGACACAATGGGTCTGCCGGGACAGTCCTGTTTGTGGATTTTGGGAAGGAAGTAGAAGCGGGCTGTCCGGGGTTGTGGGACTATGAGGTTGGAAGCTGTCGATGGAAGATCTCCAGAAGAGATGAGGTCAGTGACAGTCCTGTGGACAGTCGCTTGATGTTCGGTGGTGGGGTCATGGTCCAGAGGGAGGTAGGAAGAAGTGTCTGAAAGTTGGCGCTGAGCCTCTACAAGGTAGATGTTGGTACACCGTGCAACAACAGCACCACCCTTGGCTGCAGGTTTGCAGGTTGTCGGAGTTAGACCTGAGAGAACGGAGTGCCTCAAGTTCAGAGGGGGACAGGTTAGAGTGAGTGAGGGGGGGCAGAGAAATTGAAATGACCAATGTCTCGTCGACGGTTTTCAATGAAAAGATCAAAAGCGGGTAAGAGGCCAGGGGGAGGGGTCCAGGTAGAGGGAGAATACTGGAGGCGGGTGAATGGGTCTGCTGATCGGGGGAAGGACTCCTGGTCAAAGAAGTGAGCCCGGAGGCAGAGGCGACGGAAGAAGAGCTCAACGTCATGCTGAGCGTGAAATTCATTGATGTGGAGGCGTAAGGGGATAAAACTGAGTCTTTTGCTGAGGACAGAACGTTCAGCGTCAGAGAGGGGGAGGTCAGAGGGTATAGTGAATACACGGCAAGGGGTGAGATCAGAAGGGGTGGGGTCAGAAGGAAGTGATGCGAAAGGAGGATCTGGAGGAGCATTCGTCCCCATCAGCTGCTGGAGCTTGCGTTCCTTGACACCTGAAAGGAAGAAAAAAAGTTTTTTGTGAATGCGCCGGATAAGACGAAGGATGAAGTGAAACTGCAGAGTAGAACAGCTTTGAGATAAGGTGAGACAGTGCTGCTGGAGAGAGAGGTTCAGTGTGTGCATGTGGCGGCGCATAGCACTGAGTGTGGATCTCAGGGTGTGGCGAGAATAGCAGTCCGAGGAACGTTGTATTTCTAGGAGATACCTGTCATCCTTGTTGGATTCAAAACATGATGGGTGAAACTGCAGTTGGAATCCACATGGAATAAGTCGGAGCCAGAGACAGTCACCGAGGAAGGAGATGTAGCTGTGAAAACGATTTTTGTTAGACATTTTATCAAACACCAGGAGGGAAATAGAAAGCAATGAAGGTGAACAAGGTAAAAGAGACAAACGAAAATACCGTCGGAGAGAAGAGCAGAACTTCTTCAAGGTAGGCATTCCTGGAAGAGAAGTGGCAATGAATTAAACACTAAAATAAAAGCAAAATACTGCGGATGCTGGAAATGTGAAAAGCTTTAAGCAAGTAAAGTGGGGGTAGGGCAAGAGATAACAAAGGAGAAGGTGTAGACAGGACAAGGTCACAGAGAATAACCAACCAGGTATTTTGAGTCTATCTGTCGAAGACACAAAAAACATCCCAAGAATATGTGAAAATCAAGAGGTAAAAGGGAGGGAGAAACTTAAAACAATCACAATCACCAGGGAAAATATATGGGGAAAACTATTGGGACTAAAGGTTGGCAAGTCCCCAGGATCTGATGCACTGCATCCTAAGATCATAAGAACATAAGAAAAAGGAGCAGGAGTAGGCCATTCAGCCTTCGAGCCCAGTCCACCATCAATGAGATCATGGCTGATCTTCTACTTCAACACCATTTTCCTGCATTATCTCTGTATCCTTAATATGTAGAAATCTATCAATCTCAGTCTTGAACATACTCAATGTTCTCCCCAGATCTCTGGGGCAGAGAATTCCAAAGATTCACCACCCTCTGAGTGAAGAAATCCCTCCTCATCTCAGTCCTATATGGCCTGCCCCCTATTCTGAGACTGTGTCCCCTGGTTCCAGACTCCCCAGCCAGGGGAAACATCCTTCCTGCATCTACCCTGTTGAGCCCTATAAGAATTTTGCATGTTTGAATAAGATCACCTCTCATTCTTCTAAACTCCAGAGAATAAAGGGTCAGTCTATTTAATCTTTCCTCATAGGACAATCCCTCCATCCCAGGAATTAGTTTGGTGAATCTTCATTGCACTCCCTCTATGGAAAGTATATCTTTCCTTAGATAAGGTCTTAAAAGAAGTGGCTGCAGAGATAGTAGATGCATTAGTTGTGATCTTCCAAAATTCCCTCGATTCTGGAAAAATCCCACCAGATTGGAAAATCGCAAATGTAACACCTATATTCAAGAAAAGAGGGAGACAGAAAGCAGAAAACTATAGGCCAGTTAGCCTAACATCTGTCATAGGGAAAATGCTAGAATCCATTATTTAGGAGGTAAAATCAGGACCTTTTTTTACTCATTTGTGAGTCGTGGGCATTGCTGACTAGGCCAGCATTTATTGCCCATCCCTAATTGCCCTTGAGAAGGTGGTGGTGAGCTGCCTTCTTGAACCACTGCAGTCCTGGGGTGGTAGGTACAACCTGCACTGCTATTAGGAAGGGAGTTCCAGGATTTTTGACCCAGCGACAGTGAAGGAACAGCAATATAATTCCAAGTCAGGATGGTATGTGGCTTGGAGGGGAACTTGCAGGTGGTGATGTTCCCATGCATCTGCTGCCCTTGTCCTTCTAGGTGGTAGAGGTTACAGGTTTGGAATGTGCTGTCAAATGAACCTTGGTGAGTAGCTGCAGTGCATCTTGTAGATGGTACACACTGCCGCCATTGTGCATCGGTGGTGGAGGGAGTGAATCTTGAAGGTAGTGGATGGGTTACCAATCAAGCAGGCTGCTTTTTCCTGGATGGTATCAAGCTTCTTGAGTGTTGTTGGAGCTGCACCCATCCAGGCAAGTGGAGAGTATTCCATCATCCTTCTGACTTGTGCCTTGTAGATGGTGGACAGGCATTGGGGAGACAGGAGGGGAGTTACTCACTGCAGAATTCCCAGTCTCTGACCTGCTCTTGTAACCACAGCATTTATGTGGCGCGTCCAGTTCAGTTTCTGGTCAATGGTAACTCCCAGGTTGCTGATAGTGGGGGTTCAGCAATTGTAATGCCATTGAACATCAAGTGGAGATGGTTAGATTCTCTCTTGTTTGAGATGGTCATTTCCTGGCATTTATTTGGCACGAAAATGGTAATACAATCAGGCAGAGCCAGCATGGTTTTGTGAAAGGGAAATGGTATTTGACTAATTTATTAGAGTTCTTTGAGGAAGTAATAAGCAATGCATTTAAAGGGAACCTGTATGAGGTGTACTTAGATTTCCAAAAAGCATTCAATAAGATGCCACATCAAAGGTAACTACACAAAATAAGAACTCATGGTTTAGGGGAAACATATTAGCATGGATAGAGGATTGGTGAGCTAACAGGGAGCAGAGAGTAGGGATAAATGGGTCATTTTCAGGTTGGCAAGCTGTTACTAGTGGAGTGCCACGGGGATCAGTGCTGAGGCCTCAACTGTTTACAATCTATATCAATGACTTGGATGAAGGGACCAAACGTAAGGTAGCTAAATTTGCTGATGACACAAAGATAGGTAGGAAAGTAAGCTGTCAAGAGGAGATAAAGAGTCTATAAAGAGATATAGATAGGCTAAGTGAGAGGGCATAAATTTGGTAAATGGAGTATAATGTGGGAAAATGTGAACTTGTCCACTTTGGCAGGAAGAATAGAAAAAGCAGAATATTATTTAAATTATTAACTTATTTAAATTCAGAACTCTGTGGTACAGAGGGATTTGGGTGTTCTGGTACATGAATCACAAAGAATAATTATACATGTACAGCAAGGGATTAGGAAGGCAAATGGGATATTGGTGTTTATTGCAAGGGGAATCAAGTATAAAATAGGGAACTGTTGCTACAGCTGTTCAGAGCCTTAGTTAGACTGCAGTTCACTTGATTGATTTCTGGGATGAAGGGGTTATCTTATGAGGAAAGGTTAAGCAGGTTGGACCTACACCAATTGGAGTTTAGTAGAATGAGAGGTGACCTTATTGAAACATATAAAGGACTTGACAGGGTGGAAGCTGAGAGGATGTTTCCTCTTGAACTAGGGGACACAGTTTAAAAATCAGGGGTCTCCCATTTAAGACAGGGATGAGGAAATTTCTTTTCATTCAGAGGGTCGTTAGTCTGTAGAATTCTGTTCCCCAGAGAGCAGTGGAGGTTGGGTCATTGAATATATTCAAGGCTGATATAGATAGATTTTTGATCTACAAGAGAGTCAAGGGTTACGGGGGGTAAAGACAGGAAAGTGGAGTTGAGGCCACAATCAGATTAGTCATGATCTTATTGAATGGGGAAGCAGGCTTGAAGGGATGAATAGCCTACACCTGTTTTTAATTCTTGTGTTCTTGTGTTTTTATGTTATATCATAACTATAGTTTTTGCACCTCTGTTATTTCCTTGCAAATTTGTTCCTCTATATCTTTCCCCCGTTAGAATAATAATGCCTGGTGACCAGTTGCCACTCTCTGATTAATGATTTTTCAAGTACTACATAGACATGGCCCTATCAGCATAGTTTCTCCACACGCGGCGGGCTCAAAAAATAATGTGCGGGCTTCACACCGCAGAGCCGCTGCGATCTCCCGCGCGGTGGCTCATTCAAATAGCCGGGGTGGCCCGTGCCCCCAATTACACGGAGGGATCAGGCTGCCCAACACGGCATGGCATCAGCTGTCTCTGCGCAGGCGCTGGCACCCCTTTTAAAGGGCAGCCAGCCCTGCAGGCATATTTACATTTTTAAAGATACACCCCCACCAAAAATTTATCAAAAAAAATTCTAACACCCCTTTCCTACCCCCCCAATAACATTTCCATTATCTATTTGCCCTTTCCACCCAAAACATTGACCTTTTTAATCTGACCTCCCACCCCAACCCCCCCCAGACTGCACAAAGTTTACAGTTTACCCCTTCTCATCATCCCCCACACTTATTACATTTAATTGATCCCATTCCCCCACTCCCCCCAACCACACTGAAAACCTTAACTTCACCCTCCACCCCCCGCCACCCCACCACCAGTGTCACGCCTGCTTTCCCCAGACGGGGAATTGCAGGTGCAGGAGTGCCGGCCACTGCACTGAAGATTGCGACAGGCCCGGAAGATTGACGGTAAGTATATTTAAATGAATTCATTTTATTGATTCAAATACTGAAATTGAGGTTCTGTTGCCCAGCGGCAGGCGGGCCTGCCATGGAGCCCGCACCCCCACCACCACCACGCAGCTCGATGTCGGGAGCTCGGTAAAATCCAGCCCAATACCTTAAATTGAACTAGCTTTGTCAACAATTGCCAACTGAAATCAACTCAAACAGCTGACAATTATGTCTTATCAATTTACAATAATATCACAACACCTATTGTATGACCACATTTAAAATATTACATCTGAATACACCTGCAATAAATAAAGCACCAGGATCCTTTTAACTGGTGGAAGAATGGGGCTACAGTTCTCCCCAGAAGGCCTTCATCCATCCTTATGAATCTGCAATACAACTGTAATATTACAATACTGCAATAACACAACAACAGTGTTACAACACATGTCGGATTACTGTAAATTGACAGTGTTTTCATACATATTTTGGGAAATGAATGGGAAGCAGGCTGTTAACAGGACCAGGAAAAGTAAATAATCAACTTGGGCCCTATACAAAACCTATTGAGGAATGAACCTCTGCAGCTTCCTAAAGCTCCCTTTCTGGATTTTTTGTGTGCGAGTAAGCCCCACAGGTTGGGCAGCTATTCTTAACAGCTACCTTTGATGCTACGTAAAGATTACCCCTGTCAACTCCCAACCCACCTTCCCAAGGAGTTGAAGACACAGTCAAGCACCAGGATCCTCTTAACTGGTAGAAGAATGGGGCTACAGTTCTCCCCAGAATGCCTTCATCCATCCTCATGAATCTGCCAGAAAAAAATTCAACTGTCTGACTAAAATGTTTGGAATTTATATGGATGAATTTAAGGTGCCAATTAAAGGATAAATGTCACTGTGAAGTGTTCAAGGCAAACTTTCATTGGACGGTTTTTCAACTTTGCTTCTATGAAATGCATGGCTCTCAAAGTTAATGGCTGGAAAATCCTGCTCGCGACAATTCTGATTAATTGATATTGGAATATCCAAAAAATAAATATAAGGAAAAGTATCTTTGCTAAACAGAGAAGTGTAGCCATTTACAATCTATTATGTCTCCTGTTTCCTATATGTTAGAAATAATCACATTTTAGACTTGGAAATGCTGGAGTTCTTTCATTCAGCTTCCATGCTGCCTGGTAATGCAGTGTCTTATTATACATCACATGACTCATTAGTGCAGCTGTAAATGTGGCCCCCTGGAACACTTACACATAACAATTAGTTCCTAGCTAATTAGTTGCTGTCACTCCAGAATTGGCCTTTATAGCCATTCCAGGCGCTGCTTCACAAACCACTGACCACCTCCAGGCGCGTATCCATTGTCTCTCGAGATAAGGAGGCCCAAAAGAATTAGTTGCTAGCACATTACAGATAGTATGACAATATATAACACAATCTTTCTTTATTCTCCTCAAGTAGACCAAACCGCAAATATGTATGATTTGCTGGACCATTGCAATAGAAGATGCTGTTGAAGTGACTTAGAACAGGCAGAGAAGGAATATGCAGATTACAAACATGCAATGAAATGTCACTGTCGTATACACTAACCTTCAGCATCTGGGCACTGATCATGTGCTCAAATATGAATTGGCCACATCTAACAGCACTAGGACAGAGAGACTTTGCTTTCAATCAAAATAAAAATCCACACTGCATAGAAGTGAGAAATAAGAATTGTCAATTTCCGAGTGTTGTTGAAACAGGTTGGCTGTCATGCTCCATTTTGATGTTGTGGTTATTAAAAGAATGAGAAAACTGACAAGTTTTTAATTAAATACACAATTTGTTGAAGCATTGTCATAGTGATGCAGAAAGCAATTATTTTCAGAAGTAAGTGACTGATTATAAGAGAAATAACATTAGGAATTAGAACCACATCATTTTGAAAACAATTAGAAAGAAAGAGGAGAATTTAGAGCAAAGTGAAAGCAAAGTGAAAATTAAACCATGAGCAAGCAACAAGGAGAGATTATTTTTATTCTCTCTTTGTACAGACCAGTTCCCAATCTGCTAAACCACTCTTCATCAATGACAGATGTGAGAGAGCAAGCTGAGGGGAAACACCTTGCTTCCCATGTCTCCACAGCAGGAACAGGAACTATATCATTATCTGAGACTATAGGTACCTGTCATGCTACTGGCATGCTGGATTTATATGGGATGCTGGCACCAGTCCTGTTGTTTTGCACAAATTTGACTGACATATTATTGTTATTTGGGATGCAGGAACCTGTCCTACTAATCTGCAGAAATTTCACTGTCACACCTTCTTTATTTGGGAATGTAAACACTGTTCAACTACCGTGCACTGATTGCACTGCTTCCCCTTTCTAGCAAACCCTCTTTCTCTTGTTCTAATTTCAGAAAACATAGATTTGCATTGAATTTTGCTTTTTACGAGAAGAATTCCCTGTTATTTCACAAGGTGACACCTCAAAGGAAGAAAGAAAGACTTGCATTTATATAGTGCCTTTCACAACCACCAGATGTCTCAAAGCATTTTACAGCCAATGAAGTACTTTTGAAGTGTAGTCACTGCTGTAATGTAGGAAATGCGGCAGCCAATTTGCACACAGGAAACTCCCACTAACGTCAATGTGATTATGACCAGATAAACTGTTCTTGTAATGGTGTTTGAGGGATAAGGATTGGCCAGGACACCGGGGAGAATTCCCCTACTCTTCTTCAAATTAGTGCCGTGGGATCTTTTATGTTCACCCAATACGGCAGATGGGGCCTCGATTTAGCATCTCATCAGAAAAACAGAACCTCCGATAATGCAGCACTCTCTCAGTACTGCACTGGATCGTCAGCCTCAGTGCAATATATCCAGGAATGTAGAAGACAGCCTGGAATCTGCAGTCGGACCTGTCACATCTCAGGCTGAAGAATCACACTTAACAAAGATTGAACAAGCTTTAAAAAAAAGATTTCTGGAGAGTTCTTGCTTATTGCTGCTCACTAAAGGAGCATATGCTTATCTGACCTTATAACAACCCCCAGGTCAGGTGCTTTCCCCAAAACACTGAATTACTTTCAGTTTCACTTCCAAGTACCATTATTCGCTAATACTCAAGCCTGCACATAAAATCATGACATTCCTCCCTTATCAGACTAAAACATGTCCATGATATTCTCACTTGGCATATGTAGCTTTAATTCCATCTCTTACCAAACATACTGTAATAAATTCTGTAACCAATCTTAACAAGTCATTATTTTCCTAACTCACTGAATAAATGAATTTCTTCAATAACATTTGCTTTGAAGGGCAGCACATTCAGCATACACCTTTTTTGTTTTAAACATAATCACAACACAAAATCTTCAGATCGTTTTGGTGGTCTCCTTTCGCGTTGTGTTCTTCCTGTTGTCTCAGAAACCCTGGTTACCATGTCAGGATTAGGAAATGTCATTCGACCCTCTTGAACCAATGTTTCTCCCTCTGGATAGCAAGTTGTCTGCCTGCCAACAGCATCACTGGCTTGGACTACTGGATTGCTGAATGTCAGCTTCACCTCAGCTCCTACATCTGGTTCATCTGCTGCTGTGTCTTTATCACCATGATACTTCTTAATGCATGAAGAATTTCTGTCATACAGTACTCCTTCTGGTGACTGCACAGTCACACTGTTTCCCTTCTTGGCAATAACAGTGTATGGCTTGGGGTAATACGCTGTATCCATCTTACTCTGACTCTCCCGTCTCATCAATACTTCATCATCTGCCATCACATCAGATTATCTATCTCCCCTTCTGTGATCTGCAGAAAACTTTGCAGCAGCTTTTTTCTCAGCATCATGATCTCAAACCTCCTGATCAACTCTAAATGTCCCTCAGCTCTGGTATTTTGGTGCATATTTTGCATCGAAATAACAACTCAGCTGGGCTCTTTCCCGTCGTCATGTGTGTAGTTGCTCTATACGTGGCCACATATGACAACAACATCTCCTTCCAGTCTTTACCCTCAGCCTGAGCAATCCTCATCCATTTCTCTAATGATTGGTTTTGTCTTTCCACTTCCCCATTTGCCTGTGGCCGTTTAGATGTTACTCTGTGATGGTGAATACCTGTGACTTGCATGTAATCTGCAAAGGTCTGTGAAATGAATTGTGGCCCATTGTCTGAATACAAAGTGATTGGTAGACCTTGCCTTGCAAATATCTTAGTCAATGCAAACACTGTTTTCTCTGCTGTTGTAGATGTCATTGCCACATATTCATAATAACGGCTGTAATAGTCAATCACCACTAATATGGACTCTCCTGATGGAAATGGACCTAAGAAGTCAACTGCTACATCCTCCCCAGGTCCAGCCAGTAAGTGTACTGCATACTGGTTCTGGTGGATTGGGTCTACTGATAAGTTGACATCCATGACATGTTTTGGCAAACTGATCCATGTCTTTCACCATCCCTGGCCACCATTGGTTCGTATGTTTTGCTTAGCACCATCCACTCCCAAGTGACCCTCATGAGCTAGCTTCACCAATCTAGGTGTTTGTGGCACTACAAGTCTGTTATCTCTGAGAATACACTTCCCAATTTTACACAGTTCATGTTGTATAACGATGTATGTCTTGAATGAACAATTATCCCAATTTCCAGCTTGGATTCTTTGTCTGATGTCATTCAATTCTGGATCTTTGTCTGACTCTCTTTCAATCTCTCTAGTTTCATTGCTCTGGGTGTAACATGAACTGCCATAAACCACATGAATGATTCAGCTTCCTTCTCTAGTGAAGATCTGTGTGTTTGTCCTTCAACTGACTCTATGATGTTTTGGTCAACCAGTTCCTTGATCTTTGCCTCAACGTTCTCTCCCAGACCAAAAGGTGTTCTGTGTACAGGCTGAGCTACAGGCTTCATGTTCTCATCCATTGTTAATCTCACTTGGCGGTTGTGCAACTTCCCAATTCTTTGAAACACTGGTCCAAACTCCTCTAGAAGATCTGCATAGGATTTCACAGAATTTACTTTCAATCCAATGTATAACACCCCCAAGGCTTGGCCAGTTTCTTTACTCAGAAGCGGCTCACCATCCGCCTCAATCACTGTGAATTCTGCCTCCATACTCTGATCCCCAGCTCTCACACTTACAGTGAAACATCCAAAAGTTTGAAGTGGGGTTTTAGATGTGTAAGGATAAAGCTTTTTGACACATTTTCGAGATGTGCACTTGATTCTCTTTGTCTTCAGTTCCTCCTACAGTGCTCTGCTGATGACATTACTGTCACTGCCTGAATCTACAATAATACTCACTTCAACACCCTCAACAATCACTGGAACTTTCTCATGGTTGCTTCCATTGACAGAAAACATGTATCCATGATTACTATTCATGTCCTCACTCATCTCACAGTTGTACTACTTGTGAATGGGCAAAACTATGGCAGATGGAGTTCGATGTGGGGAGATATGAGGTGATCCGCTTTGGTCTTAAGAAGGGTCGATCAGAATATTTTCTAAATGGTGAGAAGCTAAGGACTGTGGATGAGCAGAGAGATTTAGAGTCCAAGCACAAAAATCACTAAAAGTTAGGGGACAAGCACAAAAATAATTTTAAAAGTCTAATGGAATGTTATCCTTTGTCTCAAGAGGGCTGGAATACAAAGGGGTGGAAGTTATGCTTCTTTTGGGCCTCCTTATCTCGAGAGACAATGGATACGCGCCTGGAGGTGGTCAGTGGTTTGTGAAGCAGCGCCTGGAGTGGCTATAAAGGCCAATTCTGGAGTGACAGGCTCTTCCACAGGTGCTGCAGAGAAATTTGTTTGTTGGGGCTGTTGCACAGTTGTATAAAGTTCTGGTTAGACCATGTCTGGAGCATTGGGCCTGAATTTTACCCATTGGGCGGATGGCCCGACGTCAGGGGGTGTGCAGGGTGGTGGCACATGTGGACGGGCAGTGGGAATTCCTCCTTGGAGGAAGAGCCAATTAAGAGCCGCTAAGCAGGGGAGCTGGCCAATTAGTGTTGGCGGGTAGGTCATAGTGCCGGCAGCTTACACAGAAGTGCCAATTTTAAAGGCACATGTGCAGCAGTCAAGCAATTTGAAGTCACAAGCTAAAAGGAGGCAGTCTACAGTAATGGAAGTAGTGGAAGAATGGCTTTAGAATGAGAAAGGGTTGCTCCACAATTCAGCAATGCCACCCTGAAGGCACTCCTGCAGGCAGTCAGAGAAAGGAGAGATGTCCTGTTTCTTGAAGACAGGAGGAGGAGGACGACAAGCCTTATCATGAAGGCATAGCTGGAGGTGGCAAACACTGTAAGCAGTCATTGTAAAGCGTCATTGCAAGAACCTGGATCCCGTGCAGGAAGAGATTTAGTGACCTGCAGCGGTCAGGCAATGTAAGTGGAATTTATAATTGCAAACTGGAAGCCCAGCATGAAGGCACCCATGAAATATGAGGCCTGATGATAGGCCAATACATGGGGCTACACCAGGCACCAACATCCACATTGAGGTGCCCAATTCAGGTGCATGTGAACCCCAGTGATGGGTCCACTTAGATGACTGAATGGCCGTCTCACCATGCCCTCCCAACAGCATGGTGCTGCAGGTTTACAGTGCCTCAGGGTGACCAGTACCGATGGGCCATGAGACAGGAGTGATACTGCATATATCTGTGTTTGCAGGGGAAGCATGCTCAAAATGCCAGGGAGTGTCAACATACCAAAGGTGGAGTGTCTTTCATCACCGTGGTGACACTGATGGAAAAGGAGACCAGGGAGATTGGGATGGGTCACGACAGGGCAGCCTGTCACTGAGGGAAAGGCAGGTGTGGAAGCTATGGAGACTAAAATAATGATTGACCCAACATTCCCTAGAGCATGTGTGGCCTGTGGGCCTTTACCACCAGTGGAAGCTCCTAGTCAAGGGGAAGCACCAGGGGTTGGTTGAAGGAGCTGCTGTTTCACTTAAATCGTGTCTCTCCAGCTGGTACAGCAGCAGATGAGGAACAGAACAGGGTTCCTGCTAAACTGGGAAGCTCAGAGTGTGCGATGCCATCTCAAGACACTGTGTCACATTATTCCAGCGCAGATATACTCACATCGGTGGGCTTTGTTGTGCATAAAGAATGGATGTCACAATCTGATGAGCATTGCATAGACATGCAGGAGGTAACAGAGGCTGTGACAGCTGCGATCACTTCCTCTCAGAGGCGTGAGCAGAGGCCTCACAATGTTCAACTTCATCTAGATGGTGAGCCTCAGGTGTCATCAGCAAAGCAGCAAATGATTCAGCAGCAGTTTCTAATGTATGAACATCTGTCAGAGTTTCCAGAGGCAGTGCACTCCCATGCGCATATGATGGAGGAATCCATCCATGTCATTAGTGGCGCCATTTCTTTGGCATGTGAACTCCATTGAGATAGTGCTGACCCTCATGAAGAGACACATGGAACAAAGCACTGAGAAGGTGCAAGGGATGTTCACAGACCTCTATAACATGGTCTTATCCATGAGGTCTATGGAGTGATGGGTGGGCAAGATGGGCCAGCCATGCATCTCCCCATGGCCAGGAGCTGAACCACTCCCTGCCAACCACAGGAGTGCATGTGAGCCTTGAGGGGGCTGAGGAGGGGCAGGCTGAAGGAAATGGGGGCTCCTCTGACTGTACTTAGATCGCTGAAGCAGATGCTCGGCTCCTTTGACAGTGACACCAATGCTGCATGCTGATCTGATGATTGAGGTCGACCCTGCACAGATACAGGTGGCCTGGAATGTGCCAAGTCCCAGTAGGCCTCAGTCGCCCAGAGGACGCAGATCACAGCCATCTAAAACACTGGAGCAAAAAAGACAGCAGCCTGCCCCAAGATCAACACCCGCAGAGGGAGAGCACCCCGTAGAAATCACTGTAAGTGAGTGCATAAGTACATGGATTAACACTTGGGGTTTCACTGGGTGATAATTATTTGTTTACTGCAGAAGTTTTTAATGTTTGACAAGAATTAAGTTCTTGATATTCAATGTATAATGACTCGCGTGTTTTTATTTTTATGCAAAAGCTGACAGTGACCAGACGTTGAATCTAAAAGATGGCCTTTATATGGATTTGCCATTGTTGCAGAGACATTTGCCTATTGAATGGTTGACTGAATTGCTTTGTTACAATATTGGCCTTGAATTTCCTGAAAATTTGCACCGCAGCTATGATGCTTCTAAGTCGTATGCCATATCTACAGCATAGATTCTCCAGGAAATTATGACATGTGTGCTTCAGGCAAAACTTCCTGGAATGCTCTGCACTGCTTTGTGGTGAACCTCACTGAAACAGTGAGAAAATTATTATCATAGCTCTGCTCCCCTGTAAATTCCATGGCAATGTTCAATTTCCTGCATTAACGCTGCTCTGATCGCTGCTGCCTCTTAGGCTGAACCAGAATGGTGCTGGTCACCCAGCAGTAGGCGGATTTATTGCTATAGAGATCAATTTCCCTTAAACATAGATGACTTCTTACCCAACTTTGCTGATTTATTTTACTAATGCAAAAATAATTGCCTTTCTGTCATGATATCTGGCCGGAAAGTTTCCGCTTAAATAGAATTGAATTTTTGAAAGCCATTTAATGTTTGTACGGATTCACTGATCTCTTGTCAACAATGTCAATTACTCATTTTAACATGGAGTATTGATCCAAATATGTGTTTCGTTGGGAATTCAGTTTGATAATTGCATTCAGTTCCCCATCAATGGGATACCACATAGTTAATATTTTGTTCAGACATTAAATGTGAAATTGGTATATTTAAAGAGTTAAGATGATTACTAGATGCCTTGCAGCTGCAGCTGCAGCTGCTCTGAATTTAAAGGCAAGGATAATGAGAATTGAATGACTAAATAATTCCTTCCTATAGATCCTGCGTGGAGTTTTTAATGTATTTCCTCTGCAAAACACAGGACAAGCGTTTTGAAATGGATTTGCCCACCAACATCTGAGAACAATTACAATTAAGAAGCCTTTGATAGCTCAGATACATGTAGCTACATGTGCTGTCCATATTACAGTCAGGAAATATATTTCCAAAACTTTAGAAAACAAAGTAAATGACCTGACTGACAGATTTGTGGTAACTTAGTGAAATGGGGCAAACAGGTCAAATGCGCACCATTATAAACCAGAATAAAAAGTGAATGAATAATGTGATAGTGTTCAAATTGCCAGAATTGGAATTGATAGCAAACATTTACCTACGCCCATTGGCTGCTCCTCTTCTGATTTACCATTACAAAGGAAGAACATAACTTTATATAGTGCCATTCATGACCTCAGGCTGTCCCAAAGTTCTTTACAGCCACTGAAATACTTTTGAAGTTCAGTTCTCCTGCTTCTTCTTAGCACGTCCCTTGCGATGAAGGATGACTATCTTCCACTTTGGTTTGAGGGGCTTTGAGATGGCTGATAAGTCCAAATTGTGATCTGCAGACTCTGATACATGAGGGCCAGGTGATGTTTGAAGGATCAGGTAGATGAGTAGTTTGGAGGTTTGTGCGCCCCCTCCAATACCTCGACTTCGCCTTCACATGTTCCCGACGAAGTCCCTCGATGTATACGATGCATTCCCAAATGAGCTTTCTCCATCAAGGACAGTCACGAGCAGGGACTCCAACAGGTTGACGAGGATGTTTGATCTCTTCAGAGATACCTTGAGGACATCTCTGAAGCGTTTCCGCTGTCCTTCTGGGAATCTTCTGCCGCGACCAAGTTCTGAGTAGAACAGTTGCTTCGGGAGACTGGTGTCAGGCATGCGAACAACATGTCCTGCCCAGTGAAGCTGGTTTTGGGTGATCAGGATGAGGATCTCAAACTCGAGTCCAAGACCATGGTTTACTGGACAGCAGTGATCCCTACGCTCCTATATACTTTGGCGACTTGGATGACCTACAGCAGGCATTCAAAGTACTGGAAAAGTACCACCAGAGGCGCCTCCACAAGATCCTCCAAATTCAGTGGCAAGAAAGGCAGTCTAATAGCAGCATCTTCTCCCAAGACAACCTGCCCAGCATCGGGCTGCTAATCAGCCAAGTGCAGTTACTGTTGAGGTGTAAGAAACGTGGGAGTTAATTTACTCACAGCAAGATTTCATAAACAGCAATGAGGTAATGACAAGATAATCTGTTTTTCTAAGAGTCTGCTGAGGGATAAACTTGGCCAGTATACAGGGAGAACTCCGCTGATCTTCTTCAAAATTGGCATATACTAATGAATTCTCCAGAAAATTGTGGCAGAAATTCATCATTGAATGATCAACTAGAGGCACAACTGTCTACCTAAGGCTGCTTGTGGCCAAGCCAGTGAAGCTGCAGGGGAGCTATATATCGACCTTTAGGAAGTGTTCCAAGCATCATCTTATATCTGTGCAGTACTGCCCGTGGCTGTCAAAATCATCTTGGACCTTTTTCTGTTGAGCGCTATCTACACCACAAAGTGGGACAGATTCTCCTCTCATTGCTTTTAGTTGTCAAAGATATCCTGGACACAAAGGGCTGAATTCTATGGGCCCCCAAAGGACAGGAATGAAGGTAGGGGTCCTTAAAATTGCATCAGAAGGCAAGTGGTGGAGTGCCTGTCACCTTTCTGACACTTTCTAATTCAGTCTGGGGTGGGAAGGCCTCTTCCTGCCTTCACCTCAATTTAATAGAAGGTGGAGAGGCTTGCTGCCATGTGGAAACACTGCCAGGTAAAACCTGGCAGCCTCCTCGCAGAGTCAGGGGTCCCTTCTTTGGGGGCAATCCAGGACCCCCAGTAGATCCTCCAGTGGTGATCGCGGCCCCCACTAGGGAAGGCAACCCCCATCCTCACCAACCCCAGACACCACCCCATCACCAGGGGCTGCCTGAAAGGCCTCAACGACCCTGACCCCATTTACCTGTCCCAGAGTCTCCTCCATTCCTTGGTATTTCAGGGCCTCTGGGCCAGTGGAGCTACTCGTACTGCAGAGCTGTCGGCCTTCCGATTGGCTGGCAGCTTCGAGGTGGGAGCTCCTCCCTTAAAGGGATGGCGTCCCCGCTGGTGGGCAGTTAATTGCCTGCCCTCCTGGAATTCCAATGGGGGTCCGATGGAGGATCAAGGTGGGGTCTTCCCCTACCTTCTGGCCCACTGTCAGGAACCTGTCACCAGAACAAAATTCAGCTCAGTATGTAGTGGAAAATCAGGAATTGGTGTGGAGTGCAGATGCAGGGGGACGGGACTATTTTAATTGAACCAAAAACTGAGGCATTGGGTAGCCCAGTGCAACCAAGACAAGAAACAGTTTTCTAAGTATCCCCCTCAGGAAGAGGCCACCATTAATAAAACACTAATGATCCAGTTAATCTAAAAGGTGCTCTAATCACATTTCTCTAAATTATTAGTCTGTTTGTGACATGTATGTATAGAGGAAGAAAGATAGAAAGAAAGAAAAATAGAAAAATAAGAAGAAATGTAGAATTACATTTATATGATACCTTTCACAACCTCAGGATGTCCCAAAGCATTTTGCAGCCAATGAAGTACTTTTGATGTCTAGTCACTGCTGTAATGTAGGAAATGCCAGGCAATTTGCATACGGCACACTCCTGCAAGCAGCAATGTGATAATAGCAAAATCATGTGTTTGTTAGTTAATGATGGTAAATGGATAGCATTTGGCCATGGCACTGGAAGAACTCCCCTGCTCTTTTTCAAATAACGTAATGGGATTCTTTTACATCCACCTGAGAGGGCAGAGAGGCTTTGGTTCAAAATTTCATCTGAAAGACGACATGTTTGACATTGCAGCAGTCCCTCAGTCGTGCACTGGAATGTCAGCCTGGATTCTGTGCTCAAGTTTTTGGAGTGTGACTTGAGTCCATGATCTGATGACTCAGAGATGCGAGTTCTATCACTAAACTATCCGGCGGTGTCCACCAGTCGCAGAAAATGACAAGAGGTGGACTACATGTGATACTGCTCCAAGCTAACCAGGTGTGCATATGACCACAGAAGAGAGACAGGTAGGTAAAGCTACTGTCCTCCATGGATCCCACGCAACCTGAACCTGTTACTGACAACTTTGGCTGGGCTCAGGAACAGGCCCCCTAGAAGGTCCTCCGATGTGCTTGCTCTGCTGGGCAGCATTGTACATGCATAATGGAGCCTTTCAGCTATCTGTCCAATCATGTATGATCCTCCTGGCCCATTTTCCCTGTGTGATGATCTTTTAGGTCCAAGCATGATGAATGGGAAATCTATCTTCTGCATTATTGACCTGTTACACTCATGTTATAATCAGAATTATCATCTGACATACCATTGAAATCCTGAAGCAGTGCTTTACACATATTAACAAATTGGGGGTTACAATGCAAACCATGCCCCTTCCTCCCCACCATCCCCCCCTCCCCCGAACCACTACCACCAAGAGTTTCATGACAACTGCATAGTCTACATCGTTGTGTTGAACATCGAAAACAGAATACTGAGGTCATCTGAGAGCATCAGGTAACATCAAATAACTATGTGCTGAATCATCGATGCAACAAGACTGGGAAGCAATTCGAAGCAATACCAGAAGGAAGCTGTTGCATTTTTACATCACCTTTCATGTCCTCAGGATGTCCCAAAGCACTTTACAGCCAATGAGGTACTTTTGAAGTGCAGTTGTTGTAATGTGGGAAATGTGACAGGCTATTTGTGTTCAGAATTAAAGGTGCTACATAAGTGCATGTTGTTGTTTCCATATATCTGGAGAAGTTGGATGGTGATTGAAATCTTTCTGTGAAGTCAGAAGCCCCTCAGGACATGATATTCATTTTTAAAAATTTTATGGCTAAATAAATGTATTTATCAGCAATGTTTTTAGTAAATTACATTTTATATTACATATTACAGATTTAATTGAGAAAATAAGGTTAACATAGTTTTGACTTAATTATTTGATAATGATATTTGCATGCTAATTTGTATTACAGACAACTTGTAGTTACTGGTAGGCTTGCTTGAAGCCACAAAGACCAATTGCTGCAATGCATGAACAATAGGCCATGTATTATACAATTTATTACAGGAGCCTGCATAGATCAATTCCATTTCCTTCCATTTATTGAAGCATGCATTAGCATGAAATGTAAACATCATTGTCCAACTTGGGCTAAATCACGGTATATTGATCCAAGGTTCTAAACTAGATTATTTATCCCACATTCCCATGCAGGATTGGAACCGCAATGTACCAAGAATTATTTTATAATTGACATGCTCATGCGATGTGCAGTGATGGAAAATACAGAATTCAAATTGAAGAGTTATAGAAATTGACTTTTCCTTTAAAAAGTGGACAATGTACTGAAAAATGGCTGCCAAAGTTCAAACCTGTGCATTCAAATTGTCTTACTATCTGGTTAAGGACAAAAGTCTATATTCCAAGCTGAGAGGCATCAATTACACCCATGCTGAATCCATCAAGAGACATTTTGAATTGAATGGGTTCTTCTGAAACATTGGGCTCTTCTGAGACCACATCCTGGTCCATTATTGGTCAACACAGGGAAGGAAATCTATGTCTGCCAACAGAGGCAAAATTGAGAGATTTTGACCTTCTGGAGAGAGAAAGAGAGAAAGAGAAAGAGAACCGAGACAAACATCAGAAAAGCCTGTTCAGCTGAGAGCTGGGAGAAATTTAGAAAAAGCCAGAGACGGTGCCCTGCTGTGAGTTCTACACTTCAACTTGTGCAGCAGAGAACTGAAAGTGACACCCCCGTCTGTACGTTGAAGAGTCCTACCCGAATCATCTACAAAAACCAGGCCTGCAACTTTGAAAGAGAAAATGACCTTCGAGAAAATTCAACAAGCTTACCGTGACCCCTAAAAATCTCCCTCACTTAAAACCACTTAACTCTTCCTCTCTATCTATCTCTTTTGTGCGTGTGTGCGAGTGAATGCGTGTGTGGGTATGGTTGTGACCATTTTGGGAATGAATATTGCTCAATAAATAGTTAATCTGCCATGATAAACCTACAGAAAACCTATCGTTGTCAGTTTATTTGACAAATAAAACACAAAGGGGTTAATACCCTAGTAACAAAAACATGAAGGGTCACTGACCCAAAACGTTAACTCTGCTTCTCTTTCCACAGATGCTGCCAGACCTGCTGAGTGGTTCCAGCATTTCTTGTTTTTATAACAAAAACACTTGCTGTGGTCAGGTGGGATTTGAACAGTGGGAACCACCCACACCCCTTATCACCTGGCCATAACAAATTGGGGCTTGAAGTGCAATCTGAACCATCAGAAAAGCAAGAGATTTGAAAATAGGGGAAAATTGACCTTGTAAATTGTGGAAAAGTAAACAAACAGGTTTTCTTGTATTCTGTTTTTTTCTCTATGATGCTAGAAACAAAAGAGATGGCCACATTTAATGCTAAGGAGTTCGTAGAACAAGGAGGCAAATCCCATGATAAGTTAAATAAAATAAGTATTGTTATGGTCTCAGGCTCCCCTTTTGCCCTTCCTCTTATTTGACTGCAACAGAGTTGAATCTTTTTTTAAACAGAGGTTGTGCTGATCACGTCTGTGAGTGTTTTACCTTTTTTACCTTTACTGTGATCGTGAAAGAACCAACTGGACAGGTTTTCTTGAGTTTAAACATGAAAGAGGAAGGTTTATTATACTTAACACTCTAATCTCTATTTAAAAATACTAAAAAAAATATGCTACACATACCCGCACACACTCCCGATAGAGCCACACACACACACAAACAGATTACGGGGTGAAAAATAGATTTGGTGCTTGGATTAAAGTCCAGAAGAAATGGAACTTAAATACACAGTCTATGAAGTGGATGATCCGGTAATCCTCATCTGAAGCTGTATTCTTGAAGCCCTTGCTGATCAAAGTGCACTTTGTGGTTGGCCTGCTTTGGTCAGGGTTTTCTTGAAGGCACATTGTAGCTGGCTCTCTGTCCCTGGTCACTGGTTGCAGCAGTTTGAAGGCTTGGAGGGTCCACAGTTGCGTGGTTTTCAAACTTGATTTTTTATGGGGAGAGAGAAAGAGAGAGAAAGGTAAGCATGCAGCTTTCTCTGCTGCTGCAGTCTCGGCTGTTCCTTGTCTTCTGTGAGTGAAACAAAGGTCCTGTCATTGCAAAGATGGACAGACGGTCACACGGTTCTCTGAAACCCCTTTGTTTTTAATGAGATAAAAGGTTCAGAATTGGCTTCACAGGTTCCAGGATTCCAATACTTACACTCAGAAGGGTTTGCTCTTTCAAAGTTAATGTGTCAGGATGGCCTTGACTGATGTGTACTCCGAATAAATCAGGAGGAGTGCAGTGTTAATTGAGTCCCACCTCTTTACAGGTCACAACATATTTTTAAAAGTTTTCCCATTGGCTGAAACAGTCAATCGGATAAAAGCAAAATACTGCAGATGCTGGAAATCTGAAATAAAAACAAAAAATTTTGGAAATACTCAGCAGGTCTGGCTGCATCTGTGGAGAGAGAAGCAGGGTTAACGTTTCAGATCAGTGACCTTTCATCACAACTGGCAAAGGTTAGAAATGTAATAGGTTTTAAGCAAATAAAGTGGGGGTGGGACAAAAGATACAAAAGGGAAGGTGGTGATAGGACAGAGGGTCACAGAGAATAACTGACAAGAAGGTCATGGAGCAAAGGCAAAGGGTGTGTTAATGGTGTGGTGAAAGACAAGCGTTAGTGCTGAGAGGATGTTAGATGACAAAATAATGAACAGCCCTGGCCAAAAGCACAAACATGACAAAAAACAATGGGCAGACACATGGTAAAAAAATGAATGATGAAACAAACTAAAATAAAATAAAAAGAATAAAGAAAAATAAAAATAAAAAAGGAGGGTTGCGCAGTGGTTAGCACAGCAGCCTCACAGCTCCAGTGACCCGGGTTCAATTCTGGGTACTGCCTGTGCGGAGTTTGTAAGTTCTCCCTGTGACAGCGTGGGTTTCCGCTGGGTGCTCCCAGCACGTTACATTTACTATTACATTTCAAACTTTTGCCAGTTCTGATGAAAGGTCACTGACCTGAAATGTTAACCCTGCTTCTCTCTCCCCAGATGCTGCCTGGCCTGCTGAGTATTTCCAGCATTTTTTGTTTTTATTTCTCTTAATCAGATACATGGGGCTGGATTTTATAGGAGGCTCGAGGTTGGGAATTGCAGCGGTGGATGGTGGGGTGGGGAGGCGGTGCGGGTGGCATGAAGATTGCTCTGGATATGGCCCGCCACCGACCTCAATGCCGGCAGGGCTCATCCCGATCTTGGCGGCAGTGGCTAGGCCTCGTGTCAGCACCCCCTCCGCTCGGCGATGGGACCCGGATTTAAATATGCATATGGGCATGTGCCATTCATTAATATGCAGGCTGCTGCGATTCAGCCAGCAGGTTGTGATCTTCATCTGGACATGCGGCACTCACGTGCTTTCACTTTCACGTCCGTGAAAAGCTGGTGGCACCGATGTCATTCCTTGGAGCATGTGATGGTTGGTGGGGGGCTGCAGTGTCTGGGTTACATCTCTGCATGTAAGCAGGGAACTACCCCATTCCCTTCTTCCAAAAAGGGGGTCACTCTGTGCCCGCTAACGTTTGGCGGGGGGGTGGGTGAAGCGGGCTGACCCTGCAAACGGTCAACGCTGTTTGGTGGGGAAGGGAAGACAGCAGCTCTGCAGGCCCTGCATGACATACCTGCACATGTCAGATTGCCAGTGTCAGAGGCGACTATGGATGTCCAGAGAAGTGGTGACGCACCTCTGTGCCCTGCTGAATGATGAGCTGCAGCTGATGGATTTCACTGAACACCCTATGCCTTTGGCCCTCAAACTCACCGCAGCTCTTACCTTCTACACCTCCGCAGTCAGCAGAGCACCGCTGTATCCGGGCTGGTGACTATGTGTGTTTCAGGACAGACTCTGAGAGTCAGGCCCAAAGGGCCGTCAGATTTGGGGCCATCGCGGGTTTCCCACAGATGCAAGGGGTCATTGACTGCACACATGTGGCCATCAAGTCTCCAGTCGGACAACCAGCTGCATTCCTGAATAGAAAGGGCTTCTACTCACTCAACGTGCAGCTAATCTGTGACCACAGGAAATGCTTCATGCAAGTGTGTGCCGGCTTTCCAGACAGCTGCCATGACCCATTCATCCTGTGCCAGTCCCAGGTGCCACTGCTCTTCACTGCACCGGCTCAGAAGCAGGGGTGGATCCTTGGGGACAAGGGCTACCCCTTTGAGCTATCCTCTTGATGCTGGTTAGAAACCCCACCAGCACTGCAGAGGAGAGATACAACGCCTGCCAGGGCTCGTCACGAGCGACCATCGAGCAGGCCACTGGAATGCTCAAGATGTGCTTCTACAGCCTGGAAAGATTGGGTGGGGCTCTACAGTACTTACCAGAAAGGGTAGTGTGCATCATTACTGTGTGATGTGCTCTGCACAACTTTGCAATACAGAGGGGAGAGGCCGATGCATGATGATGAGAGGTGGGAGCAGGAGACATCCTCGGACGATGAGGACACAGAGGCGGTGCAGCAGCATACGTGCATGGGAGGACGAAGATCATCGAGGCATCGCAGACAGGACGAGCAAAGAGCAAGGGATGTCCGGCAGCGCTTCCACTATCCCGAAGGAGGAGAATATGCTCCCCATATCACACATCACCATCCTTCATCTGGTAGGCAATTTTCTGCATCTGTGACATCTATATCGCCACTATTACTGGCAGCAGATGACTTTGCCATTGCCTATGTGACTGCACCCATGCAGTGCCACATCACGCATACTGGCATGGCGATGATATTTTTCCATACTCTCAGGCCAATGATGTAATGGGAGGAGAAATAGTTGGTACATGCTGGAATGCATCATTCACACAGTAAAAAGGAAACACCTGTTAGAAAAATACATTTATTGAGAAGTGAACAATACATATACGTGTCACTTGTGATAACCCATATGTTTCATTGTGTCTTTTTTAGCCGCTTGCAGGTGCTCTTTCACAGTGCAACCTGTGTGCTAGCAGCTTGACTGGAGCCAGGCTGCTGATCAGGGTGCCCTTTGGCTTTGGATGACTTGGGCGGTCGTCCTCTGGGTGCACGAGGCCTGGAGGGCCCCAGCTGTCTGAAGGCAGGCTCTCCTCAGATGTTGTGGCTACTGGAGCTGGACTCTCCAGCGGAGGGGCTGAAGAGCCAGTATCCACATTGGAATCACCCTGAAAGGAGACCCCAGAAATGGACCACTAGCTCGCCTCCTCCCTCGCAAGGCTCGTAGGAACCTCGCTGCTCTCCTGAAAGGGACCAGGAGCAGAGACATTCTCCAGGCCCCTGGTCCATCTCACTCCTAGCCACTGCTGCATTCAGCTCATGACCGAGGTGAGGGTTTGCAGGTCAGCGCGCATCTCTGGAATGTGGCTCTCCAAGAGGGTCACTATCCTCTCCATGGAGGAAGCCATGCTTTCATTTGCCTGGGACATGGCAGCTGTCATGGCTTTGATAGGCTCTCCCATCATCTGCTCATGGCTGCACATAGCCTGTGGCATCTCCACCAGATGTTGCTAATACTCTCCCTGCAACTCCAACATGACTTGTGCTTTCGACATCAGAAGGTCATCGTCAACATGGGGGTCAGCATGGGCCTGGCCACCTACAGTCCTCTGACTGTCAGAGGCCTCGGCTGTCTCAGCCTCAGCCAGCTGTTTGGACGCGTATGTGGTGGTCTCACCAGCTTGTGACCCAGACTCTAAAGCCGAATGGATTTACACCGAGGTGAGTGTCTCTGCATTGGTGGAAGGTGCGGGAGTGTCATGGGGCGCTGTATCCTCTGAGGTGGTCTCGGCCTCAGAGGTGCTGGCACTCTCCAGGGCCTCTGATGCCACCTCGGAGCGTCGCCCTGCAAGATGCGATGTGAAGAGCACAGTTTTAGGTTCACTGATGTACATATCATTAACATGACAGTATTGTGTCCACAAATAAGAACATAAGAAATAGGAGCAGGAGTAGGCCATTCGGCCCCTCAAGCCTGCCCTACCATTCAATAAGCTCATGGCTGATCTGCCCCAGACCTCAACTCCTCTTTCGTACCAGCTCCTCATAGCCATCAACTCCCCAATATTTCAAAAATCTATCTACCTCCTCTTTAAATACTTTCAGTGATATAGCCTCCACAACTCTCCGGGGTAGAGAATTCCAGACATTCACTAATGACTTAAAAATATTCAAAGACTCAGCTTCTACCGCCTTTTGAGGAAGAGAGTTCCAAAGACTCACAACCCTCTGAGAGAAAAAAATTCTCCTCATCTTTGTCTTTAATGGGTGCCCCCTTATTTTTAAACAGTGAGCCCTAGGTCTAGATTGTCCCACAAAAGGAAACCTCCTTTTCACATCCACCCTGTCAAGACTACTCAGAAGCTTATATGTTTCAATCAAGTCACCTCTTACTCTTCTAAACTCCAGCAGATACAAGCCTAGCCTGTCCAACCTTTCCTCATAAAACAACCTGCCCATTCCAGGTATTAGTCTAGTAAACCTTCTCTCAACTGCTTCCAATACATTTACATCCTTCTTTAAATAAGGAGACCAATACTGTACACAGTACTCCAAATGTGGTCTCACCAATGTTATAGCATCACCTCCCTACTTTTGTATTCAATTCCCCTTGCAATAAACAATAAAATTTTATTAGCTTTCCTAATTACTTGCTGTACCTGCATACTAATCTTTTTTGCGATTCATGCACTAAGACACCCCGACCTCTCTGTATTTCAGAGCTTGGCAATCTCTCACTATTTAGGTAATATACTTCTTTTCCATTCTTCCTGCTAAAATGGACAATTTCACATTTTCCCACATTATACTCCATTTGCCAGATCTTTGCCCACTCACTTAACCTATCTATATCCCTTTGCAGCCTCCTTATGTCCTCTTCACAACTTACTTTCCTACCTATCTTTGTGTCATCAGCAAATTTAGCAAACATACCTAAGTTCCTCTCATCCAAGTCATTTATATAAATTGTACAAAGTTGAGCCCCGAGCACAGATCCCTGTGGTACACCACTCGTTACATCTTGCCAATCAGAAAATGACCCATTTATGCCTGCTCTGTTTCCTGTTGGCTAGGCAATCTTCAATCTATGCCAAAATGCTACCCCTACACCATGAGCTTTTATTTTCCGCAATAACCTTTGATGTGACAGCTTATCAAATGCCTTCTGGAAATCTAAGTACTGGACATCCACCGGTTTCCCTTTATCCACAGCACATGTTACTCCCTCAAAGAACTCCAAAAAATTGGTTAAACATGACATCCCGTTCACAAAACCATGTTGGCTCTGCCTGATTACCTTGAATTTCTCGAAGTGTCCTGCTACAATGTCTTTAATAAAAGCTTCCAACATTTTTCCGATGACAGATGTTAAGCTAACTGGTCTGTAGTTTCCTGCTTTCTGTCTCCCTCCCTTTCTGAATAAAGGAGTTACATTGGCTATTTTCCAATCTAATGGAACCTTTCCTGAATCTAGAGAATTTTGGAAAATCAAAACCGACGCATCAATTATCTCACTAACCACTTCTTTTGGGACCCTAGGATGAAGTCCAAAAGGACCCGGGGACTTGACAGCCTGCAGCTCCAATAATTTGCTCAGTGCCACTTCCCTGGTGATTTTAATTTTCTGGAGTTCCTCCCTCCCTTCCATTTCCTGATTTACAGCTAATACTGGGATGTTACTTGTATCCTCTATGGTGAAGACTGATGTAAAATACGTGTTCAATTCATTTGCCATCTACTTATTTTCCCTTATTAATTCCCAGACTCACTTTCTATAGGACCAACACTCACTTTGTTAACTTTTCTTTTTTAAATATGTATAGAAACACTTACTATCTGTGTTTATATTTCTCTCCAGCTTTCTCTCGTACTCTAATTTTTCTCTCCTTATTAATCTTTTAGTTATTCATTGCTGCTTTTTATATTCTGTCCAATCTTCTAACCTGCCACCCATCTTTGCACAATTGTTAGTTAGTTAGAGATACAGCACTGAAACAGGCCCTTCGGCCCACCGAGTCTGTGCTGACCATCAACCACCCATTTATACTATTCCTACACTAATTCCATATTCCTACCACATCCCCACCTGTCCCTATATTTCCCTACCACCTACCTATACTAGGGGCAATTTATAATGGCCAATTTACCTATCAACCTGCAAGTCTTTTGGCACGTGGGAGGAAACCGGAGCACCCGGAGGAAACCCACGCAGACACAGGGAGAACTTGCAAACTCCACACAGGCAGTACCCAGAATTGAACCCGGGTTGCTGGAGCTGTGAGGCTGCGGTGCTAACCACTGCGCCACTGTGCCGCCCCTTTTTTTTTCTCAAGAATTCTGCTCCCTCAATTCCTTTCACACCAGTACTAAGTTTGATACTATCTTTAAGTTTAATACTACCTTTAACTTTTTTAGTTTAGCACGGATGGTGGGTCCTTCCCTTTGAATTTTTCTTTCTTGTTGGAATGTTTTGGAGTCCACATGAACGTTAAGGGGGTTGGAATGGCTCACCTCATTGATTATACTGGCTACCACGGCAACGACAGGTACATAATGAGTTATGGTGGAAGAACAACAACAGCAACAACTCGTATTTATATTGTTACGGTCAGGTGAGAAAGGGGTCTAGCGTTCCCTCTTAGCCTTCACCTGATCTTACCGTAACATGATTTAATTTTAAACACATCGTCTTTTTAGCTCCCCCTTGCTGAATCCTTGTTCATCACTTTCCAATTATAAGGCAAAGAAACCAACCACAAACAGGTTTTGTTTGGTTTAAAAAGGAATGTTGAAATTTATTAAACTTAAACCTAAACTCTAATGTGGTTAACGCCTATGGATACGCGACGTACCCTTGCTAGCATGCATACGCGATGCACACATGCAGATAGAGACAGAACTGAGCAGAAGGAATAAAGTGGAAAGGTTTGTGGCAATCTCTGAAGAGTTGTTGCTATGGTTCTTTGAGCTCACTATAGAGTCCTTGATTATAGGTAGATCTTGCTTTTCGTTGGGGCCCAGTATTCTTCTTAAACCTTGTTTGCATTAGGAAACTTTTCTCTCTTGGGGTTCATGTGGCTTCAGTGGATTTGGAGTTCTGTGAGAAGGAGATGGGAGCAGATAGGAGAGGCTGTGGCTAGCCAGCCAGAAGAGGTATTTTCAATCCAGGAGCAAACAGACACTCCGAGTTCAAACTCTTTGTACAATTCAGAAAAATCTAGGTTTCCAAGCAGGTTAGTCATGTGACTAGATGGTCTGACCACAATTGTTTGTGGATTCTCTTGTCTTAGCTGACCCTGGAATGTCTCTTCTTACACACAATATCTGGTGCTCAAAGTCCATTGTGGGTTAAATTGGAGCAGGGAATAGCCCCTTTATCCTTCCAAGCACTGGCTGTTGGTATGCAAAAATATTTTTCCAAGTGCCTGCTGATATTTTTTAACAAGTCCCTTCTTCACTTCAGCATCAGTTTGAAATTTAATGTCCATATGGCAAAATTAATATGCCTCATTCTTGGCAGGTGGGGGATCTAGCATGACAATATAGTACCTTTAACGTCATACAATATTCAAAGGTGCTACACAGGAGTACCACCAAACTAAATTTGACACTGAGACACACCAGCAGATGCTAGCACAGCTGGCATAACTCTGGAAGTAGACCAGTGGAACCACAAGAGAAGGAGCAGAGATCTTGTTACACCAGGCCCGCACCATTTCCAAGAATTTCCTCAGTGTCTTGTAAACATGGATAATAGTGAGGTTATCCATTTTGGTCGGAAGAATAGAAAGGCAAATTATAATCTAAATGGAGAGAAACTTCAGGGTGCTTCGGTGCAGAGTAATCTGGGTATCCTCGTGCATGAATCGCAGAAAACAGGTATGCAGGTACAACAAGTAATAAGGAAGGCAAATTGGATTTTGGCATTTATTGCTAAAGGAATAGAATATAAAAGTAGGGAAGTGTTGCTGCAACTGTACAAGGTATTGGTGATACCGCAGCTGGAGTATTGCGTACAGTTTTGGTCCCCTTACTTCAGGAGGGATGTAGTTGTATTGGAGGCAGCTCAAAGGAGGTTCACTAGATTGATTTCAGAGATGAGAGGTTTGTCTTATGAAGAGAAATTGAGCAGTTTAGCCTTTACTCTCTAGAGTTTAGAAGAATGAGAGGAGATCTAATTGAGGTACATAAGATGATTAAGGGGATTAACATAGAGAGGATGTTTCCTCTTGTGGGGCAATCTAGAATGAGAGGTCATAGTTTTAGGATAAGGGGTAGCAGATTTAAAACAAAGATGAGGAGAAATTACTTCTCTCAAAGGGTCGTGAGTCTGTGGAATTCACTACCCCAGAGTGCGGTGTATGCTGGAACATTGAGTAAATTTAAGGAGGCGATAGACCGATTTTTAATTAGTAAAGGGTTATGGAGAACAGGCAGGAAAGTGGAGTTGAGGCCTAGATGAGATCAGCCATGATTGTATTGAATGGCAGAGCAGGCTCGAGGGGCTGAATTGCCTACTCCTGCTCCTAGTTCTTATGTTCTAAAGGACTAAAGTTCTATCCACCCCTGACAAGTCAAAGGGCAGACCAGGATTAGAGACCTTTTAACCTGAGAGTTCCAGCTCCTGCTCCACATTGTGGACCTGTTGTTGCACTGGTAACCACTATGCTCAATGAGGTGAGCCATTCCAATCCCCATAATGTACATCTGGGCCCCAAAACACTCCCCACACAAGCAGTGCAGTTCCAGGCCCAGTATGAGATGGCTTTTGGATTAATACTCTATACAGCTTCAAATCACGTTCTACATCCCTGTCATACCCCCATATCAGCATTGTGCCATGCAGACTAACACATTTCCTCTTATCTTTCACACCAATGGATGTTTCCTAACATCCTTCTCGTCTTTCTCATTTTTCAGCATGGAGAAGAATTCTGTCCACAACGCAGACTGTAAACTTGCTGTTATTGGGTGCCTAAGACATACATGTAACTTTGGCAGCACCATCCTGTGGGCTCAGCAGGGTTTATGGTATTTCAGCTGCCTTCTGCTGTCTTGCTCCGGCAGCTTTGTTTCTTTCCTGTCGCTGAACCTGGCACCGTTACCCTGGTTACCAGCTTCCACTGCCCCCTCTTCTCCTTCCTCTGCTTTGAACTCTTTTGATCTGTTTTCTGAAGAAAGTTTCTGCTTCTCTATCTCACTCATACCCAAATTTAAGGTAATTCGCTAAGGAATGAGAGGGCAGTATTCTTTTTACTCAGCAAGTTGTTATGATCTGGGATGCAGTGACTGAAAGGGTGATAGAAGTAGAATCAATATTTGTTTTCAAAGAGAATTAGATATAAACTTGAAGGGGAGAAATATGCAGGGCTATGAGGGAAGAGCAGGCATTTGGAATGAATTGCATAGCTTTTTCAAAGAAAAAAGACTGGGATGATGAGCTGTTTAGTCTCCTTCTGTGAAGTATAATTCTATGTTCCTACACATTGCACACTACAATTGGTTGAATGCTGATATCTCCACAGACCATTGGTGTAAAATCAATGCTGAATCTGGCCTATCAGATCATTTTATCTGGCCTGTGATTCTCTTTGTAAATAGTTAAAAAGAATTTCCCACTGTGGCTTCCTGGAAAATAGTAAAATTGAAGTAACATTTCTCCAGGCACTGCACTTGTCATTCTTGATCTTTTATTAATGTTTACATAATTACATAAGTTATGGGAGTCAGTTGCCAGTGATCGGCAGAGCTGGCGGATAGCCATAAAGGCGGGGCTAAAGAGTGGCGAGTTGAAGAGACTTAGCAGTTGGTAGGAAAAAATACAGAAGTGCAAGGAGAGAGCCAACTGTGTAACAGCCCCGACAACCAATTTTATCTGTAGCACCTGTGAAAGAGCCTGTCACTCTAGAATTGGCCTTTATAGCGACGCCAGGTGCTGCTCCACAAACCACTGACCACCTCTAGGCGCTTACCCATTGTCTCTCGAGATAAGGAGGCCAAAGAAGAAGACATAATTACTATGATTACAATGAAATTATAACTAATTAAAATTCTCACATTAATAACATAGGAAACTGTTCTGTGACAGCCAGAAGAGCTGGTTTCATTACAAGTGACCCTGGACATTTTAAGAGTTTGATTCAGATTTGCAGTCTTTTGTTCAAACATCAGGGGCGGGAAACGGAATTCGGGACTGTTTCCAGGTCTCAAACCTGTCCTTTGGGGGAAACAGTCACCAGGCCCAAATTTCATGGGAGCCACCCCCTTAATTAGCCTGGAGCCGGATTTGACGACCGATTAGTGGCGGCCGGGTGGGAACGGATGCGGGATCTCTCAAATGCAGGCCCAGTTTAAACTGACCATGGCTACCATTACTGTGGCTGCTGTTTCACTGCTGTGCCATCTGTTTGCAAGATCATAGATTCAGGAAAACTTGAATGTCTCAGGCGAGCTAGAGGTCCAGAACCCGGGGCAGGGTAGCCCCTTGATTCTCTGACGCAAACCTGGAGGTCCTTCTGGAGGCTGTAAAGGAGGGGAGGAAGGCCTTTTTCCCAGAGGGTGGCAGAGGAAGGCCACACACCCAGCAACCCTGATGGAGATAGCTGACACAGTCAGCAGAAGGAGTGGTGTGTGACAAAACTAGATCCAGTGCCGGAAGAGATTTAACGACCTGACATGCTCTGGCAAGGTGAGTGCAACCCCCAACCCTCAGGACAAGCCTCTGGGTATTCACCCTCCAGCAGACAGACCAGCTGAGGAGCCTCAAGGTGCATGCTGCTTGTGAATGTGGGAGGAGAGTGTTGCATTATTGCTTTTATGTAGCAAGAAGGAACCAAACAATCTTAAGTTGAGTGGTCACAAACTGTGTGTTCTTGTAGAGCAACACAGTTGCAAGAGAGCTCTGCCTTACACATGTGACAAGGTGTCTTGCTCAACTCCAGCCAATTGATCACATGCTGAATGACACCACTTCCTGTGATGCTGTGTGGAGTACTGACATTGTTAAAGGGATATCACAACAAACTGTGTGCCCAGGGCACTTAATGACCCCTCAGAATGTCTCAGAGCCTTGAAGTTGCTGAGGGACTGTCACTATTGAAACATGCAGCTTCTCATGAATTGGAGCAGATGGCATGGCCATAAAGGACAGCAGGGCCTTATCTCTCTTCATTTTGTCCTCAGAGGAGAAATGGGCCCATAATGCTTGGGAGAGGGCCCAGACTGGCAGAGGAATACCCTATCTTCATATTATCAGAGCCATGGAGTACAGAGCCATGGACATCGCTGGGGTCATAGACCATGAGGAAGTCGGGCATGGTGAAATGAGCATCTGTGGTGGAGATGGTGATTAGAGAAGGCAATGCGTTCATTAAGGGGAAGCATTGCACGTCAACCAGTCCAACAGCATACCAAACGCTGAGTTGTATTGGCAAGCTTCAGCACTGCAGAGGCTTCTGCTCTCCAAGGCTAGTTCTCATGATCTCTTCTTGTGTCTCCCACAGGTACAGGTGTCGAGGCAATGAGACCAACTCCCTCACCATCACCGAGCCATGCGAAGCAGCAGCAGAGCTTAGAAGAAGCACCGTCACACCTTATAAGTGCACTCTCCACCAGCGCCGATACAGTCACCACGGTGGGTCATCGCACAGGGTTAGGGATTGTGGCAGTGGCTGATGAGCACAGCGCTAGTGTTCAGGAGGAGGTACCAGAGGCAGAGGCAGCTGTAGGCAGTCCACCTTGGAGGAGGGAGGACAGACACAACCCTGCTCAGCTGGGCACAGGAAAGGAGGCTGTACCTGGGCTAGCAGCAGCAGATGTACTCCCACATGTCGGAGTTCCTTGAGGCAGTGTGGAGTCATAGGTTGAGAATGGAGCTGTCCATTCTTTTTCTTTACTCTTGCATGGGATCCGGGCATCGCTGGCCAGGCCAGCATTTGTTGCCCATCCCTAATTGCCCTTGAACTGTGTGGCTTGCTAGGCCATTTCAGAGGGCAGTTAAGAGTCAACCACACTGCTGTGGGTCTGGAGTCACATGTAGGCCAGACCAGGTCAGGGTGGCAGATTTCCCTCCCTAAAGGACATTAGTGAACCAGATGGGTTTTTACAGCAATCGATGATAGTTTCATGGCATCATTACTGAGGCTAGATTTCAGTTCCAGTTTTTTTTATTAATCAATTGAATTTAAATTCCACCAGCTGCCGTGGTGAGATTTTAGCCCGTGTCCCTCGGGCATTAGCCTGGGCCTGTGGATTACTAGCTCATGTGCACCACAATGGCTCAGGATTTTCTGTGCATGAGGTCCTCCATTGAGAGAGTGGCCAACCTCATGGAAAGCCATATGTGGCAGCACTTGAATTGAATTGTAATTGTGTATTGCGGTCCCAGTGCCCATTTCCGAGGGCTATCCAATTTACCCCCAGTGTTTCAGAACACAAAACTCACTTCTGTCTGTACTCACCATATTTGTACTGTGTGATGCTAACATTTTGTAATGACTGCATGGTAACTGGTGATCTGTTTGGCTTTTGTATACAGTTACATTGCAGTAAACTAGACCAGGTGTGTTTAAGTGTGACCATCAAAACTAGTTTATTTTTTGCTTTCACATTTGGCAAGATTTAAATTAGATTGGCAGCTGTTCCTAGTTTATTGATGTCTTTGTTGCCCCGAGACAATGCTAATTTTACCATGTAAAAATACAGCACACGGAATGTGAAACTCTGTAAGTACACACCAGTTCTATTTGTGGTATAAATAAAGAGAGTACCTTACATCCCTAATCACCTGCAGTGATACAAGACCCAATATATTCAGACTTTCTTGCATAATTAATTAATAGCTAAATCAAATCTGCCTTCAGTTGATAGGAAAGTTTATAATTTTTTTTCATTTTAATGAAAGACATAATTAAATCTTTGACTATAATTTTGAGAGATATTATATACACTGTATCTTGTACCTCACTGTAGTGATTAAAACCTTAAGTATTTTGCTGAGCATGAGGGAAAGCTAAGATTTTAATTCAAATTGTAGTATCTGTCCTGCACGCATGTGTGATCCTGAAGGTCCTTGAATTTGTCATTTTGTGGTTAATAAATAAATAATAAAACAGTGTTCTACAACAAAATGTTTAAACCAGAAGTTGTAAAGAAGGTGCAACATTTTCCCCAAATTCTGCAGGGCTGGAAATCCTGACTCTGGCACTGTATGTGTAGGATTCGCAGTCACTGGCTGGCAAGGGCGTTGGCCCACATCCCTAATCATGAAGAGGCTCCCAGCCTGAAGGAACGCGATAAATCACAGCATCACCTGCTGCTCTGAATAGAGGAAAGATTGGCCCTTAATGGGCTGAAGATAAATATTTTTTAAAAGTCTGGTACTATTTGGTAGTTAATCCCTTCTGGGATGAATTACCTTTCCTCCTTGAGAAGTTTGAGGACTTCTTTTGGGGCCTGTATGGAACCCATAATTAATAATTTTTCAATTCAATTCCAAGTTGAAACACATGGGGCTGGATTTTATGCTTTCCCCCATGGTGACTTTGAAGGCAGGGAGAGCATTTAATCGGGTGGGATGTTCGTGGGTGAGGGTCATGCCACAGTGCTACCTCCACCCCAATTAAGTCTGTGGCGGGAGTTCCATGGACAGTCTTCCTGCCCTGCTGCTAATTGAGGCCCTTAAGCGGGCAACTAATGCCCAATCAAGGGACTCTTCCCACTACTGCCGGTATTAGACCAGTGGTGGGCGGGCCTGTTTCCATGTGGGAAGCACGACGAGCAAACATATCTGGGTTGCTTGCTGGCTCCCAGGGGGATGGGGGGGGGGGGTGTGGGTCCCTCATTGAAGGGCACTCAGTGCTAATTGAGGGACCCGGCATCAGGAAGGGGGGCCTGCTGAGAGCCACACCTCTGCCCTTGCTGACGACCGCCCTACAAACCACTCTCTCGTGACCCCCCCCACCACCTAACGAAACACCTCCCGCCATTACTCACCTCTGGCCTGGTCCATCAATGATGTTGGGCCTCGGGTGGCTGCATAACCAGCAGCAGCCACTGCCTCCCCAGTGACGCTGCTGGGTAAAAGAGCTGCCAGCCGCTGATTGACCAGCAGCTCTCAGCAGGCGGGACTTCTGTCCCCGGGGTTCTTAATACCAGGGAAGGCCTGCTACTGCCTGGTTAAGTGCCTGATTGGTACGTAAATTGGTGGGCCTTAGCAAAAAGAGGTGAGGTGGGGCCCTTCAGCTAGCGGGAGAGACCCCCGCCGCCTCCATTAAATGTCGCCCCTGAAGAAAACAGTGTGACCATTTTTAACAGCACTTGTAAGAGCAGTGCATCTGCCTGTCCCATCTGTTCCAGGATAGGACCTTACTCAAGTTCCACACTTGGGATTCTTCAGATACTTACTAGTGCGATGCAGTACAGCTTGAGTTTGTTATTTTGTGATAGTCCTTGATATGAAATTAAAACTAAAATGTTTCTAGTTTTTTGGGGAGTCAAACCCAGGTACGACAAACAAACAGTCCTTTAACTGAGAAAAAGCACTGTTGTTTTGTATTGCCAAGGACACACGACTGGGAGCTTAGGTTTCAGTTTTGACCAGAAGGCTCGTAGAAAAGCTAAAAGGCTGTGTTTTTGTAAAAAGAAGACTTTTGGAGAGCTGTGAAGGACTTTGCATTGTATGAAAAATCAGTCAGATTGTTTTAAAGAGACGGGTTGAGAGCTGCAAGTGTCTGGGCTTCTAGAGAATCAGACTACAAAGCAGCTGGTTGAAGCAGTTTGACTGCAGGCAAAAGAGCTTGGACTGAGGGCTGACCATTGCTGAATAACTTATAGCAGTTCTCTTCGGTGACTGAAAATTCATCAGCAGAACCATGCCATCAGAACAGTAGTGGGCAAGGCGAAGGTTTGAGAAGCATCAAGACTGAACTGTTAAAAGGAAGATTGCATTGTTCACTATCGATGGGACCCCATTACTTCTGTATCTGCATCCTGGGAGACAGAGCTTGAAAAACTACATGAGGAAGATCCTGATTTTGCTGTACTGTGAGACTGTGTAGCGCTACCTTGCTGATAAGACTATTATGAAGATTCGTGAGGACTATCTTTGTTGCATCTGCTAATTAACATGTAACTTGATGATATACATATATATAGACTGTGATTTAACTGCTAGTTAATGTTTAATTTATGTTGGTTTTGGTTTTAGTGTTCAGGTAAACTTTATAAAAGTGAAATCTTGTTGGGTTTGGTTTTTGGTTTACTAAATTGGGATATGTTGGTGGATTCAATCCTTTTGCGTTGTTGGTGGTGTCAGGCAAGCACCCCACCTGCCAAGAATGAGAAAGCTTTAAAAAAAACAATTGGAGACTTTGGCTGGAGAGAGACATTAGCATATCAACAGACAGTACTTCAAAGGACAAAGAAGCTATTCCCTGCTCCAATTTAATCCACAATGGACTTTTGATTACCAGACATTGAAGCATTCCAGGTTAACTCCTAAAATGGCTGAAGACATAAACAGACATGGTCAGGCCAGTTTAGTCACATGACTAACTGACTGTTGGAGTTTTTTGAATTTGAACTTCCAACAAGTAAGTTGAAATCAGAAAGTTGTTTTCTCCTGGACTGAGAACACCTCTCCCCTGTCTGCTCTCAATTCACTCTCACCAGCTTCGGGAACCATTGAAGACACATGAACCCCAAGAGAGAAAAATCTCCTCCAGTGAACAAGGTTTAAGAAGAATACTGGGCCTTAACGAAAAGCAAGACTACTTACAAAAGGACTACAATGAGCTTGAAGCACGTTAACAAAGAACAAAGAACAGTATAGCACAGGAACAGGCCATTCGGCCCTCCAAGCCTGCGCCGATCTTGATGCCTGCCGAAACTAACACCTTCTGCACTTCCGGGGCCCATATCCCTCTATTCCCTTCCTATTCATATATTTGTCAAGATGTCTCTTAAACGTCACTATCGTATCTGCTTCCACCACCTCCCCTGGCAGCAAGTTCCAGGCACTCACCACCCTCTGTGCAAAAAAACTTGCTTCGCACATCCCCTCTAAACTTTGCCCCTCGCACCTTAAACCTATGTCCCCTAGTAACTGACTCTTCCACCCTGGGAAAAAGCTTCTGACTATCCACTCTGTCCATGCCGCTCATAACTTTGTAAACCTCTATCATGTCGCCCCTCCACCTCCGTCGTTTGAGTGAAAACAATCCGAGTTTTTCCAACCTCTCCTCATAGCTAATGCCCTCCAGACCAGGCAACATCCTGGTAAACCTCCTCTGTACCCTCTCCAAAGCCTCCACATCCTTCTGGTAGTGTGGCGACCAGAATTGCACGCAATATTCTAAGTGTGGCCTAACTAAGGTTCTGTACAGCTGCAACATGACTTGCCAATTTTTATACTCTATGCCCCGACCGATGAAGGCAAGCATGCCGTATGCCTTCTTGACTACCTTATCCACCTGCGTTGCCACTTTCAGTGACCTGTGGACCTGTACACCCAGATCTCTCTGCCTGTCAATACTCCTAAGGGTTCTGCCATTTACTGTATACCTCCCACCTTAAACAAGAAACTCTTCTGATATTGCCTCAAACCTCTCCATTTTATTTTTCTTCTGCTCTTTTCTGTCCCTATTTGCATGTGTATATCGCATATGCATGCTAGCATGGGCGCAGCGTGTATGCGTAGGCGTTAACCGAATTAGAGCTTAAATTTAACTTTCAATCAACTTCAATTTTCTTCTTTAAACCTAAGAAAGCCTGATTATGCTCATTTCTTTGGCTTATAATTGGAAAGTGGTGAACAAGGATTCACCATAGGTGGACTAAAAACACAATGTTGAAAAATAAAAACCTTGTTACAATAAGACCAGGTGAAGACAGTAAAAGACCCCTAGACACCTTACTCACCTAGTCGTAACAGTGGCGTTCATGGAGATCATAACACTAGGGAAGAAAGAGTAACTGAGGTAGTTTCATTTCCAGAGTTTAATTTTAGAGCTCTTAAGTGGGATGCAACCAACTAAAGAGCCCCACGTACCCTTGATGAATGGTGTTGTCTACCCACACCCACTGGACACATGTTCCTCCACTAGATGTCAGTCCAATATTCCAAGCCACATTTTGGTCTCCATTTGCTGGGATTGTTTGGATTTTTCCAACCCTGAACCTTCTGTCTCAGAGGTGGGAATACTCCCACTGAACTAGTGATCATTCCATCTGGATGCAGTCTTTGGCTGGATGCCAGCCCATCATTTAGAGACCATATTTTAATCTTCACTAACTGAGGCTGTCTGAAATGGGCTTTGAATCCTTCAGCTTCTGCTACCTTTAAGTCAAGACTCACTCCTATTAGGTCAGTCCCTGAGGTCAATTTATCTCCTTCACTTTTAATGATTACATTTAAACTGCTTCACCATTTCAAATAACATGAACATTTCCTGTAATCCTGGTACTTTTCTTTTCTCTGTCCACTTTCCCCTCCTTTTTTCTCATGAGGCTGTGGGTTTATTCCTGGGTGTAGTTCTAGAAGTGCCAATTGACCTTGGTCCCTCAATCCAGTGGTTATTATTGATATATGCACTCAAATAATAGTATTGCTTAGCTCTATGACTGTAGGGTATATCATAACAAAGCCCGATGTTCTTCTTGTCTGATGTCCATACACACGCACTTCTACCATCAGTGGCTGGCTGGGAGTCAAGTGTAAGACCCATGACTTGTATTGCACCTCCTTAATCCAGAACCTTTGTACCCAGTTCTAGCACTCCAGCTGATGCCTTCAATGAGATCAGTTAACTCAGTATCACCAAAGATTGAATATGGGACCTTCTTCTCTGTATGATTCACTAATTGTCTTAACCAGTTTAGGCACCAATAAAAACCACCAATGGAGTAAATGTCCATGAGCAGCAATTTCTAACTGCAGGATTTTGGGGGGGCGGAGGGGGGCATGCAGTGGCTGCATGTGAGTGAGTCTCCTGCTCATTCCCCTGAAAGGTGGCAGACATGTTGGGTCATGTCTGGGGGTATTTCTCGGTTCTTCTGGATTTGTATCCATTACACCCTCAATAGGCCTAAAGGATCCTACATTTGTTCTGGAAATCCTGTGGGATCTGTTATAAGTCGTAGAAACATAGAAACATAGAAAATAGGAGCAGGAGTAGGTCATTTGGCCCTTCGAGCCTGCACCATCATTCATTATGATCATGGCTGATCATCCAACTCAGTAACCTGTTCCCGCTTTCCCCCTATATCCTTTGATCCCTTTCGCCCCAAGAGCTATATCTAACTCCTTCTTGAAAACATACAATGTTTTGGCCTCAACTGCTTTCTGTGGTAGCGAATTCCACAGGCTCACCACTCTCTGGCTGATGAAATTTCTCCTCATCTCAGTCCTGAAAGGTTTACCCCATATCCTTGGACTATGACCCCTTGTTCTGGACACCCCCACCATTGGGAACATCCTTCCTGCATCTACCCTGTCAAGTCCTGTTAGAATTTTATAGGTTTCTATGAGATCCCCCCTCACTCTTCTGAACTCCAGCGAATATAATCCTAAAAAAATCCTTAATCTCTCCTCATACGTTAGTCCCACCATCCCAGGAATCATTCTGGTAAACCTTCGCTGCACTCCCTCTGTAGCAAGAACAGCCTTCCTCAGATAAGGAGATCAAAACTGCACACAATATTCCATGTGTGGCCTCACCAAGGCCCTGTATAATTACAGCAAGACATCCCTGTCCTGTACTTAAATCCTGTCACTATGAAGGCCAACATATCATTTGCCTTTTTTACTGCCTGTTGAACCTGCATGCTTACCTTCAGCGACTGGTGCACGAGAACATCCAGGTCTCGTTACATATTCCCTCTCTCAGTTTATAGCCGTTCAGATAGTAATCTGCCTTCCTGTTTTTGCTGCCAAAGTGGATAACCTCACATTTATCCACATTATACTGCATCTGCCATGCATTTTCCCACTCTCTCAACTTGTCCAAATCACCCTGAAGCCTCTCTGCATCCTCCTCACTATTCACCCTCCCACCCAGTCATACCAGCAGCTGACCAATGATTTTGTGTGACATACCAACAGGAATATTTGATTTGCTGATAATGGCACAGCTGGAATCCTTGTATTATGACACACAAAGGACTGTACTGGAAAGGACTGTGATGCAGTCCAGAAATGGTTTGAGCCCAGTCTTGCCAAGCCTGATGCAGTGAGTGTTTCTTTTAATAGATGGTTGGTTTGTGAGTACATTATACTGTTCTCTTGTGAAAGCTGCTATATAAATGCAAGACGTTAATGGTCTAAGGGTTGTTCTTTTTCATATCTTTCACGTATTGAGATCACCGTGGCAGATAGTGCTGGGCTTCATCTTCATGGGATTATTAATAACCAGAGGGATAAAACAGGGAAACCATATCTCCTCTATGGAAGCTGTCTGACTACCCAAGACCACCCTGACCATCTACTGATGTTGTTGACTCTGTTGATCAGAAAATGTTGGAAAAGTTTACAGATGTCGGAGAAAAACACCAGCTTAGCAAAAGATGGATGACAGTTTTCTTTCGGAGAATCTTAAAGCTCAGAAGGCCTTTCAGCCCATCGTGCTAGTGCTGGTTTCTTGAAAGAACTGTAATGAGTTATAATAACACTGCAATCACAAGAATTATGTAAACATTAATAAAGGATCAAGCGTGACAAGTTTGGCACCTTGTGTACTTTTACTACTTTTCAGGAAGCTGCAGTGGGAAAATATTTAAATATTTATAAAGTGAATCACAGGCCAGATTAAATAAAATGACAGGACAAATTCAGCATTGGCTGTGCATCAGTAATCTGTGGAGATATAAGCATTCAGTCAATAGCAACATGCAATGTGCAGGAGCATAGAATGATACAGCACAGTAGGAGACCAATCAGTCAAATGTGTTGGTGCTGTCTCTTTGAAAGAGCTATGCAATTAGTTCCACTCACCTGCTGTTTCTCCATAACCCTGAAAAGGTTCCCCCTTTGAGTATATATCTAATTCCCTCATGAAAACTAATTAATGAACCTGCTTTAACTACCCTTCCAGGCAATGCAATCCAGTTCAGAACATCTCCCTTCGTAAAAAATAATTATCTGCTGATTCTTTTGCCATTCATCTTAAATCTGTGTCCTCTAGCTACCAACCCCCCTGCAAGTGCCATGATTCCTTTATAACCCAGTCTGTCACAGAAACCATGAGAGGCACTAATCTTCAGGAAATTGAAAGCCATAATACTTTGGAAGCAGCAACCATAGAATCACTGAGATTTAGAAATACAACAAACCATTGGCCAGCTATCTAACTTTAAAAAGGCTAAATTGAAAGAAATGAGGGATCAACGGATATGATTTGGAACCCACTGTCTGAAAGGGTGGTGGAAATAGATTCAATGGTAACTTTCAAAAGGAATTGGATATATACTCAAAAAAGTAACATTTGCAGGGCTATGGGGAAATAGCAGGGGGGCGGGACTAATTAGGTAGCTCTTTCAGAATCAGCACAGGCACAATGGGACTAATGGACTCCTTCTATGCTGTAAGATTCAACAATTCTATGAACTTCAACAAATTGATTGGGAGAAGGATGTTCAACAGCACTGCAGTCTTGGACACATGGAAAGGAATCAGCAAGATCAGAGCTAAACAGGCTTGACCCCTAATTGATTGTCAAATTTAGTCAGAAGCAAAGTAATTGGAAAAGGGGCTTATATAACACCTACAGGGAGAAAGGTTTCATTGGGATGAATATAGAAATATGCAGAAACATGTTACAAGTTTGATCTGCCCCAGAAAAAAAAGCACAGCAGCAGAGGCAAAATGGAACAGTAAGAAATTCTGTCAGTACTTTCAAAGTAAGAGGATGATCAGAGAAGAGGTGAGGATCAGAAAAGATGCAAATGGACTTGAACCTGAGACTGACCACAAGATAGCAATTTTTTTTGTTATTCAATCATGGGATGTGGGCATTGCTGCCATGGCCAGCATTTATTGCCCATCCTTAATTGCCCTTGAGAAGGTGGCAATGAACTGCCTTTTTGAATGCAACTTAGTAGTTTGCTAGGCCATTTCAGAGGACTGTTAAGAGTCAGCCATATTGCTGTAGGTCTGCAGTCATGGAATGGCATGTATGATATACACTGGCCACAATCATATATTTAGAGCAAGCATTGATTACACAAGATATTGACAAAATTCTGCAGGTATGACATCAAATAGATTTCAATATTATATGGTAAATTAGGTATCTACAACTCGTTTACGAATGAACAATCAATACTGCAAGTGCATCTCATCACAATTTCAGGCCCTTTGCATATACCAAGTATAACATGATAACTAAACAGTACATAACCTAGCGATAGTGACACAAAAATGAGTATATAAAAAGCGTATGTATGAAACAAAGATAGTCATGTACAAATTTGAATTAAACTACAGCAAAATACAATGTAAGAAATACATGAATTATTTATATGGGATTACACAATCTCCACTAACCTTGGCAATGTAATGTTGCTTGGAGGGCAAGTCTTCACTCGTCAAGACATGGTAGACGGTCGAGTCTGCTACACACCTGAAGTAATAATGAATGGGTACCATTAGACACAGAGGGCTGGATTTTGTGCTGGAGATGGGGTTCCCGGCGGCAGGCTGAAAAGGTGGGGAAAACCCCGACTCAGCCCTTTTGCTTTCCCCGGAGCAATCCTCTGGTCTTTTTACTTCGAAGTTTCACAAGCTGGGATCCCTGTCCCTTTAAAGACAGAGATCCTGCCTCCAAGAGCTGCCGGCCAATCAGAAGGGCACACTTTATGCACACTTTATACATTATGCACACTCTGGAGATTGCATTGCCCCTGGCTGGTTGTCATAGCAATCCAGAGATAAGACTAGCCTGCTTGGCACCACCATTGTCTTAATATACTGTGTGTACTGGTTTAACACAGTGTACTGCCCGGTATAATATTGTCAAGCTAATGAACCCATAGTATTTGACAACCTAACATTTCACTTAATAAATATAATTTTCCAGTCATTCTTTGCTCATATCATATCTTAAATTTTCAACATATGAACATACGAACATTTGAAATCGGAGCAAAAATAGGCCACTCAGCCCCTCAAGCCTGCTCCGCCATTCAATAAGATCATGGCTGATCTGATTCTAATCTCAACTTCACGTTCCTGCCAACCCCCAACTAGAACAAATAGAATATAAAAGGAATAAATCTTTGATAATCATATATCAGCAAGATCAAAGTACATGGACAACCATTTCTTTGACATACATCATAAAGCCCTTACAAAAGCAGTTATTAAGTCATCTTAAGTTGCAATATCATTTCAGTCCATGACAAATGACATCCTGTACTTTATCAAATCAAAGAAGAAATATATTATCTTACCTATAAATTCTGGGTTGGGAGGCCAGCTACTTGACGCCCTGGTCCCTGTGTAGGGAAACATAGAAACATAGAAAATAGGAGCTGGAGTAGGCCCTTCAGCCCTTCGAGCCTGCTCCGCCATTCATTATGATCATGGCTGATCATCCAACTCAGTAACCTGTTCCCACTTTCGCTCCATACCCTTTGATCCCTTTAAACCCAAGAGCTATATCTAACTCCTTCTTGAAAACATACAATGCTTTGGCTTCAACTGCTTTCTGTGGTAGCGAATTCCACAGTTTCACCACTCTCTGGCTGACTAAATTTCTCCTCATCTCAGTCCTGAAAGGTTTACCCCGAATCCTTAGACTATGACCCCTGGTTCTGGGCTCCCCCACCATTGGGGACATCCTTCCTGCATCTACCCTGTCAAGTCCTGTTCGACTTTTATAGGTTTCTATGAGATCCTCATATGTAAGTCCCACCATCCCAGGAATCAGTCTGGTAAACCTTCACTGCACTCCCTCTATAGCAAGAACATCCTTCCTCAGATAAGGAGACCAAAACTGCACACAATATTCCAGGTGTGGTCTCACCAAAGCCCTGTATAATTGCAGCAAGACATCCTTGCTCCTGTACTCGAATCCTCTCGCTATGAAGGCCAACATACCATTTGATCTTTTTACCGCCTGTTGCACCTGCATGCTTACCTTCAGCGACTGGTGTACGAGAACACCCAGGTCTCGTTGCATATTCCCCTCTCTCAGTTTATAGCCGTTCAGATAATCTGCCTTCCTGTTTTTGCTACCAAAGTGGATAACCTCACATTTATCCACATTTTACTGCATCTGTAATGCATTTGCCCACTCACTCAACTTGTCCAAATCACCCTAAAGCCTTTCTGCATCCTCTTCACAACACACCCTCCCACCCAGTTTTGTGTCATCTGCAAATTTGGAGATATTACATTTAGTTCCCTCATCTAAATCATTAATGTATATTGTGAATAGCTGGGGTCCTAGCACCGATCCCTGCGGTACCCCACTAGTCACTGCCTGCCATTTGGAAAAAGACCCATTTATCCCTACTCTTTGTTTCCTGTCTGCCAACCAATTTTCTATCCATCGCAATACACTACCCCAAATCCCATGCGCTTTAATTTTACATGCTACTTCTTATGTGGGACTTTGTCGAAAGCCTTCTGAAAGTCCAAATAAACCACATCCACTGGCTCCCCCTCATCAATTCTACTAGTTACATCCTTGAAGAATTCTCGTAGATTTGTCAAGCATGATTTCCCTTTCATAAATCCATGCTGACTCTGTCCGATTCTACCACTGTTCTCCAAGTGCTCTGCGATAAAATCGTTGATAATGGACTCTAAAATTTTCCCCACTATCGACATCAGGCTGACTGGTCTATAATTCTCTGCTTTCTCTCTACCTCCTTTTTTAAATAGTGGGGTTACATTAGCTACTCTCCAAACTGTAGGAACTGTTCCAGAGTCTATAGAATCTTGGAAGATGACCACCAATGCATCCACTATTTCTAGGGCCACTTCCTTAAGTACTCTGGAATACATACCATCAGGCCCTGGGGATTTATCAGCCTTCAATCCCATCAATTTCCCCAACACCATTTCTCTACTAATACTGATTTCCTTCAGTTCCTCTCTCTTACTAAACCATGCGTTCCTCAACATTTCTGGTATGATATTTGTGTCCACCTTTGTGAAGACAGAACCAAAGTATGCATTTAGTTGGTCAGCCATTTCTTTGTTCCCCATAATAAATTTCCCTGTTTCTGACTGTAAGGGACCTACATTTGCTTTCACTAATCTTTTTCTCTTCACATACCTATAGAAACTTTCAGTCAGTTTTTATGTTCTCCGCAAGCTTGCTCTCGTACTCTATTTTCCCCTTCTTAATCAATCCCTTGGTCCTCCTTTGCTGAATTCGAAACTGCTCCCAATCCTCAGGTCTGTTGTTTTTTCTGGTGAATTTATATGCCTCTTCCTTGGATCTAATGCTTTCTCTAATTTCCCTTGTAATCCATGGTTTGGCTACCTTTCCCGTTTGTGCAGGAGGGTATAAATGTGTCCACAACTCTATGCAGGCTCTCCCATTTCACTTGCAGTGGTTGGGGGTGGGGGGGGGGGGGGGGGCGATGGATAGGGAGTACCAAGTTGAGGCAGGAGGTTACAGTACAACTGCCCTGTGACATCACATACATTCACCCCTGAGATATTTATTCCAAAGTGCTGAGAAAGACGAAGGAGGGGATTGAAAAGACATTGGAGATCAATTAGTCAATTGGAAACAGTCTAATATGGTGCCTACTTTCAAAGAGGATAAGAAGACAGACATGGATAACTGCAGACCTATTAGTCTTCACATTAACAAATAGAATCGATTGTCAAAATAGTGTATCTACACTTCACAAAGTTGTTTAACACAGTCCACACAAAAATGCTATTAGCTAAAAATGTAGGTGATGAATATCACATGATGGGCTGAATTTAGTGCGGCCATTTGGAGTGGGAATGGTGGCGTGAGGGGATGGAGAATCGTGTTGGAAGCATCTGCCGGGAAATCCAGCGTTGTGACATCGGTTCCGGATTTAGTCAGTGGTGGGAAAGCACCAAGGCAGCATTGCAGTCCCGACGCGATGGGAATGTATTTTAAATTGCTGAACAACTACTTCTGATACATTTGCATCTAACTTGTTCCTATTCAATGGGGGGCTTGGGATTAAGTGGATGGTGGGTGACTCTTACATGCCTGTGGATTCCCGATCATTAAAAGTTGACAGCACCGAGGCAAAGCTTCAATGCCACGATGGGTAGGCAGCCATGTCCAGCACTGCATTAGGAAAGAAGGGGCTGCGGAGGCCATTGTTGGCCTGCAGTGCTGTGTGCTGTTCAAGGGGGTCAGGCTCTTGGGTGTTCTGTGTGGGGGAGGGACGGCGGCTTGGGTTGGGGTGATCTGCAAGGTGGTTGCTTGGGCTTGGGTGCTCTGCGGGGGGGAGCGGGGGTGCTTAGGTTTGGGTGACCAATCTGTTGGGTGAGATGTTTAGTTGCCCATACTGCTGGATGAGAGAATTAGCTATAGCATGGAGTCTGCCGGGAGAAGTTGCCAAAACTCGGTCGTCCCTGCATTGACAGTGCTCTGTAGACCCACTGATCACCTGACATGGGTCTCATACACCAGTATTTTTGGACTCCCGTGGCGTGATGCGATACCTCCGACGGAGTGAGGGCCAAAAGGCAGCTGCACCTGCCCGTGAAGCTCTATGAAGAGGCCAGCAGCAACCGGCCATACCAAGAAGGACTCACCTGCACCAGAGAATGTACCAGTCTCAAATCATCTATATCCAAATGTCCGAATGGCATTGTTAGTGAAGGCCACACCTCTACTGGGAGGCTATCACTGACTCATGTGCCCTGCTGCAGGGCGAGTTGTGACCTATGGGATTCAGTGGTCACCCCATGCCAGTGGGCCTGAAGATCATAGTGGCACTTAACTATTATTCATCTGGATCATTCCAGAGATCCACCAGGGCCATATGTGGGATCTCACAGGCAGTAGTCCACCGCTGCATCCAGGAGGTGACCAGTGCCCTGTTCAAGAGGGCCGGCAACTATGTGAATTGCCGGACAAACCCTGACAGTCAGGCTGAGAGGGCCATCGAATTCAGGACCATTGCTGGATTTCCCCGAGTACAAGGTGTGATAGATTGCACACATGTGGCCATCAAAGGTCCAATGGACCAGCCAGCTACCTTCATCAACAGGAAGGGCTTCCATTCCATCAATGTACAACTGGTCTGAGACCACCAAAACATTGCCTGCTGGTGTGTGTCCACTTCCCGGGAAGCAGCCACGATGCTTACATACTCCGACAGTCCCAGGTGCAATAGCTTTTCAACCCCTTCCCTGTTTCAGGGATGGATTCTCAGCAACAAGGGCTACCCATTGAAGACATTGCTACTGACACCTGTGAGGAACCCTCGCACTGCAGCAGAGGAGAGATACAACAATTGCCATGGCTCCACCCGAGCAACCATTAAGCTGGCCTTTGGGCTGCTGAAGAGGAGATTCCATTGCCTAGATCGATCTGGTAGAGCCCTGCAGTGTGCCCCAGTGAGGGTTTTGCGTATTGTTGTGGTCTGCTTTGCTCTGCAAAATCTCACACTGCAGAGGGGAGAGGCCTTGCATGAAGATGGGATGACTAGCAACACTCCTCCACTGATGAGGAGGACCTGGATATGGAGCTGAGCAGGCAGTACTGGATGTTGAAGCCCTTGCACTGGACGCCAGGCAGATTGAGTGACTTGTCAAGGAAGCAAGGGGCAATTTCATAATTACCCACTTCCAGTCACCCTAATGTCCACTCAGAGAAAAAACAATAAAGACTGACCTCAATGCATATAGTCTGTTGCCTCCTTTCCATTTGTGTTCCGTGCCTAGTGCCTACTGTACCATGCACTAGTGTCCATGGGAAATCATTTTAAATGAGGACTGTGCTTCCATTGGCATTCCACTATGGGGGAAGGGCAAATTCAGTAGCTCACAATTAATGCATGAAAGAATAATCACTTTTAAATAATGAAGGTTGATGACTTGAACAAAAGAACTTTGTATGATGCCCTGCACATGTCAAATTTCAGACACCCATGAACTCCCAATTGTGTCTAGGTGCTTTTCTTTATACCTTTGCAAGTGCTTCTATGAGATGTGACCCAGGCTGTTGATCGAGCTGTCCCTTTGCCTGTGATGACTCCAGGGACCATCCTCTGGATGCTTGAGGCCTTGAATGACCCAGCTGCCTAAGGGTTTCCTGCACTGGTGCAGGACTCTTTTCAGGCACCATGGCTGTAGGAGTTGGACACACTGAAGGAGAGGCTGAGGTCTGGTGTCCACACTTGGAGCACCCTGAGTCTTTCCTCCTCCCTATCAAGGCTCACTTGAACCTCCCTGCTCACCAGAGAAGGGCAGGGAGTGGGAGAAGAATCCAGACGCCTCGTTCTTCTCTCGCCTTGCCACTGCTGCATCCAGCTGATGGTGTGCAGGTCTGCATGCATTTGTGGGATCTGAATATCCATGAGGGTTGCCAACCTCTCAATGGTGGAAGACATGGCAGCACTCATGGAATGAATGGACTCCTGCTTTGCCCACTCATGTCTGCGCATTGCCTCTGGCATCTTCACCAAATGGAGAAAATTCTGAAGGAGAGAATCTATCTCCACTTGGAGAGGCAAAATTTGATTAGGAATAGTCAGCATGGCTTTGTCAGAGGGAGGTCATGCCTAACAAATTTGATTGCATTTTTTGAGCATGTGACCAGGTGTGTAGATGAGGATAGTGCAGTTGATGTAGTTTACATGGATTTCAACAAAGCCTTTGACAAGGTCCCACGTGGGAGACTTATCAAGAAAGCAAATGCACATGGGATACAGAGTAATTTGATAAGGTGGATTCAAAATTGGCTTAGCTGTAGGAGACAGAGAGTGATGACAGACGGCTGTTTTAGTCACTGGAAGCCAGTGTCCAGTGGTGTACCACAAGGATCTGTGCTGGGTCCCCTGTTGTTTGTCATTTATATAAACGACATAGATGACTATGTGGGGGGGTAGGATCAGTACGTTCGCGGAGGACACAAAGATTGGCCGAGTGGTTAACAGTGAGGTTGAGTGTCTTGGGTTACAGGAAGATATAGACGGGATGGTGAAATGGGCAGAAAAGTGGCAGATGGAATTTAACCCTGAAAAGTGTGAGGGATACACTTTGGAAGGAGTGATGTGACATGGAAGTATTCAATGAATGGCCTGACACTGGGAAGTTCCGAGGAACAAAGGGACCTTGGCGTGTTTGTCCATAGATCTCTGAAGGCAGAAGGGCAGCTTAATAGGGTGGTGAAAAAGGCATATGGGACACTTGCCATTATCAATCGAGGCATAGATTACAAAAGCAGGGAGGTCATGTTGGAGTTGTATGGAACTTTGGTAAGGCCACAGCTGGAGTACTGTGTGCAATTCTGGTCGTCACATTATAGGAAGGATGTGATTGCACTGGAGGGGGTGCAGAGGCGATTCACCAGGATGGTGCCTGGGATGGAACATTTAAGCTATGAAGAGAGGTTGGATAGGCTTGGGTTATTTTCGCTGGAGCAGAGAAGACTGAGGGGTGACCTGATCGAGGTGTACAAGATTATGAGGGGCATGGACAGGGTTGATAGGGAGCAGCTTAGTTGGAGGGTCAGTTACTAGGGGACACAAGTTTAAAGTGAGGGGCAGGAGGTTTAAGGGGGATTTGAGGAAGAACCTTTTACCCAGAGGGTGGTGACTGTCTGGAATGCACTGCCTGGGAGGGTGGTAGAGGCGGGTTGCCTCACATCCTTTAAAAAGTACCTAGATGAGCACTTGGCATGTCATAACATTCAAGGCTATGGGCCAAGTGCTGGCAAATGGGATTAGGTAGACAGGTCAGGTGTCTTTAATGCATCGGTGCAGACTCAATGGGCTGAAGGGCCTCTTCTGCCCTGTATTATTCTGTGATTCTGTGATATGTTGTCTTACCTCTCTCTGCAACTCCAGCCTGCCTTGTGCTGTCGACAACAGAGGCTCATCATCAGCCTGGGGCTCAGCATGGACCTGGCCACCCACAGTTACTCCCACTGTCAGAGGCCTCAGCTGTCTCAGCCTTAGCCAGCTGTTTGGACGCATGTGTGGTGCTCTCATCAGCTTGTGACCCGGATTCTAAAGCTGCGGAATTCCATCAAGGTGAAAGTATCTGCGCTGGTGGATGTTGTAGAACAGTCATGGGAGGGTGCATTCTCTGAGTGCTCCTCCTCCTCAGAGACGGATGGTTGTCTCACCACTACTAGAATCTCCTGCAGATGCTGACTGCATGAGAGAACACAAACATGCTTGGGTTAGGCTGTGCAGATCTTGTCATGCCAATCATACATGATGCGAATTTCCAGAAGTGAACTGTATGTCGAGGGAAGTCAATCCTCACTCTATCGTGTGGAGACTCCAGTCCCGCCATCTGCTATGGAGTGACCGCCCTGGGTCCCTGCCAATTCTAATGTCTTTTCTTCTGCTGTGGATAGAGGCCAAAGATCTGGGATGTCTCTCCCAGTCTGGGCTGTCTCCCTGCTGTTTTGGGCCCTCTTGTCCTGCAAATGGGAAAAGGGAGACAGTCATACTTTGCAGAGAGATTAATATGACAGCTCTGCTAGCGTCAGCCCCTCATCCACTCCCATGGTATCCTATATTGCTCATGCTCCCTTTTGCTGCTAAGGGAGTTAAGAAGGTGGCCTGTGGCTGAGGTGCAGCCATGCATCTGTCAGGATGAGGTGTTGCCTAACCTCCTCTGCCATCGCCACTGTAGTGCCTCCCTCCCCATGTCCCACTTTCTCCTGCATAGCCACTTGCAATCACTAAAAAGCAAAGAAGTGTGAAGCACTCAACTTGGCAGAACGAAGGAGGTTGTTGACCCTCTTGCAGCACTGAACCCATGTCTGAGGAGGGTGACCTTATGGCTGCTGGCCTCCTCATCCAGGTTTGCTTGGTCAGGCAGCGAAACCTCTTCTTGCCATCACTGGGGGAGAGGTCCTCCCACCATTCCCTTGCAGCCTGGAGGAGTATCTGGAGGGAGGCATTGCTAAACCGTGAACCATCCTGTGTCTTGCTTCTGCCATCCTGCGGGGTCCGCTTCAGGGTCTGGGGGTTCCAGAGTCACTACAAAACCGGTCTCAGTTTTCATGGGCGAGCAGCAAATGAGTGCAAGGAAGCAATGCAAGAAGGGCTGACAGGCCCTTAAATATGGCACCAGCACCTGAGTTATTCAGCATCTCACATCCTGCCCCCACAGTGTGATTGGACGGGTCCCATGCCTCCATTATGCAAAGTGGCTGCCTGCCGCGTGATCATGATGGACCAGCCGCCCACGTGACTAGCGGGAATGGTGCCCACTTCTGGGTCGGCCACCAGGACCTGTGGCGGGGTTTCTAAATTTGGCCCAATAGGTTGTTCTGTGTTACATGTCCAGTCCTGGATCCTCACCATATAAAGTTCTGCTCATTCAAAAGCATGTTGGGGGAGAATGATCATGCTGTGAGTTGTACCAAAAGAATGAAAGCAAGAGAGAAAGAGAACTTTTGAAGTATAGTCACTGTTGTCATATAGGAAACTGATATAACATGCAAACAAACAGCTCCCATAAACACAAATGTGATAATGTCAACCGTTTTAGTGATGGACACCAGGAAGAACTATTTTTCAAATTGTGCCATGTGATTTTTTTTTATGTCCATCTGAGAAGGCAGATGGACCCCTGATTTAATGTTGCATCTGAAAGACTGTACCTCCGACAACGCCGTACTCCCTCAGTACTGCACACCCTGGCAACTTGTATTGTGCACTCAAGTCTCTGGAAATGTGACTTTAACAGACAACCTTCTGACTCAGAAGCAGAAGTGCTACCACTGAGCCACAGCTGATATCAAATAGAATTTTGCATTTTTTTGCCTTCCAGTAGTCAAGAGAGGTATTTAAATGAGTCAGGTCATTTACAAATCTATAGGAGTAGTGATTGGCATAAATCCCATGTAAAATGGGAATAATGTTCTGGGGTGAAAATTAGAGTATAGCCTTTCAAAAGACGTGAAAGGTCATCAACCTGAAATGTTAACTCTGTTTCTGTCTCCACACATGATGCCTGACCTGCTGAGCATTTCCAGCATTTTCTGTTATTCTTTAAAAAGACAATCCTGGTTGAAGATTGCAGCAACAGACTTGGAGACAGCAGGGCAGTAGTACAAAGCAGTGCTTGATTCACTTTCTTGACTGTCAGTCAGCTTCACTGCATTTCTTTTGAATTCTGTCATTTTTCTAGAATGTCTACTACAGGCATGCAAGGCCAAAACAAGGCACCAAGGCATGGCATAAAGAAATAGAAGATGATATCAATTTTGCAGGGTCTGAGCGGTGTCCAAAACTCTGCTGCCTGTATCTTAACTCGTATCACGTCTGGTTCATCCATCATCCCACTACTTGCTGACTTTTATCAGCTCCTGGAAAACCCCTCCATGGACTCATTCTTCTCCATCTGTGTAACCTCCTCCAGCCTCATAACTCTCGGAGAACTCTGTGTGCCTCCATTTCTGGACTCTTGCACATCCCCAATTTTCATTGCCCAACCATTGGCATCCATGCCTTCAACTGCCAAGGCCCTAAGCTCTGGAATTCTCTCCCTAAATCTCTACACTTCTCTACCTCTCTCCCATCTCTTGAGTTGCTTCTTAAAACCTACCTCTTTGACCAAACCTTTGTTCATCTGTCCTAATATTGCTTTATGCGTATCAGTGTCAAATTTTGCCTGATAATGTTCTTGGGCAGAGTCCTAAGATGCTTTTACGATGTTAAAAGTGCTATATAAATGCAAATAGCTTTTGCAAGTCCTCCTTGAGGATATTAAACTCATCACTGCCACTGGGCAGAAAGTCAGTCAGATGTGTTACTCAATAGAAGTGGAGGGAGGTGGTACTGGCACTAAATGCCAAATCTTTCATCCCCAGTGCAGACCAGTGCACATAAAGTTTAGTAGCCTCACCAGAACAGGCAAGATAACACTCCAAAACTTTCCCTTTTCTTCCATGGGCATTCTGGACAGCAACACACTCTTCACACTCTAAAATGAAAAACTGTACAACTAACTGTTCACACTGCATTTTGGTAAGAAAGGCTCTAACTTAGGCTGTTGCACTATGGCTATTCATCTCCCCCTGCCAGCAGTTACATACATGCACAACACTAAAACCCTTGCTCTACTTCAAAAGATCAATACCTCCATATCTTATTCCGTGCCACTGCTAGCATTTATTCAATCTTTTGTAGGAGAACCTGGTGCACAATGTTTGTGAGAGCCAGGCCACAAGAAAGGTCATTCCCACCTTTAAACATTGCATTCCCCAAGGCCACGGAGCTCTTGAGGATGCTCTCTGCTCTTACCATGGGAGAAGCTGAAGCCAGAGATATATTGCTAGCACAAGGTTAGTAATTGAACACCTACACTGTCTCGTAGCAACCCTATGAAACACATCACAGACAACCCTTTTTCACTTTCCAAAGAGGTAATGCTCATCTATTCTTAACTTCTAACCCTCCATTCCTGCCGATCCCCCATAGCAATGGGGAACATAGGAAAAGTAAAGTGATGATGACAAACAGGAATAACAACATAGACAGAACCACAAGTTGCAACTATAATGATGAAAATGATGTAGGAGACAAGGAGGGTGAGGATTAATAGGGAGAATAAGGAGATGAATTTGGACTCAAGCCCACCTGTGAGTTCTGAAGAGACCTATTCTATGTTCTTCTGCCCCAACCACCTTCGCTCCCACACACCAGCTTAGATACCTTCCCCTGGGAGAAATTAAAGAATGTAAGTGATGATGTGGCACTGGATGATTCACAGAGCACAGGAGTGGCAAACTGATAAGGATGAGGAGAGGGGTGCCTATGGCTCTGTAGGATGCAGAACAGATGGGTACTCATCTGAAAAGAAGGATGTTTGAGCAGCATTGTATCTCTGTGTAGGTTGTGAGGTCAGTCACCATGGATACGCAGCAGCTGACAGGTGTGGCACTTGAATCTACAACTCTGGTTTGTGAGAAACATTTTGTTTGTTGCAGGAATCAATGGAGGCTTGTGGCAGCTTCATTGGAATCTGCAGCATACCCCCAACAGAGATAGTCTACGGCTGCACGAAATGTGCCTAACTCAACGTGCTAGTTTTTCTGGACTGGAATTAGTGTGCTAGTGTTGCAGATGTTGGTTTGCTGATGGTATAGGATTAGGTTGACTTTGACAAGCCTGTTGTAGTTGCTGATGGGCTCCGATTAGGCTGCTTCTGTTGTGTGCCATGCTTGGCTAATCATGTTGATATTGAACTCAGCGCCTGATGATGACCTATGATTAGCTGGCTGGTGTTGCTGGGATGTTATTAGCTTACTGGCATGGGTTTTGGGCTGGGCACAACATGCTGGTATTGCTTGGATGAAGCTGTTTGCCATGGATCAGCTTAAGCTGTTTTTGCATGGCTGGTTCAGCTTGCTGGGCTTGAACCAGTCTGTTGGTGTTGATCGTCAGGGACTAGCTTGAAGGTGTTGCTGCTGGATTAGAATTGCCTGATGTTACCGCTGGACTGCAATCAGCCTGCTGGTGTTGTGAGGACTGGTGGGATTGGTGCTGTGTTAATATCAGGCTGTTGGTGTAGCTCGGCTGGGAACAGGTTATTGTGCTGCTTGATCGGCATAAACCTGGCAAGGATCAGCCTTACTGGTGTTGGTGAACTGCGATCCGACTAATAACTTTGCTGCAGGGCTATTACAACTTTGCTGGTGTAGGTGATGTGTTAGGTTTTGATGCTGGGTTTTATACTTGCTTAAAAGCTGTTTATCTCTGACATTGTCAAGTTCTTTTTGTTTTTCTTTCTTATTTGACATTTCCAGCATTTGCAGTATTTTATTTTTGTCAGGCAAGACCCACAGCCGTGCCTTGGTAGTTGCACTCTTACCTCTGAGTCAGGAAGTGGGAGGTTCAATCCCCACTCCATGTCTAGGCTGGCATCACAGTGCAGTACTGAGGAAGTACTGCACTTCCTGAGGCTCCCACCAGATTAAATGTTAAATCAAGGCTCAGTCTGCCCTCTTAGATGTATGTAAAAGATCCCATGGGACTATTTTGAAGAAGAGCGGCGGAGGTCTCCCCGATCCCCTAGCCAATATTTATCCATTAACCGACCTCACTAAAACAATGTATCTGGCCAATATCACATTCTGGTTGATGGGAATTGCTGTGTGCAATTGGCTATTATGCTTCCTACATTACAAAAGTAACTATACTGCAACAGTACTTCATTAGTTGTGAAGCCCTTTGGAATATCCTGAGACCATGAAAGGTGTTATATAAATACAACTTCTTTCTTTCTACTTACTTAGACTACTGAAAATGAGCCATTGGGAGGAAACGCGAGCTGATAAAGAAATAGGCCCTCAATGTCCAACGCCAGATTCAGAGTAATTTCATCCTGGAATCACTGCATGACCTATTTAACTGCCAACCAAATGGGGCCAAAACCATTAGTGTTGATCTTCCGTGTTCCCTTCCAGCACTTCCTGTTATTTCCTGCCATCTTTCTGCCTAGTGCAGTGTGAGCTCTTTGCAGTGTATATGAGTGAGTTCCAGTAGCATTGCAGTCCAGTATTTCCTGCTTTTCCCCTCACATTGCTTTGGATATAATTTAGACTGAGAATTAAAGGGAATTTGTAGACCCAGTAAAAACATGTAAGAACTTAGTTGAAACAAAGGGCAAGTCACACAACACAACAACAGTGTGTTGAAGCATAGGGAGGCTGGGTAGAAAGAGGCCACAGCACACAGATGGCCAAGGAATTGTAGAGAGTACAGAAAAACATGTTGAAACAAGGGCGATGCTACTAGACAGTGTCCTTGCAGGTACCAGATAAAGGAGTCGCCATGGACACGAGATATGATTGGACTCACAGTGGACAATGGGAAACTGTAAAGAAACAAGAAGTGCTGACCAGGTTCTCACTGAACCAAATAAGGAATTATCATTATGTCATTATGCCAGACCCCTATGAGTAAATAAGAGGGGAGGGTCTTGGAAACAAGATTTAACCCCTGACTGAAACTGGAGACGGCACAAGAGCCCCAGGGAAGAACACTTGAGAAGATACCCTGAGTCAAGGGCTCAGAGAACATAAGAACAGCCGCAAGTCCGAGACTGATCACCTCGTGCCTTGACAGGTAGTATACTGTGCAAGTAGTGAGAGCTTGCACTTTGATGATTTAATGTGTGACTAAAACATTGATATACCTTTCACCAGTCCGCTTTCGTGAATTCATTAAGAGTAAGTGTAGATTAGGCACAACAAATTTAATGGGAATCTGGTTAATATAGGCAGAGGTGAGGAACTTCTAAGCCCGAATCATATGACTGGCATTGTCTGAAGCTGGGAATGGCTTTATGGAGCAATGTTTTTGAGCATGTGACCAACACGGGATTTGACTTGCTTCTCGAAGTCACAGATCATAAGAAAATATTGACAGCCTCCTGCCACACCCACAGTGAGTGCTTCTCAGGAGCGCATATAGCATATCTGATGGGCAACAACAACTTGTATTTATATAGAGCCTATAAAGTAACGAACTATCCTAAGGTGCTTCACAGGATTATAATCAGAGAAAAATTTACACCAAGTCAAAGAAGAAGATATTAGGGCATGAAAGCTTGGTCAAAGAGGTGGGTTTTAAGGAGTGTCGTAAAAGACAAGGGAGAGGTAGCTAGGCAAAAAGGTTTAATGAGGAATTTCCAGAGCTTGGAGGTCTAGATGGAGGAAAGCACAGCTGACAACGACAGGGAAAGGAAGTTGGGGTCGCACAAGAGTCCAGAGTTGGAGGAGAGCATAGTTTTTTGAAGGGCTGGAGGTTACGGAGATATGGAGGAGTGAGGTTATGGAGGGCTGGCCACAAAGATGAGAATTTTAAAATTGAGTTGTTGCTGGACCAGCAGTTAACGTGAGCAAAGGAATGATGGATGAACAGGGCAGTACGAATTAGGATACAAGCAGCAGAGTTTGGGATATGCTAACATTTTTTAGCATATTTATTGTATTGATTATAATTGAGGAGAAGGAATATCAGCCAAGGATGGATGAAAGATAAATGAGACAGCACTTGAGGAGGACATACCCCATCAGATATTATCGCTTCCAAAGAGTATACAGGCAACATAGGTTTGATAAGGACATAAGTGAAGAGATCTGTATTAGAAGCAGTGGCACAGTGGTGCAATGGTTAGCACTGCAGCCTCACAGCTCCAGTGATCTGGGTTCAGTTCTAGGTACTGCCTGTGCGGAGTTTGCAAGTTCTCCCTGTGACTGTGTGGGTTTCTGCCAGGTGCTCTGGTTTCCTCCCACAGCCAAAGACTTGCAGGTCGATAGGTAAATTGCCCCTAGTGTAGGTAGGTGGTAGGAGAATTGAGGGAATGTGGGGACGTGGTAGGGAATATGGGATTCATGTAGGATTAGTATAAATGGGTGGTTGCTAGTCAGCACAGACTCAGTGGGCCAAAGGGCCTGTTTCAGTGCTGTATCTCTCTATGACCCTAATTCACTTCACCAAATGGGCACTGGAGAGCTCTGCCACTACTGCATGGAGACCAGCAGCCATTATTATCTGCCTCCATTGCTCTGGCTTTCTCAATGAAGGTGATGATTGCATTAGGCATTTATTACACTGGATCTTGTCAGGCAGACTAAGGGATCTCTGTCATATCAACTAGGCTACAATACAGAGTAACTTTATCAGGTGACTGACACACTTTACAGGAGAGTTGTTTGACTTCATAATAAAAGAACAGTAAACTATGACCATCCAACATTAAGGTGCAATAGATGGAACCTCCATTGCTTTGGAAACTTCAACAGATGACTCTTAAAACTTCCACAACAGAAGGGCTTCTACTCCCTCAACATATGGATTGTGTGTAACAACATTAACACCAGATATGTCGGGAGTTGTCACAATACATTCATCCTTTGAAATTGGTGCTTCCCCAACCTCTTGCAAGTAATGAATTGTCAACAAATATTTTGCGAGTGATCTAGCCTTACACCTGCTTCTAAGACCATCTATTGCCACTGCTGTAACATTACCTAGCACAATTGCCTCAGCTCATCTACTGCTGTAACTCCCTAGACTTATCTATTCCCGTGTTCTCCTGGCCTCTCCCATATTACACCCTCCAAAAACTTGAGGTAATCAAAAACTCTGCTGCCTGTATGCTAACTTGCACCAGGTGCCAATCACCCACTACCCCTGTCCTTGCTGACCCACATTGGCTCCCGGCTGAGCAACGTCTCAATTTTAATATTCTTATTTTTGCTTTCAAATTCCTCCATGGCCTTCACTCTCCCTATCTCGGTTACCTCCTCCAACCCTAAAACCCTCTAAGACCTCTACACTCCTCTAATTCTGACCTCTCACACATCCACTGTTTTAATTGCTCCATCACTGGTAGTCATGGTAGCTGCCAAGGCCCTAAGTTTTGGAATTCAATTCTTAAACCTATTTGCCTCTGTACCTCTCTTTCCTCCTTTAAGACGCTCATTAAAACCCACTTTTTGACCAAGCTTTTTGTCATCTTCCCTAATATTTCCTTATGCAAGGGGAAATACCCTAGTAAAGACCATGCTTGAATCACTGGGTGATGGTCATGTGACAGGCCCACCCTTCATGAGCTTACGCTTCTGTTTTCTCTGCGGTAAGGAGACAAGCAGCTAGATGCTGACAAGAGAAGAACCGAGTGGGGGCCCTCTTTCCTCCTGCTCTCTCTCCAACTCACCTTGCAAACTTCAAACTCTGCTTGCTGACTGTGACCATGCAGGGCTACCCCTGCTGCAGACAGAGACTCCTTTAAGGAAATCAACCCCACACTGCTGTCTCTAGGAGATCAGCCAAATCATCCACTTATATCTTCAAATCAGAAGCATCGGGACCACCAAAGGAAAGTCGCACATCCACTGAATTCGGCCTGAAGCCAGCCAAGTCACCAACCCTCACAGACTGTATACCCCTTTTATTTCTCTGGACTCTAATTTAATCAATTTATCCTCCCCTCCCCCACTTTGTAATCTATGTGTGTGTGTGTGTGTGTGTGTGTGTGAACTTTGAGTGTGTGTGTGTGTGTGTGTGTGTGTATATGAAAATCAGAGCGTATTTTATTATTTTACTTAGATCGGTTTAAGTATAATAAAGCTAACTTCTTTCTTTGTTAAACTCAAGAAAACTTGTCCAGTTGGTTCTTTTATGATCACAGCATGTAAAGAGTTAAACACTCACTGAATTGGAAAATATATCCTTTTCAAAAAAAGCAGTAAACCTGTTGCAGTCAAACAAGGAGAGGGAAAAGAGGGGAACCGTTTGACTGCTCCTCACTTGATCATAACAGCAGTGTGTTAGCTTGCCTGCCCTGGCCAGGTCATTGAACTTTTTTATGGCAGGGTCTCCAGTTCAGAATTGAGACAATTGCCATCACTGCCAAGTCAACCAGCCTCCACATGGCATGAGATGCTTTTGGTTTAGGGTTCCTCTCAGGCAGACACAGTATCCCCTGTGTTCAATCATTTCAAGGAGGATTTGGAGGCTGGTCTCACTAAAGTTTGTCCTTGTAGTAGCCTTTCTCATTCTTATGTGCCAAATCTGTCAATGGAAGAAATTATTCAAAAGTGAAACAAAATGGCACAAGGTAGTTAGTGCAGCTATTTGGGGTGAACTCAGCAATGCAAATACTTTACTTGTTACTTTCTGCTTACCCTAGTCTGCTGCTGCTGCAATCTTCAGCTGGACCCTTTTTTTAAATTCCCAATACTTTGATTTCCAAGCAACCCCAGCACATTGCTTCACTTCAGATGGAATTTGCACTAGAGCTTTTCTAATTGATATGCAAAATATACAATGGGATCAACTCGAAACTCATTGGTGCAAATCCACATGGAATTTCAAAGTCAAGAACTTTGACACTATGGGATTAAATAAGCTTCATTGTTATATTTTATTTCAAAAAGTGTAATGAGTACACATAGTTTTGTGGGTTTTGTTTAATTAAGCTGCAATTTTCATTTGTATCCAAGATAATAGATTTGGACTTCCAATACAGAAAAGCTACTGAAACGTCTTCATCTTTTTGAAGTTACTTTTCTGTATGATATCCAATATTTTTATTCAATGTCCCACATTACCAGATCCTAAAAATTAAAAAAAGCATGATTATATTTAGCTAGAATGCATTTTACTTTTTAATGATATGAGATTATTATAAGGGGTAATCCATACAGAAGGACCAATGCTAAGATATTAAACTCTGCCCTTGTGGACAACTGAAGTATTTGATTAGAAACCTGTGAGACCAAAGTAAAAAGAATTGGATTTTTTAAGGGCTTTGAGAGAAAGGGAAAGAAATTGATATTGAATTATTCAAATTAAAATGGAGTGCACGGGAGATTAGAAGGGCATAAATATTGCAAGATTTTAACTGCTTGAAAATTAAGTGGAAGGAATGTTTGGGATGTTACAAAAGGTGGAAATCGGAGCTGGACTGGGACTAGAGGCTGTCCATAATCTGATATTTAGTAGTCTGTCATAAGTGGAGAAAACCTATATTTGGGGAGGGGGTTTTGAGTAATCAGTGATCATAATGTAATTAATACCCAATGATCAAGGTGTTGTTACTAACCAGTGAGCATAATGTAGTTTGTAAAAGGCTAGAATGAAAGATTTGCATTTATATAGTGCCTTTCACAACTTCAATATAACAATAGTGTTTTTTCATGACTTCAGGAGATCCCAAAGTACTCTACATCTGATGAAGTTTTAAAAGTGTAGTCATTGTTGTGGTGTGGGGAAACAGGGCAGCCAATTTGCAAACAGCAAGATCCCTTGGACAGCAATGAGAAAGGCCTGAAAATAGTTTTCGTAATATTGGTTGAGGAATAAGTGCTGCCCAGGATATCAGGGAGAACTCCCCTGCTCTTCTTGAGGATCTTTTACATCCAGCTGTGAGGCCTCAGTTAATGTTTTGTCTGAAAGGCAGCATCTCTTCCTCTCAGCTTTGAATACACTCAATGACTAAGCATCCATAGCCCTCTGAGGTAGTGAATTCAAAGATTCACAACTCTCTGAGTGAAGAAATTCCTCTTGATCTCAGTCTTAAATGATTGAACCCTTATCCTGAGACTGTCCCCCCATGTTCTAGACTCTCTCGCCAGGGGAAACAACCTCTCATTGTCTACCCTGTCTAACCCCATTGCATTGATTATATTTAAGGTTCAGAGATAGATTTTGGAATCTAGGGGAATCAAGGGATATGGGGCTTAGGCAGGAAAGTGGAATTAAGTGGCAGACAGGCCTGAGGATTGTATGACCTACTCCTGCTCCTATTTCTCATGTTGGTATCATAAAGAGCCTGCCGGAAAGGTGATGCATTGTTTGGCTTTCCCCTTCACCTTCCTTCCTCTGCTGCATCCCATATATCTGGCTGTGCCCTCGTGGTGATGAGGTTATGGTGAGGATTCAGCAGATCACAATGAATTATAACATACGGTATGGTGAGTACTGCAGGGTTCCTCCAGAGCAATCCAGGTGATGGAACCATTGCTTGAGCATCTCAACGGCTTTTTCGATGATATTCATGCGGCAGAATGGCACTCATGATATGCATGCTGGCCACGTGTATTTGAGTTGCATACCAAGTCATGAGCCAAGTGGTTAGCGGCTAGCCCTTCTCTCTGACCAGCCACCCTCTGGTTTGACGTGGTGACTCAAATACTGAGGAAGCAGTGTACTTGTGCAGAATAAAGGTATCATGACTGTTGCCGGATGCGAGCCATTTACCTGCATGATGTGCAGAGTATGGTCACACACCAACTGCACATGCAGGAAGTGGAACACTTTGTGGTTTTGGTATATCTCTGCATTTAGATGCAGTGTCTGCAAAGCCATGTGTGCAGGCGATGACACCCTGCACCATGAGGAAGGCTGCTATCCTGGCGAAGCCACGTGCATGCTTTGCCTGCCTCTTGGAAAGAAAGTTATGTACTACTTTCCCCTCGCAAAAAAAAGCATCAGATACCTCCCTCATACAACAGTGGATGACAGACTGGGAGCTGTAGTAAGATCGCCTGCTCAAGCCTGGAAGGATCCCAATGCAAAGAAATTCATGGCCAAGGTCACATTCACAACCATTGACAGTGACGTCCTTGCCCTGTTCTGAGGTTGTCGGTCTGGTGGCAGATTTCAGTGAGCACCTACCTTCTAAAAGAAAGACACACTGTTTCTGCCTTTGATTGATGTAAGAGAAATGCTCCCTGAACAGCTTGAATGGATAAGGTCTCTTGCTGAGAGCCCTTCTTCCTGCCCCTTTCCCCTCCCCTTCCTCTCTCTGCGAGCAGCTTGTCCTCTTTTGTTTGATCATTCATGGGATGTGAGCATCGCTGGCAAGGCCAGCATTTGTTGCCCATCCCTAACTGCCCTTGGGAAGGTGCTGGTGAGCCACCTTCTTGAACAGCTGCAGTACATGTGGTGTAGGTACATCCACAGTGCTGTTAGGAAGGGTTTTGATCCAGCGACTGATGGAATGGTGATATTAGTTTCAAGTTAGGATGTGTGGCTTGGACGGGAACTTGCAGATGGTGGTGTTCCCATGCATCTGCTGCCCTTTTCCTTAGAGGTGGTAGAGGTCATAGGTTTAAAGGTGCTGTCAAAGGAGCCTTGTTGAGTTGCTGCAGTGCATCTTGTAGATGGTACGTACTGTTGCCACTGTGCACTGGTGGTGGAGGGACTGAAGGTTTAAGGTGGTGGATGGGGTGCCAATCAAGCGGGCTGCTTTGTCTAGGGTGGTATCGAACTTCTTGAGTGTTGTTGGAGATGCACTCATTCAGTCAAATGGAGAGTATTCCATCACACTCCTGGCTTGTGCCTTGTAGATGGTGGACAGGCTTTGGGGAGTCAGGAGGTCAGTTACTCACCACAGAATTCCCAGCCTCTGACCTGCTCTTGTAGTCACAGTATTTATATGGCGAACGCATTTGTTGACAACGCGAACGGTAGGTGGCGCTGTTTTGGCACATGCGCAAATACAGCATGTGCCACTAAAACGTCACAGCTTGCGACTGCTGCAGCTGCCAGGACTAAAGATGGCGCTGCTCAAAGAATCACACAGAGGAAACCAAACAAACATGTGGCAGCATAAAATGGCCGGAGTGAGAGAGTGGACCGGGCCGGGGAGAGCAGCGCGGGGGGTGGAGAGAGCAGCGCGGGGAGAGCAGCGGTGACGGTCACGGCGGTGGCGGCGGGGAGGGAGAAAGAGGGAGGGAGGGAGGGAGGGGAGAAAGAGGGAGGGAGGGAGGGAGGGGGGGAGAAAGTGGGCGGGAGGGAGGGAGGAGAAAGAGGGAGGGGGAGAAAGAGGGAGGGAGGGGGGAGAAAGAGGGAGAGAGGGGGAGGAGAAAGAGGGAGGGAGGGGGGAGAAAGAGGGAGGGAGGGGGGTATAGAGGGAGGGAGAGGTGGGAGAAAGAGGGAGGGAGGGGGGTAAAGAGGGAGGGGGGTAAAGAAGGATGGGGAAAGAGGGAGGGGTTCGAAAACAGGGAGGGGGAGAGCTGGGGGAAGGGGGGAAGATCTGGGGGAAGTGGGGGAAGAGCTGGGGGAAGGGGGGAGAGCTGGGGGAAGAGCTGGGGGAAGGGGGAAGAGCTGGGGGAAGGGGGGAGAGCTGGGGGAAGGGGGAAGAGCTGGGGGAAGGGGGAAGAGCTGGGGGAAGGGGGGAGAGCTGGGGGAAGGGGGAAGAGCTGGGGGAAGGGGGAGAGCTGGGGGAAGGGGGGAAGAGCTGGGGGAAGGGGGGAGAGCTGGGGGAAGGGGGGGAGAGCTGGGGGAAGGGGGGGAAGAGCTGGGGGAAGGGGGGAGAGCTGGGGGAAGAGCTGGGGGAAGTGGGGGGAAGAGCTGGGGGAAGGGGGGAAGAGCTGGGGGAAGGGGGCGAGAGCTGGGGGAAGGGGGGGAGAGCTGGGGGAAGGGGGGGAGGGAGGTGGGAGGGCGGGGGGTGGGGGAGAGTGGGGGGGGGGAGCAGCGGAGCGGAAGAGGAGTGCCTTTTTCTGTGCATGCGCCATAAACACAACAGCAAAAGACTTATCGGCCAGTCCCTGGACTCGGCAACACCAAGGTCTTCGCATGCTCGCTCCCCGCGGCTCTCTACGGCCTCTCGCTTCCGGCCCTCTCCATTCAGCCGTTCCCTCCAGCTGCGGATGCCCAATCCAGTTGCTTTCTTCCCTACTTCTCCGCAGTACTCCAGGCATTGCAACTGTCTGGTCCCTGCATTTTGCATCCTGCATTTTGCATGCTCCCTCTCCCCACCCCTCCCTACTCTCCCCACCCCTCTCCATCTTCACCCACCCCTCTATCCCCCTCTTCACCCACCCCTCCTCTACCCCCCTTCCTCCATCCCCCTACCTCCACCCCCCTACCTCCAACCCCCCACCACAGTTGAATATCTGAAGTGCAGTTGCAAAGTCGGGGAAATAGCATTCAAAACAAAGCCTCAACAATTCTGGTTTTAATTATTGAGGAGTTTTATTAAGTTCATTAAGCATCCGAGGCACTGCTGTGCATGGATACATGAGTGTTGTGTGTCCAGCATTCCCGTGAGACAGACAGGCCGAGTCTCTGCTATGCACAGCTAAAGAGATTGTTCCTGGAGAGTCTTGTGGTGAATGAACGCTTGGCTCTCTATTCCACTACTGTATTGTCCATGTGAAGAAGGCAAAGTCACAAGAGTCTGAGCTCAGTCTATTCTTGGTGAATGTTCCCCAAGCGCATCCCAATGTGCATTCCCAATTCATCCATAAATGCAATGTTCCTTTCCACATCGTGACGAGCTCTGCAGCATGATCCAGTTGCCTTCGTTGCTTGAATGCTGACCTTAAGTCTCAAGGATTGTTTTCTCGACGGCATGTTTTACATGAAAGGAAATAAAGCAAATCAGAGTCAGAGCTTGCCTCCCTCCATCCACTGAAATTACTGTTGTGCACACCTTTTTAAATTCTGCAGTGAAGGCACCAATTGATAACGTCGCCAATGAAGCACTTTTTACCCACCTCAGATGCAGGAATCAGCACAACCTTGCGTCCTCTCCTGCACTGCCTCCTTTGCTTGAATGCCGTCCTTAAGTGTCAAGGATTGTTTTCTCAAGGGCACGTTTTACATGAAAGGAAATAAGGAAAGAACATCAGTGTCAGAGCTTCCCTCCCTCCAATGGAATTACTGTTGAGCATGCTTTGTGTTCTGCGGTAAAGGCATGTACTGATAACACCGCCAATGGATCACTTAGTACCCACCTCAGCTGTAGGAGTCAGGATGATGTTACTGCCCCTATCTTGTGATGGCTCAATGCTGCTCTCAGGGAAAACATGAATGATGTGAGGGTGCTGGAAAAAGAAGCACATTTCTTTTGGACTATGAACATAAAGCTGGCCATTTAGCCCAGCTGTTCCCTGCTAGTGGTTATGCTACTCCTGCGCCTTCCCATACGCTCCCAGTAATTCCTGCCTACTACTATCAGCATCATCTTCCATTTCTTTCACTCTTATCTACCTTTGCCTTAAAGCAACACTGAGGATGGAGAATGGTGTGGCTGCACTCCCACCTCACCAGTTGTGTACGCAGCAAGAGCATTCACATTTGTGCTACCACTGGACACGGCATGCTTGTTTCTTTTAGTGCTCAGTCTCTTCTTGCTGAATGTTCCCCAAGTGCTTGACCCCTTTGGATGCCCTCCCTGCTTGACAGGCAGCAGCTGGCAATTGCGGAGTCTCACAAGGCTCTGCATGGTTGTTTCAAAGGCGGATGGGGAAACAGGTGGCTGTGTGTCCATGTGCACTGCTCGGATGGGTGCAGGAACAGGTGGCTGTGTGTCCATGTGCACTGCTTGGATGGGTGGCGGAACAGGTGACTGTGTAACTGAACAGCAAGGAGAGGGTACCGCAGGTGGAGGAAGTGGAGATTTGAACAGGCAGGCATATGTATGGTCCATCAGATCATTAGGCCAGGGGGTGAAACGCTCAGGGTCCATGGATTGTGACACGTGACTGATGTCCAGCGCGTGGCCACCTCCATCCGAAGGTGCTTCCGGGCAAGTGTTGGGCAAAGTAAATGGCTCCATCTCATCAGCCAGTCCTTGCTGCCAGCGGAGAATCTGTTGCCGCAGCCAGTCCAGCCTCCTCATGAATGATGCCGTTCCACTCTGCAGAACGGCCTGTTGTAGCTGGTACCATTGATCTGAAAGCAAGCGGTATTTTTCATTGTAGCTGAGGGGCCTTGGCTGTTCCTCTGTAATCACAATGGCAGCAGCCATGCCTGTCGTCATTGGTGTCTGAGATGCACGCCAGCGGCAGTTGGGGGCAAGCCTGTCCAAAGGCAGACCCAGATGCCTCTGCACAACAATAGCATGTTTGCAGGGCAACAAAGTCTGAATGGAGAAGATGCAGCTGCAGGTAGCCTGGCCATCATGTATCTGCAGTGTGTACTGTTTGGCACCAGAAATCACAGTCACTGTGCCTTCGTCCTGCTCCTTGACATGTACTCGCTGAATGTGGCTATGATCCTGATGCATCAGCTTCACAGCATGACTGGTGAATCCCGTGTAAAATGATTGTAGATCTGCTGGTGCCTCTGCGATGCGCTTGAAAGGGGCTCCCTGCAAGAATGTTAATAGGCACGCTCCCGATCCAGGACACTATTGTGGAAGATCAGCGCTGAGATGCATTCCTTCATGGATGAGGAGCAGTGGAGCAGGTGCTTTATCTTGTCATTCTCTGACTCAATGCGATTGTTGGTGTTGTTCCCAAACGTTAGGACTTTACTGCGTGAACATGCTGCCCACATCTCCTTCTGTGGAATCCAGTTTGTAAGCAGGTAGTTCTGCAGGGGTGGGTAGAGGAGTCCAATCCTTTCCAAACAACTTGTGATCTTCTCCTCCAAAGGTGCATGAACCATTTCCTTGCAGATCATAAACAACTGATCCCTCAGTTCACCATTCAGTGAGTAGCTGCTGATCTTCCTCCTCAAGCTCTGCATCACATGGAACTGACAGAGGAGAACTGTTGCAGCTGGGAGATGCTTCCTGATCGCATTGATCTCATTGATGTCTTTATCCACAATGGCTGATTTCACGCGGCAGGCGCTGGATCCCATGAAATCGACAAAAACACCCACAATCTCGTCCAGCATCTGAGCCGTCTCATTCCTCACCATGGCATAGAACACAGCCCTGCCCCTACCAACATTGTCCTGCACCATCACTTGGTACAGAGGGTAGCCGCATTTGTTTACCTTGTATGTTCCGTCCATGAACAGCAGTTCAGGAAAGGCCTGCATGTGGGCCTTCATGGCTGGTGTCATGAAGGCAATATAGAGGATGCTGCTTCCCTGCAGGCCAACCCGTACTGCAGCCCCGTCCTGCTGAATCTTCTCCAGCATATCACACAGCGCATCCATGCTGTCATCCCCTGTTTTGAGCCGGGATTTTACATTTCTAATGTCACTAAGGGTCACGGTCTTATTGAATGAACGCTCGATATAATCCTTCAGCTGTTTGTTCCCAGCCTGCAGCTTGACCATCTCTTCTACCTTCTGCCTTTCATCGTGGTTCAGTTGTCGTCTCCTTGCATAGAAGCGTAAACATTCTGGATGCAAAACATGACCAGTATGCACAAGATGGTAGGAGCTGACACACAGTTTGTTCTTGCTCGTATTGAATTTCACACTGATGAAGACCTCACAGCCCAGGGCGAGATACCTGAAAAGTTACACAGACATTCAATGAACACGCCCAAGTGCCTCATGCCCTCACCAAAACGCCAGCCATCCCCAGGTGTGTTGCTGGCAGCAGTTTACATGTGCACCATGACAAGGTCCCAAAATCTGGTGCGCACCTGTTTCGCAGTGCAGAGGAGGTTGCGCAGAGGTGGTCGACCAGCCATTGCTCCATCCAGGAAATCACAACAAAGGCAGTCCATAGACACGGGGGTGGTATGCGCGTGGCTTTGTGGGCACAGGATCTCACTGACGAGATGTATTGATACTGCAAATCTAATCTTGGTTCAATGCGCATCAAGGAACAGCGTTACAGGACTGACAAGCTACACAAATGGAAATGTAGTGACCGCAGCACCTACCTCTGATTCGGTCTCACTCCAGTGGAACGGATGCATGGCTGCCCATAGTGTACACAGCACAGCCTCACTGAGGCATACTTAAAGCAGATGGGAATTTCGACTCGCCGTCTCTTGTTCTCCCTCTCAAGCGTATGGGTGCTCACTTTTTTAAATAGACTCCCCGTTGCCTGTAAGCACAACAGCAAAGCGCATTTAAATAGCATTGTTAACATAGTGAAACATAACAAGGCACATCACAGGATGTGCCTGCAGACCATGCTACCTGTTGAAACATCTCAAGTTTACTGCTGAAGTCGTCATAACTCTCGAACTCCTGAGTTGTGAAGGAACTGCTCTGTGGAATCTACTGAAGTTGCCATGATCGAAGTTTGAAGTTCAGGAAGGCTATTAAGGGACCACACGGGATACATGAGATGAGGTAAGAAATACAGAATGCACTCCATTGAAACGTTACAAAAATGTAAGTGACCGTTTAGATGGAAGGTTGTTCGCTGGACTGCAGCACATGTACTGCCTGCACACAGCAACTTACAACAGGGACTGCAGCACACGCAGTGCCTCAGACAATGGAAATGTTTTTAGAGCAGCTTACAACAGGGACTGTAGCACATGCAGTGCCCCAGACAATGGAAATGTTTTCAGAGCAATTTACAACAGGGACTGGAGCACATGCGGTGCCCCAGACAATGGAAATGTTTTCAGAGCAGCTTACAACAGGGACTGGAGAACATGCGGTGCCCCAGACAGTGGAAATGTTTTCAGAGCAGCTTACAACAGGGACTGCAGCACATGCGGTGCCCCAGACAGTGGAAATGTTTTCAAAGCAACTTACAACAGGGACTGGAGCACATGCAGTGCCCCAGACAATGGAAATGTTTTCAAAGCAACTTACCTTGGAACAATCTCCTCTGTCTAATAAAAATGTAGCAAATCTCCAAAATGACTAAATAATGCAGAGAAAATGCCCGACAAAACCTCTCCTCCTTCCACTTTCAAAAACTCGCGCCGAAGCTTTGACGCATGCGTGAATATCCGAAGATTGCATGAAGCACATGCGCAGAGGCCAACCTGGCGCGTTGCCCGAGGAAGACGACGTTATGCGATGACGTCATCTGCGCATGCGCAAACGGATCCTGGCGGGCCAGACCGCAGCGCATGCGCAGAGAGCAGGAGATCGTCTGCGCATGTGCGCACCGCGTCATCTGCGCATGCACAAACTGGTCCTGGCAAGCCGGACCGCAGCGCATGCGCAGAGAGCGGGAGACCGTCTGCACATGTGCGCACCGCGGCGCAGCCTGATGATGTCGGCGCTGGCCAAGCGTTGTCATGAATCACTTTGAATCCTTGAAACCTCATAAGCTTTCATTTCCAGAGACTCACGTTTCAAACATGCACTTTCTAACGCAACAACCACAGCTTCAGTCTGCTCCTATATGTAGGAGCACAAGTCAATCCCCAGTTAATGATCCCCACCTGAAAACAATTAAACATTCAATTACTATACAATTCCAAAGTGATTCATGACAACGCTTGGCCAGCGCCGACGTCATCAGGCTGCGCCGCGATGCGCACGTGCGCAGACGGTCTCCTGCTCTCTGCGCTTGCGCTGCGGTCCGGCTTGCCAGCTCCCCGGCCCGGTCCACTCTCTCACTCCGGCCATTGTATGCTGCCACGTGTTTGTTTGGTTTCCTCTGTGTGATTCTTTGAGCAGCGCCATCTTTAGTCCTGGCAGCTGCTGCAGTCGCAAGCTGTGACGTTTTAGTGGCACATGCTGTATTTGCGCATGTGCCAAAACAGCACCACCTACCGTTCGCGTTAGGCTCCAGTTCTATCCTTCACAACTTGGCTATCTGTAATAGAATAGAGCTGGCGTTAAATCAGTGATGTCACCATCAGCCTACTCTACATACTTCTGGTGCATACTCTTTATGCTTGCACTAATGCATTCCCCAAAGTAGTGACCAGAAGTGCGGGTGCAGCGCGGAATTCATTTTGGTACCAAAACAGCACCCGTAATGCTAAAGCTACAGACACTATAAAGCTGAGTTTGTGGCCATATATTGTTATGACCGAGGCTGGAGGAGTGCACTGTCTTTCTCTATTTCCACTTCTCTGTGGGTCACAACATATATTTCAATGTTCACCTAATTACCAATATGGCCAATTATATACCCTATTTTGATTTCAGAATAAAATCTGCCGAGTAGGTTTCTTGAATAAATAACAAAATTATCAATTTATTATAAAACAAGACTTATTCAGTAAAGATGTAAAGCATTAACACACAGATTGAAATATGAAAGTTCCTTTCTAAATCAGCCCGACATGCGTGCGCATGCACGCGTGCACACACACACACACATTAAAGAAAAAATAGCGACGTTTTTGCTGGAGAGATCTCTTCACAAAAAAAAACTTTGGCCAAACACTTGTTAATTCTTGAAGGAAAAGGAGAAGATAGGGAATGATATCTGTTGTCCCTTTATTCTGGCGTCTCAAATATGCGTAGATGGCTGTCACTAGGATCTTTTGGATCAGTTCTCTTCAGGTGATGTCGAGGCTTAGTCTGGCAGACTTTCCAAGAGAAATGAGGCATCACACTGGATTCTCAGGGTTTCTCAAAGAGGTGGAGAAAGGATGAACTAGTGTCTTCTCTCTTAGCAGGCTGACCCTCAACTGACTCAAAACTATCCAAAACAAAACCAACTCTTGACCACCATAAATCTTGACATGTCACTTCTCTGTAAACAACTCCCCCATCAAGGCTTCTGCTGTTTATTTAGTTTAAGACATGTGACATCCAGTAAGGGTTATTTTTAAACAAAAATTTCAAGGTCTTCCACTGATCTTTAAACAAAAAAAGCTCAAGTCCAGCAGCTCCTCAGATTTTTCCACAGACATTTACCCACAAGTCCTCAAAAATATTCAAACATGGAAACACCTTCATAACAATGTTTAATAATATTATTAAATGTATCTGTCAAGTTTCTTTCATATCTTTGAATGCATTTATTGAAGTATTTACTCGAAGATCTAAGCCTCTTAAAAACCTTTGAGCTTGGACTGTGATGTAGTTGGCTGAATTTGGGATTGTGCATTTTGAACATGTGCAACATACCTCATTCCCCAAGGAGACATCAGCAGCATTAAGATTATAGTAATGATGCATTTTTTTAATTTTAGGAATTCCAGTTCAAATTTTTAAAAAGAGATAAAGCTAGAAGACAAATTTCAAAAGCTTTATTCCTGTAAAAATTATATTGAACTTAAAACTGTCAATGTATTTGTGCGAAAAGAGGCAGTTAGAATACATGATAGTATCCTGATTACACAACTGTTGTAGCTTTTGTTCCGTGTTTAATAAAGCTCCAAAAATGTGTTCAGCTGATGAAGGGAGAGGTAAACAAAGAACGATGAACAGAAACAAAGCTTAAGTCACGGAGAGAGAAAAAGAGTCTCCATGATAGTCGTTTAATTTTTTTTAAGAAGAATTGAATTTTGAAGACAAATTATTATCTCATTTTTGTTTGATCAATATTTAGAAAAAGTAAACACTAACTGCCAACAGTTTTGATACAGAGAAAGAGATTGAGGGGAACACAGATTGACAGACAGATAGAGAGGGATATACAATATCTTTCCTGACGTAATTCAATTTTTTCAAAATAACAAATACTTTGAATTTTATAAGCAGGCAAAAACCTTTGAGAACAGAGATATAAAAAAGAAGGGTAACAGGAGGGAAAGAGGATAATGGACATCTGAACTTGCTTGACTGTATTGGAAGGCGAGAGGGTGGAGGAAAATAGCTGAGATGGTAAGGATGAAATGAGAGATAGTGGATCAAGGTGGACGGAAGAGGGGCAGGATTTAAGTAAGTTGCCCAAAGGGTACAGGTAGGTGGAATGATAGGAACAAGAAGCGATAGGAATGGGAAGGGTTAATGAAAAGATGAAGGGCTGAGGGATGCAGTGTGAATGAAGGGGTCAGAAAAGGCACAAGGTGTTTGGGAGATGTGAAAGGAGCTATTGAGCATCACATTTTCCCTGCACCTGCTACAGGGTTTCCTGCTCCCGCCCCAAATTGGAAAACTTTATCAACTTTGTTTCTAATTTCCACTCTTCTCTCACCTTTACATGGTCCATCTCCGACACTTCCCTTCCCTTCCTTGACTTTTATGTCTCCATCTCTGGGTATAGGCTGTCCACTAATATCCATTATAAGCCCGCCGACTCCCACAGCTACCTCGACTACACTTCTTCACACCCTGCCTCCTGTAAGGACTCTGTTCCATTCTCCCAGTTTCTCTGTCTCTGACACATCTGCTCTGATGATGCAACTTTCCATGACAGCGCTTCTGATATGTCTTCCTTTTTCCTCAACCGAGGATTCCTCCCCACCCACTGTGGTTGACAGGGCCCTCAACTGTGTCCATCCCATTTCCTGCACCTCTACCCTCACCCCTTCCCCTCCCTCCCAGAACCTCAACAGGATTCCCCTTGTCCTCACTTTCCACTCCACCAGCCTCCACATCCTCCGCCATTTCCACCACGTCCAACATGATGCCACTACCAAATGCATCTTCCCCTCCGCTCCCCTGCCCTGTCAGCATTCTGAAAGGATCATTCCCTCTGCGACACCCTGGTCCACTCCTCCATTACCCCCACCACCTCATCCCCTTCCCACGGCACCTTCCCATGCAATCGCAGGAGGTGTAATATCTGCCAATTTACCTCCTCTCTCCTCACTATCCAAGGTCCCAAACACTCCTTTCAGGTGTACTTCTTTCAATTTAGTATACTGTATTTGCTGTTCACAATGTGGTCTCCTCTACACTGGGGAGACCAAACGCAGATTGGGTAACCGCTTGGCGGAACACCTCCATTTAATCTGAAAGCATGGCCCTGAGCTTCCGGTTGCTGGCAATTTTCAACACCCCCCCTGCTCTCATGCTCACATCTCTGTCCTGGGATTGCTGCAGCGTTCCAGTGAACATCAAAGCAAGCTCAAGGAATAGCATCTCATTTACCGATTAGGCACGCTAGAGCCTGCTGGACCGAACATTGAGTGCAATAATTTCAGAACATCGGAACATAGCCCCTCGAGCCTGTCCCGCCATTCAATGAGATCATGGCTGATCCATGGCCTAACTCCATATACCTGCCTTTGGCCCATATCCCTTAATATCTTTGGTTAACAAAAATCTATCTCAGATTTAAAATTAACAACTGTTCTGGTTTCAACTGAATTGTGGGTGAGAATTCCAATCCTCTACCACCCTTTGCGTGCTTCCTAACATCTTTCCTGAATGGTCTGGTCCTAATTTTTAGACTATGCCCCCTAGTTTTAGAATCTCCAACCAGTGGAAATAGTTTATCTTTATCTAGCCTGTCTTTTCCTGTTAATATCTTGAAGACTTCAATCAGATCACCCCTTAACCTTCTAAATTCTAGCGAAAACAGGCCTAATTTGTGTAATCTCTCCTTGTAACTTAACCCCTGTAGTCCAGGTATCATTCTTGTAAACCGACGTTACACTCCCTCCAAGGCTAATATATCCTTCTGAAGGTGTGGTGCCCAGAACTGCTCACAGTACTCCAAGTGGGGTGCAGTTCAGAACACGACGGGCCCCCCTTTTTTATTTTCATTTTTCGTTATTCTTTCTTTTTTATTTGTTTATTTATTTTAGCTTGTTTGGTTTGTTTCTACTGTGCCTACCCGCTGTTTTTTTCAAGTTTGTGCTTTGGGCAAAGGCTGCTCATTTCTCTGTCAATTAACACCCTCTCTGCACTGACGCTTTGTTTTTCATCTCACCATTAACATACTGTCTGCCTTTTCTCCATGACTTCTGGTCAGTTATTCTCTGTGACCTTGTCCTATCAACACCTTCTCTTTTGTTATCTCCTGCCCCACCCCCACTTTATTTGCTTAAAACCGATAACATTTCTAATATTTGCCAGTTCTGATGAAGGGTCATTGACCCAAAATGTTAAACTCTGCTTCTCTCTCCACATATGCTGTCAGACCTGCTGAGTATTTCCAGCATTTCTTGTTTTTATTTTACCCCAGTTGCAGTGTTGTGCTGTGTGGAACAACCACTGTGCTAAATGGGAAAGATTTAGGGTGGCACAGTGCCTAGCACTGCAGCCTCACAGTTCCAATGACCCGGGTTCGGTTCTGGGTACTGCCTGTACGGAGTTTGCAAGTTCTCCCTGTGACCGCATGGGTTTCCTCCGGGTGCTCCAGTTTCCTCCCACATGCCAAAGACTTGCGGGTTGATAGGTAAATTGGCCATTGTAAAAATAAAAATTGCCCCTAGTGTAGGTAGGTGGTAGGAGAATTGAGGGAAGGTGGGGATGTGAGAGGGAAAAATGGGATTAATGTAGGATTAGTATAAATGGGTGGTTGATGGTCGGCGCGGACTCGGTGGGCCGAAGGGCCTGTTTCGGTGCTGTATCTCTCTATGACTCCCGAATCGATTTAGCAGTTCAAAACTGGGCATCCATGAGGCGTGGTGGGCCATCAGCAGCAGAATTGCAGTCAACCACAATCTGTAACCTCATGGCCCAGTATATCCCTCACTCTACCATTACTCCCTCAAGCAGGGGAACAACACAGGTCTGCATGCATACTAAATAGTGGAAGCAGCATGCTTCAACAAATCAGATCAACCCTCTGTGGTCCTGGTTCATCCCATCGTGAACAGTGGTGAACAATTAAACTACAAACCAGATGAGGAGGCTCAAAAAACATCCCCATCCTCAATGATGGGGAGCCCAACATGTCAGTGCAAAAGACAAGGCTGAAGCATTTGCAACCATCTGCAGCCAGAAGTGCCGAGTGGATGATCCATCTCAGCCTCACCCTGAGATCTCTAGCAGCATAGATGTCAGTCTTCAGACAATTTGATTAACTCCATGTGATATCAAGAAAGGGCTGAAGGCACTGGATACAACAAAGGCTATGGGCCTTGATAATATCCCAGCTATAGTACTTGCAACACTTGCTCAGCAACATCCTGCTCACCGGTGCTCAGTTCTAGCAGGGCCACGCAGCTCCAGACCTCATTACAGCTGTAGGGCATGAGAGTCCCCTGCGGTGTCTCACTTAGGTTCGTTTCTGTATTCTAAATGTAACAGCAGAGTAACTCAGCACCAAATAATGTGTTAAAACAGTAATTTTAATAAGTAATTATTAAACAATTAATGATGATAAAAAAGGAAAGATAACTTTATTAAAAATAAAGGAAGTAAAAAAGTATAAAAAGACAAAACAAAACTTATAGCACACTGCCATAAACCCCAAATTAGTCACTTCACGACAGCTCCCTAAAATGGTACAGTTTCCCTTGGTACATACACCACCAAGTTTCCAAAAAAACTTATAGAACACTGCTATAACACCAAATTAGTCTGTTCACGACAGCTCCCTGAAATGGTACCATTCCCCCTTGGTGCATATATCACCAAGTCTCCGGAGGACTTTGCACAAGCTGGACTCTCTGGTCAGTCACTTCTTCGACGTCCCTTCCTCCATAGTCTTCAGTGATTGACTAGTCCACTCTGGCTACAGCCCCGAATATTGGTTGCTGTGCCCCTTTAAGTCCAATTTCTGTCAACATTCCAGCTTTCCGAAGCCTCGATCAGACTTTCTCAAAACAAGAGTCTGACAACCATGAGTCCTTATCAAATTCTTTTCACAGGCACTATGAGGTCATTCAGGCTGTTTCCACATCCTTTGATGGTGTCTCTCACCTGCCATCAATTAGGTTGCACTGTCCATCAATTAAACTCCATCTTCTGACTTTACACCATAGTGGACCACTCCATGTGCAAGATTATCCATTGTCCTGACTTGTAGTTCAAGGGTCATCAAATACCATAAGAACTGGCTTCTGTTTAAATAAAGGGAAACAACATTGTTTTCAAGTAAACGGTAGTTTAGACAAAACAAGAGCTGTGCATGGCCTACCCTGACCAGCATGAAAACAAAAAGTTAAAGTTCTTGGGGAAGAACAAGTTCATACTATTGATTGCCATTGATTAATTACTTGACTTAATCAGAGTACAATCACACTTAAGTTTAAATCAAGGCTGCGTTTGCTCACAGCACAACCACTAGGTGGCGCAGTAATAGCACATGCACAAATGCAGCCTGTTCCACTGGAACATCACTGTCTGCGACGTTCAGGCAGCTGCCAGGATTAAAAATGATGCTGCTCAATTTATCACAGAAAATATAGCTGCTCAACTTATCACAGATTTATCACCCAGCTCTCCGGTCTCTTGCTCCCCACCACCCCCCCCCCCCCCCCCACTCCACCCCACACTCTCCGGCCTCTTGCTCCCTGCTTCCCACCGCTCCACACCCCCTCCCCACCACTCTCCGGCCTCTCGCCACCGCCCCCCCCCCCCCCCCTCCCACCGCTTCCTGCACCCCCACTCTCCGCGGCCTCTCACCTCATGCTCCCCCACCACCCCGCTCTCCAGCCGCTGGCTCCCCGCCCTCCTCTAGCTGCTAGTTCCGGGCCACGCCACTTACCTCCTGTCAGACAATTGCTCCCACGTTCGATCGTTCCTCCTGTGCTGCCTGAAGAAGCAAGGCGACCAGGAGGGGTGATGGATTGACATAGGAGCAAGTGGCCGAAAGGAGGGAAGCAGGCCTAGAGCTAGTGGCTGGAGGAGGGTGGGGAGCAGCGTTGAGCTGGGGGGTGCGGGAAGCGAGGAGCGGGGAAGAATTGGACGCTTTACCGCACATGCACGAACACCAAGCGCGCACATGGAGACTGAACAGGCACGTTATGCGATGACATTGGCACTGCGCAATGATGTTTCCCCGCGCTTGCGCCAACCAGTCCTGGCAAGATGGCAGGCCATGCATGTGCTGAGAGCAGGAGCCCGTTTGCGCATGTCCTAGTCCAAACCATCTTCAGCTGCTTCATCAATGACCATCCCTCCATCACAAGGTCAGAAGTGAGGATGTTCGCTGATGATTACACAGTATTCAGAACCAACCACAACTCCTCAGATACTGCCCGCATGCAGCTAGAACTGGACAACATTCAGGCTTGGGCTGATAAGTGGCATGCAACATTCATGCCACACAAGAGCCAGGCAATAACCATCTCCAACAAGAGAGAACTAACCATCTCCACTTGATGTTCAATGGCATTACCATCATTGATTCTCACTCTATCAACATCCTGGGGGTTACCATTGACCAGAAACTTAACTGGACCAGCTATATAAATACAGTGGCTACAAGAGCAGGTCAGAGGCTGGGAATTCTGCAGTGAGTAACTCATCTCCTGATTCCCCAAAGCCTGTCCAGCATTTACAAGGCACAAGTCAGAAATGTGATGGAATACACATAAGTGGATGTGTGCAGTTCCAATAGCACTCAGGAAGCTCAACACTATCCAGGACAAAGCAGCCTGATCAGTCTACTCTCAATCATCAGTAAAGTGATGGAAGGTGTCATCAATGGTGCCATCAAGCGGCACTTGCTTAGCAATAACCTGCTCAGTGATACTCAGGTTTGGATTCCGCCAGGGCCACTCAGCTCCTGACCTCATCACAGCCTTGGTTCAAACATGGACAAAAGAGCTGAACTCAAGAGGTGAGATGAGAGTTACTGCCCTTGACATCAAGGCAGCATTTGACCGAGTATGGCATCAAGCAGCCCTAGCAAAACTTGAGTCAATGGGAATCAGGGGGAAAACTCTCCGCATGTTGGAGTCATACCTAACGCAAAGGAAGATGGTTGTGGTTGTTGGAGGTCAATCATCTGAGCTCCAGGACATCACTGCAGGAGTTCCTCAGGGCAGTGTCCTCGACCCAACCATCTCCAGCTGCTTCATCAATAACCTTCCTTCAATCATAAGGTCAGAAGTGGGGATGTTCGCTGATGATTGCACAATGTTCAGCACCATTCGTGACCTCTCAGATACTGAAGCAGTCCGTGTAGAAATGCAGCAAGATATGGACAATATCCAGGCTTGGGCTGATAAGTGGCAAGTAACATTCGCGCCACACAAGTGCCAGGCAATGATCATCTCCAACAAGAATCTAACCATCTCCCCTTGACATTCAATGGCATTACCATCGCTAAATCCCCCACTATCAACATCCTAGGGACTACCATTGATCAGAAACTGAACTGGAATAACCATATAAATACCGTGGCTACAAGAGCAGTCAGAGGCTAGGAATCCTGCGGCAAGTAACTCATCTCCTGACTCCCCAAAGCCTGTCCATCATCTACAAGGCACAAGTCAGGAATGTGATGGAATACTCTCCACTTGCCTGGATGGGTGCAGCTCCAACAACACTCAAGAAGCTCGACATCATCCAGGACAAGGCAGCCCGCTTGATTGGCACCCCATCTACAAACATTCAATCCTTCCACCACTGACGTACAGTGGCAGCAGTGTGTGCCATCTACAAGATGCACTGCAGCAATGCACCAAGACTCCTTAGACAGCACCACCCAAACCCGTGACCTCTACCAACTAGAAGGACAAGGGCAGCAACTACATGGGAACACCACCACCTGCAAGTTCCCGTCCAAGTCACACACCATCCTGACTTGGAACTATATCACCGTTCCTTCACTGTCGCTGGGTCAAAATCCTGGAACTCCCTTCCTTATAGCACTGTGGGTATACCTACCCCAGATGGACTGCAGCAGTTCAAGAAGGCGGCTCACCACCACCTTCTCAAGGGCAATTGGTTTTGGGCAATAAATGCTGGCCTAGCCAGTGATGCCCACATCCCATGAATGAATAAAAAAAAAATTCCATTTGCCACTGCTCTGCCCCTCTTACCTGCCCATCAATATCATCCTGTAACCGAAGGCTTTTCTCCTCACTATTTACGACACCACCATTTTTCATGTAATCTGCAAACTTAATGATCATACCTCCTATATTCATGTCTAAATCATTAATGTACACTACAAACAGTAAGGGTTCCAGCACTGATCCCTGCAGTACACCACAGGCATCCAATCACAAAAACAACTCTTGACCAGAGAGAAGCAGAAGAGAAAGAGACAGAAGCAGACATAGGAAGAGGGAGAGAAGCAGCAACATAAAGAAAGCAGAAACAGATAAGAAAAACTATGGGAGGGGGGGGAATTTGACCCCCAAAAAATGAACAGGTTTGGGTCGGGTGTGATGTTCGAACTCTGAATACTGACCCCAACCTACCCTTTTCCGTATTGGCAATATAAGTACTATCGTGAGGCTGTGTGCCTCATATTGAACCACTTTTTGAAGTTAAATCTGCCAGCCATGTTTTCCGGGCCCTTTCCCCCCTCCAAAGATCGGCAACTTTGCCCTTTACCCCTTCCCATCACCCCCCCCTGACCAAACCCCATTGTTTTAACCTCACTTCCCCCCTCCTGCATAGAAAAAAATCTACCTCCCCCTCCCCCACTGTTGTCACGCCACGTTTCCCTGAACAGGGATTCAAAGGTGCGGCATTGTCGCTCCCCCCGAATGAAGATCGGTATGGCAATTTAAGATGCGGCGGGATCCTCTTTAAATTGGGTATGTAAATTACGTATTGAAATGGGGGTCCCGTCGCCGAGTGGTGAGGCGACTGTCACAAGGCCTCACTGCTGCCACCACCAAGATAGGCATGGGGCCTGCCGTTGTCGGGACCATTGGGGGCCTCCACTGCATCGATCTTCATTGCCCCCATCACCAACGGTGGTGGGGCTTTAAAATCCAGCCCATTATTTTCATCGTGTAATGGTTTAGCAGGCTGGCTACATGCTAATGTAACATTAGTGCATGGTGTAGCTAGCTCTATTCTGTCAACAAAAGCAATTTGCATTGGCATGGCATACTATTTTGTTTGCTCGCTGGCTAATACTGTTGTGCTGCTCTCCATTGATGTTTGTATGCTTAGTTACTTTATAGGGAGAAATGTGTTTTAAATCGGACTGTGGTTTGATGGCATTAGTTTGGTTATACACTTTATATACAGATTAATTGCCCCCATGTCCGTGGGTGAGTCAATCATTTTGTCACATGTCCATGGTGCAACATGTTGGTGTCTATCCCCGTCCATAGACCGCCAAATCTTGCTCTTTCAATAATTTATTCAATCCCCTTTTTGAGGACTACTATTGAATCTGTGTACAGCAACCTATTCAGGCATTGCATTTCAAATCCTAAATACTGGTGCTAAAAAAAAGTTTTTCCTCATGTCGCCTCTGGTTCTTTTGCCAAACACCTGAATTTGTGCCCTTTGGATCCAATCCTTCAGCCTTTGGAAACAGTTTTTCATTATTTACTCTGTCTGAACCCTTCATGACTTTAAACACCTCTATCAAATCTCCTTTTAGCCTTCTCTGCTTGATGGAGAACAATCCTAGCTTCTCCGGTCTATCCGTGTAACTGTAATAACCTCATCCCTGAAACCATTCTAGTAAATCTGAGTTGAACACCAAGACATAGTTCTACAAAAGTACATTTTGTGCTGTACGCAGTGAGACCTGGATCACACACAGGAGGCATGAGATAAGAACAAACTCTTTCCATGCTCTCTGTCTCTGCCGTACTCTAAATATCAAGTGGGAAGCCAAAGTTCTTGAGACCAAAATACCTGAGGAAACTAAGTTGCCAAGACTAATAATTTTTCTCAATCATAGCCTAGTTTATTTATATGGTATTCAAGATGGGTGTACTCTAAGGGACTTCTTGAATGGAAAACTTACAGATGTACCAAGGCTGCTGCGCCGACTGGTCTCAGGTTCAAAAATATTTTCCAGAGGGGCTTTTAAACTTTTAACATCAGTATTGCAAACTGGAAAGGTGTGATGTGTTAGGGAATTAAGATGTGGCAGGGAAAAATTAAGAGAAAGGAACCACAGGTGCAGACCAGAAATGCACCAGCCCAGCACTTGACTCCTTATTTAATGGCTCCTGAGGTCTGGGTGATTCTGCATGGTGCTTACAATGTCAGTTGCCCTCTGTGCCATCCACAGATTGCAGCACCTGCAGGAATGTGCAAAAGCTAAAGTGCAAGTAGAAAGGCATGCAAAAAAAATCCTAAAAGGTCCCAGAAATGGCCTTTGAAATCTCTGCCCTTTATAAATTACAACCCACCTATAGATTTGCCCCCAGCAACCTAGATGTCAGGTTCCTGGGCAAAGTTTGGATTTGGCATCCAGCATTTCCATCTGTTTGAAAATAGAATGCGGTGAAAGATCTTTCATGTCACCTCATTAGTGTTGAAATGAAGCTGCTGCTTGTTTTGGACAGGAGCTTCCAGTACCCACCCCAAGCCCAGCTGGAAATTCAAGTACAATCCTCATCAAGCAGAACTGATTTCCACATTAAGGTAGGACTGATTCCTCATCAAATTCACTCGAGCTGCCAGAAATCAAAAGGTTAACTACTTTCCCCCACCTCTGTTGTATTGTCAAATAGAGCAATTATATGAATGTACAGCAATTTTATTGACTAAAATAGCCTTGTTTCAAAATGAAAATACTCTGAGGAGTGTTTTCCCTTTGTCAATACCCTTAAGGGGTGTAGCAGTGGGACACCCAAGGGCTTCCATTTTTTTCTACAGCTACAATAAAGTAGGGATAGCAGTTCAATTTTCTCTGAAAAAATAGTTTATGTATATAGTAATAGGATTTTGGTACTGTACACACAATTGCATGCTGATCACTGACCTGAATACCCGAAAACCCATTACAGGTATTAAAGATCTAAAATTTTGAGATTTTGCTGGACGTTGCAAATATCACTAAGCAATAAACAGCTCGTAACACACATAATTATGCAATACAAAACTCAGGAAGGAAACAGCAACTAATAATGCAGGTTACTGCTGAGGAAGTTGCATGATACATCAACACTCTCGGATGAAAGGACTATACGATAGATGAATTAAAATTATTTAAATCTGGTTAAAAGGTACAGAGGCAATGCTTTCAGATTATCATTAATAAGTACTACAGTGCTTTCTATAAACACATTCATGGCAATGACAAGTCCTTTCCTCATATTGAAAGCTGGATCACTGCTGTCAGATGGAACGAATTAGCTGACACTTCTGCTCAACAGTGAGTGCAAAACTAGAAGCTGCTACAGAACATAAAATTGTTATGCCACAAGACATGTTATTTGATGTAATAAATGTTCCTGACATTTTCATTCAGTGGAGATTTTATTTAACAAATTTGTGTTCCAACTGTCTTCCTCACTCTAAACATTTTATGAGAGGACAGTAGTCTTGATTCAAAAAGTGAAAAAAAAGATTAACCAGGTCACTATAGACCAGTTAGGCTAACAGTGGGAGTGCATAAGCTTCTGGAGGCCATCATAGGAACATTGGGCTGAATTTTACCAGCCCCTCGATGCTGTGGGTTGTGGCAGGGAGGCTCATAAAATGCTAGTGGGAGCAGCCTGCATGACCCATGACGTCGAGAAGGCCCTGCCGGATATTAGCGGCAGTGGTGAGGCCTCAGTGCGGCCCTACAAGTGGCGGGGCCTTCATTAAAATATTGAAATTAGATAAATTAATATGCAAATGAACATAAATAAAGGCAAAACACTGCAGATGCTAGAAATCTGAAATAAAAACAAGAAATGCTGGAAATAGTCAGCAGGTCTGGCAGCATCTGTGGAGAGAGAAACAGAGTTAACATTTCAGGCCAGTTAACGAACAGTTCTGATGAAGGGTCACTGACCTGAAACGTTAACTCTGCTTCTCTTTCCACAGATGCTGCCAGACCTGCTGAGCATTTCCAGCATTTCTTATTTTTAATGCAAATTAACATATCTGCCACCACCGGCCGTCCCACGCCGATTTTACGGCCATCCGGCCGCAATTCGCATGCGAGACACTGGTGGGGAGGAGGGAGGAATAAAATTATCAAGGTGGGGGGTGTGGGGGGGGGGTGGGCAGCGGGGAAAACTATTCCTATTGGTTATGGGGATGGTGGGAAGGGGTTGAGGGTCAAAGATACTGAAGGTCGGGGGGAGGTTTGGAATTTCAAAAAGTGTTTTTTTGGGGGGGGGGTGGAGATAGGTCAATTTATGTAGTGAGGACTCAGTGGGGGGGAAGGGGAATCAAAGTTAAATTAAACTTCCATTGATTTTTTTATGACACTGGCATATTTAAATATTTAAATCTCTGCTGAAGGGCTTGAAGCCCTTTAAAAATGACACTTGGGCGGTTTCACCACGTGCCATTGCCAGGGACGCGGTGGCCGCCCCCTCTAAGTCATCGGGGACAGCCACTCCACCCCCACCATTTACATGAGCCCCTGTGCACAATATCACGGGAGTTATGCGGCAGCACGTCCGTGTCGGAACGCCGCTGACTTCACAGTGCACCACCGCGGAATGCGGTGTGCTGATAAAATTCAACCCATAGAAATACAGAACATGTACAGCACAGAAGAAGCCCATTCATCTCTTCATGCCCATGCTGGCCGTAAAGGAGCTATCCAGTCTAACCCCACTTTCCAGCTCTTGGATCTGCAGCCTTGTAGGTTAGAGCACTTCAAGTGTATGTCCAGGTACTTTTTAAATGCACTGAGTGTCCTCCTACTACCACCCTTTGGGTCAGTGAGTTCCAGAACCACCACCCGCCCCCCCCACCCCACCCCAGCCCTCTGACTGAAAACAATTTCCTCAACTTCCTTCTAATCATTCTACCAATTAATTTAAACCTATGCTCCCTGATTATGACCTCTCAACTAAGGGAAATAAGTCCTTCCTACTTAACCTGCCTAGGCCGCTGATAATTTTATACACTTCAATTAAATCCCCTTCACTCTTCTCTGTTCCAACGAAAACAAAGCCAACCCATCCAATTTTTTCTCACAGCTATAATTCTCCATTCCTGGCAACATTCTTGTAAATATACTCTGTACCCTCTCTAGTGCCATCATATCCTTCCTGTAATGCAGTGACCAGAACTCTAGCTGTGGCCAAACTAGTGTTTTATATAGTTCGAGCATAACATCCCCGCTCTTAAATTCTATGCATTGGCCAAAAAAGGAAAATATCCCCTATACCTTCTTAACCACCTTATCCACCGGTCCTGCTATCTTCAGGGATCTGTGGGCATGCATTCCAAGGTCCCTCTGCCCCTGTACACTTCTCAATAGCCTACCATTTATTGTGTATTCCCCTACTTTGTTGGCTCTCCCCGTCCTCCGGCATCTTACCTGTGGTTCATAAGGATTTAGAAAATGATTTTCTCTCTTATTTCTCATAGCAGTCTTGGATACATTTCATCCAAATCTAGTAATTTATCCACTTTCAAAGATACTAAACCTCTTAATATTTCCTCCCTCACTGTGTTTATCCCATCCAATATTTTACAATTCTCCTCTGTTACGCGTGTTTCATCTTTTGTTAAAACTCGGGAATCTATATTGAAAATAAAATAAAAATGGTTTTCATGAACATTGAATCATCTGGAGATGTGTTTTCTTAAAAAGGAAAAAAAGGTTTGGGACTGATTTTGACCTGAGAGTGGAATGTAAACAGTTACTGGCAAATGCATATTTACAAAGAACCCAACAGAGGGGTTGTTTTCTGACCTAAAGGGACGGATGTTTACAAACAAGTGACAAAGGAATGATTTATGGTGGCCATGTAATTTGTTTCTGGAAAAGTTTAGTTTCAATTTGAACTATTGAATCTTGTCAGTTGTTTTTTTCGGCCTGGAGAGGAGAAACACTGCCTACCTTTCTCTTTGAAAAGGAAGCCTGCTTCTTATTTATTTAGAGATACAGCACTGAAACAGGTCCTCCGGCCCACCGAGTCTATGCCGACCATCAACCACCCATTTATACTAATCCTACATTAATCCCATATTCCTATCACATCCCCACACCACCTACCTATACTAGGGGCAATTTATAATAGCCAATTTACCTATCAACCTGCAAGTCTTTGGTTGTGGGAGGAAACTGGAGCACCTGGCGAAAACCCACACAGTTACAGGGAGAACTTGCAAACTCCACACAGGCAGTACCCAGAATCAAACCCAGGTCGCTGGAGCTGGGAGGCTGCAGTGCTAACCACTGCGCCACTGTGCCACCTGTTTTCTTTTGAGAAGAAATCCGATATTTCAGTTGTGGCAGATTTCTATTTCCTCCTACCTCTGAAGAATCCCTACATCAAGCTGTACTGTTGCCTCCTGTGTTTTAAGAAATCCTGAATGTTTGCAGAAACATTGCATCTTTATAAGATTTGAGCTGAATGTGCAAGAATTGACACCTGATGCTGCACACCTGATGGAAGACCTATGTGAAGCTTCTGCAGTTAACTTTCTTTGAACACTTACCCAAAACAGACTGTTTATCAACCTCACCTGGAAAGACTCCGAGTGGCATTCAACTATTCAACTATTCAACTTTGGGACACCTCGCCAAACCAAAGGACTTCCAACTCTTCGTTTCAGTACAAGTGCTTTTCCTTCTATTTCTTTGTAACAACTTTAAACAAAAATCCTTTTTTTCCCGGTTAACTAGTTTTTGGATGTATGTGCATGTGTGTGAGGGCTAGGGAAAACATAAGGAGCTTTAATATCTCAATTCATATATAGATTTACTTCGTTATTGGTTAAGAATTGGTTTTATAATAAATGGATAAATTTTTTTTTATTTAGAGATACAGCACTGAAACAGGCCCTTCGGCCCACCGAGTCTGTGCCGACCAACAACTACCCATTTATACTAATCCTACAGTAATCCCACATTCCCTACCACTTATCTACCTACACTAGGGGCAATTTACAATGGCCAATTTACCTATCACCTGCAAGTCTTTGGCTGTGGGAGGAAACCAGAGCACCCGGCGAAAACCCACACGGTCACAGGGAGAACTTGCAAACTCTGCACAGGAAGTACCTAGAATTGAACCCGGGTCCCTAGAGCTGTGAGGTGGCAGTACTAACCATTGCGCCACTGTGCCGCCCTTGCTGTTTGAAAAAGAAACCTGGTTGGTGTGCTTTATTCTGGGGACAAATAGAGTATTCAATTGGCTGTTTCAGTAAGTGGGAAAAATTATTGATATGCTGTGACCTGTGGAGAAGTGGGACTGAATTAACAGTGCAGTCCTCCCACCTCAGTCGTAACACCTCCTTAACGACAATGTCTGCATCTTCCTCCTCTTTTGTGAAGACAGACGCAAAGCATTCATTCGGAACCATGCCCATGCCTTTCACCTCCACACACAGGTTGCCTTTTAGGTTGCAAATTGACCCTATTTTTCCTTAGTTATCCTCCTGTTATTTATGTATTTAAAACACATCTTCGGATTTTTAAAAAAAATTTATTTGGCAATATTTTTTCATGCCCTCTCTGCTTTTCTAACTTCCTTTTTTTTTATTTCGCCTCTATGCTTTCTATACTCCTCTAGGCTTTCTGCAGTATTGAGCTCTGAGCATCTGAGACCTTTGCCTTTCCTTCTTGAATGCTTTCCACTGCTCTGACACTGATTTACTTTCAAGTAGCTGTTTCCAGTCCACTTTTGCCAAATCATATCTCAGCTTAGCAAAATTGTCCTTTCCCAATTGAAGACTTTTACTCTTGGTCTATCTTTGTCCTTTTCAATAACTGTTCCTGCACTGCTCAGTAATTTGCCTGCATATTTGCTTTTATATCTCCCTCTAACTGTTTGGGGGTCCATAAGAAGAAATAATATTATTTCGAAGAGATACTAAGGGATAATTGCAGACAAGCAATTTGTAAAAGACAACTCATATCTGACAAAATTAAGAACCCTTTACAAAAATAGTGGAAGAAATTGATAAAGGAAATGGAGTGGGCATTGGGTTTAATGATTTTCAGCAGGTGTTAAATAAATGCCACATAAGAGACTTGCTAAAAGTATTAAATTGCAAGCTATTAAAGGGGCTGTGGAAGCTTGGTTGGAAAGTTGGACAAAGGATAAAATATAGAGAGTAGTAACAATGGATGTTTTCCAGACTGGTGGCGGGAGGATGTAAACATTCAGTTCTGCCGAGATCAGTGTTGCTCTTCCCAATAATTATACAACTTGAATATATATATGGAGTATAGTTAACTGTGGAAAGGACTGTAAGCAAGTTTAAAGGATAGAGACAGCAAAGTAAAGTGAGCAGATCATTGTGTTATAACCGCCAGCTCCAGTCAAAGCCCCAAATCAAATGTATGATACTGATTGTGGTGGAAGAAACGCACTGTTAATTCAATCCTGTCCCTCCACAGATCATCTAACATATCATTTTGAACTATCCAAATTAAAGAAAGAATCAGCCAAATTTCACCATCTATTAACCCCTGAAAGAGGCTAACCAAACCAGGTATCTTTAAATCAACAAATTAACTGTTTAATTAGAAAAACTAAATTCTTAAACACTAAAAAGATATAAACAACATTTAAAATAGAAAAAATAGAGTCCTTACAAATTTACACTTCCTGATGTACGATCAGGAAGTTTGCAAAGTTCACATGCAATCTTCTAGGGTCCAATAAGGAAAGGAAAACAGTCCAACACTCAAAGTTTCAAAATCCTCTTTCTTCCAGTCATGGCCACAGTAGATCAACAACTTACAACCACTTTTAATACAATCAATCTGGCTTTAACATTTTTGAGGGATATAAGATTGTCACAGTCTAACTTCCTTCCTTCAGTTTAAATGATCAGAGATCTCTGTTTTGGCTTAACATTTTGAATTTTGATAGAGAATAATAAATAAACAGACTAAATTCTCTTCCATCAGTTTAAATGGGCTGAGAGATCTTTTTTCAGGTGCTACCACACAGCTATCTGCCTGTGTTCTCTGTTAGAACAGGCTGTTTTCACTTTAAGGCAGTTCAATATTAAATTGTAACAAATGTATCTCTCCATGCTCAGTTCGTGTGACTGTATCCAAGGTAACGAGAATGCACCCTTTGAATCACAGACTCCAAATGGCGGTATCCAAGGCAACGAGAATGCATTCTTTGACTCAGTCTTTAGCATTTCCTGTCATAAAGCAGAATGGCTCTTTTTCCAGCCTTAAAGGCACACCACATTCTTCCTGGGGGAAAAACTACAGGATCATAACACCTCCACTCCTGGCAGAATGAAATGCCATTCCTGGAATGCATTTCATTACAATGGGTAATAAACAATACAATTAACCTATGTGGCATCACTTGACACTGGAAAATCCTGTCCAGAGTAACAGAAGCTGATTTTTGCTTACCCTGGGTTGTCAAAGGAATTTGACAGTATCCCTTCAACACATCTGTCTCTTTAAGACACATTGTGTTGCCCACTCTGTCCTGACAGTCCTTTAAATGAGAATTTGGGTAGGAGTCTGCCTTCTTTACCACAGTGACTTTTCTAAAGCCTGTGCAAGTTTGCCGACCCACCAGGTTTAGACATCAAGACCATCTATGAATTCTAGCTGTCCTGACCAGGTTCAACTAAGCTGCCCTTCAGCATGCATTGTACCTCTGCTTCCACTTGGGCCCGTCTGTCTCGACCTAAGTGGCAAGGATGTTGTTTTAAAGGAATGGCTCCCCCTATACCCACATCATGTGTGGCTAAGGTTGTACATCCTGGCTTATTTCTACAAACTTTTTGAAACATTGTGAAAACCTTGGTTAGGACTTCACACTGTTTTGCCTCTAAGTGTAAAAGCCTATTGTTTAATTTTCCTAGCCATTCTGCATTCGCTAATTGGATAGTTGGAGTTTCAATCTGAGAATTTCCTAGGCCTATTTCTGCCTCAGCCTCACTATCATTTTCCATCTCAACAGTCCCAATTAGCTGACATACCTGCACTGGCTTATCCTCCTCCCTGCGGTAATATTGTTGGAGCATATTAATGCGACACAACTGGTTCTTCTTCCGGCGATCAGGGGTGTCAATTAAGTAATCTACCTTACCCACTCTTTTGAGCACTCTATACGGGCCACTGAACCATATTTTTAATGGTTCTCCCTGTGATGGTATTAACACTAATACTTCATCCCCTGGTTTTATGATAGGTTGTGGTTTTCCCATCATTTGATAGGTGTGGCCTGTTCTACAAAATTGTCTCACATCCTTTGTAAGACCTAGCCAGTAATAATGTTTGCTAATGTGTGATTTGGTCTTCCGAATTCCCCTATGTCCTGCAAAAGAAATGTTGTGTGCTTACCTTAATAATCCTTGTCGATATTTAGGTGGTGCCACTATCTGTTCAACAACTATCCAGTCTTCATCAGCAGGCCTATGAGGCGGTCTCCATTTCCTCCTCAAAACCCCGTTTGCCACATAATAGCCTTCCGGAACTCCTTTTGCCTCCACTTCTGACAGAGCCATCTGTGCTATTCGGTATATCTCTGGATCAGCTTGCTGTGCTGCAATGAAAGATGATCTATTAAACATCTCATTTGGATCATCTCAAATCCCCAAATAAGGTTTCAGATGCTTGGCTATCTATGTGTGGTGCTCCTTCTACTTCCGACAATTGATCCTGTTTAGCCATTGCTTGGGTGACTACACACGCAGGAAATATTCCTGGAATTTGTTCCTGTAATTGCTCCATTTCCTTAATTTCACTTGGTTCCTCTGTAACTATAAGAGAAACTGATACTTTTGATCCAGCCAAATCATTTCCTAGGAATAGATCAATTCCCTCTACTGGTAAACTGTGGACAACACCTACAGTTACTATCCCAGATATTAAGTCACTTGCTAGGCATACTTTATACAAAGATATGGGTATATACTCCCCACAAATTCCATTAACTAAAACTCTAGCATTCAAGGCACTGTCTGGTGGAAACCTCACATCTTTCCCCAACAAGAGTGTTTGGGTTGCTCCTGTGTCCCTAAGTATAATGATAGGTTTTCCTGCCTCATTTACAGGATATGGAGTTACTCTCCCTTTTGACAAAAAATCATTATAACTCTCAGGTATTTTATTCTTAACTTCTGCACGCCTTTTAGTTTTAGTATCTGGGGTTTTACATTCACAGCTGACGTTAAAGCTACAGCCTGGTCTGCTATTCTCTCAGTCAGAGTCTTTTCCTCTGCACGATCTTTGCATACCGCAAAAAGTCCTATGTGTTTTCCTTGCAATTTCCAGCATTCTGAATGAAGATATTAAGTCATTCGCTTGCTGTACTTTATACATGTTGCAATGATAACACTTTAGCTTGTGAACCTCACTTCTACCCTCAGAACCTTCCTTTCTCACCTGAGGAGGTGATCCTGGGGCATTCCCAGCTGTTCCTTCATGTCCTCGGCTACTTGCCTTCCTTTCACTCTCCCACTTTCTATCCTTCTCAGGTTTATGGGGGTGACGGACAAAATAGGTTGGTTTATTCACAAGCTCAAAATCATCAGCAATCTCTGCTACTTGCCTAGCTTTCAAAACTTTCAGGTTGTCTATATGAGTTCTCACTGCTGAAGGAATGGAGATTTTAAACTCTTCTAAGAAAATCAATTCTCAAAGGCTCTCAAAGGTTCTCATATGTGCTTTCTATCTTTAATGCCCAAATCCAATGGTCAAAATTAATTTGCTTCACCCTCTCAAATTCTAAATATGTCTGCCCAACCAATTTCCGTTAGTTCCTAAACTTCTGACGGTAAGCTTCAGGGATTAACACATATGCAGCGAGAATAGCCTTTTTTGCCATCTCATAATGTGCAGAAGCCTCTTCAGGAAGCATGGCGTAAGCTTCATGAGCTCTGCCTACCAACCTTCCCTGAATAAGCAATGTCCAGCTTTCTTTCAGCCATTTCATCTGTTTGTCCATTTTTTCAAAAGATATGAAAACTACCTCTATGCCCCTTTCCTCGAACTTAGGAAGAGCCTGTATAAATTTAAACAACTTCTCGCCTGGTCCTGATCTAAATTCAGATTCTTCCTGACCCGAATTTTCCCTGGATTCAAGACTACCCCTTTGTCTTAGTTCCATCTATTTTAATTTAAATTTTCTCTCTTCTCTTTCATTTTCTCTCCGGAATTCAACTTAAAGTTTTCTTAATTCTATTGCTTTTTCTTTTTCCCTTTCCTCCAATTTTTGTTTCTAACTGAATCCTAGTCAATACCATTGCATCACTTTCAGATCTATTACTTTCTTGTCTCTCATATTCCCTTTCTTGTTCCTCATATTGCCCTTTATTTGTATCATTATCCTCTTCTACTAATTCCAAATGTTCAGCTATTATGTCAATTGTCTCTGCCTTTTTGGCACCTGATTTCAATTTCAACCCCAATTTCACTGCCAATTCTTTTAATTTGTTCTTAGGTAAAGTTATCAAGTCACTCAGGGAAACATTCTGCTTTCCCAAAAACTCAACGACAACTACTAATGCCATAACAATGGTATAGACTGTACCTTATTATACAAAAGACCTGGTTCTTTTAATTTCTTTGCAATTGGTGTTAGGTTTAGATTCCAACAATTGAGCTTCCAATTGCTATGATCGTAGACACAAGAGCAATTAAATGTGATGCCAAACACAAGACCCCAATTTAAATATGTTATCTCAGAAATGAGTATTTGCTATGATTCCAAATGTGAGCGCTCCAAATTAGTCTGATTCTGATAACAGACGCGAGCCACCAAATTAAATATGATTCACCTGTGAGTGAGCCCCAATTAAGATATGATTTAAATCCAGGACAAGCCCACAATTAATATGTTATGACCGACAGTTCTAGTCAAAGCCCCCAATCAAAATATACGATTCTGATTGTGGTGGGAGAAATGTACAGTTCGTTCAATCCTGTCTGTCCACAGATCGCCTAATGTATCATTTTACACTATCCAAATTAAAGAAAGACCCAGCCAAATTTCACCATCTATTTACCCCCAAATGAGGCTAACCAAACCAGGTGTCCGTAAATCAACAAATGAACTGTTTAATTAGAAAAAACTAAACTCTTAAGCACTACAAAGATATAAACAACATATAAAATAGAAAAAAAAGTATCCTCGCAAATTTAGATATCCTGATGAACAATCCTCTGATTAAAGTCCACATGCAATCTTCTAGGGTCCAATGAGGAAAGGAAGACAGTCCAACACCCAAAGTTTCAAACTCCTCTTTCTTCCAGTGATGACCACAGTAGATCAACAACTCACAACCACTTTCAATAGAATCAATTTGGCTTTAGAATTTTTGAGGGATAAAACATTATCACAGTCTAAGTTCCCTTCCTTCAGTTTAAATTATCAGAGATCTCTGTTTTGGCTTGACTTTTTAGAATTTTGAGAGAGAATAATAAATAAACAGACTAAATTCTCTTCCTTCAGTTTAAATGGGCTGAGCGATCTTCTTTCAGGTGCTACCACACAGCTGTCTGTCTGTGTCCTCTATTAGAACAGGCAGTTTTTACTTTAAGGCAGCTCAAAATTAAATTGTAACAAATGTATCTCTCCATACTCAGTTCGTGTGACTGTATCCAAGGTAACGAGAATGCACCCTTTGAAATGCAGTCTCTGAATGGCTGTATCCAAGGCAACAAGAATGCATTCTTCGACTCAGTCTTTAGAGCTTGCTGCCTTAAAGCAATACGACTCTTTTTCCAGCCTTAAAGGCACACCGCATTCTTTCCGGAAAAAAAAACTACAGGTTTATAACAATTGCTGGATGAAATTTACTGCAGAACTCTGAGGTGATATTACCTCTTCCTCCAAAAACATATCAACTCAATGGTAAAACTTAAAAAAATTAGAAGATCAGAGAGTCTTGGGGGTTCAAGTACATCAATCTTTAAAAATAGAAAGACAGGTTGACAAAGCAGCAAAATAAATATACATTAGTAATTTCCACAGGGGTTTTCCTGAACATCAACCATTACCTCAGCAGAATCCTGTCGAAATGTAAATGTTTTCTCTGTGGCTTCCACTGAGTTACAATGAAAGATCAGGGGACACCTATAGAACCACACAGGACCGTAGGTCTTATAAATAGGGGTTCAGAGGACAAAAGCAAAGTAGGGAAAAGTTTTCTGAATACTTTAGGTGCTAAAGAGATGGCCCAGATGGGGTCTTAAGCTGAAGCACCAGTTTAGCCCTCTTTTAGAGCAAGACGTAATCTTGGTAAAAAAAAAGTTGAAGCTGGGAATGGCTATCTGGAAGATTGTTAAACAGCTGATTGCCATTTAACATGCCTGCTAGCACTTGTTAAAAAAGCTGCATGGCATTTTGGTGCTCAGCGCTTCAACAAATGCCCGCTCCTAACGATGACTAGAGGATAAAGATGGTATTGATGTCAATTTCAAGCACTACTTAAAGGCCCTTTATGGTCTTTGCTGCTGGAGCTGTGAAAGGGACTCATGAAAACCATCAAAAGACTTTCTCAAGACGTCACCAAAACTTGAGCAACTTTTATTATGGAAATTCTCTAAGGACCTCATCTAAAAGGAGTAATTGCTGCACTACTCCACCTTGTAGAAGGCATCAGGAGTAGAGGAGTGCTTGGTCATGGAGATCTCACTCGGGGTCCCCTTTGGTCTGAATGAGGACTTGGAGGAGGACATGAGGCCAGGCAGAGCAGCACCAGCTGCTACAGGAGAAAGACAGGAAGGCGAGGAGGGTGATGTAGCGTTCTTCTCCCCAGGCAAATAAAGGCCATCCATCCTCCTCTGGATCTTCTCCACCAAGATATCCAGTGCCACATCTGAGAACCTGTGTGCCCTCTCCCAGTCCCTGAGCTATCTTGCAACATGCCGCTGTGTGTCAGCCAAAGCACTTCACACCATAAGTAGAAGTGGATGTGTGGAGTCTATGTATACTGCTCAATGAAAATTGTGTCTAATCAAGACTTGAACGATAACCTGCAGGTTTCTGATTTAACACCTCACAGCAATTTCAAATTATGGTAATCAACAATTATGACCAAAATTGTGTGTTAAATCAAAATTTTCAACAGACTGGTCTTATTAACACTGTACCCATTTAGCACCTGTTCTCATTCTTTGACCAAAATAACACCCATAACGTTAAACCTGTAAAAACCTCCAGTTAGACTGTAGTTAGAATATTGGCCCTAAATCTCCTTTCCCCTACTGTACCTGCATTCTGGACAGGGGCAGCCCACCCAAGGTGGCCTGCATCTGTCCAGGCCTTAGAACAACTTGATTTGTTGGAAATAGTTTGTCCGTGGCTACCCTACATTGAATCCTCTTAATATCTTAAATTCCCTCAGTCTTTTATATTATGAGGGGTTTTGATAAGTTAAAGAGGGAAAAACTAATCAGTGAGTTGAAGACCATGTTGCATAAATTTAATATCACCAAGAGTGAAGGGAGATTTAAAGAGAATAGGTTTTTTTTATACATTGTCGGTTGTTAGGAAATGGAATGCCTAGTCATGGAAGGAGAATCCACAAGAGCTGAAAATGGATAATTGATTCACAAAGCAAAAATAATGAAAGGGCATGAGGAAAGGACAGGGGAATGGGACTATACAACTCTAACATTCTCTAAAGCCATTTTAGTGAAAATCCACAAACTTTTTCTTTAACTGAGCATATGACAGGTCCATATGAATCATGTTTAGCAGAAACTTGGATGTGTTATAAGTGCTTTCATTTTTCTGTTATATTTTGATGATTTGAGGTTTAAAACTGAAAAGGAGTCCATAGATTTTTTTGACAAGGGTCATTGAGAGGTCTGGACTGTAAACAGTTACTGGAAGGCACCTGTCTTCATATAATTACCCAGCAGGTGTTGTTTTTGACTTGGGGAGATGTTTACAAAGAAGTGACAGGTCAAGATTAATATGGGTCAGGAGGCTTGATTCTTGTGACATTGGTTTTGGTTTTGCTTTGCACAGTGAGTTGCAAGATAGACAATGATTTGAAAAGACGGTTGGAGAAAACTTATCAAGAGAGCCACAGCCAGGTCAGTCTGTTCTAGCTCTTTGAAAAAGCCTGCCAGTTTTCCATCTCTTGAGAAGCTGAGAAGCAACAGTAAGAAACTGCCTGAAACCCCTGATACTGCCTTTTCCCTGGAAAGCCTGTCCAAACTGATCTTCAATGTCACCTGTCAAGTACTGTTCTAGGAAGATCCCAGTGAGAGGTGTCTATACATATTTGGGACACCAAACCAAGAAGGACTTCTGACATCTTTTCATATTTTCCCTTTTCTTCTTCAAGAATTAGCAAGTATTTTAGCCAATGTACTTTTTTTGAGCGGGGGGGGGGGTGTTTGTACTGGAGCTTTAAAGAGTAAATCTCTTTTTTTTGATTAACCTGTGTGTGTGTGTGTGTGTGTGTGTGTGTGTGTGTGTGTGTGTGTGTGTGTGTGTGTGTGTGTGTGTGTGTGTGTGTGTGTGTGTACAGTAAAAAGGGAACTTTCATATTTCAATCTGTGTGTTTATGCTTTGCTACATTACTGGTTAAGACTTGGTTTATAATAAACTGATAATTTTTTTGCTTATTGAAGAAACCTGGTTGGTGTGTTTTATTCTGGGATAAAATAGAATCTATGATTGACCATATCGGTAAGTGGGAAAAATTTAATTATATATTGTTGACCCATGCAGAGGTGGAACTAGAATACATAGTGCGTCGCTTCCACCTTGGTCGTAACAGATGCAGCGTGAGAAGTTCAACTTTACTAACGGTCGCTGGGCATTTTGTTTTGGCACCTACAATGCACTTGTGGGCATGATTTCTAGTAATCGAACCAATATTTGAGGAAGCAAGTAGCCCTCCATCCCTGATTAGGATCATTGGCTTCCAGGTCAACCACACCATGGGATAGGATAAGGCAGTGATTTATGAGCCTCAAGCAACTCTGTAAGTTGGAAAAGTATCAGGGGTTTGTGATAGATAAGGCTCTATTCCAGCTGATAGGAATGGCCCCAAGGAAAATCAGTGGCTGTGACAATCCCACATTACTTTATATAGCTTGACTCCCTACTCTTGGGATGAGTCTTGCTGCTCCTTTTTACACCTTTTCTAGTGCTAGTATATCTTCTTACAATGAGGTGACCAAAACTGCACACAGAATTAGGATAAATCCATTCATTTTATGCTTGCATTCCATCATTTTATTGTAAATAAAATTCAGTCTAATTACTATTTCTAAGAGGAAAAGTTCTAGCTGTCTAGAATAGGAAAAAGTATATTGCCTCTGATACAAGCAAGAAAACAAAAATGGAACTGCAAACAATGATAGACCCTAAATTAAAGTGGAGCTATGATGCCATCTTGCATCTTACTGGCAGTTTGCACCACCTGATATCCTGTCCACTGGCTGTTCATCAACAGCTTACATTTATATAGCAGTTTCAATTAAAAGACAACACATCGTGCTTCATAGAGGAGTAAAAAAAAAGAGAAATGAAAAAATGGACACTGATTATTTAGATTGGTAGGATACCTTCTTGAAAAGAAACTAACTCACTGAAGAATGTTGTTAAGGCAAAGTTAACTGGTTGCTTGACACAAGTGCAGTGTGTATAATCTGATTTTGTGTCTCTTCCAGGAGTTTACATGGCTTTTGGGTGGGGTGAGGATTGTATGTATTGTGATGCACAAGGCATTGCAGGACAGTGGGACAGTCTTCTCCTGTCAGGCATTGCTCATATGTATGCATGTTTGTAGAACATGGAATTAACCCTGATCATTGTGCAACAATTGTTACGATCAACCGCTCAAGACAAAGCCCCCAATCAAAATATACAATTCTGATTGTGGTGGGAGAAATGCACTGTTGATTCAGCCCCATCCCTCCACAGATTGCCTAATATATCATTTTAAACTTCCCAAATTAAAGAAAGACCCAGCCATATTGTACCATCTATTAACCCCTGAATGAGGCTAACCAAACCAGGTGTCTTTAGATCAACAAATTAACTGTTTAATTAGAAAAACTAAATTCTTAAACACTACTAATATATAAACAACATTTAAAATAGAAAAAAATAGAGTCCTAGCATATTTACACTCCTGCCAAAGTGAAATCATCTAATGTGGAATAGCCTGAGGTTGCTTGAGGTCCTCACAGCTGTCAATGGGGAAAAAAAGGTTCTTCTACAGTAGAACAGCCCATAGTATAATTCAGCAGTTGACTTGATGCCCTTCTTTTCCAGCAATGAATTTCAACAATTATAGCTCAGTAGTTAAAGGAATTGGTTATTTTCTTTTAAGAAATTTATCTGGCTTGACATCAGAATTCTGAGAGTATAATAAATAGGGTTTAAATAAACAAAGAGAGAGCTCTTTTCTTTCAGTATGCGCTGGCTGACAGTCTGTGTCTGTTAACTGTGTCTCAAAAGCCAATTTTTCAACTAGTTTCAAATATCAATCAGCAACAATATATCTCTCGATCCTCAGTATCTGAGTGGCTGTATCCCGGGGCAACCAGAATACATGCTTTGAATCACTGTCTCTGAGTGGCTGTATCCCAGGGCAACAGGAATGTATTCTTGGACTCAGTCTCTGAAACTTGTTGCCTTAAAGCAGTACTGATCCTTTTCCAGCCTCAAAGGCACACTGCATTCTTCCCAGAGGAAAAAAAACCTACAGGATCATAACATAATATCCATCACAGGTGAGTATAGGCAATTTTTCATTTACCATTCTGAACATCTCTGGAAATGTTTTTCATGTTTCAATCCAATGTGAACATAAAAATGCACAGTGCAACACGAGCCTCAATGGAAAGAGTCTTAGATTAAATTGGAAGAGCTTACATCTTATGAGGAGGCCAATGTGAACGTTGTTAAATGTGAGTCCTGGCATTTGCTGAAGTTGATGGAGATTACTATGTTCCTGGGTTTGCAGTCTGAGATAGGTATATGTTCACCGTAACAGGTTTCATCAGGTTTAATGCAGGAATTTCATACTGCTACTAAATATCAGTATATATTGCCTTTGCTGCGACAATATGCTCATCAGTGGTCTCCCACACTGGTCAAGGATCACCTAGTCTGCAATGCCTCTTTCGGCATGAGGAGCAGGCTATCCAACTAACGGGGCCAGAAGCCAACAAGGAAGTTGGTGAGGGAGAGCTTGGTGCTGTGGAATAAGCCCAATATAATAAGTGCTATCTTCAATTTTCTTCTGCTCGCTAGCTGTTTACATTCAATCGTTGAATAACAGGCAGTAATAATCCATCCCTCAGCTACAAGGCACTATATTAGCCTTGTTGCTGTGTACACTGCCATTGACTTCACATTCCTTGTCAACCACATGCTCCCTTTCTCATTGTATAGGAGGCTCCCAAGATCATGCAGCTGGGAACAGAAAGGAGCATCTCTATCTCATGAGCACCCACCAAGCAGCAGCACAGAGCAAACATGTTGTGGAAGTGGGGAAGGGTGGGAAATCAGACTGGGAACTGAGGAGGAAGCAGCTGGTAAAGTACCGAGCACCAGTGAGAAGGAACAATTGGAAGTGGCTGCAAATGCTCATGAAGAAGAGGGAGGGAAGGCCATGGGTTGATGAGTATCTGCTGCAGGACCAATGGATTTGTACCTTAGAGGAGTTGCACATCAAACTGAACTGATTAAACAGCAGGAGCTTTTCATGCAATCCTTTGAGAATTTTCACAGCTCTCGGCCAAAGAATATTCACAGTGATTTCCTGACAGGTGTGTAGACAAACAAGGGGGTCTCAGAAACCTGTAGAACACCATGGAGTGAGTGGCATATCCTTCTTCTTCTTCCTTCTTCTTCTTTGGCCCCCTTGTCTCGAGAGACAATAGGTAAGCGCCTGGAGGTGGTCAGTGGTTTGTGCAGCAGTGCCTGGAGTGGCTATAAAGGCCAATCATAGAGTGACAGACTCTTCCACAGGTGCTGCAGATAAAATTGGTTGTCGGGGTGGTTACACAGTTGGCTCTCTCCTTGCGCTTCTGTCTTTTTTCCTGCCAACTGCTAAGTCTCTTCGACTCACCACACTTTAGCCCCACCTTTATGGTTGCCCGCCAGATCTGGCGATCGCTGGCAACTGACTCCCACGACTTGTGATCAATGTCACAGGACTTCATGTCGCATTTGCAGACGTCTTTAAAACGGAGCCATGGACGGCCGGTGGGTCTGATACCAGTGAAGAGCTCGCTGTACAATGTGTCCTTGGGGATCCTGCCATCTTTCATGCGGCTCACATGGCCAAGCCATCTCAGGCGCCGCTGGCTTAGTAGGGTGTATATGCTGGGGATGTTGGCCATCTCAAGGACTTCTGTGTTGGAGATACGGTCCTGCCACCTAATGCCAAGGATTCTCCGAAGGCAGCAAAGATGGAATGAATTGAGACGTCGCTCTTGGCTGACGTACGTTGTCCAGGCCTCGCTGCCGTAGAGCAAGGTACTGAGGACACAGGCTTGATACACTTGGACTTTTGTGTTCTGTGTCAGTGCGCCATTTTCCCACACTCTCTTGGCCAGTCCGGACATAGCAGAGGAAGCCTTTCCCATGCGCTTGTTTAATTCTGCATCAAGAGACAGGTTACTGGTGATAGTTGAGCCTAGGTAGGTGAACTCTTGAACCACTTCCAGAGCGTGGTCGCTGATATTGATAGATGGGGCATTTCTGACGTCCTGTCCCATGATGTTCGTTTTCTTGAGGCTGATGGTTAGGCCAAATTCATTGCAGGCAGCCGCAAACCTGTCGATGAGTCTCTGCAGAGTGGCATCTCCAGCTCTAATTGAAGGAAAGCTTCCAAGGACAGAGGCCCAGGTGCAGCTTCAGGTTTAATTGGCAACACTGTATCTTCTGAGTTTGAGATTTTGGCTTCCAATTCAGAGATACTAATACCCCATTGCTTTTATGGGAGCTTGCTGTGCACAAAATTGGCTGCTGCATTTCCTGCATTACAGCAGGAAGTACATTTCAAAAGTTCTTCATTGGTTGTAAAATGCTTTGAGGCATCTTGTGGTTGTTAAGCGTGTTTTATAAATGCAAGTCCTTTTTATTCCCTTTTTACACACTGTTCAACCTTGTGGGGTCTCTCCCTCTTAATTCTGACATTTTGTCATTCCTCACCTCTGTAGGGTTGGATTTTAAAAGCCCGCTGTCGGTCCCAGCGGCAAGTTCAAAAAAAGGTGGCCCGCACACATCCAAGAGCCGCCGCGATCTCCCGTCCGGCGGTTCATTTAAATATCTGGGGCAGCCCACCCTCCCCAATCACGTGGAGGGGGCAGGCAGTCTATCGCTGGCAATGGCGTCAGCTGCTGGTGCACAGGTGCTGGCGCATTTTTAAAGGGCAATGTGCCCTGCTGGCAAATTTGAATTTTTAAAGTAACCCTCCCCCACCAAAATTAACAAAATAAAATTGTAACGCCTCTTTCCAACCCCTCCCACAATAAAACTTGCAGTAAGTTTTTGCCTTCCCCCCCCACAAAAAACACCTAGCTTTGAATTCTGACCTTCCCCCGCCCCCAACCCCAGACTGCACAAAGTTGGAAGTACACTCCTTCCCACCATCCCCTACACTGATGATACTTATTTGACCCCATCCCTCCAACCCCGCAGCAAAAGTCTTAGCTCCTCCCCCTCCCCACCAGTGTCATGCCTGCTTTCCCCAGACCAGAAGTGAAGGCACAGGTGTGCCAGCCGCCGTGCCAAAGATCACGGCGGGCCCGGAAGATTCAAGGAAAGTTGATTTAAATATATTCATCTCATTAATTTAAATATTTAAATACAGGTCCCGCCGCTCAGCAACGGGAGAACCGCCATGGAGCCTTGCCCCCACCGGGAGGATCGGGCCGGGTCCTCCCGATATCAGCCTCCGTGGCCTTTGCTGTAACCTGCCCCTCCCGCCACGGAGCCCGACATCGTGGGCTTGGTAAATCCAGCCCGTAGTATCTGTTGATGCCTGATTTGCAGGTTGGTGCACCCAACATTCAATTATCACTTCGTGAGCTGCGGCTTTTAACTGGACTCGAAGTATCTAGCCAATTTAAAGTCTGCCGGCACCATTCCGAAGACTTCCTTCTCAGTTCACACTCTGAATTGGAACTTTTGTTTTTGAACATGCCTTCTTCCTCAGCTCTGCCTTCAAAATTGCTTGGGAATTTTTTAAACTGATATTGAATGTCTCAGTTGTTTTGCATGCCTGACTGCAAGTTGTTTCTCATCCCTTTGACTCTTGTCTGCTTCCTGTACTACCTCAGCTTTATTGTGAATGAGGTACCATTGATCATTTTCACTCCCCCTCTGCCTGTGCCAATTCCCTTTGGCTTTGTTATAATTACTGTTCAGTATTTCTACTTCCCCATTCTTCCTTGCTCAAAATCTATACCTAAATTTCCTCATCTACCCCTGCTTACTTTTCATCTTTTTCTACCATTTGGGTGTGCCACAGCAACAAGCCGAGAAATAGCATGTAGAGGAACTTAGTTCATCTGCTTCTGTGCTGCCATGTACTCTTTCCCTATTGTGCACCAACTCAGGGGCATCCACCTGCTGGGTCATGGTTAGTGGGACTGAGAAGAGTTCACAAAGTGACACACTGAACATGACTGGTCAGAAGGAGCTGCAGATGGAAGATGAGAATAATTACATAGAATGTACAGCTCAGAACAGGCCATTTGGCACAACATTTCCTTGCCAGTGTTCATGTTCCACATGACTCTCCTCCCACCCCTCTTCATTTAACCCATTAATATCACCTGTGGTTCCTTTCTCCCTTATGTGTTTATCTATCATCCTCTTAAATGAAGTTATTTCTGGCCTGAGAGTCAGAAGTTTACAGCCCCCACTTCAGGAGCTTAGGGATAACGTTCTCAGGGATTCAACTTTTACAACAAGGATACTTGAAGAGTGTGAAACATATGTACAGTCCCTGGGTACAGTGTCCTGGAATATACAGAAGACAGTGACTGCATCTGTGGCACCACAATGGATATCGGTACGATCTTGTAGTCTACTCTTCAGTGCACTACGCTGATCAGTCTGCGTCAGTGGCCCCAATCAGGAAATTAAATTCTAGCATGGCAGCTATGGCTGCTGCCATAAATCTCTTGGGCTTCTGAATGGATAGGATCAACTCTCCAGCCTACAAAGGAGTGAGACTGGAATTGAAAGCAACGTTCAGTGCTTCAGTAGTCTGATTGATACCTGACCGTGGGAGAGGCCTCGAAGCTGCTTTAAAAATGGAATTCAATGTTGGAAATTGCAATTTTGGATCCAGGAAAGATAAATCGGCAGATTTTCTAAAATGATAAGAAACTAGGAACTGTGGAGGAGCAAAGTACACAAGTACACAAATCATTAGAAACTAGGGGACAAGCAAAAAAAGCAATGAAAAAGGTTAATGGGGCGTTGGTCTTTATTTCAAGGAGGCTAGTATACTATGCTGTAAACAGCCTTGGTCAGAGCCTATCTGGAGTTCAGTTCTGGGCACCGCATCTCAGATAGGTTATATTAGCCATTGCGGGGACGCAGAACAGATTCACTAGAAAAATAACACTGCTTATAAGGTTAAATTATGACAGCAGGTTGCATAAACATGGCCTGCATTTCCTTGAGTTTAACAGATTGAAGTGTGATCTATTTGAGGTGTTTAAATGATAAAGGGGTTCAGTAGGGTTGATAGAGAAACTATTTCCTCAGATGAGGGAATCCAGAACAGGTCACAAAATCTGATAATTAGAGTCTGACCATTCAGGACTGATATCAGGAAGCACTTTTCGATGAAAAGGATAATAGAAATCTGGAACACTCTTTCAAAAGGTTGTGGTTGCTTGGTCAATTGAAGATTTCAAGACTGAGATTGGTAGGTTCTTGTTAGGTAAGGATAGCAGGGATATGAAGCAAAGGTGGATTAATAGAGTTGGATACAGATCAGCCATGATCCAACTGAATGCAGGAACAGACTTGAGAGTCTGAATAACCTCCACCTGTTCCTGCTCTTTTGCCTCTCTTTCTGATGATTGTTACTGGAGGCCAGTTCCAAAGGCCCAGCAAGCAATGTTTCCTCTAACTTCTGTTTGCTGTGTGCAGCCTGTTTGTTGTGCTGTGCAGTGCCTTTAAGCTTGACACATGACCGTGCATTCGTGCATCTTAAAGGGAATGCTATTTCTGTGTTGCTTTTGTTCCCAGCGCAGCACATTCCAGCTAAGCTGCCTGACTGTGTACCCATGCAGGTTAGAGGGAATATTGCTAGCAAGTATGCATATGAATGATATGCTGTCTCTCAGCACAGTGCCATGTACATACTCTGTGACACAAAGGAGTCAACGCCAGGCTGCCCTTGCAGCAGCAGTCAAAATGCAGCATTTAACAGGCTGCCCTGCGGCCTCCTTTGCCTTGAGACAAGGACCATTGCAGTCTAGAGTGGCTTCCTGTGCTGAACTGCAGCCAGTCACTTCAGGATCTCCTGCCACCTGCAGAATAACAAGGAAAAGTCCCTTTGAAAGAGCACATAGGTTCAGACCACACTGGGAAGAACCCTGACAAACAATTGAAAGGCACACAGAGAATCATATGGCACAAAAGAGACAATTGAACCCATCACATCTACGTCAACTCTTTGAAAGAGCGATTTAATTAATCTGCTCTTTCTCTATCATCATGCAAATATTTCCTCTTCAAGTATATATCCAGTTCCCTTTCAAAAATTACTCTTAAATACGCTTCCACCACCCTTTCAGTTAATGCACTCTAGACCATAACAAATTGTTGTGTAAAAAAATTCTCTCCTCATCTCCCTCCTGGTTCATTTGCCAATTATCTTAAATCTCTGTCCTCTGGCTACTGACCCTCCTGACAGTTTCTCCTCATTTATGCTGTCAGCTCCCTACCCCCGTAATTTAAAACACCCGTTAGATTTCTCCTCACCTTCACTGCTCGAAGGAGAACAATCTTATCTATGGTGTCCTACATAAGGGAAGTCCCTCATCCCTGGTACATTGTAATAAATCTCTTCTGCACCATCTCCAAGACTTTGACATCCTTCCGAAAGTGTGGCACAAAGATTGAACACAATGCTCCAGTTGATGCTTAACCAGTGATTTATAAGAGTCACCTTTTGGGCTGGTAGGAAGTCAGCTTTCAAAAGGAGGGCCATTATTTTTGAAGACTATCCAAAAGTGGTATTGATCTTTAGATTTATGCAGTATGTTATTTTTGTGGCCTTTTTTTGACATGTTTATTTATGTTGAAGAGTTTTGTCTGTTTCCTTTTTAGTTGCTACAATTATAATTTTAAAATTGCTTCCAGCAGGAATTCCAATGGGATTGTTTTATTTTTGACTTGCTTGGAAGATGAGGAAGGGGATTAAAGAAGGAATGTGAGTAGACCAGATTGTATGAGAGGTGGCCTGCCTGTTATATCCTTGCTTATTGAGCAGCAACAAAAGGCAAAGACACACTTATATTGGATTGTTGGATTAAAATTCCCTTTACAAGAGGAACAGTGAAAACATTGTGTTGGAATTTAACTTGCAGCACAGGGATAATCCCAGCATTGGCTGTCGAGGTCACCATAGCTTTGAACTATACACCTCATATTAATTCCACATTGCCATTAGGAGGTTTTAGCAACATCTGTTAATCTGCAGTTCACAGCTGTAGCAAGCAGAGTACAGATGTGCTAACTGACAGGGCAAACAATTTAATCACTTGCACCATGAGTAACCAGCAGCAGAATAAGAGAACTGCACAATTTTGTTTCATGTTTGAGACTTCAGACTTTGTGGTATTTTCCTATGTGACACTAAGGGCTCCTGTACACAATTCCTTTGCATTCATAAACAACAAAGGCTTTCACTCTACCATCTGTCACCATCAATAATAGGACCATGAAAGTGACTGTCTACTTCCCAGGGAGCTGGCATGATGCTGTCATTTTAAGGAAATCTACGCTACCAGGATTATTGAGGGAGAACGTGGACAGGATGGATGGCTGCCTTACAGCTATGCTACCATCTTCAGATCTGATTTACGATACAGACATAAAACCAATGCAATCACTGGAATCATCAAGCCCACTGTAGGCATTTTGAAGCAGATGCCTGGACAGATTGTGGGATGTCTCACAACACAGTTCCACCAAACTCTCCAAAATCAACAGCCTATTGCATGCTGCAGAAAATCCACAGGGCATGTGCAAGAGAAGGATACCTATCTTCAGGCAAGAACAGAACAAGATACAGATGAGGAACCAGAAGATATTTCTGCTCAACCACTTTTGCAGCCAGTTAATGCCATTAAACAAGCTATAATTGATGAGACATTAATCAAACTGCCCTATTTATAAACAGTCCTCTCCACAATAAACAAACTCACCTGCACCAACAGTGGCCCCTCGACAAACCCAACAACCATGGATCTCATTCCTTTCATCTGCTATGACCTTAATCCACACCTTCCATGTTTTCTTGCCTTGGTCCAGGTGCATTCCCGACTCAGGCCCGGCCTCCTGGTAGAGGCCTTAAAAATAAATAAATCTAGTCTTCCTGGAGCACTGCCAGAGTTAGCAAAAGCTGGCTCCCTGCGCTGCATGCTGGACAAGCCCCAATGCAAGAAAATGGGTTGGGATTATGAGGGGGTGGGAGGTTGATTACAACAGTAGACAGAAGTCTCGACCTGTTACTATCCCATCAACAAAATGTAAATCCAGGTCTGGGTACCCTAAGTAAAACATGCTGGTTGTTAAGGAATTGGCTAAACAAAGGGATGGGCAATGATGTTAGGCTGGGGAATTGTACTGAATGTAAAATCCCATCAATTGTTGCTGGTATGTTGTACTGAGTAGAGTGTCCCATGTTCTGGGACCCTAACACTACCTGGTCTACATAAATAAGTTTCACTTCAAGGATTCCTCCAGCTTCACCATGGCCACACTCCATCTGTATTCTCAAGTCTCCATTGTAACTTGTTTATCTGGTTGAGTCGATTCCCATATACACTGCATTGTCCTACAAGCAGAGAAATAATACAGCAATGTTGGAAATTTGAAAAACAAATTGATTAGCAAGAACCAAATAGCCAATCTGCCATGCCAGCTTCTGTGTGAGTAAATAAACATGCATCATGCAGTTGATTGTGTGCCACACGTACCACACAGCTTACTTGCTTTTTGCGACCTGGTTATTGTGCAGATACTGGTGGTTGCAGCTAGTGCTTGCAGATGCTGTTGTCCAGCTACAATGGCTTTATATTTCATGCCATCTTCCAGCAGTGCATCAATGCTGTGACCTTTCTTTTTACCCAAGAGGTCTTTCTGAACCACTTCAATGGGTGTTGATACAATCACCAACTCCATTATTCGGTCTGAGCTCAGTTTCTGAAAAATCACATTTGTTGCCCTTGCTATAGCATCTACTGATGAACTGGTCTATTGATTCATGCAGTTGTTGCCTGTAGGACATCAATTCCAGGTGGTGAATTCTAAAATTTACTCTTAATCAGAGTTGATCTGCTGGCACTTTCCATATCTTTGCAGGATCCTTCTGGTCCTCTTCAGAATAAACCTGAGGTATTGATTCTGTGTAATCCCTCATTTCCAATTGCTATCATTTTTACAGCCTGTTTTACTGGTTCTGCAATCACTTGGTCAGTGAAGCATAACTATATTCTCTGTTTGAAAACTTGGAATTCGGACAGAATATCCATGGCCTTCCAATTCATGCTGGGAAATTTAGTATCCATATTTATGCTGGTTGTTTTGCTTTAAAACTTGCTTTAAGACTTGTTCTATGACTCGGCACTAGTTCCCCTTTAAGAAATTGTCTGTTATTTAGACTAGCTGCTTGGATTGAAAGCAATAGGTGATCTGTGTTTATCTTGCTTGCAGCACCTCGCCTTGCTGTTTACACAGCTGTTCAAAAGGCAGTTCAATTGCTTTTTTTTCCGAGTTTGTTTATGTTGTTCACACTCGAGTGGTTTGATGGTATTTTTATAGCTGTGGCTGCCTGAATGAAAGCTCTTCTTCGTGCTTGCGCAATTTAATGAGTTTTTTTAAACTTTGGTTGCATGGATGAAGGCTCTGCAGTGATCAGGTTTTCCTGTGCTTTTTGCACTCGGATCCCAATCAACCTGGGAATGGAGTCAGGTGCCTTGAGAAAAATCAATCTTTTTAATGACTTCAAAGCATTTTTTTTAAAAGCGGTATCCCTTGACTGTCGGCACAATGACTTGCCCAATTTACCTACAGCCTGTCATTCTGGGCTCTGTCTTCCACAGCTTGAGATAAGTTCTTTGTTTCTTCACTGCTTGAGCCAGTATTTTTTTTTTAACTTTCTCTTTAGTGGCTGTAGGAAGGGTAGTTTTTAAGGCTGTTTTACTTGTGGTCTTCAGCTGTAGACTTTGTCTTCTCACCACAGCTGCAACCATATAATGAGGAGCTGCCTGTAGTGTGTTCTTTTTACGTTGGCTGATGCAACATAAGTGAGATGTGTGTAGTCCAGTTTGCTGAAGATCTCAAATAGGTTTATTGAACAGCTAAACTATTATATACAGTACAGAGTTAACTATTTACAGAACCTTACTCTGGGTGTTACAATTACAGAGTGACTTTGGCTTCAAGTCACAACATTGCATCCTGGTGCTTGGCTCATTAGCATACTAAGATCTTAAAGGGGTATCACTCTTAAAGACATTCATATAACATCCTACGTGTGACTCCAGGCCACAGCAAGGTGGTTGACACTTAACCGCCCTCTGAAATTGCCGAGCAAGCCACTCAGTTGCATCAAACAGCTACAGAAAAGTCAAATAAGAATAAAAGTGGACGGACCATCAGGCATCGGAAAAACAAAGGAACATCCTGCCCTGCTTGACATAGTCAAACTCAACAAATATGACCTACAGCCAATCCCAGACTCCTTCATCATCATCCCTGAGTATGTCCTGTTCCACTGGCAGGATAAACCCACCAGAGGTGGTGGCAAAGTGGTATACAGTCATGAGCAGTGGGCTTGGGTGTCCTCAACATTGACTCTGGAACCCATAAATTCTCATGGCATCAGGTCAGCCACCTACCGCCGTCCCTCAGCTGATGAATCAGTACTCATCCATGTTGAACACCACATGGAAGAAGCACTGACGATAGCTAGGGCACAGAAGGTACTCTGGGTTGGGTACTTTAAGGTCCATCATCAAGAGTGGGTCGGTAGCACCACTACTGACCAAACTGGCCAAGTCCCGAAGGTTATATATGCTAGACTGGGCATGCAGCAAGTGATGAGAGAACCAAGAAGAGGGGAAAACCTAACTGATCTCATCCTCACCAATGTACCTGTCACAGATTCTTCTGTTCATGTCAGTGTTGGTAGGAGTGACCACCACATAGTCCTTGTGCGGATGAAGTCTTGTCTTCAGACTGAGCACACCCACCATTGTGATGTGTGCCACTTTTTTTTCATTATTCATTCATGGGATGTGGGCGTCAATGGCTATCCCAGCATTTATTGCAAATTCCTAATTACCCTTGAGAAGGTGGTGGTGAACTGCCTTCTTGAACCGCTGCAGTCCATGTGAGGTAGGTACACCCACAGTGCTGTGAGGAAGGGAGTTCCAGGATTTTGACATAGCGACAGTGAAGGAACGGCGATATAGTTCCAAGTCAGGATGGTGTGTGACTTGGATGGGAACTTGCAGGTAGTGATGCTCCCATGCATCTGCTGCTCGTGTCCTTCGAAGTGGTAGAGGTCGCTGGTTTGGAAGGTACTGTCTAAGGAGCCTTGATGCGTTGCTGCAGTGCATCTTGCAGATGGTACACACTATTGCCACTGTACGTCGGTGGTGGAGGGAGTGAATGTTTGTGGATGGTATGCAAATCAAGTGGGCTGCTTTGTTCAGGATGGTGGCGAGCTTCTTGAGTGTTGTTGGAGCTGCACCCATCCAGGCAAGTGGAGAGTATTCCATCACACTCCTGACTTGTGCCTTGTAGATGGTGGACAGGCTTTGGGGAGTCAGGAGGTGGGTTACTCACCGCAGGATTCCTAGCCTCTGACCTGATCTTGTTGCCACGGTATTGATATGGCTACTCAGTTCAGTTTCTGGTCAATGGTAGCCCCTAAGATGTTGACAGTGGGGGATTCAGCGATGGTAATGCCATTGAATGTAAAGGGGAGACGGTTAGATTCTCTCTTGTTGGAGATGGTCATTGCTTGACACTTGTGTGGCGCAAATGTTACTTGCCACTTATCAGCCTGTTAGCGGGAATGAATCTAGAAGAATCACTCGACACTCAGGTCTGCTCCAATGTCAAACAGTTTATTTAGTTACGCCAGCGGGGAGCAGGTCACTGGTCTGTCCAGATGCCTCTCCACCGAACAAAGGAAAATCCACAACGGATATACAGTTACTCAGCCCATCCTGGCTGGACATGATCCAATCATAACGGTTATTGATTACATACATTATTACACATATTACCAATTAGATTACTCATTAGGCATCATGTGGCTACGTGATCAGCTCATGCAAGCCCCCTGATCATCTTGTAATGTTTCCCAGACCCCCTTATCAACTATCCTTGAGTCTTCACAATGAATCCTTCTACCTTTATCAAACTTACATTCCTGATTGCTTCGTGCAGTCTGCAGTTACACAAAGCAACTGTCTTATACACTGATATGAGGGGCCTCCTTGGTCAGCCTAACTGTCTGGGTCTCACAGTACCATTCCCAGCGATATGACTTAGCCAATCTTGTTCTCACAGTGCCTTGGATGAGTACTCCATTTTATAACAATATGTGGCTATACTTTCAACTTGTATATGAGTGTATATATATATTCAATTCACTAGGATTATATGAATCTACTTACTCAAATAGCATTTAAACAGTATGATATTTACTGCAGGTGCCTCTGCGCTTGGGAATACCCTACAACAATCCCAAGCCTGGACATTGTCCAGGTCTTGCTGCATTTCTACATGGACTGCTTCAGTATTTGAGGAGTCACGAATGGTGCTGAACATTGTGCAATCATCAGCGAACATCCCCACTTCTGACCTTATGATAGAAGGAAGGTCATTGATGAAGCAGCTGAAGGTGGTTGGGCCTAGGACACTACTCTGAGGAACTCCTGCAGTGATGTCCTGGAGCTCAGATGATTGACCTCCAACAACCACAACCATCTTCCTTTGCGCTAGGTATGACTCCAACCAGCAGAGAGTTTTCCCCCTGATTCCCATTGACTCCAGTTTTGCAAGGGCTCCTTGATGCCATACTCAGTCAAATGCTGCCTTGATGTCAAGGGCAGTCACTCTCACCTCACCTCTTGAGTACAGCTCTTTTGTCCATGTTTGAACCAAGGCTGTAGTGTGGTCAGGAGCTGAGTGGCCCTGGCAGACCCCAAACTGAGCATCACTGAGCAGGTTATTGCTAAGCAAGTGCCGCTTGATGGCACTGTTGATGACACCTTCCATCACTTTACTGATGATTGAGAGTAGACTGATGCAGCGGTAATTGGTCGGGTTGGACTTGTCCTGATTTTTGTATACACGACATACCTGGGCAATTTTCCACATTACTGAGTAGATGCCAGTGTTGCAGCTGTACTGGAACAGCTTGGCTAGGGGTGCGGCAAGTTCTGGAGCACAGGTCTTCAGTACTATTGCCGGAATATTGTCAGGACCCATAGCCTTTGCAGTATCCAGTGCCTTCAGTCGTTTCTTGATATCACACGGAGTGAATCAAATTGGCTGAAGTCTGGCATCTGTAATGCTGGGGACTTCTGGATGAGGCCGAGATGGATCATCAACTCGGCACTTCTGGCTGAAGATTGTTGCAAATGCTTCAGCCTTATCTTTCGCACTGATGTGCTGGGCTCCCCCATCATTGAGGTTGGGGATATTTGTGGAGCCACTTAGTTAGTCTCCTCCAGTTAGTTGTTTAATTGTCCACCTCCATTCACGGCTGGATGTGACAGGACTGCAGAGCTTAGATCTGATCCGTTGGTTATGGGATCGCTTTTCTCTGTCAATTGCATGCTGCTTATGCAGTTTGGCATGTAAGTAGTCCTGGGTTGTAGCTTCACCAGGTTGACATATCATTTTGAGGTATTCCTGGTGCTGCTCCTGGCATGCCCTCCTGCACTCTTCATTGAACCAGGGTTGGTCTTCTGGCTTGATGATAATGGTAGAGTGGGGGATATGCTGGGTCATGAGGTTACAGATTGTGGTTGAGTACAATTCTGCTGCTGCTAATGGCCCACAGTGCCTCATGGATGCCCAGTTTTGCATTGCTAGATCTGTTCGAAATCTATTCCATTTAGCACGGTGATAGTGCCACGGTGGTAGTGCCATTACCACAGTGCTAAATGGGATAGATTTAGAACAGATCTAGCAGCTCCAAACTGGGCATCTATGAGGTGCTGTCGGCTGTCAGAAGTAGCAGAATTGTATTCAACCACAATCTGTAACCTCATGGCCTGGCATATCCCTCACACTACCATTACCATCAAGCCAGGAGATCAACCCTGGTTCAATGAGTAGTGCAGGAGAGCATGCCTGGAGCAGCACCAGGAAAACCTAAAAATGAAGTGCAAACCTGGTGAAGTTGCCACACAGGACTGCACGCTACACAAGAGGCTACACAAACAACCCCATCCTCAATGATGGGGTAGCCCAGCACATCAGTACAAGAGACAAGGCTGAAGCAATAGCAACAATCTTCAGTCAGTGGATGATCCATCTTGGCCTCCTCCTGAAGTCCCCAGCATCATAGATGTCAGACTTCAGCCAATCCAATTCACTCCACGTGATACCAAGAAACAGCTGAAGCTACAGCAAAGCTGTGATGACATCCCAGCGGTAATACTGAAGTCATGCGCCAGAACTAGCTGCACCCCTAGCCAAGCTGTTCCAGTACATCTACAACACTGGTTTCTACCTGACAATGTGGAAAATTGCAAAAAGCAAGACAAATTCAATGTGGCCAATGACTGCTCCATCAGTCTACTCTCAATCATCAGCACAGTGATAGAAGTAATAGAAGTGCCGTTATCAAGCGGCACTTACTCAGCAATGACCTGCTCTTTGATGCTGAGTTTAAGCTCCGCCAGGACCATTCGGCTCCACAGCTCATTATAGCCTTGGCCCAGACATGGACAAAAGAGCTGAACTCCAGAGGTGAGGTGACAGTGACTGCCCTGGACACCAAGGCAGCACTTGGAGAGTGTGGTATGAAGGAGCCCTGATAAAATTGAAGTCAATGGGAATCATTGGGAAACTCCATTGGTTACTATCATGCCTAGCACAAAGAAAGATGGTTGTGGTTGTTGGAGGCAAATCATCTCAGCCCCAGAACATCACTGCAGGAGTTCCTCAGTGTAACATAGAAACATAGAAAATAGGAGCAGGAGTAGGCCATTCAGCACTTCGAGCCTGCTCCGCCATTCATTATGATCATGACTGATCATCCAACTCAGTAGCCTGTTCCGGCTTTCGCCCCATATCCTTTGATCCCTTTAGACCCAAGAGCTATATCCAACTCCTTTTTGAAAACATGCAATGTTTTGGCCTCAACTGCTTTCTGTGGGAGCAAATTCCGCAGGCTCACCACTCTCTGGGTGAAGAAGTTTCTCCTCATCTCAGTCCTGAATGGTTTACCCCTTATCCTTTGACTATGACCCCTGGTTCTGGACTTCCCCACCATTGGGAACATCCTTCCTGCATCTACCCTGTCAAATTCTGTTCGAATTTTATTGCTTTCTATGAGATCCGCCCTCGCTCTGCTCAACTCCAGCGAATATAATCCTAACCGACTCAATCTCTCCTCATACGTCAGTCCCACCATCCCAGGAATCAGTCTGGTAAACCTTCACTGCACTCCCTCTATAGCAAGAACGTCCTTCCTCAGATAAGGAGACCAAAACTGCACACAATATTCCAGGTGTGGTCTCACCAAGGTCCTGTATAATTGCAGCAAGACATCCCTGCTTCTGTACTCGAATCTTCTCACTATGAAGGCCAACATACCATTTGCCTTTTTTACCGCCTGTTGCACCTGCATGCTTACCTTCAGCGACTGGTATATGAGAACACCCAGGTCTTTTTGCATATTCCCCTCTCTCAGTTTATAGCCTTTCAGATAATAATCTGCCTTCCTGTTTTTGCTACCAAAGTGGATAACTTCACATTTATCTACATTATACTGCATCTGCCATGCATTTGCCCACTCACTCAACTTGTCCAAATCACCCTGAAGCCTCTCTGCATCCTCCTCACAACTCACCCTCCCACCCAGTTTTGTGTCATGTAGTGTCCTAGGCCCAACCATTTTTAGCTGCTTCATTAATGACATTCCTTGCCAAATAAGTTCAGAATTGGGGATGTTCGCTGATGATTGCACAGTGTTCGGCATTATTCGCGACTCCTCAGACTCTGAAGCAGTCTGTGTCTGCATGCAGCAAGCCCTGGACAATATTCAAGCTTGAGTGATAGCTAAGTAACATTCATGCCACACAAGAACCAGGCAATGTCAATCTCCAACAAGAGAGAATCTCCCCTTCATGTTCAATGGCATTACCATTGCTGAATCCCCCACCATCAACATCCTGGGGGTTACCATTGACCAGAAACTGAACTGCACCAACATTATAAATACTGTGGCTACAAGAGCAGGTCAGTGGCTGGGAATTCTGGGACAAGTAAATCACCTCCTAACTCCCCCAAGCCTGTCCACCATCTACAAGGCACAAGTCAGGAGTGTGATGGAAAACTCTTCACTTGCCTGGATGAGTGCAGCTCCAACAACACTCAAGAGGCTCTGATATCATCTAGGACAAAGCAGCCCACTTGATTGGCATCCCATTCACCATCTTCAACATTCACCCCTTCCACCACTGGTGTACAGTGGCAGCAGTGTGTACCATCTATAAGATGTACTGCAGCAACTTGCCAAGTCTCCTTTGAGAGCATCTTCCAAACCCGGGAATTTTACCACCTGGGAGGAAAAGGCCAGCAGGCACTTAGGAATGCCACCACCTGCAAGTTCGCATCCTAGCCACGTACTATCCTTAACTGGAACTATATCATCATTCCTTCATTGTTGCAGGTCAAAAACCTGGAACAGCACCAACAGCACTGTGGGTGTACTTACACCACATGGACTGCAGCGGTTCAAGAAGGCTGCTCACCACCACTTTCTCAAGGGCAATTAGGGATGGGCAATAAATGCTAGCCTAGCAATTGACAATCATATGCCATGAATGAATAAAATAAACTTGTCATTTAGATAGTACAAACAACCTCATAATTATTCCTGCAAGTGCAACAGCACGTGACTATAGAAACCCATGAATTGCCAATCTTCTGTTGCAGCTGACTCAACATGAGTACAAAACACAAACTGTGACTCTCTGTTTCTGATTGGACGTAATTGTGTGCAGAACTGTGAATAGTTGGAAGTCAGAATGCCAATTAACCTTCCTTTCAGCAACTCAACAGCTATTTAAAATAGAATTAGATTTGGAGTTTGCAGCAGTAATCACTTTTCTTTTCCCTGTGAAAGTAACATTTTATCAATTTTTTATGCTCATTTGCAGACTCTGTGTAACTGTATTTGAAAATTTAAGGACTGGGCAGGACCACAGCAAAAATGAGCTCAGGGAAATTATATAAGCAAACAAAACTGATGACAGGAAAGGGGCAGCTGGTCCATCAAGCCTGTCCCATATTGTTATAGTGCGACTTATACACTCACTGAGCCCCTTCTGGCTCCACACCCAAACAACCAGGCAGCCACACAATCTCAGAGAGGCAAAAGACACAGAAAAGGCCACAGGCCAATTATGGTAGATAAAGCAATGGCATATTTGTTTACCAAAAAACTGTGTGTCATTATTTATTGAGGAAAATGAACAAGGTCTTCAAAGGCTTATGGTTGAGTAATTAAAAGAAAATCAGCAGTTAATAAACTCTTTAGGGCCAAAGGACACTAAAGGTGATGAGTGTCCAGAACTGTATGGTATGCTCCAAGGACTACTGAACAAGTAGCTGAGGGACTAACCATAATTTTTCAAAATTCATTAAATACAGGAGCCAGAGAAAATGATATAGCTGTTCAAATAGGGTGAAATATAATTCACACAATTATTGACCATTTAACATTAAGCATCCACTCTTGTCCAAAAGGTGCATTGAAGCAACTCGTCAGGACTTTTTCAACAGCATCTCCCAAGCTCACAACTTCCACCCCTTAGATGGACAAGTGAAGCAGGTGCATGAGAACAACATGTTATGATCATGTTAGGGACTGCCAACTTTTAAAAAGAGAAAGTCAAATTCCCAGTTATTACTGAAAGAATTGCGTCACAAGATTTCACATTTTAAATAAAAAACTTTTACAAGATTTAAACAATGCAAAACACTACTAACTTAACACTACAATTTGGAAACACTTATATTTTAAGCTTAAAATCTAAACTGTTCATGAAGACGAATACTTTAAACTCTAAATCTTAATAGACCACTCCTGTTTGACTGTTACTTCCACTCCAAGAGTTCCCCCTATACGTTACAAGATTTCAGCGGTTAGTTTACTTCTGCTGGGACCAATCCAAAGTGTACCACAGCTCTTAGGAATTCACTTCTCTGAATTTCTGAACTATCTTCTGAGATATGAGATTTCCTGGGAATTCTACAGTTCTCTTCCAACACCTCCCAAACACTTCCCAGCTTGAGCTTGGATCTTACTCAAAACAGAAACACGCTTAGTTCCCGATAGCCTCTTTGGTCCTGAGCCCAGCTGCTTTCAAAGCCAAAGGCTTTCCAAAAGCCAGCTCCTTTCTCTGTGACCAACTGCCTGTCTGAAGCCAACAACCTTCCAAAAGCTAACTGCTTTTCCAAAAGCCAACTGCTTATCTGCCGTGGCAAGCACACAGATCAAAACACCAACAGTAACGCCCTGCATCATCTATCTCCATAGCCATGTAGCACATGTGGGATGTGCCAAATAATAACTTAAACAAATTATTTCTAACTCCAACTCTTCTCTCTGTTCTGGGAATAATTCAAACCCCTGATTGAGGCAGCTACAGACATTTTCTTTATCAAGAAGTTCAGAGACGTTCCCATTATTTAGGATCTTCACACCTCCCTTCATGACTTTACTAAATAAATGTGGGCCACCCTTAGATTTGTAACCACCTTAAGTTTGTTCGCCAGCTTCTTAAACCAGGTCTTTCATTAAAAAAAATTAAATTCCCAAATCAAAAGTTACCTCTAGAAAATTAATACAAATCATGAACCAAGTGATCATAATACCTTCCCCCAAACAAAAAATGACAATTGATCACCATAATGATGTACTTTCAACTCAGCACGGGGCCTGCATTTAGCGGCCACCGCAGAGCCCCCGCGATATTATGCGCGGGGGTCATTAGCATCACTGCGCCAAGCCTCCCCCCCTGATATTACGTGGGGAGAGGTGGGACATTCGGCGCAGTGAGGAACCCTTTTACAGTTGTGCAGCAGGTGCTGGGACCCTTTTTTAAGCACCCCAGCACCTTCTTCCTGACAGCTGTCAAAGAATACTTACCTGACTGCTGAAGAGTGGGGCTGCTGCCAATCGTGCAGCAAAGCAGAAAGTGCTGCAGAAATCCAGCAGGTCAGGCAGCATCTGTGGAGAGAGAAGCAGAGTTAACTTGTCCAAGTTCACAGACCTGAAAGTTAACTCTGCTTCTCTCTCCACAGATGCTGCCTGACCTGCTGAGTGACCCCAGCACTTTCTGCTTTGTCGCCACATTCTTATCCTGCTGTGTCCCACTGTCCTGTGAAGTTGTAATCCTCTTCTCCCACTCAAGTGTAACTTTCCTTCTTGTAGGCGTGTTGCACCTGGGTGAATAATCTTAAATTTGCACATTCCAGGACGTGAGACTTAAATAGACCATAAAAGGTATTACAGAGGTTTACAGAGAATACACTGACACAAATGGGAATGCACGGGTATCACAGAAATGTAAATATGTTTTTCACTAAATGTTCCTCACCAACATGTGTGTCCTTTTCTCTGTGCGAATGATGTGTGCCAGCAGGTAGTGCCAATGTCACATCCCTTTGCAGCATTGGCTCTTCAGAAGAGCCAATGTATGCAATAGCATCATTGCCATGCCACCATTACACATGAGTGTCTCCACAGATGCAGTGACATGGACATTGGCTCAGTCAACTGCTGCCTCTAATGGTTTACATAGGGATGCTGCAGATGTGGACTGGTCGACAGCAGGTGAGCGAGGGTGATGTGTGGCTTGCACAGCTCATGTCAGTTCCTATGGAGCAGACAGCTTTTGTCTGATAAGCCACTTCTGTACATCCCTACCTCACTGTTAGCCCTGTGTGCAGAGCCTGGATGCCATCTGCCCTCCCTTGCGCCTTTCATGTAGTAGGTCCTCAGCGTCCTCATTGTCCGAGGAGGAATCCTGTTGATGTCTCTCCTCATCATGCCAGGCCTGGCCCCTATTGGGTGCTTAGTTGTGCAGAGCAGCAAAGAAAGGAACTGGCCTTTTCGGCTCGCAGAGCAGGGCATCACCCTATCCATACAGGCATTGGAGGCACTCTTTCAGCATGCCAATCTCCTGCGTGATGGTGGCTCATGTAGCTGAGTCACTGACGTTGTATCTCTCCTCTGCAGCAGTGATGGAGTCTTTCATCGGTGTCGGGAGCCATGTCTGCAAAGCATAGCCCTTATCTCCAAGAAGCCACCCCTCCATCTGAGCCAGTTCAGTGAACAGCGGTGACAGCCGGGACTGGCACAAGACCCAGGTGTCATGGCAGCTGCCTGAGAAACTGTCACACATTTGCTGCAAGCATCTGCGGTGATCACGTACCAGCTTCACCTAGATTGAGAGATTAGATTAGATTAGATTAGATATACAGCACTGAAACAGGCCCTTCGGCCCACCGAGTCTGTGCCGACCATCAACCACCCATTTATACTAATCCTACACTAATCCCATATTCCTACCAAACATCCCCATCTGTCCCTATATTTCCCTACCACCTACCTATACTAGTGACAATTTATAATGGCCAATTTACCTACCAACATGCAAGTCTTTTGGCTTGTGGGAGGAAACCGGAGCACCCGGAGAAAACCCACGCAGACACAGGGAGAACTTGCAAACTCCACACAGGCAGTACCCGGAATCGAACCCGGGTCCCTGGAGCTGTGAGGCTGCAGTGCTAACCACTGCGCCACTGTGCCGCCCTCCTTTAATGGTGGTCTCCTTTAATGGTGACGTCTGCAGGTGGTAGCCTGGTAGTAGGCCTGATGGCCACATGAATGCAGTCCATGAACATTACAACTTATGGTTCTCCGGCAATGGTGCCAGAACAAATGGCCCTCTGGGCCTGGCTGTGAGAGTCTGTCCTGAAGCGGAAATCCTCACTGGCCCTCCGGTGCAGGGAATTGGTGGCCTCCCTGATGCAGGAGTGCGCTGCTGACTGTGAGACTCCACAAAGGTCTCTGGTGGGCCCCTAAAAGACTGCAGAGGCGACAGGCTTGAGAACCGCTGCCACTATGAGAAACAAAGGCATGGGATGTCCACCGGAGCCCATGGGCTGCAGGTCATCCTTGAGCAGGGCACAGAGATGTGTCACCACCCTCTCTATATGCGCAATCTCCTCTGACGCTGGTGCTGCGACATCCGATGGCATGTCATGTGGGGCCTGTAGATGCACGGCAACCGTAATGGCGAGCTCCCCTTGGGAGCTGCTGCTCACGACTGGGGGCCTCTACGTGGATCGCACCTGCCTGTTGGTATTGCCTCTGGCACATACAGATCCTCACATGCAGAGGATCACACAATATAGGATGAGCCATACCTATTTCCATGTGATAAATAAAGTTGAACCCTGCAGGTATTCGAAGGTTCCTAACAGGGCAGGGATTGGTGATGGGTACATCAGCTGCTTTCCTGGATCAACTATGTGGCATGCCATGGCATTGCCCATCTTGGCCAACACTCAGAGTGGCACAGCAGGACCACATCAAGATCCTACCAGCTGAATCGATTGCCCCCACCACCCATATAACCTTAATGCTCCTGCCCTTTCTGGCACCCTCCCCACACACAGGGTGCCTAGTGTGCCATTACCCCCTCACAGAGTGTACACTGTTAATGGAGGGATGGTACACGGTACCTCCCTTCATGCCAGCACAGCTTTCCCTCCAGTAATCCCAGACCCCCTCCCTTTCACAATGCAGAGTGAGACCCCTGTGTAACCCCTCCTCCCTTCCAGAATGCAGAGTTGACACCTGCATATCCCCCTCTCCCTCCTCCCTTTAAGAATGCAGAGTTAGACCCCTGTGTATCCCCCTCTCCCTCCTCCCTTCCAGAATGCAGAGATAGACCCCTGTGTATCCCTACCCCTCCTCCCTTCTAGAATGCAGAGTTAGACCCCTGTGTATCCCCCTCTCCCTCCTCCCTTCCAGAATGCAGAGATAGACCCCTGTGTATCCCTGCCCCTCCTCCCTTCCAGAATGCAGAGTTAGACCCCTGCATATCCCCCTCTCCCTCCTCCCTTCCAGAATGCAGAGTTAGACCCCTGTGTATCACCCCCTTCCCTCCTCCCTTCCGTCATGCAGAGTGAGGACCCACCGGCTTTTCAGATTGTGAACGGGATGGCCGCCCGTTCAATGAAAAGTCCGGCAGTGTCGGTGGAGAGGTGGTGGGCTGCATAATCAGCATAGGTAAGCAATCACTACCATATGTTGATTGTGGTGCTGTCACCTTGCAGCAGGGGGGCCGCACTGAGGTCCCGCCACCGCCAGTAATACGCGGCAGGCCCTACTCGATTTCACGGATCAATGCGGGCCTCTCCCCACAACATTTTACCAGCCTCTGCGCCGCGACCCGCAGCATCGAGGGGCCGGTAAATTCAGCCCCATGTCCTTGACGATGATGGCATTTAAATCGTTGGAAAGGACACTTCCAAAACTGTGGTATGCCAAAGAACTTTGTAAGTCTCTTTGAAGACAGTTACACTCTAGGTAGAGCATTGGCAATTGTGTTGCTTTTCCCTGCAACATGAATAATTTTCAAGTTAAAAGGCTGCAGCATCAAATTCCAGCGAAACAACCGAAGATTATTTGTACGAAACCTTTCCAAAACACTAGTGGATTATGATCAGTACAAATAAATGCTTCTCATTGATTCCTCGAAACATATACTTCAAACTGTTGTCTAAAGGCATTCAATAAGGTGCCACATGTAAGGTTCATAGGCAAGATAAGGGCTCATAGAGTTGGGGGCAATATATTAGCATGGATAGAGAAATGGTTAAAGGACAGGAAGCAAAGAGTTGGCATAAACGGAGCATTTTCAAGTTGGCAGGCAGCGAGCGAATAGTAGAATGCCTCAAGGATCAGTGCTGGGGCCTCAGCTATTTACGATCTATATTTATAACTTAGATGAAGAGGCAGAGAATAATGTATCTAAGTTTGCTGATGATACAAAGCTAGGTGGAAAGGTAAGCTGTGGGGAGGACACAGAGAAGCTGCAAAGAAATATAGATAGGTTAAGTGAGTGGGCAACAAGATGGCAGATGGAGTATAGCGTAGGGAAGTGTGAAGTTATTCACTTTGATCATAAGAATAGAAAAACAGAATATTTTTAAAAGGTGTGAAACTTGTAAGTGTTGATTGTCAAAGAGACTTGGGTGTGCTTGTACAAGGAACACAGAAAGTTAGCATGCAAGTACAACAAGCAATTAGGAAGGCAAATGAGATTTTGGCTTTTATTGCAACGAGATTGGAGTACAGGAATAAAAAAGTCTTGCTACAATTATACAGGGTTTTGGTGAGACCACATCTGGAGTAGTGTGTGCAGTTTCAGTCTCCACATTTAAGAAAAGATATGCTTGCATTGGAGGTGGTACAGTGAAGGTTCACTAAATTGGTCCCTGGGATGAGGGGGTTGTCCAATGATGAGAGGCTGAGTAAATTGGGTCTATATTCTCTTGAGTTTAGAAGAATGAGAGGTGATGTCATAGAAACATACAAGTTTCTGAAGGGCCTGCATAGGGTAGACACTGAGAGATTGTTTCTGCTTGTAGAGGAATCTAAAACATGGGGGCACAGTCTCAGGATAAGGGGCTGAGAAGAGGAGAAATTACTTCACTCAAAGGGTTGTGAATCTTTGGAATTCTCTACCCCAGAGGATTGTGGATGCTCCATCGTTGAATACATTTAAGGCTGGGATAGACAGATTTTTGGTCTGTCAGGGAATCAAGAGATATGCCGAGCAGACGGGGAAGTTGAGTTAAAGCCTAAGATCAGCCATAATCGTATTGATTGATGAAGCAAACGTGATGGGCAATATGGTCTACTCCTGTTCCTATTTCTTGTGTTTCTTGTGTTTCTTGAAGAACCAAGACAGGATTTACTATTTCTTTTTGTGGAGTTTTTTGAAAAGTGTCTTCTTCTGTATATGAAAATCCAGATTTTTACCATATCCCTGGGTAAATAATGATTCTCATAGTCCCGCTGGCTTTTGCATACCAGTAGATGTGAATTGTGATCCATTTGATCCTTCTGTAAGAGGAGATTTCTCACGGTTATCCATGTGTGAATTTTCAAACTCAGTCTTTGAGTTAGTCTGTTCAATTGTCACTTTTTGAACTTTATTCTCTTCCATATTCGTTTAATTTTGAAAAGAATATCCCAATTAATTTCACAGTTAAATCATCTTCCTTCTGCTTAACTGCAGGTGTATCTTTATTTTTATGTCCATTCCCCAGACTCAAACATTCAGGGTTCTCTTTTAGAGATAGCAAGTTTAAAATTGCTTCTTTCTGTACAAACAACTTATTTTTTTGTTGGTCAAAATTTTCTTTAGCCTCTTTAAGAAGGTTGTTCAAATTGTCCTGATGTTTTAATAAAAATGCTTGATATTTCTGTTTGGTTTGGTCCGCAAAAATATTATAATCTTCAGGTTTTTTTTTAACCTAGCCACAACGAGCCTTGTTTAAAACTCTGTGAGTGCGTTCAATAGTTTCTTCATTTTGGACTTCCAATTTCTGTTCTAACACTGTGATTCTTTCTTGTAACACCTTGAATTATATCATCCCAATCACTTTGGCGTTTCAAATTGTCTTTTGTAACTGTCCATTTGCTTGGATTCCTGCTGCTATACCTTGTGTTGTAAGAGGACTGGCAGGCCCTTTTGATTTAGTATCAAGTCTCAGTAACCGTTCAGGGTTAGTTTGAAGTTTGAGTCCTTGGGAAGAACATTTAATTTGAAATTCTTTAGGTACTTTTGCTGCCTCTGCAAAGTCCATTAATGGGGTAGATACAACTGTATTTTTACTTAATTTATTCTCTGGCCGGAGAAATGCCGTGAACAACAGATGCCCCTCTACATTGCTTTCATTGATCTCACCAAAGCCTTTGACCTCGTCAGCAGACGTGGTCTCTTCAGACTACTAGAAAAGATCGGATGTCCACCAAAGCTACTAAGTATCATCACCTCATTCCATGACAATATGAAAGGCACAATTCAACATGGTGGCTCCTCATCAGAGCCCTTTCCTATCCTGAGTGGTGTGAAACAGGGCTGTGTTCTCGCACCCACACTTTTTGGGATTTTCTTCTCCCTGCTGCTTTCACATGCGTTCAAATCCTCTGAAGAAGGAATTTTCCTCCACACAAGATCAGGGGGCAGGTTGTTCAACCTTGCCCGTCTAAGAGCGAAGTCCAAAGTACGGAAAGTCCTCATCAGAGAACTCCTCTTTGCTGACGATGCTGCTTTAACATCTCACACTGAAGAATGCCTGCAGAGTCTCATCGACAGGTTTGCGTCTGCCTGCAATGAATTTGGCCTAACCATCAGCCTCAAGAAAACTAACATCATGGGGCAGGATGTCAGAAATGCTCCATCCATCAATATTGGCGACCACGCTCTGGAAGTGGTTCAAGAGTTCACCTACCTAGGCTCAACTATCACCAGTAACCTGTCTCTAGATGCAGAAATCAACAAGCGCATGGGTAAGGCTTCCACTGCTATGTTCAGACTGGCCAAGAGAGTGTGGGAAAATGGCGCACTGACACGGAACACAAAAGTCCGAGTGTATCAGGCCTGTGTCCTCAGCACCTTGCTCTACGGCAGCGAGGCCTGGACAACGTATGCCAGCCAAGAGCGACGTCTCAATTCATTCCATCTTCGCTGCCTTCGGAGAATACTTGGCATCAGGTGGCAGGACTATATCTCCAACACAGAAGTCCTTGAAGCGGCCAACATCCCCAGCTTATACACACTACTGAGTCAGCGGCGCTTGAGATGGCTTGGCCATGTGAGCCGCATGGAAGATGGCAGGATCCCCAAAGACACATTGTACAGCGAGCTCGCCACTGGTATCAGACCCACCGGCCGTCCATGTCTCCGTTATAAAGACGTCTGCAAACGCGACATGAAATCGTGTGACATTGATCACAAGTCGTGGGAGTCAGTTGCCAGCATTCGCCAGAGCTGGCGGGCAGCCATAAAGACAGGGCTAAATTGTGGCGAGTCGAAGAGACTTAGTAGTTGGCAGGAAAAAAGACAGAGGCGCAAGGGGAGAGCCAACTGTGCAACAGCCCCAACAAACAAATTTCTCTGCAGCACCTGTGGAAGAGCCTGTTACTCCAGAATTGGCCTTTATAGCCACTCCAGGCGCTGCTTCACAAACCACTGACCACCTCCAGGCGCGTATCCATTGTCTCTCGAGATAAGGAGGCCCAAAAGAAGAATTCTCTGGCCCAAGAGGCTTACAAATAGGTAAGGGTCTTTACCCACAAGAACAGTTCCCGTACTCTTGTCCACTCTTCCAGAAATTGAAAAACCATATTTCCCACAAGATCATTTCCTAATATAAAATCAAACTGATTAACAGGTAGTTTAGACACAACACCAACAACAGATCCCTTTATCAAAAGAGTTGAAATTAACTTTATACAGTGGGATGGGCACACAACCCCCCTTCCATACCCCCTATCAATACATTTTTATTCAGAGAATTCTTTGAAGAAAAGCCTAATTTTTTTTCTAATATTAAGCTCTGAACTGAACCGATATCTCCCAGGATAACAATCTTCCTGAGTCTTCCCTTAGACAAAAATGCAGTGGCATCCCCTTCAACTATAAAACCCTTATAATCTCTCAGGTCCCTATTTACCTCCACAGTAAATATATTAGACAGTATTGGGTTTTCACCAGCCTCACCCCTTGCTGCAGTATACCTTGAAGAAACATTACCCATGCTCACTAAAGCTACAGCTTTCAGTTTTAACTTCCAACACTCTGTTTTTACATGTCCAACCTCATGACAATGAAAATGTGTTTGTTTTTATGACTCGTTCCTATCCTCCCTACTGTCTTTTTTTAACCACTTTGAGAAGCATCTGTCTTCTCATTTCTGATATCCCATTCTCTGTACTCAGAAACTGGTTCAATATCATGCTGTCTATCCCCGCAACTCCTGTGTGGATTTGCAAATGGAGATCTATTGCCCCTAGTTGCTTATGGGACAAATTATAAGTAGCAGCTAAAAGAGAAACTTCTCTTGTGTTAGAAACTTTATGGTCTTCTAGGTGTGTCCTAATACCTGATGGAACACTATTTTTAAATTCCCCCTGTCATGCTCGGCCCCCACCTGCCAAGAATGAGGCACATTAATTTGGTCATGAACATTGATTTTAAACTTTTGCTGGAGCGAGGAAATAACTTGTTAAACAGATCAGCCGTGGCTGGAAAATACATTTGCATATTAACAGACAGTACTTGGAAGGACAAAGGACCATTCCCTGACACATTCAACCCACAATGGACCTTCATCACCAGGTATTGTGTGTATTCCAGAGACTATAAATTGATACAATCCAGGACTGGTTAGACCAGCTGGTCACATGACCCAATGGCTGTTCCAGGGTCTTTTGAACCAGCCAAGGACAGTTTGAACGGAAAAAGACTGTTTGCTCCAGACTGAGAAGTTCCCTCGTGTCTGCTCCCATCTCTTTCTCACAAGCCTCTTAATCCACTGAAGATACATGAACACCAAGAGAGAAAAGTCTCCTTCAGCAAACAAGGTTTAAGAAGATACTGGGTCCCAACAAAAAGCAAGATGTACTTACAAACAAGGACTCTACAATGAGCTCGAAGAACCGTGACAAAAACTCTACAGATATTGCCTCAAACTTTTCCACTTTATTTTTTTCTTCTGCTCTTTTGTGTCTCTATTTACATGATTGTATCGTGTATGCGTGCTAGCATGGGCACGTTGTCTATCCATAGGCGTTAACTGAATTTGAGTTTAAGTTTAAGTTTAATAAATTTCAACCTTTTTTCTTTAAACCTAAGAAAAGCTGTTTGTGCTGGTTTCTTTGCCTTATAATTGGAAAGTGGTGAACAAGGATTCACAAAGGGGGAGCTGAAAACACAGTGTGTTTAAAATTAAACTCTGTTATGGTAAGACCAGGTGAAGGCTGAGAGGCACCTTTCTCACCTGGTCGGAACACCCTATTAACAACACCTCACATTTTCAAAATTCTGCTTAAGTGTCATTGAACATTACCAACATTCAAAAATCATTTATTTTTCTCCAACAAATTCTACAAAAGATTGATTTTGTCTCTTCCTCAAATTTTCAAATTTTAATCCATAAGCTTCTGGAACCAACTCATACACGTTAAGTGTGCATTTTTAACTATTTCATAATCTGCAGACTGTTCCTCTGAAAAATTTGAATAAACATCCAATGCTTTTCCTATTAAAATACTTTGCAAAAGAATGGCCTATGTTTCATGTAGCCAAGCTAATCTTGCAGCAATTTTCTCAAATGAGACAAAATACCTTTCAACCCCTTCCTCGCTGAATTTAGGCACTAGATGAATATTCCTTGTGACATCAAAACCTGGAGTTGAACTCGAATCATCATCCAAAGTACCTGTTATTCCCTGCCCATGTAAACAAAATGATTCTCTTATTAATTCAAATTGGCTTAAGAAGGGGCAAGAATGGCAACTCAACATCCCTGGATATAGAGTTTTCAGGTGGGATAGAGAGGGAGATAAAAAAAGGAAGGGGTGCAGCATTATTAGTTAAGGAATCAATAACAGCTGTGAGGAGGGATGATATGTTAAATGAATCATCAAATGAGGCCATATGGGTAGAGCTCAGAAATAAAAAAGGGGCAACTAAACTATGAGGAGTGTACTATAGACCCCCAAATAGTGAGAGGGAGGTCGATGGACAAATATGTAGGCAAATTTCTGAGTGCAAAAACTCTTGGGCAATAATAGTTGGGGATTTCAACTATCCATTATGAACTGGGATGCAAACAGTGTGAAGGGCACAGAGGGGACAAAATTCTTGAACTATCTTCAGGAGAACTTTTTTAACCAGCACGTAACAAGCCCAACGAAAGGGGGTGCAACTCTAGATTTAGTCTTCAGTAATGAAGCTGGGCAAGTGGAGGAAGTAACAGTGGTGACCATTTTGGAGATAGTGACCATAATACAGTAAGTTTTAGCATAATCATGGAAAAGGACAAAGATAAAACAGGAGTAAAAGTTCTACATTGGGGGAAGGCAAATTTTAAGAAACTGAGAGGTGACCTGGCGAAAGTGGACTGGATACAGCTATTCGAAGGAAAATCAGTGGCAAACCAGTGGGAGGCATTCAAAAATGAGATACTACAGGCACAGTGTAGGCATGTCCCCAGAACGATAAAGGGTGGTACAGCCAAATCTAGAGCTTCCTGGTTATCTAGAAGCTGACAGGGTAAGATAAAGCACAGTGGCACTGTGGTGAGCACCGCAGCCTCACAGCTCCAGCGACCCAGGTTCAATTCTGGGTACTGCCTGTGTGGAGTTTGCAAGTTCTCCCTGTGTCTGCGTGGGTTTTCACCGGGTTCTCCAGTTTCCTCCCACAGCCAAAGACTTGCAGGTTGATAGGTAAATTGGCCATTGTAAATTGCCCCTAGTATTAGGTAGGTGGTAGGGGAATATAGGGACAGGTGGAGATGTGGTAGGAATATAGAATTACTATAAATGGGTGGTTGATGGTCGGCACAGACTCGATGGGTCGAAAGGCCTGTTTCAGTGCTGTATCTCTAAATAAATAAAAAGCAGAAGAAAAAAGCTTGTGACGATCACAGGACATGCAAAATTGTTGGCAGGTAAAATCAAGGAAAACCCAAAGATGTTTTATCAGTACATTAACAGCAAGAGGATAACTAAGGAAAGGGTAGGGCCTATCAGAGTTTTACAAGGGAACCTATGCGTGAATGCTGAAGATGTGGGCAGGTTTCTTAATGAGTTTTTTGTCTCTGTCTTCACAAGGGAGAGGGTTGATGTAGACATTGTAGTTAAAGAGGAGAAGTGTGCAATATTAGATATGATAAGCATAATGAGAGAGGAAGTACTAGAGGGGCTGACATCCTTGAAGGTGGACAAATCGCCAGGGCCAGATAGATTGCATCCCAGGGTTGTTAAAGGAAACCAGGAAAGAAATAACAAATGCACTGAGGATCATCATCAAATCCTCAGTAGATACAGGGAGAGGTAGCAGACAATTGGAGGTCTGTGAAAGTTGTACCATTGTTTAAAAAGGGTGTGAGGGATCGGCCAAATAATTATAGGCCAGTCAGTCTGACCTCAGTGGTGGGTAAATTGTTAGAACTTATTCTGAGGGACAGGATAAACTGACACTTAGAAAGGCATGGATTAATCAGGGATAGCCGGCATGGATTTGTTCCGGGAAGGTCATGTCTTACTAACTTAATTGAGTTTTTTGAGGAAGTAACAAGGAGGATTGATGAGGGTAGTGCAGTGGATGTGGTCTACATGGACTTTGGTAAGGCATTTGATAAGGTCCCACACGGCATACTGGTCAGTAAAATGAAAGCCCATGGGATACAGGGGAATGTGGCAGGTTGGATACAGATTTGGCTCAGGGCCAGGAAACAAAGGGTAGTAGTCGACTGAGTTTTTGTGAATGGAAAGCTGTTTCCAGTGGCGTTCCACAGGACTCAGTGTTGGATCCCTTGCTGCTTGTGGTATATATTAATGATTTGGACCTAAATGTGGGAGGCATAATTGGGATATTTGCTGATGACACAAAAATTGGCCGTGTAGTGGATAGTGAAGAGGATAGCCATAGACTCCAGAAAGATATCTATGGTTTGGTTGAGTGGGCGGAAAAGTGGCAAATGGAATTCAATACAGAAAAGTGTGAGGTAATGCATTTGGAGAGGGCAAATATAGCGAGGGAATACACAATAAACGGGAGGATATTGAGAGGGGTAGAAAAAGTGAGAGACTTTGGAGTGCATGTCCACAGGTGGCAGGACAGATAGATAGAGTGGTGAAAAAGGCATATGGAATGCTTTCTTTTATTGGCCGAGGTATAGAATCTAAAAGCAGGGATGTAATGCTGGAACTGTGTAAAACGCTGGTTAGGCCACAGTTGGACTATTGCGTACAGTCCTGGTCACCACATTACAGGAAGGACATAAATGCTCTGGAGAGAGTACAGAGGAGATTTGCAAGAATGTTGCCAGGGCCTGAAAGTTGCAGCTATTAGGAAAGATTGGATCGGCTAGGGATGTTTTCCTTAGAACAGAGGAGGCTGAGGCGTGACTTAATAGAGGTGTACAAAATCATGAGGGGCCTAGATAGAGTAGACAGGAAGGACCTGTTTCCCCTAGCGGAGAGGTCAATTACCAGGGGGCACAGATTTATGGTGATTGGTAGAAGGATTAGAGGGGACATAAAGAAAAGCTTTTTCACCCAGAGGGTGGTGTGTGTGTGGAATTCACTGTCAGGAATGGTGGTGGAGGCAGAAACCCTCAATTCTTTTGAAAGGTACCTGGACATGCACCTGAAGTGCTGTAACCGGCAAGGCTATGGACCAGGTGCTGGAAGGTGGGATTAGATTGGACGGCTAGCTTTTTTGGCCGACACGGACACGACGGGCTGAATGGCCTCCTTCAGTGCCATAATTGTTCTATGGTTCTATGGTACTAATTGTCTCGCTGCTCTTTCTCTTTGAACATCAAATTCAAGTTTCTGCATTGTTCTTTTTCCTCTCTGTCAAGCTCATGTGCCTGTGAAAATAATTCAATAAGGACTTATAGTTGTCAGATTCTTGTTTTGAGAAAGTTTGATGGAGGCCTTGGAAAGCTGGAATGGAGCCAGAAATTGGACTTAGTGTTTTTTCATTTCCATTTCTTTTGCTCTTTCAAGTCCAAATTTTTTGCTTTTCTCTTTTCAATTCAGGCTACTTCATTTGCAACTGATCCTAGTTAACTCAGTCTGTGTTTTAACAGGGTCAACCTTTTCCTCTTCAAATTCCAAATGCTGTGCTAAAGTGTCCACTATTTCTGCTTTTTTAGTCCATGCTTTTATCTCTATCGTCAACTCTTTTGCTTAGCCCATCAACTTAACTTTTGTTGATTGTTGCAAAACACTCAGGGATAAATCTTCCTGTCCCAGAAAAGTCTTAGCAATTGACAAAGCCATTCTGTTTCTCAATAAATACAGTAAAATTCACTGTGAAATCTTGTTCACTTAAACTTTAGCAACTTCCAGCATACCCATCTCAGTCTGTGGTTCCAAAATCCCAGATGAGCCTCCAATTTGTTATGATCCTGTTAACGACTGTTAACTTTTAAAAAGAGAAAGTCAAATTGCCAGTTATTACTGATATGTCACTAGATTTCACATTTTAAACAAAAACTTTACTGTACAAGAGTTAAACAAGGCAAAACATTACTAACTGAACACTATAATGGTCTCGTTGCTTTCAAAGCCAAAAGCTTTCCAATGGCCAACTGCTTTCTCTGTAACCAACTGCCTGCCTGAAGCCAACAGCTTTCCAACCACTACTTTTTGTACTTGTATATTTTTGTAGTTTACTTCTGCTTTGTTCTTGATTTTTTTAAAAACTGTATTAAACCTGTAGTGAATTTTTATTACGACCAAGGCGGGAGGAGTGGACCAAGGTGGGAGGAGTGCACTGTTAATTCAGTCCCAATCTCCACAAGTCACAGCATATCAATAAATTTTCCCACTTACCGAAATAGCCAAAGAGATACTCCATTTGTCCCCAGAATAAAGCAGACCAACCAGGTTTCTTTAATCAACAACATTAACCGTTTATTATAAACCAAGTCTTAATCAATAATGAAGTAATTCTATATATAAATTGAGATATTAAAGCTCCTTATTTTTTCCTAGCCCTCATGCACATACATTCAAAGACCGGTTAACCGGGAAAAAAAGGGATTTTGGTTTACAGCTCTTTCATAGGAATAAAAGGAATAAAAAAAACTTGAATTGTCATGATCTGGAAGAAAGTTCTTTGGTTTGGCGAGGTATCCCAAAGTCCAATAGTTGGATGCCACTCAAAGTCTTTCCAGGCGAGGTTGATGAACAGTCTGTTATGGGTAGACGTTCAAAGAATTTCAACTGTAGATTTTCCATCAGGAGTGTAGCAACAGGTGTCAGTTCTCACATTTGATGCAAAAGTCCTTTTTTAAAGTTGCAAGATTTCTGCAAATTCAGGGTCTCTTTGAAAATGCAGGAGGCAATAGCACCACTTCATACAAGCTTTTGCTTTTCAAGAGCAAGAGGTAATACTTTACTGGTTCTTCTTCTGATCTCCAGGCAGGTCAAAATCAAATTCCAGTTGCCTGTTTTAGTCCAAACCCATTGGCTTTTAAACAAGTCAAAAAATGAAACCAAAACCTTCCAGAAATAAGTCACATGCCAAGTCATAAGTTCTCTCTTGTCACAACAGAGGATAGATAGTTCTTAGGTCAAACCCTCTGCAGATTTTCTTGAAATTACCTGCTTTCCAGTCCTTGTTTACCAGTTCAACTTTCGTTGAACTTCCTTTCAAAACATTCATAAAGTTCAGCTATCTCTAGCTGTCTCAATGCCAACTGAAATTCTTTTTAGTTTTTAAAAATATAGAATCCCAGGTTTTAATACAAAGATGGAAATCCTCGTAACACTTTGTAGACATTAATTTAAAACTAACTGTGGTTGTGCTCTGATTAAGTCAAGTAATTAATCAATTATGTAATCAATGGCAATCAGTAGTAATATTTTTAACTATGAACTTGTTTTTTTCCCAAGAATGCATTCCTTTTGTTTTCATGCTTGTCAAAGCAGGCCATGCACAGCTGTTGTTTTGTCTAAACTAGTGTTTCTCTTCTTGAAAATATCGGTTACTTTCCCCTTGTTTAAACAGAAGTTGTTCTTGTGGTATTTGATGACCCTTGAACTACAAGCCAGGAAAATGGATAATCTTGCACATAGGGTGGTCCTATGGTATGGAATCAGAAGATGGAGTTTAATTGATGGACAGTATAATCTAATTGATGGTAGGTGAGAGACACCATCAAAGGATGTGTAAAAAGCCTGGGCAGCTCAATGTGCCTGTGAAAATAATTCAATAAGGACTTATAGTTGTCAGATTCTTGTTTTGAGAAAGTCTGATGGAGGCCTTGGAAAGCTGGAATGGAGCCAGAAATTGGACTTAAAAGGGCACAGCATCCAACATTTGGGGCCGCAGCTGAGTGGACTAGTCAACCACTGAAAACCACGGAGGAATGGACATTGACAGAGTGACTGACCGGAGAGTCCATCCCCGTGCAAGGTTCTCTGTAGACTTGTTGATGTATGTACCAAGGGTAATGGTACCATTTTGGAGAGCTGTCCTAAACAGATTAATTTGGGGTTATAGCAGTTGTGTTATAAGTTTTTTTGGTCTTTCTATACTCCCTTCCTTTCTTTTTAATAAAGTTAGCTTTATTTTCTGTATTCTCATTGATAATTGTTTAATAATTACATAATAATTACTCAATAAAATTACTGTTTTAACACATTATTTGGTATTGAGTCTCTCATTCTTGTTATGCTCAGAGTACGGCTCTGAACCGAAGTGAGACTCCACAGGGGACTCTTACGCCCTACACAATTGTTTTTCCTAAAGCCAACTGCGTGTCTGTCAGCAAGCACACAGATCAAAAGACCAACAGGCACCCCCTGCATCATCTATCTCCATAGCCATGTAGTACACGTGGGATGTCCCAGATAACAATTTAAACTAATAATTTCTATCTCCAAATCTTCTCTTTGTTCTAGGAAATAATATGAATAACTCAAACCCCTTATTGAGGCAGCTGCAGATACACCAGGGGGAATTTTAGGCCAGCAGTGGGAGTCTCGACATCTGGAGAAACTGACTCCGAGATCCCTGCGTCACATCTTTTCTAGAAGACCCACCAAATTTGGTGCCAATTAGGCACGTAAGTGGAGAGTGGCGGGCCTTCCATAAAATTTAGGACCCTGTCGTCAGAAGTCCTGTGCTTGGAGAGCTGCCAGCCAATCCGAGGCCAGCAGCTGCAGTACCACCACAGAGGCAGTGACTGCTGCTGGAGATGACCACCCTGGAGACCGAGGAGCATCACTGGAGCTAGGCCACAGGTAGGTCAGGATGGAATGGCTCTCGCAGGGTGGGGGTCGTGGGGGAGGTGGGGTCAGCAGCGAGGGCAGTGGGGTGGCTCTCAGCGACATGGGTAATTGCGGCGGGAAAGGCCCTTAATTAGGGGTTATTGCCAAGTTAAGGGCCTTAATTGGTGACTGGGTGGGAAGGCAGTAAATAAGCTTTCCCACCCAGACTAAATTTTGGCGAACGCAAAATGGTGGTGGCAATGCCGCCCCCCACCCCCCCCAACCCAATCCGCGACCATCCCACCTCCAAACCCCCCACCCAAGACAGCATAAAATTCCACCCACCGTCTCTGTCAAGACGTTCAGAGAGAGGATCCTGTTGTTTAAGGACTTCACACTTACCATTATGACCTTACTAAATAAAATTGGCCATCCTTACATTTGTAACCATCCTTGGTTTGTTTGTCAGCTTCTCAAACCAGATGTTTTCATTTGTCTTGCATTAAAATAATACAATACCAAAATTAAAAGTCACCTCTAGAAAATTAATACAAACCATGAACCATGTGATCGTTAACAACCATCACCTCCACGTTCCTCTCCAAGTCAGGATGGTGTGTCACTTAAATGTACATCACCATTCCTCATTGTTGCTGGATCAACCTCCTGGAACTTCCTGCCCAACAGCACTGTAAGAGCACCTTCACTACATGGACTGCAGCAGTTCAAGAAGGCAGCTCACCACTACCATCTCAAGGACCATTAGGGATTGACAATAAATGCTGGCCTTGCCAGTGATGCCACCATCCTAAGAATATGTATATATTTTTAAAGTTCAATAGATTTTACGTGCTCATTGTACAGGTAAAATATAGACACTCAGAAGAGATTGCAAAGAGCTGATGCCACCCATTAAAACATACTGCCAAGTGCATCAGGAGGGAATGGGGCAGAGAAAATAAATTACACAGAAAACTAGAGGAGACTGAAGCTGGAGAAGAAAATGTACTCAGCAGACAACCAAGACAAATGTTGGGACCTCAAAAATGTCTTCTCTTTGTGCACGTGAATATGGGAAGAAGCAGACAAATTCACCGAGCAGGAATAAATTACTCTCTGGCACTAATTGCACAAAATAAAACTTCATTTATTCCATCTGATGCTGAACAGGAATAGAATATCAAAACAACAAACAATGTAAAATTATTCCATTGCTGTTGGCAAGATGTTCACTAGCATTAAGAGCCCACAGGTAGGAGATCTAGGTTCCAAAGACACAACTAACTGGATTAATATTAAATACCTGAGCGGGTTTGTGTGAATGGCACAGAAAAATGTTAAAGGCTAATCGCAAACGCAGGTGTTATCAATATCATTGGACCTAATCCATGAGTTAATTACCACAGAATATGCATCCAGTTAGCAACAGACCTCGCAGCACTCTTCTCTCACACAGACATGTCATCGTATTTCAGCACTTTTACCCCTATGACCATACTATCACCTATTAGTTGTTTGGGTGTTTTTACTACATTTAAATTAAAGTAACACATAAGAATTTGGCTGAGAAATGTAGCACTCCTGGCAGAAAAGAGAACATATTTATAGATAGAGAGATGACTGGAAGGCAGGCAGCAAGGGGATGTGTTAGCTGGATGTTTCTCAGTCTGGCAAGATGATGGTTAGTATGTTCACCCAGAGATCAATGCTGGGATTACTTTTGCTCTGTGTGTATAAAGGATTTGTAATTATCCAAAAGACATTTCAAAGTCCACTGAAGATACAGAACTGGAAGGAGTAACAAACCCTAAGCAACATGTAAGAAACAAAATGACATAAGCAGGTATTACACAGTCCTACCATCTTTGAAGCCTTCTTTATCCTACAAACAGTAATCCTAGGAAATGTTATGTTTACGCTGGGTTGCTGGATATTTGTATATATATATCTGATTTATCTCAGAGCAATGCAGATTTGTCTTAAATCACCAACTGGTTTATTTACAGCACTTTAAAATATCCCAGCTCTTACTAGATCTCAGTACAATGTCTTCTTCAGAACAGTCTGTGTTTTTCTCTGGAACATTCTGGGTCTTGTCTCTTTTCAGTTTCAGTTTCACCTAGGCTTAAACAATCAAACACAGTGAACACTGATCAGTAAGAAGACTAATACGATCAAACCCAGATCAATCAAACAATACATTTTTCCCCTTTTGACTAAAGACATTATTTTTGAATTAAAGTATTCTATATATCAAACATATATACATCAAGTTATTTCTTAGTGTTCAGCTTAGCTGTTTTCTTTAAGTACAGAAATAGTTTTTGAGATAGGAAGGTCTCTTAGGTCTGCAATTAGATTTACGAATTTGATGTTGTGGATCTGTTTGATCAGCTTGATGAAGTAGATTATTAACATCACTCATTGGAAAAAGAAATGTATCCTCATAACCACTATCCTAAACATATCCTGGTCTTCTTGCTAATCTCCAACTTTAAATTGTGGTTCCCTTGCTCCTGTACATTTGTCAAAGTATGCTTTTGCTTTACTTAGTTACTTTACGATTTCACCTGCTTTCGCTCTGACATTTTTGTTAATTGGTAGAGATGGCTTAAGGACGGTCAGTGGCATGCGAAAGTTATGACTTATCATAAATTCGGCTGGAGTCTTTCTGGTCAGAGAGTGTGTAGGCTTTACTCCAGTTGCTGTCATTCTGTAACTTAGAAAATCAATCTTGGGTGCTTCTAATGTACATTTGTCTTTGCTGAGTGTCAAATTATGTTTTGCAAGTCGAATGAGCACTGCAGATAATCGTTGATCGTGTTCAGCTTTGTCCCTTCCATGGACAATGATGTCATCAACTAGGTTGAGCATTCCCTCGACGTCCAACAGAACTGAAGAACCGACGTCTGGAATGCACTAAGTACTGAACTTAATCCCTATGGCATTATGTGATACTGAAACACACCTTCATGAGTAACAAAAGCTGTAAGATATCAGCTTTGTTCTTATTTATTTAGAGATACAGCACTGAAACAGGCCCTTCAAGTCTGTGCCGACTAACAACCACCCATTTATACTAATCCTACATTAACCCTATATTCTCTACCATATCCCCACCATTCTCCTACCTACACTAGGGGCAATTTACAATGGCCAATTTACCTATCCATCTGCAAGTCTTTGGCTGTGGGAGGAAAGCAGAGCACCCAGCGGAAACCCACACAGACGCAGGAAGAGCTTGCAAACCCCGCACAGGCAGTACCCAGAACTGAACCCGGGTCGCTGGAGTTGTGAGGCTGCAGTGCTAACCACTGCGCCACTGTGCTTGAGGCACCTGAAAATAACTCCATCACCTATTGAGCTTTATGAAGATGGTGGAGTCATGAAATGATGCTGACAGTTCTTGAATTGTACGTAATAGAACATAAACATAAAACATTACAGCACAGTACAGGCCCTTCGGCCCATGATGTTGTGCCGACCCTTTAACCTACTCTAAGATCAAACTACCTACATGTAGGAAGTAGATACTTGTCTGGTATGATTGCATTGACCTAAAGGCAGTTAACAAAGCTAAGTTCTCCATTTTTTCATCGTGCAATGTCTAGATTTGCTATCCACGGTGTTGAGTCGATTCGCTTGGTGACACCATCTGCTTCTATTCGTCTCAGCTCCTGTGACACTTTGGTATGGATTACAAATGGCAACCGTCTCAACTTTTGTGGAACTGATTGAATTGATGTGTCAATGCGAGGAGCATGACAGTACCCTGTTGATCTCTGTTGTAGGAGAGAGAGAGAATTGTGGAAAATACCAATGGTAGCGTTTGTCACTCAAAATAGATACTTTCACGCCAGCATCAATAAGAATTGACACTGAGATGCCTACGATCTTGACTGAGCACTCCTTAAAATGACCTGGTACTTTACTTTTTGTGATGGTAAATACATGTTGTACCTCACTCTCAGGAAGAAACTCCCCAACATGTCGAACCGATGAAGTCTTTTCCTTTGACGACCTGCACATCTTTGCAAAATGGTTCCACTTTGAACCTGAGTTACATTTTTTTCCTTGAGCCAGTCATGGCATTGTTACCTGATGAGCATTTCCACAATTTGGGCACAGTTTTGAAGGTAACTGACCTTGATAGGGGACTTTTTGATGAGGTTACTGAGGTCTTCTTGTCTGTAACCCTTGCACTGAAGCTGCTCGGGCAAGCTGTGTTTGCAACCCTGAGTCTAAGTGTGCGCGTGTGTGTAACCACTTGAAATCTAACATGGCAGTTTCGATCTGGACTGCTAAGGTTATGCTTTTTCCAAGGTTAAGTCATCATCCTCCATGAGGAGACTTTCCCTCATTCGTGGAATTGAAGTTTTTTCAATTGATTGGTCACAAATTAGTTTGTTGGTTAGTGTGCCAAATTTACATGGAGCCTCCAATTACTGCAATGCTGTATTGTTTAATGGACTCACTAAGTCTCTGGGATCTCTGGTGGAATGCATATCACTCTATCATCACACTTTACTTTGGCCTGAAGTATTTTTTGAGAGCACTTACTGCCGTATCAAACATAGACATATCTTCTGGGAGCTGCTCTAATAAATGCTGGCCTTCTTCTCCGAGACAATGTACAAGTATTGCTTTCTTACAGTTCACCACAACATCTGGGCTGTCCATCCCTGTAGCGAGCAAGTAGGTCTTGAACCCAGAAATCCATCACTACCAGCACAAAGGAGGATTTTCCCACTTTGAAAGAATTGGGTTTGGAGCTGCTAACATTAAATTTTACTGAACCATCTTGTCACCACTTTTTTGGTATGTTTACGCTGGGTTGCCGGATATCTTTAAATGTATCTGATTTATCTCAGACCAATTCAGATACCACACTTGTCTTAAACCAACTGGTTCATTTACAACGCATTAAAATACCCCAGCTCTTACTAGATCTCAGTACAATGTCTTCTTCAGAACAGTCTGTGCTTTTCTGTAGAACATTCTGGGTCCTGTCTCTTTTTAGTTTCAGTTTCAACAATCAAACACCGTGAACACTGATCAGTAAACAGACAAATACAATCAAACCCAGATCAATCAAACACCACACGAAACTCTCAAACTGCCAATGTTTCTTTACTTCTCTTGAGCCTCACCTTTTTATGCTCATCTGGCTGGGGAAGATCTTCCCCCACTTCCATTGCAATTACCTTTTTAAAGGCAAGGTTCTAAAAAAAAGACCATACATTTACTTGAGCACATGCCGGTCCTCAAGCACCCTGTTACACATTCTCCCATTCCCAACCCCAGCATAGAGACATTGGTTCGTGTAGCCTGTGCCACAAGGCAACATGTTTGATATTCGGGAGAGGGCATCACTGTCCCCATGTGCTACTTCCACCTGTTGTCCCATCTCAAAACAATAGAGCTAGAGTTACAAAAGCTACTAAGTCATACTGGCATTTTCCCTTTGTTAGATCACACCCATTTGAGGGGCACATGATTGGCTACTAGGAGAAAATGGCATCCCATTAGGTAATACTTTCAAGTTTATACAGCCCATTTAATTGATAGGCACTTCTTCCGTACTGTAGGGTACTATTGAACCCTAGCCAACAGTTCTTGTGCTCAGATAGAGCATGGGATGTTCCTGTCCCTCAATTATTTGAGAGAGTACAGCTCCACTGTCACTTCTGAGGCATTGGTTAAGTCTGGGATCATGAGAACAGGATTATTATACAGCTCTTGTCTCAGGTCCCTGAAAATTACTTCTGCCTCAGGATTCCACCATACCAGGTCTGGTGCTGTTGCTTTAGTCAGGCCAGTAAAAGTATGGTGTTGTGGGGGTGCATGGGGTTGAGTAGTTTGGGTGGCGCCTTGGGTAGCAGAATCTGGAATAAATAGCCGATAGTAACGGACAATATCTAAAATGGCCCTGACTTACTCCCTGGTTGGGAGTATATCGTATAAATATAATTGGTGGCCTCATAGAATCATAGAAGGTTTATGGCTCAGAAAGAGGTGACTTGGCCCATCGTGTCTGCGCCGGCCACAAAACAAACCACCGAGCCTAATCCTCATGTTGGCCTCTCCAGCAGTCCCATTAGATCTATAGTTATCCTTTCGAAGGACACCTCAATTATTAGGCGAGAGACTCAGACGATGATAGTAAGGTCTGGGTCCACACAACTGACACTCTGGATGGGAGCTACAGAACCGGCATACCTCTTCATACATCATTGGCCAGACGAATCGTCTCACCAGCCAATCCAGAGTTTTCTCCATTCCCAGCTAACCTTCTGAAAGATGCTTGGGGGCCAAGTCAAGGATGGTCCATGTATGTTTCCATAGCACCAGTAATTGCTCCACTTTCTCCTGATGCTTGAGCCTCCCTGCATAACAGGTCATTCTTTACTATGAAATATGGCCCTTTTTTTACACTCAGTGGGATGCCCATTTGTCACTACTACCTCTTGCTTCACATATTGTATGACTGGATTATTTATCTATCTGTTGAAAGTCAGAAGTACACATATCCAGTCGCTTGAAACTTATCCTCCCTGGGTGGTCTGACACCTTCACTTTTGATTTGACCCAGATGAGAGGGTAATAAAATATGTTTCCATGAATGCACTTTCTTCCCAATTTATCCTCATGGCCTACAACTGAAGGCTTTACTAGAGTTGAGGAAATCATGGTTACTGCACTCTGAGTCACTAAGGGCCATCACCTCCTTTCCATTAACTTTTATTGTTTCTCGGAAAGGGTGGGCAGCCTCCACATGCCTCAAAAGCTGCAGTATCCAACTCTGGAAATCCATGCTGGCATCATTGGATTCACTAAGGCTGCATTGCATTGGCTCTTCCTAGTTTGGGCCATGTGCCTCTTCATGGCCCCACTTATCACATGGCTAACACGGTACACTTTGACTGGTTTCCTGCTTACCCCAGGATTTGTAGTTATTTGCATTGCACACGTGTCCCTTCATGTTCCTTTGCCACTCTTGAGAACTGGTTGGCTGTTCTAGAGTTCTATCAGTCAGAGATCCAGCACCATTCTTTGGCTTGCCCAGTGTTGCATAGGGCTGAAGAATGTCAGGAATCTGAATCAGTTCCTCTGTGGTTCCACTCCTCGCCCTCTACCACAGAATAATGCTCATGGAAGACTGAGCAATGGAGAGAGCCCGGATCCTGGACAAGGAGGAAGTCAGGCCTGGTGAGATGGAGACTTATGGTCCAGATGGTGACTACAGATGGCAAAGCGCTCATTTGAGGGCTGCAGTTTAAGCCAATCCATCCGGTTGCATGCCGAACACTGACTTGAATTGAATAGCCTCAGCACTTCAGTGACTTCTGCTCTGCTAGGCTAGTTCCCATGATCTCTTCTTGTGTCTCCCACAGTTGCAAGCATCCACCCGAAGACACCCTCTCCCTCTGCTGCCCCAGAGGAACAACATGAGACCAAAGAAGCACCATCATATCTGACAAGTGCACAGTCCACCAGCGCAGACACTCACACCTTGATGTGTCCTGGTGCACACTTAAACATAGTGCCACTGGATGAAGAGCACAGCGCATGTGTGTGGGAGGAGGTGCCAGTGGCAAAGGCACGAGTGGGCAGTTCCCCTTGGAAAAGCGAGGACAGTTGGGCAGAGATGCTGGGCCTCAAGAGTCCGAAGAAAGAAGGTTCTACATGGAACAGCAGCAGGAGATGTGTTCCCGCAGGTTATAGTTCCCTGAGGCAGTGCAGGGTCATGGGCTGAGGATGGAGGAGTCCATCCAGCTCATGTGCACCACCATGGCTCAGGGCTCTAAGCTCGTGAGTTCCTCCATAGAGAGAGGGGCCAATCTCTTGGAGAGCCATTTGCAGCAGCACTCTGAGTGAATGCAGGAGCAGCGCGCTGACATGAACAGGATGCATGCCACACTGTGTAGACTGGAGTGGTCAGTGGCACTGATCATGCAGAAATGTTTGGAGTGCATGCCAGTTGGGTCCATCTGGTGTTCTCCTCCAGATATCAGATGCACCCGCCAAGGGTTGAGGATGCCACTGAGGAGGATGAGGGCGCCATCATCATCCTAGGCCTCCTTGGCTTCTCTGACAGTGGGAGCCTCTGTTCTGCATGACCAAGTGATGGATGCTGCCCCTAAACACTGCAAGCGCAGTAGCCTCTGGAGATGTCCTCCATGCGCACCTCCACAATGAGGAGGACAGCCACATGCATTTCAGCCACAAACCGAGATGAGTGAGCAGGCTTCCTCCACCTCCTCCGAGGCAATAAGGGGAGCATCACATAGGAGTGGCCAAGCGTGCAGGCCACCATGTCAGGCTCTGAGAACACTGAGTGGTTCACTAGGGTGTCTTACTGGCTCTGTGCACTGTTTACCTTTCTTATCTCTTTATAAATGACACTTCAATGCATACGTCTGAGACTCCTTTTATTGCTGGCGTAACAAGCATAGTGGTATAAGGAGGTGAAAGAGATCAAGGGATTGTCCACAGTGAGGGCAAAGACTCTGGGCACATGTGCAACCTTCACTGGTGGGAAGAGTTCAGATGTTCCAGCTTTCATCATCAATGGATGCTGTTAGGACAGGTACCTCAGAGTGACTTGCATCCCATGCCCTTCATTCTTGGTCAGACGGACTCCACTGAAACCTTCCTGAATCAAACGATTCCTGACAGTGATGGCATCCTCATGAAACTGTCATGGCCCATAACATGGCCAGCCACCACCTTGAGCAGCCAGAGCACCCTGGTGTTCTGCATCCTTCCCCTCTGACTCCAAGTACTCCTCCACTCCCATCTCCTGTTCTTCTTCTTCTTCCTCCAATCCTATTCCAATGTCTCACATCCTCAAGGTCCACACCTCTCTGGAGGGCCATGTTATGTAGAGCGTATCAATCCATCACAATGAGCGAGACCCCTTGTGGGAGTGTATTAGAGGGAGCCACCCAAACAGTCCAGGCACCAAAATCGCATCTTGAAAAGCCCGATGCCCTGCTCAATGGTTGTTCTAGTGAGCAGGTAGCTTCGGTTGTATTGCCTCTGTGCCTCTGTCTGGAGTTCTTATAGAAGGGTGAGTATCTACCTCTTCATGAAATATCTCTTGTCCCCTAGAATCCATCCACAGAGTTGGGAGGGATGGAATGAAGAGACTGGCAGAGGATTAAGGAGTCATGGCAGCTGCCAGGAAAGTGAGCGCACATGTGGAGAAAGCTCTTGTGGTTTCAGACCAGCTAAGGGAGTGGAAGCCCCTTCCATTGATGAATCTGACTGGTTGGTCACTGGGTATCTTGATGGTTACATGGCTACAATCGATGTTGTCCCACACCTAGGGAGTCCAGCAATGGGAACAAAACCAACTGCCCTGTGTCCCTTTGAGGCCCACAAGATGCAGAGGTGTGCTGCCATTTGTGAGATGTCACCAAGGTCCGCAGCTGATCCTTGGAAGGAGCCAGAAGTGAAGAGATTCAAGGCCAGTGACTTTGACGACTACTGGCAGAGCATGATGAGCAGTGCTGCAGGAAGCACTTTTTGTTTTTGGCAATGAGGCCACAGATGTCTGTGACCATCTGCCTGCAGAGTCGCAGTCTCCTGTGGCACCGAGTCTCAGTCATCACCAGGTAGCTCCTTCTTCTCGGGTAGATCCCACGTGCAGAGTACAGCCTCTGTGTCCTTCCTGCCCTTCATCCCTCTCCTCTGTCCCCCTGAAGCCCAGGGCTTCTGTGGAGGATGTTGTTCCTCATTGTCACTGAGTCCAAAATCTGACAGCTGTGTCCCCATTACTAGCTGCTGCCTTCCTTCTGCTCAGCCTTGCCCCTGGTCTTCTATTCCTGCCATGCCAAGAGAGTGATGACCCCATGCACTGCCCAAAAGCTGACTGCCCACTCTCCCCACCTTGCCCAGCACCAAGGCCACCTGTTTTCCAATAGCTGTTGTAACTTTTATGGTTCCGGGGTAATTCCCTGTGGCGACCATCACAATTCCCCACTCTGTACCCATCTCCTTTCACCTGGTCTGCCCCAGAATGTGCACATAGCCTGTGTGCTCCTGTGAAACTCTTAACTCTCACTGTTAATGAGCTCTTCAGGCAGCTTATTTGCCCTTAATCATCGATTGTGCAGGATCACTGACCTGTCCTCCCCCCACCCCAGTGAACTTGGCTGGTGCTGAGAACAGTGTCACAAAACCGATACACCGGCCAGTGCTGGTATTTTCAGGTGCTGTCCGCCTCCATTCCCACCCCCTGAATTTGATGACAGTGATGATTCATCCGGGAATGCAGCCAGACCTAAGCCCATGGCACCAGGGATGGCTCAGCTGTATAGGGAAGCAGGAGGAAGATTGAGAAAGCAATAGAGACAGGAGATTCTATAGTTAGGGGAACAGACAAGCAGTTAAGCGGCCACAGAAGTAGGACTGGATTTTACCGCGGGCTTCGGGACCCCAACATCAGGACCAAACAAGGGGCCCATGCCTGCATTTGCTGGAAGTGCAATCACCGACGCAATTTTCCCGGAAGCAGGTGCGACTTGACAGCTTCACTATTCGCTGTTCTATTAAGGACCGGGACAGGTGAGTGCTGCTGATGCAGGTCGGGGACCTCAACATGGAGGCGCCCTCTGAAGAATTGAAAATTCAACAAAATAAACCATGGCCATAGCTTCCCGGCCACCATAACAGAGGGCAAACCTGTCCACAGGATGGCCTGTGGTTGGGGCTATGGCCCTCACAGCCCAGCAGATCCATACTGGGTGCTTTAAAGGATGTGCCCCTGGCCCCCCCCCACCAGCCTGGCATCAGGAGGGCACCAGCCTTCGAGGTATGGGCTGCAGCATATCTGGGTGGCTCGTCTGCCTTTTGGGCAATCCAGATGGCATGAGAAGAGTGCCCTCAATTGGTAATTACTTGGCCTACTTAGCCCTTACCCTCCAGAAGCCAGCTCCCTGAAATTAAGACAGGCATGCAAACATGGTGGCAGACTGACACTGGCCAGGAGCAAGAAATTGCTGCCATGTTTGCCTCCAAATCTGCCACCACCTCTGTGGCAAAATCCAGCCTGTGTTTCCAGGATGGTGTGATGCTTCCCTGCTACCAAGGTCAAAGAGGTCACTGAGTGGCTGAAGAGCACGATGCCGGGAGTCGGGAGTCGGGTGGGGGAGGTGCGCAGGGGGGAAGATGAACAGCTAGAGGTCTTACGTCCATAGTAGTATCAACGATTTATAGGTAGAAAGAAGAATAAGGTCCTTGAAGCAGATTTTAGGGAGCTAGGAAAGAGACTAGCAAGAGGGACAGCAAAGGGAATAATCTCTGGATTACTCCTACCACCATGTACTTGTAAATATAGAAATAAGAAGATACAACAGATGAATGCATGGCTGGAGAGATTGAGTAGCAGGGAGGGCTTTATAATCCTTGGACATTGGGACCGGTTCTGGTGGAGGTGGGACCTATACAGGCTGGACAGGTTGCACCTCAACATAGCTGGGACCAATGTCCTTGCGGGGCAGTTTGCTAGTGCTTTTGGAGATGGTTTAAACGAAATTAGCAGGGGGTTGGGAACCAGGATATAGCATTCAGAAGGATAAACAAGGTGTTCAAAGGATTGGGAAAAACAGATAGCGATAGTCTAAGAAATAGTAAGTTACAAGGTAGAGTCGGACAAAGAGGTAATGCAGTACTGTTTAAATTAGGTTTACAGTGTATGTATTGTTAAAATCAGGTGAGGGGGGGGTCAAAGGGTTCACCTCTTTTCCCTCTCCTTGTTTGATCACAACAGATTTATTCTTTTTTAAGTGGATATACTTGTCAATTCAGTGAGTGCTTACATGTTTACGTGCCACGAGCATAAAAGAGCAGGTCTAAGAAAAAAATACTCTCCTACTTTCATACACGCACACAAACACCCACACACACACAAATAGGTTACAGAGTGGGGAAGGAAAGTTTGGTCAAATTAGAGTCCAGAGAAATAAAAAGACTATACAGTCTGTGGAGGTTGGTGCCTCTACTGGTTTCAGGCTGAATTTGGTGTTCCTGAGGTTTTCGGTTTGAAGACATGGATGCTAATTCAGTGATTCTCTGGCCTCTGGTTTGAAGAGGTGAATACTGATTCATCGGTTTCCTAAGAGACAGCAAAGTGGCTGCTTTCCTTCGAGAGTGAGATCCCTGTTATTTTCTGGAAAGTTCTCTAAACTGTGTAACTGAGGGAGGTTTCTGTCTGTTCTCCTCAGGCAAGCTCTCTAACTCTAGATAGCTCTTTCACATGCAGTGGTCAGTGACCAGACTAACACAATCAAACATAGAACAATTAAACCACTGAACATTGCAGTCTGCAGCAGGCAAAATGCCGAAGTGCTCACGGTCAGCCGACAGAGTTCTAAGCTTGTAAGGTTTGAGTGATTCATCTCCACTAGTTTAATATTCAGGTTTCCAGTCAGTGGATTAAAAAATGATTATTCGACCTAGCACGTTTTTGTGACAATACATAAAGGCATAAATCATGGTAAATAAGTTTTGTTATGAAGGCGCTTCTTTTTTAAATAGTTTTTGAGGATTTGTGTGTAAGAATTTTGGAGATGGATTCATTGGAGAACTGTAGTAATGCCATAGGCATTGGACTTTGTTCTTATTTAAAAGAGGTGATTTAGGGCTTGTTTGAAAACAACCTTTACTGGGAGTCACATGCCTTAAGCTCAATAAACAAGAGAAACCTTGGAGACTTGGGTGAGCAAAGTGACAGGTTAAGATTTATGAGGGTCAAGAATTTCTGACTTGCTGTTTTATTTTGCTCCTGAGATATTGTTTTGGTTCAGTTGGGGTGTGGACTGTGTTGAAAAGCAGTTGGAGATAAACCTACCAAGAGAGAAACACCCAGCTTGTCTGCTTTCTCTTGTCTCTGTGAATTGCTGTGTTTCTCCTAAGCAGCTCCTGGAAAGCTTGCCAGATTAATTCCTGATAGCACCTGCAAAGAACTGCTCCAGAAAAGATCCCAGTGACCTGTCTACGTGTACTCAGATGCCACACTGCATGCCAGTTTGGGAAGCAACATATCTCATTCATTTTAGAGTCATGGAGAGATACAGCACCGAAAAAGGCCCTTTGGCCCATCGAGTCCACGCCAACCATCAACCACCCATTTATACTAATCCTACATTAATCCCATTTTTCCTCTCACATCCCCACCTTCCCTCAATTCTTCTACCACCTACCTACACTAGGGGCATTTTTTTTTTACAATGGCCAATTTACATATCAACCTGCAAGTCTTTGGCATGTGGAAGGAAGCCCACACGGTCACAGGGAAAACTTGCAAACTCCGCACAGGCAGTACCCAGAAGCAAACCAGGTTGCTGGAGATGTGAGGCTGTGGTGCTAACCACTGCGCCACTGGCTAAAGTATTCTTTTTTTTGTTTTGTTTTTTGTAAAAGACCTCTGCAGAGAAAATCTCTTTATTTTTTAGTTAACCGGTGTGTGTGTGTGAGGGGCTAAGGTAAAAAGGCAACTTTCATATTTCAATCCGTGGGTTAATGCTTTGCTTCATTACTGGATAAGTCTTGTTTTATAATAAACTGATAACTTTGCTGTTTATTAAAGAAACCTGGTTGGTGTATTTTATTCTGGGATAAAGAGTAGAGTCTATGATTGACCGTATCGGTAACTGGATAAACATTTCAATATATGTTGTGATCTGTGGAGAAGTGGAACTAGAAAAGACAGTGCACTTCTCCCGCCTTGGTCATAACATATAATTGGGGGCTCTGTGCAGGATAACCCAAAGCTGACGATGTGCAATTGTAAGTGGGGTAATAATTGAAAAGGGAAAAGGAAAAAAAATGGTTTCTTGTGCATTGGAGTAAAGTTTACACTACCGGAATGTCTTTGTCAGTTGCTATGATCTTTCTGGAGAAGGAGGACTTATCCCTGAGTGATTTGAGAAACTTCACCAAGGTTAAGCTAATAGCATTGGTAGCAAAAATTGAGTTAGAGTTAAAACCAGGAGCAAAGAGACATAATTCAAGTAATAGCACAACATTTGAAATTGGAAGAATAAAAATGTGATCCTGATGGTAGCTCAGTTGAATTAGCTAGGATTCAATTACAATTGTACATGAAAAAACTTGAGCTTGAAAGAATTGACCATGAAGAATCTTAAACTGAGGAAAAGGAAAGAGAAACAGAAAGAGAAAGAGAATGAGACTGAAGGAAATTTGAATTAGAAATGCTGGAACTAAGACAAAAGAGTGGCCTTGATTCCAAGGAAAATTCTGGTGATGAAAGATCTGACTCCAGCCCAGGACCCAGTGGAGAGCTGTTTAAATTTGTGCAAGCCCTCCCGAAGTTTGAGGAAAGGGATGTAGAGGCATTTTTCATTTCTTTTGAAAAGATAGCCAGACAGATGAAGTGGCCGGAGGAAAGCTGGACACTTCTCATGAAAAGCAGGTTGATGGGCAGAGCTCATGAAGTTTATGCCATGCTTTCTGAGGAGGCTTTTGCAGGTTACGAGATGGCAAAAAAGCCTATTCTTGCTGCTTATGTGTTAGTCCCTGAAGCATACAAGCAGAAATTTCAGAACCTCTGAAGACAGCCTAGTTAGACTAATTTGAGAGGGTAAAGCAAATTAACTTTGATTGCTGGATGTGGGCACTAAACGTAGAGGCCATGTATGAGAAACTTAGGGAAATAATTCTCCTGGAAGAATTAAAAAATTCACTTCCTTCATTACTGAGAAAACATGTAGAGAACCAGACGGTTTCAACAGCCAGACAGGCAGCTGAGATTGCTGATGATTATGAGCTTGTTTACAAGCTCAAACCCTTTGTCTGTCACTCCCACAAACCCAAGAAGGATAGAAGGTGAGAGGGTGAAAGGAAAGCAAGTAGCCGGGGACAAGAAGGGACAGCTGGGAATGCTCCAGGATCTCCTCCTCAAGCCAGAAACAAAAATGCTGAGGGTGGAAGTGAGGTCTGCAAGCCTAAGTGTTACCATTGCCACAATATGGGACACCTTCGTGCAGAATGCTGAAACTTGTGGGTAAGCCATGGGACTCATTGGGGTGCACAAGGCCAATGCAAAGAAAGGGGCCCTGACCACGAGTACGACAGATCAGGCTGTAGCTCTGACTGCAGCTGTAAGACCAAATACAAAAACCAATGTGAGTGCAGTAGTTGTGAATAAGAAACCTGAGAGTTATAGGGAATTCTTGTTTAAAGGAAAAGTAACTCCTTATCCCTCAAGTGAGGCAGGTAAACCTATAGTTATACTTTGGGATACAGGAGCCATCCAAACACTTATGCAGGGAAAAGGCATAACATTTCTACCAGAGAATGCACTGAATGCCAAGGTTTTAGTGAATGGTATTGGCAGGAAGTATATACCTGTACTTTTGTATCGGGTGCGCCTGGAATGTGACCAAATGTCTGGAACGGTAACCATAGGGGTTGTCCATAGTTTGCCTATAGATGGAGTTGACTTACTCCAGGGGAATGATTTTGCTGGAGCGAAGGTAGTAACTTCTCCAGTAGTCATGGAAAGATCAAGTGAAGTCAAAAAGACAGACAGTTGCAGGAAAAGGTTCCAGGAATTTTTGCTTCATGTGTAGTGACCTGAGCAATGGCTAAACAAGTTCCATTGTTGGAGGTCAAATTGGCACCACAGACAGATAGCCGAAAATCTGAAACTTTCTTTGGGGATGTGGATAATCCGAAGGAAATGTTCAGTAAATCTCTAATCGAGGTTCAGCTAGTTGATCCAGAGTTAAATAAAGTGGCACAATCGGCTCTAACAGAAGCTGAGGCAAAAGGAGTTCCAGAAGACTATTATATTAAAAATGGAATTCTGATGAGGAGGTGGAGACCGCCTCACAGACCCCCTGCGGACAAAGACTGAATGGTAGTTCACCAGATAGTGGTACCACCCAAATATCCTCTGCAAATATTAAGGATAGTCCATGAAATTCCTATAGCAGGACATGTGGGGATCAGGAAGACTCAATCAAGTATAGGTCAACATTCTTTCTGTCCAGGTGTTTATAAGGACCTGGTGGAGTTTTATAAAACACGTCATGCATGCCAGATTGTGGAAAAACCACAACCTGCCATAAAACTGGCACATCTAATTCCCATGCCAGTTTTTGACAACCATTTAGTAGGGTGTTGGTAGACTGTGTAGGACCGTTACTGAAAACAAAAGCAGGACACCAATATATACTCATGATCATGGATATGGCTACTTGGTTCCCGGGGCCATTCCCTTGGGAACAATTTCTGCTAAGGTAGTGGTAGAGAAATTAACCCAGTTCTTCACTAGATATGGATTACCGATTGAGATTCAGTCAGATCAAGGTTCCAATTTTACGTTTAACATTTTTCAAGATATTATGGATAATTTGGCTACAACACAGTTGCATACCACCCATAGACACAAGAGCTTTAGAAAGCCCTTTTCAATCCTCAAAATGATGATCAGGGCATACTGTCATGAATATCCCCATGACTATGATAAAGGGATTTCTTTTGTTTGCCACTAGGAATTCACCTAATGAGTCTACCAGTTTCAATCCTTTTGAGTTAGTTTATGGATATGAAGCAAAAAGGTCCTCTAAAACTAATTAAAGAAAATTTTTTTTAGAACAGAGGGATGAATCTTTGTGTTAAATTATGTATCCTTGTTCTGGGAATGGCTCACAAGAGCCTGCAAAGTGGCTCAGGAACACCTCAAAGCTTCCCAAACAATCATGAAGAAATGGGCATACAAGCATGACAAAGCCGAACATTTCAACCAGATGAGATGTTAGTATTACTGCCTTTACAGAGTGAACCGCTGAAAACACGGTTCAGTGGTCCATATAAAGTGGTCAAGAGAATTGGTAAAGTAAATTATTTGATTGACACCCCAGATCACCAGAAAAAGAATCGACTGTGTTATATCAATATGTTGAAGCAATATCATCGCCTTGAGGAGGATAAGCAAGCACAGGCATGTTAGGTAGTAGGGACAGTGAAGGATGAAAGGGATAGTGAGGATGAGGCAGAAGGAAGCCTAGACAACTCTCAAATTGAACCTCCTACTATCAGGTTAGCTAACGATGAACTGTAAGGGAGATTGGACACTGTGCTTTTAAATTTAGATGCGGAACAACAAGAAGACCTAAAAAGACCACTCACAGCATTTAAAGGGGTCTGCAGAGACAAACCAGGATGTAGAACCTTAGTCATACATGATGTGGATGTAGGGGAATCCTCTCCTATAAAACAGCATCCTTATCACTTAAGTCCAGAGAGACAGGCCCAGGTAAAAGCAGAAATCCAATACATGCTGGAAAACCACCTAATTGAACCCAGTCAAAGCAGCTGGAGTTCCCCAGTGGCATTAGCGCCTAAACCTGACAGCTCAACTAGATTCTGCATAGACTACAGAAAGTTTAATGTAGTAACAAAGGCAGACTCCTAGCCGATCCCTTGCTTGGAAGACTGTATTGACAGAGTGGGCAGGGCCACGTTTCTTACAAAAATAGATTTGTTAAATAAAGGGATAGTGACAAGTTCCTTTAACACCCCAAGTTAAAGAAATATCAGTCTTTGTCACACCAGGTGGTCCTTTCTAATGCCGAGTGATGCCATTCAGGCTAAAAAATGCCCCAGCCACTTTTCAGAGACTAGTGAACCAAGTGGTAGCCAGTGTTCCTAACTGTGGTTTAACGTGATGACATGCTGGTATACAGTGACACTTGGAAGGACCACTTGGAACAACTGGAGCTCTGTTTAGAAAATTACAGTCGACTGATTTAGTGATAAACCTTGTCAAAAGTGAATTTGCAAAAGAGAGGGTAACCTACCTCGGGCATATAGTAGGGAAAGGACAAGTGTTGCGGAGCACAGTGGGACTGGTGGTCTGAAGTGCATTTGTTTCAATGCGAGAAGTATAACAGGTAAGGCAGATGAACTTAGAGCTTGGATTAGTACTTGGAACTATGATGTTGTTGCTATTACAGAGACTTTGTTGAGGGAAGGACAGGATTGGCAACTAAATGTTCCAGGATTTAGAAGCTTCAGGCGGGATAGAGGGGGATGGAAAAGGGGTGGGGGTGTTGCATTACTTGTTAAGGAGAATATCACAGCTGTACTGCGGGAGGACACCTCGGAGGGGTGCAGCGAGGCAATATGGGTGGAGCTCAGGAATAGGAAGGGTGCAGTCACGATGTTGGGGGTTTACTACAGGCCTCCCAACAGCCAGCGGGAGGTAGAGGTGCAGATATGTAGACAGATTTTGGAAAGATGTAAAGGTAACAGGGTTGTAATGGTGGGTGATTTTAACTTCCCCTATATTGACTGTGACTCACTTAGTGCTAGGGGCTTGGATGGGGCAGAATTTGTAAGAAGCATCCAGGAGGGCTTCTTGAAACAATACGTAGATAGTCCAACTACAGATGGGACTGTACTGGACCTGGTATTGGGGAATGAGCCTGGCCAGGTGGTCGAAGTTTCAGTAGGGGAGCATTTCGGGAACAGTGACCATAATTCCGTAAGTTTTAAGCTACTTGTGGATAAGGATAAGAGTAGTCCTTGGGTGAAGGTGCTAAATTGGGGGAAGGCAAGTTATAACAATAGTAGGCAGGAACTGAAGAATTTAGATTGGGGGCGGCTGTTTGAGGGTAAATCAACATCTGACATGTGGGAGTCTTTCAAACGTCAGTTGATTAGAATCCAGGACCAGCATGTTCCTGTGAGGAACAAGGATAAGTTTGGCATGTTTCGGGAACCTTGGATAACGCGGGATATTGTGAGCCTAGTCAAAAAGAAAAAGGAAGCATTCGTACGGGCTGGAAGGCTGGGAACAGACGAATCCCTTGAGGAGTATAAAGACAGTAGGAAGAAACTTAAGCAAGGAGTCAGGAGGGCTAAAAGGGGTCATGAAAAGTCATTGGCAAACAGGATTAAGGAAAATCCCAAGGCTTTTTATACGTATATAAAGAGCAAGAGGGTAACTAGGGAAAGGGTTGGCCCACTCAAGGTCAGAGAAGGGAATCTATGTGTGGAGCCAGAGGAAATGGGCGAGGTACTAAATGAGTACTTTGCATCAGTATTTACCAAAGAGAAGGATTTGGTGGATGATGAGTCTAGGGAAGGGAGTGTAGATAGTCTCAGTCATCTCATTATCAAAAAGGAGGAGGTGTTCGGCATCTTGCAAAGCATTAAGGTAGATAAGTCCCCACGGCCTGATGGGATCTACCCCAGAATACTGAGGGAGGCAAGGGAAGAAATTGCTGGGGCCTTGACAGAAATCTTTGCATCCTCATTGGCTACAGGTGAGGTCCCAGAGGACTGGAGAAAAGCCAATGTTGTTCCTTTGTTTAAGAAGGGTAGCAAGGATAATCCAGGAAATTATAGGCCGGTGAGCCTTACGACAGTGGTAGGGAAATTATTGGAGGGGATTCTTCGGGACAGGATTTACTCCCATTTGGAAACAAATGAACTTATTAGCGAGAGGCAGCATGGTTTTGTGAAGGGCGGGTCGTGTCTCACTAACCTGATTGAGTTTTTTGAGGAAGTGACAAAAATGATTGATGGAGGAAGGGCAGTGGATGTTATCTATATGGACTTCAGTAAAGCCTTTGACAAGGTCCCTCATGGCAGACTGGTACAAAAGGTGAAGTCACACGGGATCAGAGGTGAGCTGGCAAGTTGGATACAGAACTGGCTCAGTCATAGAAGACAGAGGGTAGCAGTGGAAGGGTGCTTTTCTGAATGGAGGGCTGTGACGAGTGGTGTTCCGCAGGGATCAGTGCTGGGACCTTTGCTGTTTGCAGTATATATAAATGATTTGGAGGAAAATGTAAGTTTGCGGACGACACAATGTTTGGTGGAGTTGCGGATAGTGTTGAGGATTGTCAGAGGATACAGGAGGATATAGATCGGTTGGAGACTTGGAAGGAGAAATGGCAGATGGAGTTTAATCCGGACAAATGTGAGGTAATGCATTTTGGAAGGTCTAATGCAGGTGGGAAGTATACAGTAAATGGCAGAACCCTTAGGAGTATTGACAGGCAGAGAGATCTGGGCGTACAGGTCCACAGGTCACTGAAATTGGCAACGCAAGTGGATAAGGTAGTCAAGAAGGCATACGGCATGCTTGCCTTCATCGGTCGGGGCATAGAGTATAAAAATTGACAAGTCATGCTGCAGCTGTACAGAACTTTATTTAGGCCACACTTAGAATATTGCGTGCAATTCTGGTCGCCACACTACTAGAAGGGCGTGGAGGCTTTGGAGAGGGTACAGAAGAGGTTTACCAGGATGTTGCCTGGTCTGGAGGGCATTAGCTATGAGGAGAGGTTGGATAAACTCGGATTGTTTTCACTGGAACAACAGAGGTGGAGGGGTGACATGATAGAGGTTTACAAAGTTATGAGCGGCATGGACAGAGTGGATAGTCAGGAGCTTTTTCCCAGGGTGCAAGAGTCAGTTACTAGGGGACATAGGTTTAAGGTGAGAGGGGCAAAGTTTAGAGGGGATGTGCGAGGCAAGTTCTTTACACAGAGGGTGGTGAGTGCCTGGAATTTGCTGCCGGGGGAGGTGGTGGAAGCAGGTACGATAGCGACGTCTAAGAGGCATCTTGACAAATACATGAATAGGATGGGAATAGAGGGATACGGTCCCCGGAAGTGCAGAAGGTTTTAGTTTAGGCAGGCATCAAGATCGGCGCAGGCTTGGAGGGACGAATGGCCTGTTCCTGTGCTGTACTGTTCCTTGTTCTTTGTTCTTTGTTGCCAAGAATAGCAAAAGTGCAAGCATTGGTGGAGTTCCCTGCCCCTAAGCCTAAGCGAGAGATCATGAGGTTTTTGGGGATTAGTGGTTTCTACTGCATGTTTCAACCAAATTTTAGTACTAAAGCTGCTCCACTAACCAATTTGCTACAAAGGAAGAAAACCAAGGTAGTGTTGTTAGGGGAGTGCCACGCATCTTTTGAGAGCCTGAAAGCCATTTTGATTAATGAATTAGTGTTGACTGCTACAAATTCACGAAACCCTTCAGGGTAGCGATTGATGCTAGTGACCTGGGGGTCGGTGCAGTCCTGTTACAAGACGATGAAACAGATATAGAAAGGCCAGTGGGATACTTTTCCAAAAAGCTATATTGACATTAAAAAGGATATTCAACTGTGGAAAAAGAAACCTTAAGTTTATTATTGGCTCTAAAGCATTTTGATGTCTATGTCCGCCATAACTACAGAGAAACACTGGTATATATTGATGGTAATCCCTAGCCTTTGTGGAAAAATTAAAAAACCCGAATGCCAGACTGTTCCAATGGAGTTTACTATAGCAACCTTATCACTTAAAGATTATTCAAATTGTGGGGAAAAATAATGTAATTGCGGATGCTTTATCTAGAATCTAATTTTGCTTTGCGTTATATGAGAGCAAAGGTAGTACAAAACAGAATTGTATTAACTACAGGTAAGGAGTGAATGAGCATGAGCGTGTATATGTGTTTTAAAACTTTTCATATTCTATTTTTTTCCACACTTTCTAATGAAATAGATTAAAAAATAATGTTCCATTCCTCCAAGGTTGGCAATGTTATGAGTGGTTCCATTTTTTTGTTAATTTTTTTTTGAGGAATTGGATTTTAAAACTGAAAAGGATTTCACAGATGCTGGAACTTTGTGGGGTTTTTTAAAAAAGAGATCATCAGAAGGTCTTTTGGACTGAGCTTGTAAACAACAGTTACTGGAAGGCACCTGTTTTCAGATAATTACCCAGCAGTGATTTTTTGACTTGGAGAAAGATGTTTACAAAGAAGTGACAGATCAAGATTTATAGGGGTCAGGAGGCTTGACTTTTGTGACATTGTTTTGCTTTCACTTTGGACTGTGAGCTAGGGATTTGGGCAGTATTAAAAAGACAGTTGCAGAAAACTTACCAAGGGTGCAAACCCCAACTCAGCTTGTTCCATCTCTTTAAAAAGCCTGCCAACTTTTCCATCTCTTAAGAAGCCCTGAGAAGAAAGTATAAGGAACTGCCTGAAACCCCTGTTGCTGCATATTTCCTGGAAAGCCTGCCCAACTGATCTTCAATGCGCCAGACAAGAACTGTTCTAGGAAGATACTGTGACAGCCATCTATGCGTATTTGGGACACCAAACCAAAACAAAGCCAAACCATCTGACATCTTTCCACATCTCTTTTTTCTTTAAGAATTAACAAGTATTTAGCCAAGGTTCTCTTTTTGTCTGTTTTTTTGTAATGGAACTCTAAAGAGAAAATCTCAAATTTTTCAGGAATCCGAGGTGTGTGTGTGTGTGTGTGTGAGAGGGGGGCTAAGGTAAAAGGGAACTTTCATATTTCACTCTGGCCTGGATTTTATTTTGCTGCTGCCCACTGTAAAAGATGGAGGCCCGCATGCACTGGTTTTGCTCCACGGAGCCACTGCGATATTATACGCAGCTATTCATTTGCATGGCTGGGTCGGACCGCGCCCCAGATGATGTGGGAGGGGGTGGGTGGTCCATTCCCGGCAACGGCATCCGGTGCCACTGCGCAGGCACTGGCGCCATTTTTAAAGGGCTTCAAGCCCTTCCATGTCGTTTTAATTTTTAAAGAAAACTGCAAATAAAAAAGTGAAAAAAGTTATCGTGCCTCTCTCCCACCCTACCCCAATGTCCTTAAAAGTTATTACTTGCCCTCTCCCCGCTAATAAAAACTTACCTTGCAATCCCAACCTTCACCCCACCAAAGTTAATAAACTATGAACTTTACCCCTTCCCACCCACCACCCCCTGGACTGATGAAATTTGTTTGAACTCACTTGCCCCACTCCCGCTCTGAAAACCTACCTGTTCCCCCCGCCCAACCAGTGTTCCACCTCAAATCTCCGAATGGAGATCCGAAGACACGAGAGTCCCGACAATCGACCTCAATATCACAGCGGGACGGCTGGCGGGAACAGGTAAGTCATTAATTCATTATTTTTATATATTTAAATCCTGCTCCTGTCACCGAGTGGCGGAAGGGGCCGCCACGAGGCCTCGCCACCGTCGGTAATATAGGACCAGGCCTTCCCGGCGTCAAGGCCAGGAGTGGGCCTCTCTTGGAGGCATTTTCCGGGCCCCACCGCCACGACCCCCGATGTCGGGGGTGGGAGGGGTCGATAAAATTCAGCCCTCTGTGTGCTGATGCTTTGTTTCGTTACTGGTTATGTCTTGTTTTATAATAAACTTACAAATGTTGTTGTTTATTAAAGAAATATGGTTGAGGTATTTTATTCTGGGATAAAAATAGAGTTTATGATTGGCCATATCAGTAACTGGGAAAAATTTAAATATATATTGTGACCTGTGGAGAAGTGGAACTAGAAAAATAGTGCACTCCTCCAGCCTTGGTCATCACAATATGAACTGATTAATATGAATTAATTTGAACATAGAGGATCATTTAGCTGAATCACTGTACATGTTAAAGTGTCTTAAAGCAATCAGTTGTTCTCTCCCTAAACTGCCTGCCATGTCGTGGAATTTGTGTATCCAGAAGATGGTGAGATACCTCTTTAGCCAAACCCTCTCTGTTACAGGAAACCTTTTGTTTGGAAATTTGTTCTCAGTATCTGGAGGCAGGAGATGTATTTTACCACAAGCATTCGACCAGCATCCCAGATACTTATGATTACCAGTAATGGTTAAAATGATCACCAGTAATTGTTAAAGCATTTGCCCTGATCACAGACATCCTGAATGCATGTATATCAAAACATTTACAGGATGGTCTCCGTTATGAGTTCTTGTAACAGCCAGAGGGGGGGTCTTGTTCTATTGTGTATGTTTCAGCACAGAAAGGGACCCTTAGTATGAGGAGTGATATCATATCTGACCATTGACGAGCTGATCTGGCAGGGGGAATCAATCATTGATCACTATAAGGTCTGAGCACAAGGAAAGCTGTGCAAAGAAGTGGATAAAAAGGGCCTTATCCCTTTGTTTCGTTGCTGTGCAGCCAGACCATTGGCCAATGTGTCAAGCAACAATTCTCCCTGAGCATCTGATCAGTGCCCAGAGCGGGAGTTGGAACAAAGACGAAAAGGCCCAAGCTGCAGTGGACAAGAGAAAAGCTTGTGAAATCATACCAGGCAACTGGGTGAGAAAACCTTTTAGGGTCTGTGGTTTATTCAGTAAATACAGAGTTGGGTGGGAGAGTGATACCAGTTTTCAGTGGTTGGGTTACAGTAAGGACACGAGCTGGACAAAGAGGACAGTTTCATGGGGTAATAATAAAGTACAAATGTGGACTGGGTGAGACAGATCACTCTATATCATTGATAAGTTCTGTGCAGTGATAGTCACCTGTTCGTCGGCTATCAGTGTACCATTCTTATCCTTGTGCTTTTGAAACGTAGTTAAATAAAGTTAGTTCAGGAATTTGCAATACTATACTCTACAATACAATATTCTACTGTGTGGAGTTTGCAAGTTCTCCCTGTGTCTGCGTGGGTTTCCTCCGGGTGCTCTAGTTTCCTCCCACATGCCAAAGACTTGCAGGTTGGTAGGTAAATTGGCCATTAGCAATTGCCCCTAGTATAGGTAGGTGGTAGGGAAATAGAGGGACAGGTGGGGATGTGGTAGGAATATGGAATTAGCGTAGGATTAGTATAAATGGGTGGTTGATGGTCGGCATAGACTCGGTGGGCCGAAGGGCCTGTTTCAGTGCTGTATCTCTAAACTAAACTAAACTAAACTATACCTTTTGTCACTGTCATCATTTATTCTATTTGAGTCCAAATCCAAGTAATGGTTAAACATTGTTATGGAGGTGAGAATGCTCATACTCAGCCATGATTGATACCTTTGTATGCTGAGATAAGTCCTTAAAATGTTCACATTTTTAATTTCCGTTGCTAATTATCTAACTATCTTCAGATCACAATTAGATGTTTTATGTGTGTGTCTTTGCATTTTCTTGAAGCTTTTTCAGGATATTTCCTTTCATATACACAAAGAGTGAATCTTTCCTCAGGCCTGTATGTGTGACATTATCAAAATTAACCACTTGGAGAATTGGGAGCACCAGGAATTAGAGGCACAGACCTCTGCACCTGACCTTCCTTTCAACAATGTTGTTCACCATGAGCACCTTTATGATTGTCACTACATAGAATCATATAGAATTAAATAGAATATAGAGCACAGAAAAAGGCCCAATTCGTGTGTGCTGCTGTTTATACTCCACGAGTCTCTTCCCATTCCATTTACTCATGTCAGTGTCATAACATGTTTTTCTATTCCCTTTTCTCTCATGCATTCAGCTAGTTTCCTTTTGAAAGCACCCAAGCTATTTGCCTCAACCATCTCCTGTGATCATGGGTTCCACATTCTAACTACTCTCTGCAGAAAGAAATTTATCTTATTTCCCTATTAGATTTATTTGTAACTATCTTGTATTTATGGTGCCTGGTTTTGGATTCTTCCACAAGTGGAAACATTCTCTCCAAAGCTGCCCTATCCAAACTATCCAAAATTTTAAATACCACTATCTGGTCACTTCTAAATCTTTATTTTTCTAAAGAAAAAAGCCCTAACCTGTTCAATCTGCATGGCCTCAATGTTGATCTCTGTCTCATCTGTTGTTAGAGGTCCCAGTCTCCATCTCGGAACTCCCTCTTGTTGGTTTCCTAAGCCACTGCTGGGTTTGATCTGCTGGCCCATTGAGCTATCTCTGCTCCCCAATTCTGCGCCTTTTTACCATTGCCCTGACTACGCCAATCTCCCACCCACCTAGTGGCTCCAGTTTAACTCTTCCCCCCACCCCTCATTCTGGCCTATCACGGTTCACTGTTGTTGCTCCCTAAAACCACAGTCATTGTTTGTTGCCCAAGTGCTCCCAATTTACCCCCCACTATCCTCCATCCATCATCGGTGGCCCCATTCCTTGCTCCAGTGCCCTTCCACACTTCCCCCAGGTTATCTGTCCCACTTGTGCTGAGTATACAGCAAGGACTAAATTCAGTGCTCTATGTGTTCTTTCAATTAAATAATTTACATATAAACAAAATCCTCCACTCCTCTTTCTCCACCACCTGTCTGTCCCCTCTATTTTTCCCCCTTCCCTGACATTCTGAAATTCACTGCATGGCTGGACTCCACTCTCCTTAGCTATGAAAAGCCTCTAAAATTGCATCTGTTGCCTCCATCGTCCCTTCATATTCAAAGAAAATATCTCTAACTGCAGCTTTTGGCCTTCCCACCAGATACTTTAAATCCACTTAATTTCTCTCCAACATTCCTCATGTTCGGCAGATTCACTTGCAAAACCTCACAGTTTATTTGGGTTCCTAAAGCATTAAGACTACAATAAATCATCCTAATGCTTCCTAAAAGCACATTGGATTGTTTCTCTTCCACCAAAATTTATTTTATTTTTTGAACACTCTCAGAAAGTATCTTTAGGTAAACAAGAAAGTTACCTTATTTTCCTCAGCTTTTCATTAGCAAAGCAATATCAGCACCCAGAGGGAAATAAGATAAAGCTTTCCCCTTATATTATTAATACACTGCAAATGTTGATTGAAAGCAGGAGATAAATTTACCATTATTAACTCTGTTGCTTGTTTCCCATACGGAGAAATCGTAGGTCAGTGAAGCATAATTATCTAAATCTCTCAGGTTCAAGTTTATCACTAAATGCATACCAGTACATAATGAATTATTAGGAAAGTTTCTGTCATGAGCTATCAGCTAACACTTAGTTCAGGTCAGGATGCACTCCCCAGATTTTCAGTCATACTTGCTCAATTTTACTTCTACTTTTGCAATCAGAAGACTGCATAAACTGCCCACTGGCTGAGGCTGAACATGATTGTTCACAACCTCAGTGTCCTATTTGACCCTGAGCTGAGCATGTCCTCTCCATCACTATGACCATTTACTTCCGCCTCTGTAATATCAACTCCATAGATCATCTAATGCTGAAACCCTCATCCATACTTTTGTTATGAACAGACTTTACTATTCCATTGCTCTCCCAACTGGCCTTCCATTTTCTACCCTCCATAAACTTGAGCTCATCCAAAACTCTGCTTCCCATATCCTAACTCACATCACATCCCATTAACACATCACCTTTGTGCTCACTGGCCTACATCAGTTCCCAGTTAACCAACAACTCAAATTTACTATTCTCAAATCCCTCCATGTCTCACCCCTACCCACCTCTGTAACCTCCACCAGCTTCACAATCCTTCAAGAACTCTGTTTCCTTCCAATTTTGGTTAAGAGGGTCTCGAACTCAGGATGTTAATTTATGGCCACTCATCTTATTAACATCTGTGTAGCTCCAACTCTGGCATATCCCTGACTTCCTTTGCCCCACCATTAGCAGCTGACCGTCAGCTGTCTAGGCTCCAAGCTCTGGAATTCCCTTCTTAAACCTCTTCACCTGTCTCGCCTTCCCCAAGATGCTGCTTAAATCCTTGGCCATGCGTTCGGTCATCTGCCCAGTGTCTCCTTATGTGGCTCGGTATCAAATTTTTCATCTGATTTTGCTCCGGTGAAATGCCTTGGGATCTCTTATTATGCGAAAGGCACTATGTAAATACAAGTTGCTATTGATTGAACAAGAGGATTTCTGTATTTTGCAGTGAAACAAAATTAGAAAGGAAGATGATCCCTATTGATTACAATCAGTGTGTGCTCGGCCTCATTGTGAACAATGACCCAAGAGATTTGCAAGTCGCATTAAAGATGGCTATGTGCTTGAAAAAATGGTATCAAAAAAAGAGCGAGGCAATGGGACTACATGAATAACAATTTAAAAATTCGACACTGACGTGAAGAGACAAATAGCCTCTTTTTTTGTTTTAAGATTCCACGATTGTAGGTACCACTATGTGACAATTAGTTGAGCTATCAGGAAGGCATTCTGATGATGGTCATGTTAGGAATGAGAATTTTGTAAAAATATTTTTAAAAAGGTTCGGTCTTGTATTTATAAACCAAGAATAAATTCAACACACAATCAGACACTTGTAGATTTATTAAATATTATACATGCTCATGACCAACAATTGAGATTACAAAGGAAGCTTCGCTCAACCCTTCAGATGTCTCCCTTCATTATCTCCTAACCTATGATTTTATATCATTTATACTGTTGCTAACTGCATTAATTGTACAGGTCTCTGCATTCCATAACCCTTTATTCCACTCTCAATCTCCATTCTGACATCTTATGGCCTTGAGTGTACAGAAAAAAAAATCAGTGTTTTAGGATCAGCATGACACAAAATGATCCGTAACACCAAATCAATATTGAGTCTTCAGTTTAGGGTAATAAAGTGAGACTAACTATAAGATGCGCCAGCTGGTCTTCAAAATCTAAATTTTAAGAACTAATTTATAATTCTTTTAAAAGAAAAATTGATAGGACTCCTAGTTAAAAAATAGCCTATTATCACAGCTGGATGAAAAATCCCCAATCATTGTCAATTGCTGAAATCTTGCTAATTATAATGTTTTTGATCATTTTTATGTCCCCATATAAAGACTGAATTTGGCTTAATTATTTCTTCAGTCATCACTAATTATTTTGACTACATTTTCAATGGTTCCGTTATATCAGAAGTGCTAATTGTGGCTGATATCGTGCAAGCAGAATAAACCAAATAGCCTCCTCTTGCGCTAAAATATCCATATTTGTACCAGTCCCAATACTACCTATCACTTCATTCAATCCTTTTTATTTCTGTTTATTTCTCTCACTTCAGTGCATCATTTCCTACTATAATGGTCTCCAAATGGTACTTTTACTGAAAGCTGTGTCCACAGGAATTGTACTAAGTTTGCCTAAATACATTCCACTTATATGTTCTACATCTGGCCAGAAAAGGAAATTTTCATTCCCTCAGTTTGGACTGGAAATGAAACCAACTTTTAAAGATGAACGGACAATTTCCGAAGCCATTCCACTGTTCAATCCTCAAATCATGTGTCTTAAACATTTAAATTGTGGGCAAAATGACATAGCATGTGACGGTTTCTTTATCAATGTCAGGTACACTGTGATAAATATCAGTATATAATAATATTGTATTACTGTATGTGTGTGTAATGAATGCTCTATTACAGTCTGAGTGTGTAATGAATGCTGTATATATACCAAATTACGCTCTGAATGTATATTATATGCTGTTTTAGAGTCATAGAGAGTCATAGAGTTTTACAGCATAGAAACAGGCCCTTCAGCCCATGCACCTGCACCAACCATCAAGCACCTGTCCAAACTAATCCCATTTGCCCGCACTTGGCCCATAGCCTTGTATGTTATGGCATTTCAAGTGCTCATCTAAATACTTCTCGAATGTCGTGAGTGTTCCTGCCTCTACCACCCCTTCAGGCAGTGTGTTCCAGATTCCAACCACCCTCTGGGTGAAAAAATTCTTCCTCAACTCCCCTCTAAACCACCTGCCCCTTACCTTAAATCTATGCCCCTTAGTTATTGACCTCTCCGCTAAGGGAAAAAGTTTCTTCCTATCTACCCTATCAATGCCCCTCATAATTTTACATACCTCAATCAGGTCCCCCCTCAGCCTTCTCCGCTCCAAGGAAAAACAACCCCAGCCTATCCAGTCTGTCTTCATAACTGAAATGCTCCAGCCCAGGCAACATCCTGGTGAATCTCCTCTGCACCCTCTCCATTACAATCACATCCTTCCTATAGTGTGGTGACCAGAACTGTACACAGTATTCCAGCAGTGGCCTAACCCGTATTTTATACAGCTCCTTCATAACCTCCCTGCTCTTATATTCTATGCCTCGGCTAATAAAGGCAAGTATCCCGTATGCCTTCCTAATTACCTTATCTACCTGTGCTGCTGCCTTCAGTGATCTATGGACACGTACACCAAGGTCCCTCTGACCCGCTGTACTCCCTAGGGTCCTACATTCCATTGTATATTCCATTGCCTTGTTAGACCTCCTAAAGTGCATCACCTCACACTTCTCAGGATTAAACTCCATTTGCCACTGCTCTGCCCATCTTACCAGCCCATCTATATCGTCATGTAGTCTAAGGCTTTCCTCCTCACTATTTACGATACCACCAATTTTTGTGCCATCTGCGAACTTACTAATCAAAGCTCCTATATTCACGTCTAAATCATTAATCTACACTGTAAACAGTAAGGGTCCCAGCACCGATCCCTGCGGTACTCCACTGGTCACAGGCCTCCATTCACAAAAACAACCCTCTACCATCACTCTCTGCCTCCTTCCACTCAGCCAATTTTGAATCCAATTTGCCAAATTACCCTGGATCCCATGGGCTTTTACTTTCTTAACCAATCTTCCATGCGGGACCTTATCAAAAGCCTTACTGAAGTCCATGTAGACTACATCAACTGCTTTACCCTCATCTACACCTCTAATCACCTCCTTGAAAAATTCAGTCTAATTGGTTAGACATGTTCTCCCCTGTCAAAGCTATGCTGACTATTCCTGATTAATTCCTGCCTCTCCAAGTGGAGATTAATCCTGTCTCTCAGAATTTTTTCTAATAATTATCCTACCACTGATGTTAGACTCACCGGCCTGTAATTACCTGGTTTATCCCTGCTACCTTTCTTGAATAATGGTACCACATTCGCTGTCCTCCAATCCTCTGGTACTTCTCCCGTGGCCAGAGAGGATCTAAAGATTTGTGTCAGAGCTCCCGCTATCTCCTCCCTTGCCTCACATAGCAGCCTGGGATACATCTCATCTGGGATGCCGTCTGAAAGTATATTACATATGCTGCATCGCAGACTGAATGTATAATATGTTATTTTGCCATCTGAATGTATAACATGTGCTGGAGACTGGAGAAGCTGGGTTGTTTTTAGAGCTGGGAAGGTTAATGTAATGTTTGACTGATCTGGGTTTGATTGTATTAGTCTGCCCACTTATCAGTGTTCACTGTGTTTGATTGTTTAAGCCTAAATTGAAACTGAAACTGAAAGAGGGCTAGAATGTTCTACTGAAAACGCAGACTGTTCTGATAAAGGCATTGTACTGAAATATTGTAAGGGCTGAGATATTTTAAAGCATTGGAAATAAACCAATTGGTCATTTCATACAAGTGTGATATCTTCATTGCTCTGAGATAAATCAGATATCCCGGCAGAATCACAACAAAATGTGGCTGTGAGGATGGTTCAACAAAATGTAATTTTGTCAATTCCAGAGCCATTTCTTTCAATGTGGGAAATCCTCCCTTGTGTTGAGAGCAATGGATTTCCATGTTCAAGTCCTACTTTCTCAATATGGGGTTGGACAGCCCAGATACAGAAGTGAACCGTAAGAAAGCGATACTTGTACATTGTCTCAGAGCAGAAGGCCAACGTTTATTTGAGCAGCTCACAGAAGATACATCTACGTTTGATATGGTGGTCAGTGCTCTCGCAAAATACTTCGGGCCAAAGAAAAGCATGATGATAGAATGATATACATTCCTCCAGAGATCCTAATGGTGAGCCCATTAAACAATATGTGACAGCATTGGAGCAATTGGCATTTACAAGGAAATTTGGCACACTAACCAACGAACTAATTCACAACCTGTTGATTGAAAAGACTTCAATTCATGAATTAGGGAACGTCTCCTCATGGAATGATGATTTAACCTTGGGAAAAACCATAACCTTGGCAGCCTAGATTGAATCTGCCATGTTAGATCTGAAGCGGTTACACACACATGCACCCTTAGACTCAGGGTTGCAAACGCAGCTGCCCAACCAGCTTCAGTGCAAGGGCTATGGACTAGAGGACCTCAGCAACCTCATCAAAGTATGCCCCATCATAAAGTTACCTTCAAAACTGTGCCCAGATTGTGGAAATGCGCATCAAGTTACTTCGCCATGTCCAGCTCAAGGGAAAAAATTGTAACTCATGTTTAAAGTGGAACCATTTTGCAAAGATGTGCAGATCGCAGAAGGAAAAGACTTCATCGGTTTGACACGTGGGGGAGTCTCTTCCTAAGAGTGAGGTACAACACGTATATACCACCACAAAAAGTAAAGCACCAGGTCATTTTAAGGAGTGCTCAGTCGAGATCGCAGGCAGCTCAGTGTCACTTCATACTGATGTTGGCGTGAAAGTATCTATTTTGAATGACAAACTCTACCATCGGTATTTTTCACAATTCTCTCTCATTCCTACAACAGATACTCTTCAAGCTTAGGATGACGAAATCAATCCAGGGCTTGATTTAAGTGTTTTTTGTGGGGGCAGGGGGGAGATTGGTAGTCGTGGTGGTGGTGGTGGAGGGGAGAGACCATGATCAGTAGCCTTTGATCCTGTTCCAGGTAAGTTTTTGTGTAAAATGTCTGTAACCAATTCTAGAGCTTCAGACCAGGGAGTGCGTAACGCCGTTCAGGTGGTGGTGAAGGATAATGAAGGAGGCGCACTGGTTGACCGTACCTTTTTCATTAAGAAAATCCTTATTGATTGTCGTGGATTCCAAGCTGCAGACATCTTCTGCCTGCAGGACTTCTCCATCAGTGGATATTTCGACGTGACATTCAAGAATGTGGCGGGATGCATCAAGTTCCTGAAGGTGTCCAAGGAGAGGGGAAACCGTGCACCACTGTCGATCCTCACAGTGGAGCTACTCTTCATGCTGCCATTGCAACACGATTGGGTGGCCACAATCCACCTTTACAACCCCCATGTTCCTGTCGTGGATGTACTCACCTTCCTCGCCAGGCACGTTGAGGTGGCCGGAAACAGTACTGATGTCAAGATGTCAAAGACCGGTTTGGGATTTGGACCAGCAAGTGGCAGGTCAAGGTGACCTTGAAATTCGACTCCAATGGGGCTATCACCCATCCGCCCTCCAGCTTCGCTATCGGGGGAAGTCAAGGCTTCTTGGTCTATGCGAGGCAGGCCAGAGTTTGTCGTGCCTGTGGCAAATCTGGTCATATGGTGGCCAGCTACAGTACAGTCGTCTGCAAGAACTGCAAGAACTGCAAGAAGAAAGACCACGGACTGTAAACAGAGTAAGTGCTGCAACCTGTGCGGTGGGGCAGGTCACCTCTACAAAACCTGCCCCAAACGCTGCCTCAGTTATGCTCAGGCAGCAAGGTCCAAGGAAAGGCCGGGAGAAGGAACGGTGAATGCGTCTGGTGCTGGGAGGGAGACAAGCAATCCCCCCCCTCAGCAAGGAAAGTCTATCAGAGAAGGGGAAGAAAGGGAGGCAGCTGCAACCAGCGACTCAACAGCTACATCGTGCCCAGAAACTCCTCCTCTACAGACAGAATCAATGGAGGAGGAGTCAGCAGATGGAAAAACTGGTCAGTGGCAGGTGGTAAAAAGGAAAACCACAAAGAAGAAGCCTCCAGAAAAGGAACAGGACACCACCCAAACCAGTAGCAAGAGGAGGCTACTGTCTGAGACAGACGACAGCAGCTTCTCCTCGTTGGACGAGGAAGGGCCGGAAAGATGGCACCTGCAAAAGAAGAGGCAGAACTCATAGGAGCTGGAAGAGAAAGGCCCCCAGCTCCAGGGCACTGAAAGCTGTGACGGGCCCAGTGCACCCTAACCCCAAAGTGCCGAACCCAGCGAGATGCCCAGCACACCCCACCTCCGGAGACCGAGAGCAGAGAAGCGTTTTGCACACTTCAGCTCCAGGAAGCCAGAAGCAGTGATGTCTTCGAGGAGGGACAGAGGAGAAAGACACCACCAGCAGAGGACAGCCCAAGCCTTGCTGCCTACAAGACACCCTCCCACCCCGATGTCACCCCAGTGGAACAAAACCCCCATGAGTAACCAGGAGGGGTTTCTGAGCCCAACTCCTAGGGGGAGTATTTGCTATTTGCTAGAGTGGTTAGAGAGGGTTTAAACTGAAATGGCAGGGGGATAAGAACCTTTGCAAGGAGTCAGAGGAGGGGGGGATCAAAGACAAGAACAAAAGACACTAAGGGGAATAAGAAAAGTGATAGGCAGAGAAATCAAGGGCCAGAATCAAACAGGGACACAGTGAAAAATATTGGGAAGGGGACAGGTAATGTTAAAAAGACAAGCCTTAAGGCTTCACCAGGTTTCATGGAGACACCCAAGATCACGTCGTTGGCACCAGCTGGACCTCATCGTCACAAGGCGAGCCTCTATAAACAGTGTTCAAATCACACGCAGCTTCCACAGTGCAGACTGCGACACCGACCACTCCCTGGTGTGCAGCAAAGTTAGACTCAAATCAAAGAAGCTACATCACTCCAAGCAGAAGGGCCGCCCGCACATCAACACTAACAGAATTTCATATCCACAGCTGTTACATAAGTTTCTAAATTCACTTGAAAAAGCCCTTCAAAACACTCTTACAGGGGATGCAGAGACCAAGTTGGCCCACATCAGAGGCGCCATCTATGACTCAGCAATGACCACCTTTGGTAAACGTGAGAAGCAGAATTCAGACTGGTTTCAATCTCACTTTGAAGAGCTGGAACCTGTCAGAGCCGCTAAGCGCACTGCACTGTTGAACTGCAAGAAAGCCCCCAGTGAGTTAATATCCATAGCATTTAAAGTAGCCAGAAGCACTGCACAAAGAACAGCCAGGCACTGTGCAAATGACTACTGGCAACACGTATGCAGTCGTATTCAGCTGGCCTCCGACACTAGAAATATCAGAGGAATGTATGATGGCATTAAGAGAGCTTTTGGGCCAACCATCAAGAAGATCGCCCCCTCAAGACTAAATCAGGGGAAACAATCACTGACCAACGCAAGCAAATGGACCGCTGGGTGGAGCACTACTTAGAACTGTACTCCAGGGAAAATGTTGTCACTGATACTACCCTCAATGCAGCCCAGTCTCTACTAGTCATGGATGAGCTGGACGAACAGCCAACAAAATCAGAACTCAGTGATGCCATTGATTCTCTAGCCAGTGGAAAAGCCCCTGGAAAGGACAGCATGACTCCTGAAATAATCAAGATTGGTCTCTTCAGACTACTGCAAAGATCGGATGTCCACTAAAGCTACTAAGTATCATCACCTCATTCTATGACAATATGAAAGGTACAATTCAGCATAGCGGTGCCTCATCAGACCCCTTTCCTATCCTGAGTCGCGTGAAACAGGGCTATGTTCTCACACCTACACTGTTTGGGGTCTTCTTCTCCCTGCTGCTCTCACTTGCGTTCAAGTCTTCAGAAGAAGGAATTTTCCTCCATACAAGATCAGATGGCAGGTTGCTCAACCTTGCCCATCTTAGAGCGAAGACCAAAGTACAGAATGTCCTCATCAGGGAACTCCTCTTTGCTGATGATGCTGCATTAACATCCCACACTGAAGAGTGTCTGCAGAGACTCATTGACAGGATTGCGGCTGCCTGCAATGAATTTGGCCTAACCATCAGCCTCAAGAAAACGAACATCATGGGACAGGACGTCAGAAATGCTCTATCCATCAATATCGGCAACCGCGCTCTGGAAGTGGTTCAAGGGTTCACCTACCTAGGCTCAACTATCACCAGTAACCTGTATCTCGATGCAGAAGTCAACAAGCGCATGGGAAAGGTGTCCGCTGCTATGTCCAGACTGGCCAAGAGGGTGTGGGAAAATGCTGCACTGACACGGAACACAGAAGTCCAAGTGTTTCAAGCCTGTGTCCTCAGTATCTTGCTCTACGGCAGCGAGACCTGGACAACGCATGTTAGCCAAGAGGACGTCTCAACTCATTCCATCTTCGCTGCCTCCAGAGAATCCTTGGCATTAGGTGGCAGGACCGTATCTCCAACACAAAAGTCCTCAAGGCTGCCAACATCCCCAGCATAAACACCCTACGGAGCCAGTGGCGCTTGTGATGGCTTGGCCATGTGAGCCGCATGGAAGATGGCAGGATCCCCAAGGACACGTTGTACAGCGAGCTCATCACTGGTATCAGACCCATCGGCCGTCCATGTCTCCACTTTAAAGATGTCTGCAAACATGACATGAAGTCCTGTGACATTGACCACAAGTCGTGGAAGTCAGTTGCCAGTGATCGCCAGAGCTGGTGGACAGCCATAAAGGCGGGGCTAAAGAGTGGCGAGTCAAAGAGACTTAGCAGTTGGCAGGAAAGACGACTGAAATGCAAGGGGAGAGCCAACTGTGTAACAGCCCCGACAACCAATTTTATCTGCAGCACCTGTGGAAGAGTCTGTCACTCTAGAATTGGCCTTTATAGCCACTCCAGGCGCTGCTCCACAAACCACTGACCACCTCTAGGCGCTTACCCATTGTCTCTCGAGACAAAGAGGCCAAAGAAGAAGAAGAAGCCTTTTTACCTTAATGCCCGTAACATTCGCAATAAAGTGGATGAATTAATCCTGCAAATAGATGCAAAAGGGTATGATTTAGTTGGGATTATGGAGACATGGCTGCAGGGTGACCAGGGATGGGAAATGAACACCCAGGGGTATTCAGTATTTAGGAAGGACAGATAAAAAGTAAAAGGCGGTGGAGTTGCATTGCTGGTTAAAGAGGAAATTAACGCAATAGTGAGGAAAGATATTAGCTCTGACGATGTGGAATCTGTATGGGTAGAGCTGAGAAACATTAAGGGGCAAAAAACATTAGTGGGGGTTGTATATGGACACCCAAACTGTAGTAGGATGTTGGCAATGGCATTGAACAAGAAATTAGAGACACATGTGATAAAGGAACATCTGTAATTATTGATGACTTTAATCTGCATATAGATTGGGCAAATCAAATTAGTCACAATACCGTAGAGGAGGAATTCATGGAGTGGCCAATCTTTAACTGAGCAGCGCCACTGCAGAGGTGATGGCTGCTGACAGTAATGGACCCACCAGAGGCACTGGACCCAGGTCACAGGCAAGTCAGGGTGGGAGGGGTTTCGTGGGAGGGAGGAGTAGGGAGATCAGCAGCAAAGGTAGGAGGGTGCCACCCAGAGGGACCCATCCTTCCTGATGCCAGGTCCCTCGATCAGGCATTAAGTGCCTTTTAACGAGAGATCTGCACCACCTCCCTGCCAACACCCCCACCCAACCCGGAGCCAGCAAGCAACCCACAAGTACAGAAACCATTAAAGCCAGCTAGTGAGTTTAGGTCTAGTTTATTCATAAGAGCAGGGAGTTTGGGTGGGGAGGGAGAAGACATGTACAAAAATGAGCATTGAATTAGTGTAACTGCACAAAACATTTTCATACCCCAACATACTTCAGGTGTATGCTATCTGCACTAAACCATATCATTTTATCTCACAAGGGTTACAGAAGTCTCAGAAATAAAGTTTTTTTAATGTTTTCCAAGAACACCAGAGGCTGGATTTTTCTGCTATTAATCATACCCTTATATACCTTCTGCCTCATTGGCTCAGTTATGCTCAGCTCAGTTTGGCTCTCTCAGTGGCACTAGTTTGGTTTGGATGATAGCAGTCCAAGCTCTACTCCAGGGTTTGAAAGCAGGATCTAGGTTGAAACTTCAATGGAGTGCTGCATTGTTGGATGTGCTGCCTTTCTGGGTGAGACATTAAATTGAGCTCCTTTTTGAGATATACATATAAAGGGGCTGACTTTCATGTGCCCCTTTCTGGCTGGGTGCTAAGAGCAGCACAGTGATAGGCACCACAACCATAGAAATAGCCTGGACATCATGACAGAAGGAATGAAGAGCCAACAATTGGGGTCACAATCCTATTCCCAGCCTATGTGCCTGCACAACAAAAGCAACGGCCAGGATATTTGGCTCAAGAAACATCCCATGCCACTATTCAAAGAAGAGCAGGGAGTTTTCCGAGTCTCCTGGCCACCAACCAACACCACTAAACATCTGTGGGACCTTGCTGTGCACAAAATTGTCCATTGCATTTGCCAACCGAATAATAATAGCTACACTTCAAAAGTATTTCATTAGTGGCAAAACACTTTGGGATGACTTGCAGGCAAGATAAGTGACTATTTAAATGGAACTCTTTTCCTTTATAATCTGGTAATTACACGTTCCAGGTACAAAGTCTGTACTGATTTACTGGAATACTTTTTTAAATCATGCTATATATTTGCTGACAAGGTCTAGCATTTATAAAAGCAAACCGTTTTGGAAATCGGTAAAACCTTTGCAAATGGAGGTCATATTTCTCAGTTATCTATTCTTTGTTAAATGGAGGAACACAATAGATTGCAGAATCTTGGAGCTCATAAATTACTGCTAAGCAAGAAGCAATTATCTCTCATGTGTTGGTCATAATAGGGAAGCCAAAATATGGGGAATGAAGGAAAGGTCAGTAATTTCCCCATGATACCAAAACTAGAGTTGAATAACTCTTTGTTTCTGGCAGTGGGATGTGTTATCAGAAGGACACATTGACACAAAGACAATGCTAATGTGGAATACTACTTACTTTCAGACTAGAACACTACAAAAACATTCCATCCAACTGACGCTAAATGAAATAAGGTTAACTTATATTTATCAATTTTCTGAACATACTTTATTGAATTAAAATTGAATCAATTCAAAAGGAATGGATAGCTGTGCAGTGAATTGAAACTAAAATAACGATGAACCAAATTGAAAGATTCCTGCTGGGAACAGCAAGAGTTAAAAATGTCCATTCTCACATCTGGGAATAAGAACATAAGAAATAGGAGCATGAGGAGGCCATTCGGTCCCTCAAGCCTGCCCCGCCATTCAATAAGACTATGGCTGATCTGCCCCAGACCATAACTCCTCTTTCTTGCCAGCTCCTCATAGCCCTCAACTCCCTGATATTTCAAAAATCTATCTACCTACTCTTTAAATACTTTCAGTGATCTAGTCTCCACAACACTCTGGGGTAGAGAATTCCAAACATTCACTACCCTCTGAGAGAAGAAATTCCTTCGCATCTCAGTTTTAAATGAGTGTCTTCTTATTCTGTAACTGTGTCCCCTAGTTTGAGATTCCCCCACTCATGGAAACATCTTCTCAACATCTACCCTGTCAAGCCCCCTCAGAATCTTGTATGTTTCAATAAGATCACCCCTTATTCTTCTAAACTCTAATGAATAAAGCCCTAACCTGTTTAGCCATTCTTGATAAGTCAACCCCTTCATCCCAGGAATCAGTCTAGTGAATCCCTTTTGAACTGCCTCCAATGCCAGTATATCCTTTCTTAAATACGGGGACCAAAACTGTACACAGTACTCCAGGTGCGGCCTCACCAACACCCTGTACAGTTGTAACAAGACTTCCCTATTTTTAAACTCCAACCCCCTAGCAATGAAGGCCAAAATTCCATTTGCCTTCTTGATTACTTGCTGCACCTGCATGCTAACTTTTTATGTTTCATGCACAAGAACACCCAGATCCCTCTGTGCTGCACTTTTTTGGAGTCTATCTCCATTTAAATAATAGTCTGACTTTTGATTCTTCCTACCTAAGTGCATGACCTCACACTTTCCTACATTAAACTCCATCTGCCAAGCTTTTGCCCACTCACTCAACCTATATATATCCCCTTGCAGATTCGTTATGTCTTCATCACAACATGCCCTCCCACCGATTTTTGTATTGTCAGCAAATTTGGATAGATTACACTCTGCCCCCTCCTCCAAGTCATTTAATATAGATTGTAAATAATTGAGGCCCTATGACTGATCCTTGTGGCACTCCACTAGTTACGTCTTTCCAACCTGAAAAGACCCATTAATCCCGACTCGATGTCTTTTGTGAGTTAACTAATCCTCAATCCATGCTAATACATTACGCCAATAGCGTGAGCTCCGATCTTGTGCAATAATCTTTTACGTGGCATCTAATTGAATGCCTTCTGGAAATCCAAATACACTACATCTACTGGTTTCCCTTTATCAACTCTGCTTATTATATGTTCAAAGAACTCGAGCAAACTTGTCAACCATGATTTCCCTTTCAGAAAACCATGTTGACTGTTTGATTGGATTGAGCTTTTCTAAATATCCTGCTAGTTCTTCCTTAATAATGGACTTTAGTATTTTCCCAATGACCAATGACCAACTTAGGCTGACTGGCCTATAGTTTCCTGCTTTTTGTCTCTCCCCCTTCTTGAACAGGGGCGTCACATTAGCAGTTTTCCAATCCACTGCGACCCTCCCAGAATCCAATGAGTTCTGGAATATTTTGACCAATGCCTCCACTATCTCTGCAGCCACTTCCTTCAAAACCCTTGGATGTTGGCCATCAGGTCCTGGTGACTTCTTTGCCTTTAGTCCGATTAGTTTGTCAAATACTTTGTCCCTCGTGATTGAGACTGTTACAAGATCTTTCCTCCCATTAGCTTCTTGCTTATCTGCTATCTGTGGGATGTTTATAGTGTCCTCCACCTTGAAGACCGATGCAAAATATTGGTTTAAATTATCTGCCATTTCCCTGTTCCCCATTATCAATTCTCCAGTCACATCCTCCAAGGGTCCCACGCTCACTTTAGCTACTCCCTTTCTTTTTATATACCCATAAAAGCTCTTGCTGTTTGTTTTCATATTTCTTGCCAATTTACTTTCACAGTCAATTTTATCCCTCTTTTTTAACTTTTTAGTCATCCGCTGCTGGTTCCTAAAAATTTCCAATCCTCTGGCCTACCACTAGTTTTTTCCACTTTGTATGTCTTAGTTTCTGATTGGATACTCTCCTTGACCGCCTTTGTTAACCATGGGTGGTTCATCCTTCTCATCGAGTCCTTCTTTTTGACCAGGATAAATTTTTGCTGAGCGTTATGAAATATCTGCTTAAATGTCTGCCACTGCTCATCCACTGACCTTCCCGTGAATCTATTTTCCCAGCCTGCTTTAGACAACTCTTTCTTCATACCTCCGTACTTGCCCTTGTTTAAGTTGAGGACATTGGTTTGAGACCTGAGTTGTTCACCCTCAAACTGAATTTGAAATTCTACCATGTTGTGATCATTACCCCCTAGAGGATTCTTAACTACAATATCTCTTATTAATCCTACCTCATTACACATTGTTAGATCTAATAGCCTGCTCCCGGGTAGATTCTGCAACACATTGCTCTAAGTAACAATCCCTGAAGCACTCGACAAATTCGTCTTCCATGTTACCTCTGCCAATCTGATTTGTCTAGTCAATATGCTGATTAAAATCACCCATGACAATTATAGGGCCCTTCTTACATGCCTCCATTATTCCCTGATTTATGCTTTATCCTACAGTGATGCAACTCTTGGGGGCCTATAGACGACTCCCACCCGTGACTTCTTCCCCTTGCTATTCCTTATTTCCACCCAAACTGATTCCACATCACCATCTATTGTACTTATATCACTACTCACCACCACACTGATACCTTCCTTTATTAACAAATCTACCCCACCTCCTTTTCCTTTTTGCCTATTTTTCCAGAACATCGAATACCCTTGAATGTTAAGTTCCCAGTCTTGGTCACCCTGCAACCATGTCTCTGTAATAGCTATCAAGTCATATTCATTTATTTCTATTTGTGCCGTCAACTCATCTATCTTGTTACAAATGCTGCGTGCATTCAGATAAAGAGCCTTAAGCTTTGACTTTTTACCGTCATTACTCATTCTGGTTCTAATTTCTGCTGCTTTCTTCTGCTTATATTTTCTGCCCCTTCCTGTCACACTTTGATTACCGTTCGCCTCTTCATTACCCTGCACCTCTGCTCTCTCATTTCTTTTTGATTTTTTTAAACATCCCTTCAATTGAACCCTCCCCCCCGCCCCCCACTAATTAGTTTAAATTCCTATCTACAACCCGAGTTATATGATTCGCCAGGACACTGGTCCCAGCATGGTTCAAATGAAGCCCGTCCCAATGAAACAGCTCTCTCCTTCCCCAGTACTGGTGCCAGTGCCCCATGAATCGGAACCCATTTCTCCCACACCAATCTTTGAGCCACGCATTTACCTCTCTAACCTTATATACCCTACACCAATTTGCATGTGGCTCAGGTAGTAATCTGGAGATTATTACCTTTGAAGTTCTGTTTTTTATTTATCCACAAGCTGCTCATAGTCCCTCAGCAGAACCTCTTTCCTAGTCTTATCTATATCGTTGGTACTTACGTGGACCACGACAACTGGATCCTTTCCCTCCCACTCCAAGTTCCTCTCCAGCCCAGAAGAGATGTCCTTAACCTTGGCACCGGGTAGGCAACACAACCTTCGGGACTCCCTGTCTTTGCTGCAGAGAACAGTATCTATTCCCCTAACTATGCTATCCCCTATTACTACTACACTTCTCTTTTCTACCCCCACTTGAATGGCACTCTGAACCATGGTGCTGTGGTCAATTCACTCATCCTCCCTGCAGTCTGTGCCCTCGAATAGTGAGGAGGACTGTGCTGAATGAATAAATTTGTATGTGTGTAGTGCCTCAGCATGTCCCAATGCACTTCACAACCAATTAGTTATTTTTTTAACAGTAGTCACTGCTGGTTTGCAGCCAGAGCAGCCAATTTGAGAACAGCAAGGTTCCATTAAAACAATGTGACAAATGACCAATTGATCTGTTTCAGTGGCATTGTTGAAGGATGAATGTTGGTCAGGACACCTTGTTCCTCTTCAGATGATGAATCATTTTACGTTGATTTGAACCGCCAGATGAGGTCTTGGTTTAATATCTTATTTAAAGATTAGCACCTCTGATAATGGAGCATTAGATAATATGCTCAAGTCCTGAGAGGATGGCTGGAAGTCACAACCTTCTGACTCAGATCTGAGAGTCTACCAACTGAGGCACCGCTGACCCCAGCGATGATGGCGATCGCAACAATATGTAGTGAGTCATTACCATTGGGAACTTGTACTATGGAAGAGGGGGATGGAATGTTCACTTTTCTGCAGATGTTAAAGATTCATGGCCTCACAAAACCCCTCTTTGCAAACTCTGTCACCCTTATGCCCATTTATAACACCTTTACTGCTCTGATCCTGGGACTTTTGTGCAGCCCCCACTTTCTTCACTGGTGACATAGCCTTCAGTTAGCTTGGAGCTACTCTCTGGGACTTCCTCCCTAAACTCCTCAATGGCTTCACCTCTGCCTCCACCTTTGAGAAACACATCTCTCTTCAACCAAGCACAGGTTCCTTGCCGCGTTTGTTGATAAGGATGAAAAAGATGGTGTTATGACCAGGTGAGAAAGGGGTCTAGGGGTTCCCTCTCAGCCTTTGTCTGGTTTGACCATAACAGGGTTTAATTTTTCAAACATCGTGTTTTTAACTCCCCCTCAGTGAATCCCTGTCTACTGCTCTCCAATTGTAAGGCAAAGAAATCAACCAGACAGGTTTTCTTAGATTTAAACAAGAAAGGTGTAAGTTTATTAACCTTAAAACTTGGTTAGAACTACTATGAATTCGCAACACCCATGATAGCATGCATATGTGATAAACGCACAAGCAGATAGAGACAGAAAAGGAGAAAGAATAAAGGGGAAAAGTTTGAAGCAATAACTGGAGTTCATTTACTGTTTTGACTTTGATGTAGATTCTTTGATTGCAGTGAAATCTTGCCGTTTTGTTGGGGCCCAATGCACGCTTTCAAACTTGTTTCGATGTAGTAGTCTTCTCTCTTGAGGTTTAAGTGGGTTCAGTAGATCTGGAAATTCATGAGAGAGAGAGAACCAGGGAGCGTGACCTTCCTTCTCTTTTGGCTTCAGAGCAGTCTCTGTCTTCAAACTGTGAACATAATTCAAAAACCCTGGGCCAGTAGGTTAGTCATGTGACTAGTTTTTTAACAAACTCTCCTGCATTTTTGTGGATTCCTTTCAGCTTTGCAGACACCCGCAGTGGGTGTGGAATGGGGGGGGGGGGGGTTGCTGGTGGTGGGGGGGGGGAAATGTAATGCTTGATTTTTACACATTCAACACATTCAATGTCTGGTAATTAAAATCCATTTGGATTAATTGGATCAGGTAGCAGTTCCATTGTCTTTCCAGGCAACTCGCTCTTAGAATGCAAATGTTCACAGCCAGTGCTGTTACCTCTTCAAACAATATGCCTCATTCTTGGCAGGTGGGGTCTTCATGACAACGGTCTTGGGCAAAAACACTACAGTCTATAAAACATCACCAAATGAAAAACAGAATTGGTTGACAAAAACAGAAATACAAAGACAAAAAAATGGAGGTCTTTGACCATGACCTTAACTCATGTTTGATGCATAGTAAGTGACAATGCTACTGCATGGGATAGGGGTGAGGCAGTTTGCCCTGTTTATTTCTCCAGGGCACCCTCCTTAGAGGAAAATAGGCAAGCATGCCTGAAAGAAACTGATATCCAGGGTCAATGCTATGTACGAGACCTGGAAGCAAGTGCAAAACAATATAGCATAACTTAAGAGAGGTGCCAAGATATGACTCCCCAAGAGTACCAAAGAGGAGGTAGAAGGCATGTCAGAAATACTGTCTGTCAACCTGAAAGACATTTACTGCTGCCCAATATCAAATCCTTGCACAACCCAACAGATTTTTCATTGCTTATGCATGGCCAATCGCCAGCATGGCACATACTCAAGCTGCAACTTACAATTGAAACCCTCGGGACACTGAGGAGCTTGGCAGGAGTTAAGAATGCACAAACATTAGGATTATTTCCACAATGCTCAGATAGCTCATTTGCATTAGGAGTCACAGTAAACAGGGGGTTGAAAGCCTGCAAGTGCTTGCCTTTGGTTTGTTAGAGGTTAGCTTTGACATACAATACAACACATTGAGACTTGGGAACAAAATTCGATAGGCCCTGAAAATGTGGAAGACAGTCTAAGCAGGAAGAAAAGCAAAATTACAGCATAACAGGGAAGAGATTGTGCTCGAAGGTTTTTTTGATTTATTTTCATGGGATGTGGGTGTCATTGGCCAGGCTAGTAAGAACAAAGAACAAAGAAAATTACAGCACAGGAACAGGCCCTTCGACCCTCCAAGCCTGCGCCGATCCAGATCCTCTATCTAAACCTGTCGCCTATTTCCTAAGGGTCTGTATCTCTTTGCTTCCTGCCCATTCATGTATCTGTGATACATCTTAAAAGGCGCTATCGTGCCCACGTCTACCACCTCCCCTGGCAACGCGTTCCAGGCACCCACCACCCTCTGCGTAAAGAACTTTCCACGCATATCCCCCCTAAACTTTTCCCCTCTTACTTTGAACTCGTGACCCCTAGTAATTGAATCCCCCACTCTGGGAAAAAGCTTCTTGCTATCCACCCTGTCTATACCTCTCATGATTTTGTATACCTCAATCAGGTCCCCGCTCAACCTCCGTCTTTCTAATGAAAATAATCCTAATCTACTCAACCTCTCTTCATAGCTAGTGCCCTCCATACCAGGCAACATCCTGGTGAACCTCCTCTGCACCCTTTCCAAAGCATCTACATCCTTTTGGTAATGTGGCGACCAGAACTGCATGCTGTATTCCAAATGTGGCCGAACCAAAGTCTTATACAACTGTAACATGACCTGCCAACTCTTGTACTCAATACCCCGTCCGATGAAGGAAAGCATGCCGTATGCCTTCTTGACCACTCTATTAACCTGCGTTGCCACCTTCAGGGAACAATGGACCTGAACACCCAAATCTCTCTGTACATCAATTTTCCCCAGGACTTTTCCATTTATTGTATAGTTCACTCTTGAATTGGATCTTCCAAAATGCATCACCTCGCATTTGCCCGGATTGAACTCCAACTGCCATTTCTCTGCCCAACTCTCCAATCTATCTATATTCTGCTGTATTCTCTGACAGTCCCCTTCACTATCTGCTACTCCACCAATCTTAGTGTCATCTGCAAACTTGCTAATCAGACCACCTATACTTTCCTCCAAATCATTTATGTATATCACAAACAACAGTGGTCCCAGGACGGATCCCTGTGGAACACCACTGGTCACACGTCTCCATTTTGAGAAACTCCCTTCCACTGCTACTCTCTGTCTTCTGTTGCCCAGCCAGTTCTTTATCCATCTAGCTAGTACACCCTGGACCCCATGCGACTTCACTTTCTCCATCAAGCTACCATGGGGAACCTTATCAAACGCCTTACTAAAGTCCATGTATATGACATCTACAGCCCTTCCCTCATCAATCAACTTTGTCATTTAGTATTCTTTAGTATTTATTACCCATCCCTAATTGCCCTTGAGAAGGTGGTGGTGAGCTGTCTTCTTGAATCGCTTGGGAGTTCCAGTGACAGTGACGGAACGGCATATAGTTCCAACTCAGAATGGTGTGTGACTTTGAGGGGAACTTGCAGGTGGTGGTGTTCCCATGCATCTGCTGTCCTTGTCCTTCTAGGTGGTAGAGGTCATGAGTTTGGTAGGTGCAGTCTAAGGAGCCTTAGTGCGTTGCTGCAGTGCATCTTGTAGATGGTACTCATTACTGCCACTGTGCGTCAGTGGTGGAGGGAGTGAATGTTTGTGAATGGGGTGCCAATCAAGTGGGCTGTTTTGTCCTGGATGATGCTGAGCTTCTTGAGTGTTGTTGGAGCTGCACCCATCCAGGCAAGTGAGGAGTATTCCATCACACTCCTGACTTGTGCCTTGTAGATGGTGGACAGGTCTGGGGGAGTCAGGACGTGAGTTACTCACCACAGGATTCCTGGCCGCTGAACTGCTCTTGTAGCCACGGTATTTATATGGCTACTCCAGTTTACTTTTTGCTCAATGGTAACCCCTAGGATGTTGATAGTGGGGGATTCAGCAATCGTCATGCCATTCAATGTCAAGGGGAGATGGTCAGATTCTCTCTTGTTGGAGATGGTCATTGCCTGACACTTGTGTGTCATAGAGTCATAGATTTATACAGCACAGAAACAGGCCTTTCGGCCCACTGTGTCTGCTCCGGCCATCAAGCCTATCTATTCTAATCCCATTTTCCATCACTTGGCCCGTAGCCTTGTATGCTATGGCATTTCAAGTGCGCATCTAAATTCTTCTTAAATGTTGTGAGGGTTCCTGCCTCTACCACCCCTTGTGTGTAGCAGTGTGTTCCAGATTCCAACCACCCTCTGGGTGAAAACATTTTTCCTCAAATCCCCTCTAAACCTCCTGCCCCTTCCTTAAATCTATGTCACCTGGTTATTGACACCTCTGCTAAGGGAAAATGTTTCTTCCTATCTACCCTATCTATGCCCCTCATAATTTTGTATACCTCAATCAGGTCCCCCCTCAGCCTTCTCTGCTCTAAGGAAAACATCCAGTCTCTCTTCATAGCTGAAATGCTCCAAGGTGCTGGGACTCTGATGAATCTCCTCTGCACTCTTTCCAGTGCAATCATATCCTTCCTACAGTATGGCAACCAGAACTGTACACAGTACTCCAGCTATGGTCTAACTAGTGTTTTATACAGCTCCATCATAACCTCCCTGCTCTTATATTCTATGCCTTGGCTAATAAGGACAAGTATCTCATATGCCTTCCTAACCATCTTATCTACCTGTGCTGCTGCCTTCAGTGATCTATGGACAAGTATACCAAGGTCCCTCTGACCCTCTGTACTTCCTAGGGTCCTACCATCCATTGTATATTCCCTTGCTTTATTAGTCCTTCCAAAATGCATCACCTCACATTCTCAGGATTAAATTCCATTTGCCACTGCTCGTCCCGTCTTACCAGCCCATCTATATCGTCCTGTAATCTAAGGCTTTCCTCCTCACTATTTACAACACCACCAATTTTCGTGTCATCTGCGACCTTACTGATCATACCTCCTATATTCATGTCTAAATCATTAATGTACACTACAAACAGCAAGAGTCCCAGCACTGATCCCTGTGATACACCACTGGTCACAGGCTTCTAATTGCAAAAACAGCCCTCGACCGTCACCCTCTGCCTCCCAATTTTGGATCCAATTTGCCAAATTGCCCTGGATCCCATGGGCTCTGACCTTCTTGACCAATCTCCCATGCAGGACCTTATCAAAAGCCTTACTGAAGTCTTTGTAGACTACACCAACTGCTTTACCCTCATCTACACACCTAGTCACCTTCTCAAAAAATTCAATCAAATTTGTTAGACATGATCTCCCCCTGACAAAGCCATGCTGACTATCCCTGATTAATCCCTGCTTTTCCAAATGCAGATTAATCCTGTCCCACAGAATGGCACGATTGTTACTTGCCATTTATTAGCCCAAACTTGGATATTGTCCAGGTCTTGCTGCAGTTCTACACGAACTGCTTCAATATCTGAGGATTCATGAATGGTGCTGAACATTGTGCAATCATCAACGGACATCCCCAGTTCTGACCTTATGATTAAAGGAAGGTCATTGATGAAGAAGCTGAAGATGGTTTGGCCTAGGACACTACCCTGAAGAACTCCTACAGTGATGTCCTGGAGCTGAGATGATTGATCTCCAACAACCACAATCATCTTCCTTTGTGCTCAGTATGACTCCAACCAGCAGAGAGTTTTCCCCTGATTCCCATTGACTCCAGTTTTTCTAGGGCTCCTTGATGTCATACCCCCTGTCAAATGCTGCCTTGATGTCAAGGGCAGTCACTCTCACCTCAGCTCTTGAGTTCAGCTCTTTTGTCCATGTTTGAACCAAGGCTGTAATGAGGTCAGGAGCTGAGTGGTCCTGGCGGAACCCAAACTGAGCGTCACTGAGCAGGTTATTGTTAAGCAAGTGCCACTTGATTGCACTGTCAATGACACCTTCCATCACTGGTGAATGAAAATCTTTCATTCTTTCTTCAGTTCCATGGGGCAATGAACAGCCAAGACTAGAATTTCATCAATCCAATTTAAACTGGTATTCATAGGGTTGAATTATACCTTGACAGTGGGGCCTGGTGATGGGACGAAAGATAGGGGATGACCCCACCTCAGCCCTCTTTTGGACCACCAGCCAAATTCCATGACAGGCAGCCAATTCGGGTCCCAGTTCCTTTAAAGATGGGGACCTTGCCTTTAAGAACTGCCAGCCAATAAGAGGGCCATCAGCACAGTAGTTCTGGGGGCACCCATTCCCTGCTCAGGGTTTGCCTTGAGGGTCTCCTGGTGCCCTGCAGAAACATGACATCTCTCCTCCTTTCCATCTCATGGACTAATGCCCAGAGCTGCAGCAGAAAACCTAGGAACTCTCTCTTTTGCCTTTTGCTCCATGTTCTGTGCATTTGCTTCTATCTATGCCTTCCACAGTCAGTCTGCAGCAGCTTCTGTACAATGCGTGCAGCTCCCCTTTAAGACGGGCAGGTTACCTTTAAGACATGCAAGTTGGCTGAAACATGTGTTAGCCACACATTGTACTGGGCCCTCTGATAAGTGTGTAGCCAGTTAGCAGCCTGTTCTAAGCTGGACACTGAAATCATTTAGATGAGGAGGCAGCAAAAAGTGTGCGTGCTTCTTGCCTTTGGCAGAGGTTGATCACGCATCGTGGTCTAGATACCTGAAAACCAGCCTTGATGAGTTTTTCCACGATTGTGTTCAGTTTTGGGCACTGGATCTCAGGAATTATATAAAACAAAAGTTAAAAAGGATGGTGAAAATCTGAAATAAAAACAAAAAAAAAATTCTAGAAACACTCAGCTGGTCAGGCAGCATCTGTGGAGAGAAATTATAGTTAATATTTCAGGTCAATGACTTTTCATTGGAACTAGAAACAGTTAAAGACTTAACAGTTTATAAACAAGTACAGAGCCAGTGAAAAGGAACCGGGGGAGGGGAGGAATGAACAAAGGCAAGGCCTGAGATAGGAGTGATTAAAAGGCATAAGGGCTGATGGTACAAGGCAAAAAGGGATGGCATTGAGACAAGTAAAGAAACAAAAGATGGGTCCAGAGGAGGTGTAAGTGGTTACAACAGAACCATTTTCAGCACAAGCTGTTGGAGAAAATGGAAGCGTTGGTTATTATTTTGAAGTTGCTGAACTCAATGCTGTGGTCGAGAGGTTGTAAAGTGTCTAATTCAACAATGATGTGCTGCTTCTTGAGCTTGCATTGTTGGTTCTGTACTTGATTATAAACTGTTAAATCTCTAACTTCTGCAAGTTCTGATACATGGTGATTGACCTGAAATGTTGAGCTGAAACTAAACTCCCAAAAACAGGTTGGTTGGGGTCAGCTCAGAGGTTAAAATCAAAAAATCTGAAGCATGCAGGAACTCAGCAAAGGATGACTAAAAAATTGATAAAAAGAGAAAAAATAGAACGTGATAGTAAAGTAGCAACAAATATAAAAACAAATTGTAAGAGCGTCTACAAGTATGCAAAAAGGAAAAGCAGCATCATAACATTTGGTCCCTTAGAGGCTGAGACCATAGAAAGTATAACAGGGAATTAGAAAATGGCAGGAACAGTAAACTAATACTTTGTATCTGTCTTCACAGTAAAAGACACAAAAAGCATACCAGAAATAATGGTGAACGACGGGCTAATGAGAATGAGGATCTTAAAGTAAAAATCAATTGGTGGTACAGAACTGAAGTATTGTTGTAAAAGAGACATTTTATCAAAGCTTTTCATTTTGTACTCATCAGGACAGACGCAAGAATGCCAAATTTCAAAGGAAGCAACAATTTATACTGCATGAGAAAAGAGTACTGATTGGTTGGCAAGTTGGATCTGATTGGTCGAGGCATTGTCATGGAGAATGCACCAGGGAACTGTTGTCCCCCACGCTTTATTTAATTCAAAAAGACACAATGCCTGGAAATGTTCCCTTTGCCTGCAGAGGACCGGTCCCTGCATATGCAGCTTCTAGCAAGCGTAAGTGAGCCACATTGTGAGCCCAGCTGATAATCTTAAATTGGTTGATACTGTAATTCTTAGCACACTCAGGATTGTTCAGTAATTGCTGTCCAATCACAGAATCACATCTAATGTTAAACATTGTGTTCTGAGTTTTGCAAGTGTGGGCTGGTTGAGTGCAGTCAGTACTCTGCCTATTGCGAACAGCCAACGGGACATGCTGTTTGATATGATCTACCAGTCATTGGGATGTATGGCCTATGTACATGGCATTGCACTGGCACTGGAATTCATATACCATATTACTCATTTGTGTCGTAGGCAGAACGTCTGTTGGCTTGATGGCAGCATCCTGTCAGTGGAAAATACCACTTCTGTTGTTGCTGCATAGTAGCAGTGTGAAACCTGCCTGGCAGCAGTGGGATACCAATTATGGCCATTGAGGGATCAATTAACTGGCATTTTCATCGTGCAATTTCAGTTCGCTGGAGGCAAGAATACAATGGGAGGTCAGAACACCATTATCTGAGTTTGCAGACTTACGTTTAAAGGAGCAGAAAGGACAAATGCAGCATATCTGCAGGCAAATGCAGTCATTTGGAGGCATTGCTCTTGTGGTTTGATCCCTGAGATAGTTCTGTCCACTACTTGTAGGATGTCATTTCCACCATTAGGTGAGCGCCTCCATCTGATCATAACATCATATAGTCCTAGCAGCTGATGTGACGCTCATTTTCCAAATTTGGACCAGGTCCATTCACTCGTCATGAAGATCCCCACCTCCCAAGAATGAGGCAGTTTAATTTCATTATATCAGCATTAATTTTAAACTGTTGCTAGAGGGAAGAAATGACTTGTTTCAAGAGATCATCAAATATTTGGCTGGAGGACATTTGCATACTAAGAGACAGTGCTTCGAGAGACAAAAGAATTGCTCACTGATTCAATTAACAGAGATTGGGCTGGGCAATGGTGATCCACATCTTGTCGGGGTAAGGGACAATACTACACCACCCCCCTTCCCCCCCGCCCCCCCGCCCCCCCCCCCTTACCGAGAGCTTTGGAATCCACAAACACAGGAGTGGTTAAACCAGATGGTCACATGACGAACCGGCTGGTCCAGGTTTTTTGAACTAGACGCAGGACAGTTTGAAGTCTGACTGCAGATTATAACTGAACCTGGAACAAGAGAGCCTCTCTCCTGGCTGGCTCTCTCTCACTTTCTCACAAACCTCTTGACCCATTGAAGTCGCTTAAACCTCAAAAGAGAAAACATCGAAACAAGTTGAAGTGTGCACAGAGCCCCAATGAACAGCAAGACTTACTGGCAGCCAAAGGCTCCACATTGAACTCAAAGGGCTGTAATTATAACCCAGCTATTGCCTCAAACTTTTCCCCTTTATTCTTTTGACTTTCTGTCTCTGTCTGCATGCCTGTTTATCGTTTATGCATGCTAGCGTGGTCGTGTCACATATTCGTAGTCGTTAACCGAATTAGAGTGTAAGATTAATAAACTTCAACCTTTCTAAATCTAAGAAAACCTGTCTGATTTGATTTTTTTGCCTTGCAATTGGAATTGCAAAGGATTCACTGAGGGGGAACTAAAAACACGGTGTTTTAAAATTAAACCCTGTTACGGTTCAACCAGGCAAAAGCTAAAGGGAACCCCTTTAAAGACCTCTTCTCACCTGGTCGTAACACTCACCAAAAATGAAGCATTCAGCTGCAAGAGGGGTCCAGTACTAGCATTATTAAAAGGATCAGGTACCCAACTTGCAGGGAAGGCAATTTTGAAAAGATCTTCTTCTATTGCAAAGCATCTGGTGCTAATCTGGAGTATTTTTGGAGATGTTGTGGTGAGTTCCTGGATTTGGCAGGGAGTGTTGTTGCATCTTCACAGGAGGGCAGAGGAGTAGGTGATCTGTCCACACAAAGGCTGCACAAAGGCAAAATGTATTGGGCTGCTGTTGCGGTGCCTCTGTAGCAGGACAGGGAAATGGAGCTGAGGTTGCTGAGAGGAGAAGCTCTATGCGATGCCCTCTGCCAGCTCTTCCATGCTCTTTGACTGTGACAGGAGGCTGTTTGGGAGGCCAACCAATGCACCCAGCAACAGGGTGTGCATGCTCATTAGCGTTATCCTGTATGCTGCCCTACAGAGGTCCTCATCTATGTCCCTGCAGTAGAACTCGTCACAACCTTGCCCTCAGGTGAGCTGGCACATGAGCCATCCATTAGCCTGGCCTGGTTGAACCCACTCCAGTGACTCACCATATGCTCTATACTAACCTTTAAGGTATGTGCGATGCCAGTATCTGAGCTGGTGGTTATAGATGTCAGAACAAGTGCCGGGGTCTTTTTATCATTTCACCAATGATAAAAATATCCTTCTAGGCTGTTATGGCTGTGCAGGTGGCAGTTCTTTGGTGTCTGAAAGCTGAAAATCAGAAAAGGTAAGGTTGGAGGAAGGGAAGGGGGTGGGATGGAAAGCAAGAGGTCCATGGTGGCACCATCCACAGCTTGCTCCTCATTCATGATAACAGGATGAGGGTGAGCGTCAAATTGTGAAGGAGCATAAGGCAAGTTCATGTGGTCATCCTGAATATTCTCAGCAATGCCAGATACCATGGGCACTGTCCCTGTTGACCTCATGATGTGGAAAACAATCACCTCCATAGGGCTCAGGAAATTCAGGCATCCTTGTCCCCTCCAGCTCACTCTGCTCCCTTCTATTGTGTGCCACCTTGTCCTGCAAGAGAGGAAAGTATGCCAGTGATTGTGTACCACTGTGTTTGAGTGATGTGCCTGCCATAGCTGGGATTTCCTTAGTATGTAGGCATCGTAGCAGCTTCCCGGGATCCTTGCACAGAACTGAAGGACCCTACAGACCGGTTGTACATTGAGCGAGTGAAAGCTCTTCCCATTGATGAAGGCATGCTGCCTGCTCTGTGGGAGCCTGATGGCCACATGCACGCATTCGATGACAACCTGCCTCTGGGGGAATCCAGCAATTGTCCCGGATGCTACAGTCCTCTTAGCCTGACTGTCTGGATTGACACGAAAGCACATGTAGTGGCTGGCCCTCTTGAACATGGCAACGGCGACCATCTTGATGCAGCAATGATCCACTGTGAGATCCCACACATATCTCCAGAAGATCCCTTGAATGATCCTGAGGCTTAGAAATTCAGCACCACAGTGACCTTTAACGCCCCCAGGCATTAGGTGCCCATCACTTCCCATGGGACTCAGTTTGTCCTCCATTGGGTGACTGCCTCCCTGGAGAAGCATAGTTTTCGATGATACTGCTGCTCAGCTTCTGATGGTACACCCTTTCTTGTGGGTAGCCTCTTCTGCACAGAGGAGGCTGGTGTGTACCCCTCTGTGCCCTCCTCGTCTGTGCCCCCCTCTGGGTGTTGAAGGCCCACTCCCAGAGGCTGCCGCTCTCCCCCTCTTTAATGCTGCTCCTCACTGGAGGCCTCAAAGCCTGATTGAACGAGGCCCATAGTGAGTAGCTGAACTAACTTTTCAGGGCTATCCTACTCCCTTTCTCTTCACATGCAAGTGCCAAAATCAGCAAGAATGCTCAACCAGTGTGTCTCCGCTGTGCTAGCTAAGTGTGCCGTAGCACCAAACTGCTACTGCCGCTGTGGACCCAGTACAACCCACCCCATCAAGCTATGCTACCACTTACAATGCCTGCCAACTGCAGCCATGACTAACCTGCCACAGAGCTTTCACCTTCTTATAGCTGGCAAGGCGCTGAACCCCCATTGTTCCTATGTGCCCCTCATAAAATCTGAAATAGCGTGTATAATGGGAATTAATTGCCTGTTTGCCTGTTTAAGAGGCTCAATTACCTTCTTGCCGTGTGGAAGCGTGACCTTCTCCCACCAGCCTGGCCGCCTCTCATAATATCCGGAAACAACATGAAGACATTAGGCTTTCCTCCTGGCACCTTCTGGTGTGATTTCTCCAGCCCTCCTGCCTCCCACCTCCATCTCCACAGTACCAGTAAAATTCCAGCCCTTATGGCACTGCTGTAATATCTTTGGGTCCAAATGCTGGGAATTGACCTCTCTGGCCACCTGCTCCCTATCCCTTCTGAGGTTGGTCCTTGAGGGCCCCCTGTGGAACCATTGCATCTCTCCTCCTGTCCTCCTCCACCACTGAGGCCTTCATGACCTCAAGCCCTCTCTCTGCCCTGTTCCATTTTCCTTGTGTAGAATTGCAGCAATGATATTCAGCAGCAACCTCCTGCAATTCAGTGTTACTTCTCTCTAAAAGGTACAGACTGTCTTTAAGAACAGAAGGCTGGCTGCATCACATGCTATTAACACACACTGCTTGGCTCCCTGCTGAGTGCAGAGGCAGCTAGCAGTGCGGTAGATGCTTGGCCCTCGGCTACAATCAGATAAATTAAGTGGCAACACCAAATTTACACACTGCCTACCTCCAACAGAACCAGCATGGGCAAGTCACAAATTGTGACACATGCACCCAAAAAATTGTGCACAGTTTTTAGCCCTTAGAGTTTCTGCTGCTTAGAAATTCATAGCAGTGATTTAGCTGATGGCTTTATGAGAAATGAGATAATGATGAATTTTATATGGATAATGGAAGTTCTGATATGGGCACCAATTAATATAAAGTAGACTCATCTGGAAATTTTGTACAAAAATGTCTGTTTCTGCTGTAATATGTTTTCTTAATTAGCAGTATGGGTGTTAGAAAGATTAAATAAATTAATCAGCAGATGATCATTTGAAATACAACAGCCTTCGAATGCAATCCTATCATCTCTAGCTGCTGTCAAGGGAATTTACTTTACTGGAGGATGTGCAGAGAATGTATTTTGCTTGGAGAGGTTCATCACTATAATTTATTCCCCAGTGTCACAGACTGAATAATTGATCGTTGATAAATGATTGATGAAAACTTTTAAAAAGCACAAAATACTTGGAATTAGTGGAACAGAAATAATCTCAACCTGGAATATGCAATCTGAAATGTTCAACAGTACCATTTGTTCGACAAGATCAGGATTTTAGCAAAACTGAACAGATTAATTATGATTTAAAGGTTTCCACCAAGTATATTACCTCATGGCAGTACTAAGGAAGTGCTGCATTGCTGGAGATACTGATTTTCAGCTAAACTATTGAACCAAGATCATATCCACCCATTCAAATGGATATAGAAGGTCCCATTGCACTACTCAATGAAGAACAAGTAGCTGTTGTGGCCATTATTCCTTCTTTAATCTATACTAAAAGCAAACTAAAACCCCTTTCATCTCATTTTGCAGTTTGTAAATAAATTGATTGCTACATTTTCCTACATGAAAACAGTGCTTAGGCTTCAAAAGTAAGCATTTGGGATGTCCAGAAGATGTGGCAAGGTGCTATGTTAATGCAATCTCTTTCTTCTGCTCTCTTCGTACATTAGAAGAGCTCAATCTGTTATGACTAAGATTCTTTGCTAGTCTCAGATGCACAGGTTTTAAACTCAATGCTAATTTACAATTGGTATGATTTTAAATGTGTTGAAACTGTTTTAGAAACTCCAGAGGAGCTCCAGATAGAAACACATGGTGTTTTCAAATCTCTTCTCTCCTGCCAAAGCCACGTGCCCACACCTCCTGCTTCTCTCTGCTTGGAAAGAACACAATGAAGTCCCCTGTCCTGGTGTACAGGGCCGCTGTTACCTCCCTGACGCAGTGAGGGGGGGTGAACTGAGATGTGTTGGTAATGTTGCCAGCTCCAGTTTGGAAGTTCTGCTGGAAGATCATTGACCTGAAACATTAACTCTGTTTCTCTCTCCACAGATGCTGCCAGACCTGTTGAGTATTTCCAGAATTTTCTGTTTTTATTTCAACTTCTCTTCTCTGCAGTTTCATCCCTGTGTGGCTCAAGAAAAACTGCAATGACAGCCCCCATGACTGGGAGCGAATAGTGTCCTCAGAGGCCATCCCAAGCCACAAAACTCCTTCTAAAGGTCCAGCATCACTCTCTTCTGACTGAAAGATCTTCTATCAACTCCTCCAATAACATAGTATGTTCACTAACTCTGCAGCACCAAGTAGACAGTCAAAGTATCTCACCTAAAAGTTGGATGGTGATGCCTTTAAATATCATTGATGGGAGGTCCCTCATGCAGCTAAATGCATGTTCAACTGTGTATGTTTAAGAGAAGCTGTTAACAGGACTGGCGAGGCCAAAAATGGCAGGTCATGCATCAAATCGAAACTGACGGATGTCACAATCTACCCACTCTGCATACATCCAGCGTGTGCATGGGACAGCTGCATTATCACCCTTCAAAACATGGAAATAAGTGTAGACCACACCAGAAGTGACTCAGGGCAGGCCCCCCACAATTTTTCCCCTGAACTGGCACCCATAGCACCATAACTGCCAGTGCTTTTTTTTCAATTCTTTCATGGGATGTGGGCTTCGCTGACAGACAATTTGTTGCCCATCCCTAATTGCCCTAGAACTGAGTGGCTTGCTAGGCCATTTCAGAGGGCAGTTAAGAGTCAACCACATTGCTATGGGTCACATGTCGGCCAGACCATATAAGGACATTAGTGAACCAGATGGGTTTTTACAACAATCGATGATAGTTTTCATGTCACCATTACTGCGACTAGCTTTCAATTCCAGATTTTTAATTAATTGAATTTAAATTCCACCAGCTGTCATGGTGGGATTTGAACCTGTGTCCCCAAGGCATTAGCCTGAACCTGTGGATTACTAGTCCAGTGACATTACCACTGTGACACCATCTTCCCTAATGCTGTGAAGCCCAATTTTGTGACTGAGGTAATTTTGCTTTTTATGCTGCTTGCAATCCTGATTTTGTCTATTTTTGCCTGTTTATCCATTTTTTTGTGATCTTCACTCTATCCTTGTCCTCTTACCTGCCTACCATTGAACCTGATGATGTATAGTTATGGTTAGACTAAAACATTTAAGTGGACCAGGAAGGTTATGGGAAGGTTTTTAATAGCAGAAATGGAAGGAAAAGGGTAGAGAGCTCCAGGGACCAAGAGCTCAGTTGTCAAAGGTGGAACTGTGGGAGTGAGGGGTGATCAGAAGATGGAATGGAAGACCACAACAGTTTGCATAATGAGTATAGTCAACTAATTCAGCTCAAGAAATAATGATTTGCATTGTAAAGCATGAAATATTATCAACTAGAATAACTAAACAACTCGATTTATGTCACCTCTGCCAATAGTTTTTGAGAGTTAACATAATTCCAGAAGATGCCCCATGCAACAGAATTAACATAAACCCAGACTACTCTTCATCTAGCTGAATTTAGATCAAGCCAGACAGAATACTGTCCATCCACAGGATTAATGTCAACTCCACTCTCCATTAAACAGGATTTTCATAAGACCAGAGTACAGGTTGTTCAGCAGAATAACAGAAAGCCAGAGGAAACACCATCCAACAGGACTCATAAAAACCTTAAATATCCTCCATCTAAAGGATTAATATAAACCCAGATTACTCTCCAGCCAACAGGCTTAATTTGCACCTAGAGTACACTCCATCCAACAGGATTGATATACATCCAGAGTACTCTCTATCCAACAGGATTAATACACATCCAGAGTATTCTCCATCCAATAGGAATGATATACATCCAGATTACTCTCCATCCAACAGAATTAATACACATCCAGAGTACTCACCAACCAACAGGATTACTATATATCCAGTGTAATCAACAGCCGATCGGATTAATATACATCCAGAATATTCTCCATCCAACAGAATTAATATACACCCAGAGCAGTCTCCATCCAACAGGATTAATATATATCCAGAACACCTTCCATTCAACAGGCTTGATTTATATCCAGAATACTCTCCATCCAACAGGATTAATATACATCCAAAGTATTCGCAATCCAACAGGATTAATATACATCCAGATTACTCTCCATCCAACAGAATTACTATATATCCAGTGTACTCAACAGCCGATTGGATTAATATACATCCAGAATACTCTCCATCCAACAGAATTAATATACACCCAGAGCAGTCTCCATCCAACAGGATTAATATACATCCAGAGTATTCTCCATCCAACAGACTTAATTTATATAAAAGCAAAATACTGCGGATGCTGGAAATCTGAAACAAAAACAAGAAATGCTAGAATCACTCAGCAGGTCTGGCAGCATCTGTGGAAAGAGAAGCAGAGTTAACGTTTCGGGTCAGTGACCCTTCTTACAGGATTTATATACACCCAGAGTATTCTCCATCCAACAGACTTAATTTATATCCTGAGTACTCTCCATCCAACAGAATGAACATAAATCCAGAGTACTCTGAATGCAACTGATTAACTTCAACTCAGAATGCTCTCCATCCAACAAGATTAATATAAATCCAGCATACTCTCCATTCACATTGGCCTCAGCAAGCCCTTTTTTGATATTTATCTTATATTGTTTCATTTGCCTGAACATATTTCTGATTGAAAAACAAGAAATGCTGGATTCACTCAGCAGGTCTGGCAGCATCTGTAGAAAGAGAAGCAGAGTTAACGTTTCGGGTCAGTGACCCTTCTTCGGAACTGACAAATATTAGAAAAGTCACAGATTATAAACAAGTGAGGTGGGGGTTGGGCAAGAGATAACAAAGGAGAAGGTGCAGATTGGACCAGGCCACATAGCTGACCAAAAGGTCACGGAGCAAAGGCAAACAATATGTTAATGGTGTTTTGAAAGACAAAGCATTAGTACAGATTAGGTGTGAATATACTGAATATAGAACATCAGCAAGTGCAAACCTGAAGAAAAACAACCTGAAAAAAACAGTGGGTAAGCAAACTGAACAAACTAAGATGAAATGAAATAAATGCAAAAAATGTAAAAAGGAATGCAAAAAAAAGGAAGAAAAAATAACTAAAAATGACTAAAAATGAAAGTAAAGTGGGGGGCTGTCATGCTCTGAAATTATTGAACTCAATGTTCAGTCCGGCAGGCTGTAGTGTGCCTAATCGGTAGATGAGATGCTGTTCCTCGAGCTTGCGTTGATGTTCACTGGAACACTGCAGCAATCCCAGGACAGAGATGTGAGCATGAGAGCAGGGGGGAGTGTTGAAATGGCAAGCAACCGGAAGCTCAGGGTCCTGCTTGCGGACTGAGCGGAGATGTTCCGCAAAGCGGTCACCCAGTCTGCGCTTGGTCTCCCCAATGTAGAGGAGACCACACTGTGAGCAGCGAATACAGTATACTACATTGAAAGAAGTACAAGTAAATCGCTGCTTCACCTGAAAGGAGTGTTTGGGGCCTGGGATAGTGAGGAGAGAGGAGGTAAATGGGCAGGTATTACACCTCCTGCGATTGCAAGGGAAGGTGCCCTGGGACGGGGACGAGGTGGTGGGGGTAATGGAGGAGTGGACCAGGGTGTCGCGGAGGGAACGATCCCTTCGGAATGCTGACAGGGGAAGGGAGGGGAAGATGCGACTGGTAGTGGCATCACGCTGGAGGTGGCGAAAATGGCGGAGGATGATCCTTTGGATATGGAGGCTGGTGGGATGAAAAGTGAGGACAAGGGGAACCCTGTCACGGTTCTGGGAGGGAGGGGAAGGGGTGAGGGTAGAGGTGCGGGGAATGGGTCGGACACGGTTGAGGGCCCTGTCAACCACAGTGGGGGGAAATCCTCGGTTGAGGAAAAAGGAGGTCATATCAGAAGCACCGTCATGGAAGGTAGCATCATCAGAGCAGATGCGTCGGAGACGGAGAAACTGGGAGAATGGAATGGAGTCCTTACAGGAGGTAGGGTGTGAAGAAGTGTAGTCGAGGTAGCTGTGGGAGTCAGTGGGCTTATAATGGATATTGGTAGACAACCTATCCCCAGAGATGGAGACAGAGAAGTCGAGGAAGGGAAGGGAAGTGTCAGAGATGGACCATGTAAAGGTGAGAGAAGGGTGGAAATTGGAAGCAAAGTTGATAAAGTTTTCGAGTTCGGGGCGGGAGCAGGAAACGGCACCGATACAGTCATCAATGTACCGGAAAAAGAGTTGGGGGAGGGGGCCTGAGTAGGACTGGAACAAAGAATGCTCGACATATCCCACAAAAAGACAGGCATAACTAGGACCCATGCGGGTACCCATAGCGACACCTTTTACTTGAAGGAAGTGCGTGGAGTTGAAGGAGAAGTTGTTCAATGTGAGAACAAGTTCAGCCAGGCAGAGGAGGGTGGTGGTGGATGGGGACTGGTTGGGCCTCTGTTCCAGGAAGAAGCGGAGAGCCCTCAAACCATCTTGGTGGGGGATGGAGGTGTAGAGCGATTGGACGTCCATAGTGAAGAGGAGGCGGTTGGGACCAGGAAACTGGAAATTGTCAAAATGACGTAGGGCGTCAGAAGAGTCACGGATGTAGGTGGGAAGAGACTGCACCAGCGGAGAAAAGATAGAGTCTAGATAGGAAGAAATAAGTTCAGTTGGGCAGGAGCAGGCTGACACAATGGGTCTGCCGGGACAGTCCCGTTTGTGGATTTTGGGAAGGAGATAGAAGCGGGCTGTCCGGGGTTGCGGGACTATGAGGTTGGAAGCTGTAGAGGGAAGATCTCCAGAGGAGATGAGGTCAGTGACAGTCCTTTGGACGGTGGCTTGATGTTCGGTGGTGGGGTCATGGTCCAGAGGGAGGTAGGAAGAGGTGTCTGTGAGTTGGCGTTGAGCTTCTGCAAGGTAGAGGTCGGTACGCCATACAACAACAGCACCACCCTTGTCTGCAGGTTTGATGACCATGTCGGGGTTAGACCTGAGAGAACGGAGTGCCTCAAGTTCAGAGGGGGACAGGTTAGAGTGAGTGAGGGGGGCAGAGAAATTGAGACGACCAATGTCTCGCCGACAGTTTTCAATGAAGAGATCAAGAGCGGGTAAGAGGCCAGGGTGAGGGGTCCAGGTAGAGGGAGAATGCTGGAGGCGGGTGAATGGGTCTGCTGGTCGGGGGGAGGACTCCTGGTCAAAGAAGTGAGCCCGGAGGCGGAGGCGACGGAAGAAGAGCTCAACGTCATGCCGAGCGCGAAATTCATTGAGGTGGGGGCGTAAGGGGATAAAACTGAGTCCTTTGCTGAGTACAGAACGCTCAGCATCAGAGAGGGGGAGGTCAGAGGGTATAGTGAATACACGGCAAGGGGTCAGATCAGAAGGGGTGGGGTCAGAGGGAAGTGAAGCGGTTGTTTTTCTTCAGGTTTGCACTTGCTGATGTTCTATATTCAGTATATTCACACCTAATCTGTACTAATGCTTTGTCTTTCAAAACACCATTAACATATTGTTTGCCTTTGCTCCGTGACCTTTTGGTCAGCTATGTGGCCTGGTCCAATCTGCACCTTCTCCTTTGTTATCTCTTGCCCAACCCCCACCTCACTTGTTTATAATCTGTGACTTTTCTAATATTTGTCAGTTCCGAAGAAGGGTCACTGACCCGAAACGTTAACTCTGCTTCTCTTTCTACAGATGCTGCCAGACCTGCTGAGTGAATCCAGCATTTCTTGTTTTTGTTTCAGATTTCCAGCATCCGCAGTATTTTGCTTTTATATTTCTGATTGAAATGAGTTAAATTTGCTTTGTACATTACAGCTAGCAAATTGGCTCATTTTGAATTATAGTGTACTATTATTGTGCATTGAAATTAAGTTCCAGGCACAAGTAAACTTGGGGTTGTAGCAGTTTGAATATTTTTTTACTTCACCCATTGTAGGTCTGGTGCTGTGTGTGCCCCAACACATGAAATGTTATGAACCAGGTATTTTAGCTTTTTAGTCACTAACATGGAGGAAGCCATTGCATGGTGTCTTATTAGACTGACAGTCAGCATTTCAACCCATGAATCATATTGTCAGCGCTTCTCAAAAAACAGCTTTTCACACTGGGATTGGAGGATGTCAACTAATCAAATCAGTTGGCGAGCAGGACTGGAGGCTGTTAGATTCGGCTGTTTATTTTAAATAGGTTACTGCTGCTGCTTAAAAATAGCAGGCAAAGGCCATCGTACAAATGAAAACAGCATTGGTTGTTACTGTCAATAATAATTTTGATCCTCATATGGCTATCAGTGCAGTGCTGCACTCCCAGTGCGGAACCAAGGAGGACAGGTCAGGTAATAAAGACTGTCAATGTTGTACCTGTTTACAACCTGAGATCAACTTCCAACTGGGAGCAAAGGGCCATAGAGACACTCCTCATGTTTTGGAGTTTTGAAACAGAAAATATTTGAGTTGTACAAACTTCATCTGTACCTGAGAGGGAAAAATTATGAATTTTGCAGGTCATCTTTCATCTGAACTCAGTTTTCAAGGCTTTGTGCTAAAGATATTGACTCATCATTCACTCCCATGGAGCTCATTAAAAATATAAAGGCCAAGAGTTTCCTCTTCGCACACAATTGGCAAATTGCACTCAAGATTGCACTAGTTTTAAGAAGTGTTTTTTGCTCAAATTCTGCTCAAATTCATTTTCCATGAACCAGCACAATGGGACAATGTTTTCAAACTTAAATTTTAAAAATAATTTTCATTAAGTATGGAAACCTGTCATAGTTTGAATTAATAGAGCAGTAAATGGGTTTATCACAAAAAAAGTGTTTTCATCAACGTCTAGTCGTACACTAGTGAAAAAAACTGATTTTAAATAATTGAAGATGACTTAAAAATAATTATACAGAACCATTCACTAGTTTTATTGATCAACAGTACACAGTTTCTTAATAAATTTTTAAAAATAATTATACATTTTAAAAACATGCCTATTAGTGTCCTAGCACCTAAAAAGAAACCATTAATATTAAAAACCACATTGAAGGCCAGCAAAAGGGAATAATTAGCAGAAACTCGCAATGGTGATTAATTCAATTTGGGGGACATGGCCAATTTTGTGGGTGGGGGCCAGCTTTTAATGCAATATTTGTTAAACTATCGCAAATATCACAGAAATTTGTTTTGCGCTGGGCATAACTTGCACTTGAAATTCCTCACTGTGGTTTGGTCGATTTTGGGTAAAATGTACAACCTAGCAGAAACTCCTGCCCACATTGTCTATTTAGAGTAGTTAAGTCAGTGCACCCTCAGTCTTAGTAATCCCTGTTTGTTTCTGTGCTACCACAGGAACTATACAGGGACAAAGGTGATAGTTTTTCTTAATGAATTCTTGGGATATGGGTGTCACTAACAAGGCTGGCATTTATTGCCCATCCCAAGTTGCCCTTGAGAAGGTGTTGGTGAGACTTCTTTAACTTTCTTAAATTGAGGAAAGGCCAATTTTACTAACTAACCTGTGATGTGATTTGGCAAAAATGAAATGGGACCAGCTACTTGAAGGTAAATCCCTATCAGAACAGTGGGAGGCACTCAAGAAGGAGTTAGAGAGAATTCAGGACCAATATGTTCCCAGGAAGTAAAAGCAAAGACTCCCAAATCAAGACCCCGCTGGATGTCAAGGAGCGTATCGAGTAGGATAAGGCAAAAAAGAGATACCAAGAACTCAATACCACAGAAATCATACAGGAGTATAAAAGGTACAAGGGTGAAATTAAAAAGGAAATTAGGAAAGCAAAGAGAGGGCATGAAAAAATATTGGCAAGTAAAATCAAGGAAAACCCAAAATGTTTTAGAAATACATGAAGAGCACAAGGATAACTAAGGAAAGGAAAGGACAGATTAGACCAAAAAAGTAACTTACGTGTGGAGCTGGAAGACGTGGACATGGTTCTTAATGAATACTTTGTGTCTTTAAGGAGGAGGAATGTGCAATATTGGATAAATCTTTATTTAGAAAGACACAGTTTAAGCGAGGATGGTCAGCATGGACTTGTTAAGGGAAGGTCATGTCTGACTAACTTGATTGAGTTTTCTGAGGAGGTAACAAGGAGGGTCGAAGAGGATAGCAGATTTGATACATTCTACATGGATTTTAGCAAGGTTTTGACAAGGTTACACATGGCAGATTGATCAGAAAAATAAGAGCCCACGGGATCCAAGGGCATATGGCAAGTTGGATTCAAAATTGGTTCAATGGCAGGAATCAAATGGTAACGGTCATCAGGTGTTTTTGTGACTGCAGGTCTCTATTCAGTGGGGTTCCACAGGGTTCACTATGGGGTCCCTTGCTTTTCATGGTATATATCAAAGCTTTAGACTTAATTGTAGAGAGCATGTTTACGAAATTTGCAGGTGATACGAAAATTAGTCGCATGGTTGATAGTGATGAAGAAAGCTGTAGACTGCAGGAAAATATCAATGGGGTGATCAGGTGAACAGAAAAGTGGTGAATGGAATTCAATTCAGAGAAGTATGAGGTAATGTATTTGGAGAAAGCAAACAAAGCAAGGGATTACACTATAAATGGTAGGATTTTGAGAAGTCTGAGATTCTGAAGGCAGCGCAGTGGCTAGCACCACAGCCTCCCAGCTCCAGCGAGCTGGGTTTGATTCTGGGTACTGTCTGTGCGGAGTTTGCAAGTTCTCCCTGTGACTGCGTGGGTTTTTGCTGGGTGCTCCGGTTTCCTCCCACAGCCAAAGACCTGAAGATTGATAGGTAAATTGGCCATTATAAATTGCCCCTGGTATAGGTAGGTGGTAGGGGAATTGAGGGGAGGTGGGGATGTGGTAGGAATATGGGATTAATGTAGGATTAGTATAAATGGGTGGTTGATGGTCGGCACAGACTTGGTGGGCCAAAGGGCCTGTTTCAGTGCTGTGTCTCTAAATAAAAAAAATTAATAAAATAAAGTGTAGAGGAACAGAGGGATATTGGGGTGCATAGATCCCTGAAGGTAGAAGTATAGGTAGACAAAGTGGTTCTGAAGGCATAAGGGATACTTTCTTTGATTAGGTGAAGCATTGACTATAAGAGCTGGGAGGTTATGCTAGAACTGTATAAAACACTAATTATGCAAGAGCTAGAGTATCACATACAATTCTGGTCACTTCATTACAGGAAGGATGTAATCACACTAGAGATGGTACAGAGGAAATTTATGAGAACGTTGCCAGGAATGGAAAATTCTAACTAAAAGAAAAGATTGGATTAGCTGCAGTAGTTTTCTTTGGAACAGAGGAGGCTGAGGAAAGATTTAGTTGAGTTGTACAAAATTATGAGGGGCCTGGATAGAGTGGATAGAAAGGACCTATTTCCCTTAGAGAGAGGTCAATAACCGGGGGTCATAGATTTAAAGTAATTGGTAGAAGGGTTAAAGGAGAATTGGAGAGAAATCTTTGCACCCAGAAGGTGCTGGTGTCTGCAACTCACTGTCTGAAAGGGTGGTAGAGGCAGAAACCCTGATGGTATTTAAAATATGCTTAGACATGTACTTGAAGTGCTGTAACTAACAAAGCTACAGACCAAGAGTGGAAAGTGGGACTAGGCTGGATTGCTGTTTTTCAGCTGGCACAGACACGATGGGCTGGATGACCTCCTTCTGTGCCATAAATTTTGTATGTTTCTAGGCAATCACTGCAGTCTGTGGTGGGGAAGATATTCCAACAATGCTGTTATGTTATGAGTTCCAGGATTTTGACCCAGCGATGATTAATGATATATGTCAAAGTCAGAAGGGTGTGTGACTTGGAGAGGAATCTGCAGGTGGTGCTCCCATGCTGTCCTTTTCCTTTTAATAAGTGTAAGTCATGGGAATGGGAGATGCTGCCTAAGAACCTTTGGCAAGTTGTCACTGTGCATCTTATAGGAAGTACACACTGCAGCCACAGTACACAAATGGTGAAGGGAATGAATGTTGAAGTTTGTTAATTGGGTGCCAATCACACGAGTTGCTTTGTCCTGAATGATGTCGAGCTTCCTGGGTGTTGTTGGAGCCACACTCATCCAGGCAATTGGAAAGTATTCCATCACACTCCTGATTTGTGTCTGTTATGTGGTAGACAGGCTTTGGGGTCAGGTGGGGTGGGTTCCTTTCTGGGCAGCAGGCTAAAATAGGTGAAACAGTTGGTGTGATGGAAAGCAGCAGGAACCTGCCTATGGGACAGGCAGGTCTTCTATTTCAACAAGTAAAATGCTCTTTAGCTGTTCTGTCAACCCAAGATTCTAAACGTAACAGTTCCTAGAAAAGTTCTTTTGGGCCTCCTTATCTCGAGAGACAATGGATACGCGCCTGGAGGTGGTCAGTGGTTTGTGAAGCAGCGCCTGGAGTGGCTATAAAGGCCAATTCTGGAGTGACAGGCTCTTCCACAGGTGCTGCAGAGAAATTTGTTTGTCGGGACTGTTGCACAGTTGGCTCTCCCCTTGCGCCTCTGTCTTTTTTCCTGCCAACTACTAAGTCTCTTCGACTCGCCACAATTTAGCCCTGTCTTTATGGGTGCCCGCCAGCTCTGGCGAATGCTGGCAACTGACTCCCACGACTTGTGATCAATGTCACACGATTTCATGTCGCGTTTGCAGACGTCTTTATAGCGGAGACATGGACGGCCGGTGGGTCTGATACCAGTGGCGAGCTCGCTGTACAATGTGTCTTTGGGGATCCTGCCATCTTCCATGCGGCTCACATGGCCAAGTCATCTCAAGCACCGCTGACTCAGTGGTGTGTATAAGCTTGGGATGTTGGCCGCTTCAAGGACTTCTGTGTTGGAGATATAGTCCTGCCACCTGGTTCCACAATGTATTGTTCTAAGAAGCTGTCATGAAAGCATTCTACAGCTTCATCTTCCAAACTACCTTTGCCTATTTGATTTTTCCAATCTATATGAAGATTAAAGTACCCAACAATTATTACATTGCCTTTGGTACAATTTCCAATTATTTTTGGCTAATGCTCTGTCCAACCGTATAGCTACTGTTAGGGTGTTTACAAATTACTCCCGCTAGCATTTTCCGACCCTTGTTGTTACTCATTTCCACCCAGACTGATTCTACCTCCTGAGCTTCTGAGCCAAGATCTCTTTTTACTATTGTCCTTCTATCATCTTTTATTATCAGGGCTTTTCCTCCTCCTTTTCCAATCTGCCTGTCGTTTTGAAATGTTGTGTACCCTGGACTATTTATTTCCCAACCTTGGTCACCTTACAACCATGTCTATATAATGGAAATTATATCAATCCCATTTATTTCTATTTGTACCACTGATTCCTCTATCTTGTTATGAATACTTCATGTTTTCAGGTAAAGAAACTTTAATTTTATTTTTTCACCACTATACATTACACGGACCTTATTTACTGATGCACTATTATCATAAAACTCTCTGTCCCTTCCTGTCCCACTCTGCTTGCCTTTACCCAAATCGTTACACAGCTCTATTGCCTCAACTTTCTCTTTAGATTTCTAAATCCCCTTTCACCTGACCCTTCCCCCCACCCCTCTTTTAGTTTAAAGCCCTAGCCACAGCCTTATCCCAGCCTAGTTTAAGTGCAGCCCAGCCCAGTGGAACAGCTCCCTCTTTCCCCTGTGCTGGTGCCACTGCCCCATAAATCAAATCTCCTTCTTCTCTCACCATTCTTTGCGCCATGTGTTTAACTTTTTAATTTTCTGCCAATTGGTGCGTGGCTCAGGTAACAACCCAGAGATTGCTATCTTTGAGGTTCTGTGTTTTAATTTGGACCCTAAATCCTCAAACTCTCTCAGCAGAACATCATGAGTTCTACCTAGGTTGTTTGTTATTATGTGGACCACGACAACTGGGTCCAACCCTTCCACTCCAAGAACATCTCCAGGTTTGGGGAGGCGGTGGCATAATGGTGATGTCACTGGACTAGTAATTTAGAGCCCAGGCTAATGCTTTGCGGGCAGTGCTTCAAATCCCACCACGGCAGATGATGAAATTTGAATTCAATTAATAAATCTGGAATTAAAAGCTCATCTAATAGTGACCATGAAACCATTGTCGATTGCTGTAAAAACCCATCTAGTTCACTAGTGTCCTTTCGAGAAGGAAATCTGGCCTCCTTACTTGGTCTGGCCTACATGTGACTCCAGACCCACAGCAGCAATGTGGTTGACCCTTAAATGCCCTCTGAAGTAGCCTAGCAAGCCATGCAGTTCAAGGGCAATTAGAGATAAGTAGTAAATGCTAGCCTCATCAGCGACACCCACATTCCACAAACAAATTTTTAAAAATGTCTTTAATCCTGACACCAGGCAGGCAACAAAATCTTCAGTATTCCTGGTTGTGCCTGCAGAGAACAGAATCTATCCTCTTAACTATACTGTCCCCCATCACTAACGCATTACTTTTCACTCCCCCCACTTGAATGGGCTCCTGTACACCAGCTGCACAACAAGGGAATGGAACCCTTTTTGGTTTACGTCTATATCTGAATATACATGCAGTGCCTGCAAAGCAACTTGTGTGCTGTCAATGGCACACTGTCCCATGTGGAAGCCTGCTGTCCTGTCAAAGACATGAGCTGAGTCTACCTGATCCTCTCTGACAATTCTCTTTCGACAACGAGCCTCAGTGGTCTCCTTCTTGTAACAGTGGATGGCAAACTGGGAGATGTGGAAATATCACCTGCTCTGGCCTGGAAGAAAACTGATGCAAAAGATTCATGGTCATGATCACCTTCACAGCCACTGGCAATTCCAATCTCACTCTGGCCTATGGCTGCAGTTTTGCCTGGAATAGGTGGCAGATTTCAGAGAGCACCTACCTCATGAGGTAGTGACATTGCTCACACTGTTCCTCGTGAAAGCTGAGATAAGAGAAATGCTCTCTGAAGACCCAAGGTATTAATTGTTTATCAATTGGTGGTTAATTGTATTGAGGTGGTGGACATTAATTGGGGACTCATCTGAAATCATATATTTAAGATCAGGGTGAAAGTGTGGTTGTTGGCTGGAGTTGCACGGTAATGCTATGTGTCTCTCTGTAAATAAAAGCTTATAAATGTACAAAGACTATGCTCTAGTATTCTATCCTTCATCACCTGGCTATCTGACTTTTAACATTGGGTGAATATGACCTCCTGCTGAGTGCCCCTTCTCCACTCCTCCCTCTCTGAGCAGCTTGTACTCCTCTGTGTTACCTCGGCTCAATCTCCCTGTCATACTGCAGACCAAGGGGGATAGAAACTACTGGCACCTATAACTGGGAGGAAGTGATCTGAGCAGAACCCTTGAATCAGAACAAAGCCTTCACTGCATGCTACACCACTCCGTGGAAAATTCAGGAGCTTTAAGTAGTTTTACAAACTACCAAACACTTTGATTAATTCAGCAGAAGCCAGTAGAAATCTTTCAGCAATTAATGTAAAAGTACTTGATGATGCCATTAAGTAGTGCAGGTGGGGAGTCCTTGGTCTGGTATACTCATGTTCAGCTGTGAGAGATTAAGAGAGGGTGTTTAGCTGGAGCGTTGCAATCGAAAATAGCATTGTTGCTGTCAAATCAACTGAACTGATGTCAGTATTTGTCTACTCTGCATACTTCCAGCACACATCAGCACCCATGCTAATGATCTACTCAAAAGCATCGGGTCAAGTTGCACCAGATGTGTGGGCATGTGGCACGGACTCCATTTTGGTACTGAAACGGCACCCATAACGCCAAAAATACAGAAACTACACAACCCAATTTTGTGGCAATAAACCCTAGGATCATTTGCCTGACTTTTGGAAGAGTTCTTATACCAGATTTTTACCCACTGAGCTGTAATGTCTTTTTGTTAGAGCACCCATTACTTCTGCTCTAATTTCTTTGAAGGGAATCAATCAGAGTCTGTAGATAATGACATTATTAATTGGAAGTCTGTCACTGAAGAGTGATGCCAAGTGAATGATTTGCAGAAAGGGCTTGTTGTCACAAGAGAGTTGGCAATTTTAATGTCAAATCTAAAGGATCAGGGTTATTGGTAGCCAAGATATAGGCTTCAGATGAAATTAAATTGGCCTTTTGCAGTTGGCTTTAAGCTCTTCTGAGAAACCTTTAAGCTCCTTACACACAAAAATGTCAGTCAGAACTGCAGGCTTAGTAGCTTCCTGGACTGAGTGATTGTGGAAATGTCTGAATTAGCTTTTACATTATCAAACCAATTTTACTAAATTCTGACATGCTATTTGATGTGAAAGCAAGCTCGTGGCATGGGAAATGTATATCATACGTGAAGCATCAGAAATCAATATCATTGAACAAGCAGACATCGTGCAATATAATATTCAATGTATGATATGAGAAATGTCTGGCGTTAGCCTTAGTCTGCTTCTAAATGCCACCAATTCCTAAGTGAGTGAAATAGCAGTCATCTGTTTAAAATATATCTGTGAATGGTGATACATGATGTCAGGTACAAGCAAACCCTAGAATATGGTAAGATAATAGGACAGTTCTTTTCCAAAGAAATGTTAGCATGCTGGAAAAGAAAGAGACTTAAGCCCAATGCAGGTGGAGTTTCTCCCCTCTGTGCTGAAGATTCCTGAAATAGAAATGTGTGCTGGTCAGATTTTTCTTGAAATTAGATGGAAGGAATGCATTACCTAATGGGAATCTCTTGATAGGTGCACAGTGAAGAGGATGTGGATCAGGATAGGGATGAATATAAGTTGGAAGTTCTTGGAGTGAGGCAGCATGGAACACATCAATACACAGTCTACATTTAGTGCATGTGCAAAGACACCTTCCATTCGGTGTCAGGAAATACTGTGTTCAATCTTGATAACTCAAAACATGCTTTAGAATAGTTGTTTGTTGTTTAGGGATATTCTCTGAAGTCATACCTCATGACTCCAATAAGCCTTGCGCAGAGGTGGCGCAAAAATAAAACAGGAAGGGTGGCTTAACTGTGGCTTACAAAAGAAATTAGGGATAGTATTAGATCCAAGGAGGAGAAATATAAAATGGCCAGAACAAGCAGCAAACCTGAGGATTGAGTTTAGAATACAGCAAAGGAGGACAAAGGGATTGATTAAGAAGGGGAAAATAGAGTATGAGACTAAGCTTGCAGAGAACATAAAAACTGACTGTAAAAGCTTCTTTAGGTATGTGAAGAGAAAAAGATTAGTGAAGACAAATAAGGGTCCCTTACAGCCAGAAAGGGGGAATTTATAATGGGGCACAAAGAAATGGCAGACCAATTAAATTTTGGTTCTGTCTTCACAAATGAGGACACAAATTATCTCCCGGAAATGTTGGGGAACATAGGGTCTAGTGAGAAGGAGGAACTGTATGAAATCTGTATTAGTAGGGAAATGGTATTAGGGAAATTGATGGGATCGAAGGCCGATAAGTCCCCAGGGCCTGATAATCTACACCCTAGAGTACTTAAGGAAGTGGCCCTAGAAATAGTAGATGCATTGCTGGTCATTTTTCAAAATTCTGGAACATTTCCAACGGATTGGAGGGTAGATAATGTAATCCCACTATTTTAAAAAGGAGTTAGGGAGAAAACAGGGAATTATAGACCTGTTAGCCTGACATCAGTAGTGGGGAAAATGCTAGAGTCCATTATAAAAGATGTAATGGCAGAGCACTTGGAAAACAGCGACAGGATCGGACAAAGTCAACATGGATTTACGAAAGGGAAATCATGCTTGACAAATCTACTGCAATTTTTTGAGGATGTAACTAGTAGAATAGATAAGGGAGAACCAGTGGATGTGGTGTATTTGAACTTTCAGAAGGCTTTCTATAAGGTCCCACATAAGAGATTAGAGTGCAGAATTAAAGCACATGGGATTGGGAGTAAGGTATTGACATGGATAGAGAACTGGTTGGCAGACAGGAAACAAAGAGTAGGAATAAACGGATCTTTTTCCAAGTGACAGGCAATGACTAGTGGGGTACAGCAGGGATCAGTGCTAGGACCCCAGCTATTCACAATATATATTAATTTTATAGATGAGGGAATTAAATGTATTATATCCAAGTTTGCAGATGACACAAAGCTGGGTGGGAGTGTGAGCTGTAAGGAGGATGCAGAGAAGCTCCAGTGTGATTTGGACAGGTTGAGTGCGTGGGTGAATACATGACAGATGCAGTATAATGTGGATAAATGTGAGGTTATCCACTTTGGTGGCAAAAACAGAAAGACAGATTATTATCTGAACGGCGATAGATTGGGAAAGGGGGAGGTGCAGCAAGACCTGGGTGTTCTTGTGCACCAGTCGCTGAAAGTAAGCATGCAGGTGCAGCAGGCAGTTAAGAAGGCAAATGGTATGTTGGCCTTCATAGTGAGAGGATTCGAGTACAGGAGCAAGGATGTCTTGCTGCAATTATACAAGGCCTTGGTGAGACCACATCTGGAGTATTGTGTGCAGTTTTGGTTTCCTTATCTGAGGAAAGATGCTCTTGCTATGGAGGGAGTGCAGCGAAGGTTCACCAGACTGATTCCTGGGATGGCAGGACTGACGTATGAAGAGAGATTGGGTCGATTAGACTTGTATTCGCTAGAGTTTAGAAGAATGAGAGGTGATCTCAAAGAAACCTACAAAATTCTAACAGGACTGTACAGACTAGATGCAGGAAGGATATTCCCAATGGCAGGGGAGTCCAGGACCAGGGGTCACAGTCTAAGGATAAGGGGTAAGCAATTTAGGACTGAGATGAGGAGAGATTTCTTCACCCAGAAAGTGGTGAACCTATGGAATTCTCTAACAAGGAAGGCAGTTGAGGCCAAATCATTAAATATATTCAAGAAAGAGTTAGACATAATTTTATTTTATTTAGAGATACAGCACTGAAACAGGCCCTTTGGCCCCCTGAGTCTGTGCTGACCATCAACCACCCATTGATACTCATCCTACATTAATCCCATTACCCTCTCACATCCCCACCTTCCCTCAATTCCCCTACCACCGACCTATACTAGGTGCAATTTATAATGGTCAATTTATCTATCAACCTGCAAGTCTTTGGCTGTGGGAGGAAACTGGAGCACCCAACAAAAACCCACATGGTCACAGGGAAAACTTGCAAACTCCGCACAGACAGTACCCAGAATCGAACCCAGGTTACTGGAGCTGTAAGGCTGCAGTGCTCACCACTGCGCCACTGTGCCACCCCTTCTTAGGGCTAATTGGGATCAAGGGATACGAGGAGAAAGCGGGAACAGGTTAATGAGTTTGGATGATCAGCCATGGTCGTATTAACTGGCGGAGCTGGCTCGAAGGGCCGAATGGCCTAGTCCTGCTCCTATTTTTCTATGTTTCTATAATGAGACTCCTGGAATGACCAGAATGACCAGAGTGGATCACAGTCATTTGAGTTCTCAATTTATGTGCCTGATTAATCAGTTGGAGTTCGACAGTACCATCCACCAAGAGTCTCCAGAAGCGCTGTCATTTGTTGTGCTCTGTATAATATTGCTATGCAGAAAGCATTAATACTTCTTAATGCTGAAGAGGATAATGATGAAGAGGAAGAAGAAGGAGGGAGAAGACCCTCCATCTCCACATGAGGAGGAGTTTACATCGGCAAGAGAGGCAGCTGATGAAGAGAGCCACCTTGAAGCAAATTATAGAACAACAACAACTTATATTTATAGACTTCCTTTAATGTAATAAAACATCCCTCGGTGCTTACAGGAGAGTAAGAGCAACATTAGACAGTGAACAACATAAGGTGATGCTACGGCAGATGTCCAAAAGCTCAGTCAAAGAGGTAGTTTTTAAGGAATGTCTTAAAGGAAGAAGGATAAGGTAGAGAGGCGGAGAGGTTTAAGGAGGGAATTCCAGAGCCTAGGGCCTAGACAGCTGAAGGCATGACCATGGCAGAGTTATTAAAATTGGGGATGTTCAAGACGCCAGAAGGAGATGAGTGCAGATATCCCAAAGTGTTGTGGGGCTAGAGGAGATTACAGAACTAGGGAGGGGTGAGGCCATGGAGGGATTTGAAAACAGGGATGAGAATTTTAAAATCGAGTGTTGCTTGACTGGGAATCAATGTAGGTGAGTGAGCACATGGGTGATAGATGGATGGAACTTGGTGCGAGTAGGGACAATCGGCAGCAGAATATTGGATAACCTCATGGTTTACTGAGGGTTGAATATGGGAGGCTAGCCAGGAGTGCTTTTGAATAATTAAGCTCAGAGGTAACAGATGAGCTGAGGCAAGGGCGAATTCACACAATGTTATGGAAGTGGCAATAGACAGTCTTCGTGATGGTGCGGAAATGTGGTTGGTAGCTCATCTCAGAGCTGAATGGTTTCAGTCAACATAAGTTGCAAAAATCAAATATAATTTGCACACTTGCCTCCACCTTCCTACCCCAAAAGAACTGTAAAAACAATCTCTGCTGCCTGCATCTGAGATCTATGTTCCCGAATCATTGTTTTGTTCTTGAGATCTAGGTGCCTAGGTTCCTCCTCTGCAGCAACAGCAACTACCATCTTCCTCCTGAGTGGGTGCATCCGAGCTGGTGTTGGCATGGTCAGATGCTATGATAGAATGGTGAAGATTGAACACAAGTTAGGGATCATGATTGGTCTGACTGTTACTCTGAGCAGTTGACCTCTTCCTTGATAGCATTCCCTAAGATTTAAAAAATACTTTTGGTGTTCAAAAACTTCCATGATTTTGAAGCAGTTAGGTGTATGTCCATTACCATACAATCCATAGAGCACCAGAGAATCATAAAATAGTATATCATAGAAGGAGGCCAATTAGCCCATCAAACCTTGCCAGAGCCAAGGCCATGGCACCATGGGTGGCTCAGTTGCACAGTGGGGCACAAAGAAGACACGAAGAGCGATAGCGATAGGACATTCAATAGTCGGGGGAGCAGGCAGGTGTTTCTGTGGCCACAGACGTGAATCCAGGATGGTGTGTTGCCTCCCTGGTGCCAGGATCAAGGAACATCTTAAAGGAAGAAAGATAAGAGAGAGAGGGGAGAGGTTTAAGGAGGGAATTCCAGAGTTTAGGGCCTAGACGGTTGAAGTCACGGCCATGGTGGAGCTATTAAAATTGGAGTAGCTCAAGAAGCCAGAAGTGTCCTGAGTGGGGAGGGTAAACAGCCAGCAATCGTGGTCCACATTGGTACCAACGGCATAGGTAGAAAGAGGGATGTGGTCCTGCAGAAAGAGTTTACTGAGCTAAGTAAGAAATTAGCAAGCAGGACCTCAAAAGTAGTAATCTCTGGATTACTCACAGTGCCACATGCAAGTGTGTATAGAAATAGAAGGATAAGACAGATGAATGTGTGGCTGGAAAGATGGTGCAGGAGCGAGGGCTTCAGATTCCTGGGACATTGGAACCGGCTCTGGGGGAGATGGGACCTGTGCAGGTCGGAGGGGTTGCACCTGAACAGAGCCGGGATTGAGGTCCTTGCAGAACATTTTGCTCATGCTGTTGGGGAGAGTTTAAACTAGCTTGGCAGGAGGATGGGGACCTGAGGATAGACTCAGTTGGGACAAAATTAGAAATGAAAATGGAAGGCAGAAAATTAGTGGATGAATCTAGAAGGCAGAGGAAACAAAGGTTAGAAAATAAATAAAGAGCAGATATGTAGGCAAATCTCTGAGAAGTGCAAAAACAATAGGGCAATAATAGTAGGGGATTTTAACTACCCCAATATTAACTGGGATAGTTTTAGTGTGAAAGGAATTGAGGGAGCAGAATTCTTGAGGTGTTTAGGAAAACTTTTTTGACCAGTATGTAGCAAGTCCAACAAGAGAGACTGCAGTTTTAGACTTAGTTTTAGGATATGAAAATGGGCAGGAGGAAGGAGTGGCAGTGGGAGAGCATTTTGGTGATAGTAATCATAATTCAGTCAATTTTAACATAATTATGGAAAAGGACAGAGATAGAACAGGAGTTAGAGTTCTCAATTGGGGCAAAACCAACTTTACTGAACTGAGGAATGATTTAGTGAAAATTGCCTGGAAACAGCTACTTTAAGTTAAATCAGTGTCAGAGCAGTGGGAGGCATTCAAAGGGGAGATTCAAGTAAACATGTTCCCAGAAAGAAAAAGGGTAGGACAGCCAAATTTGAAGTCCCATGGATGTCAAGGAGCCTACAGGGTAAGATAAGGCAGAAAAGGAATGCTTATGTCCAACACTGAGAGCTGAATACTGTAGAAAGCCGAGTGGAGTATCGAAAGTGGAGGGGTGAAATCAAAAAGGGAATTAGGAAAGCTAAGAGAGTGCATGAAAGAATATTGGCAAGCAAAATCAAGCTGAACTCAAAGATTTTTATCAATACGTTAAGAATAAGAGTATAACTAAGGATAGCGTAGGGTCCATAAAAGACCAAAAAGGTAACCTATGTGTAGGGGTGGAAGTATTGTTCTTAATGAATACTTTGTGTCTTTCTTCACAAAAGATGGAGACAATACAGATATTGTAGCTAAGAAAGAGGGGTGTGATGTATTGGATCTGATGAACACAGGCAGAGAGGAAGCATTAATGGGGTTAGCATCCTTGAAAGTTGATAAATCACCAGGGTCGGATGAAATGTACCCGAGGGTGTTAAAAAAATGCCAGACAGGAAATAGCAGAAGGTCTGTCCATCATTTTCCAAGCCTCATTGGATACAGGTGTGGTGCTGGATGATTGGAGGACTGCTAACGTTATACCTCTGTTTAAAAAGGGAGCAAGGGATAGACTGAATAATTACAGGCCAGTCAGTCTAACCTCAGAAGTGTCAAATTATTGGAATCTATTCTGAGAGACAGGATAAACTGTCACTTCGAAGGGCACAGATTAATCAAGGATACTCATCATGGATTTTTTAAGGGAAGATCTTGTCTGACTAACTTGATCAAATTTTTTGAAGAAGTAACAAGGAAGATTGATGAGGGTAATGCAGTTGATATGGTCTACATGGATTTTAGCAAGGCTTTTGACAAGGTCCCACATGGTAGACTGGTTAAAAAAAAACTCATGGGATCCAAGGAAATGCAGCAAAGTGGATACAAAATTGATTCAGTGGCAGGAAACAAAGGATAATTGTTGACGGGTGTTTTTGTGACTGGAGGGCTGTTTCCAGTGACGTTCCACAGGGCTCAGTACTGGGTACCCTGCTTTACGTGATATATATTAACGATTTGGACATAAATGTAGGGGGCATGATCAAGAGGTTTGCAGACAACACAAAACTTGGCCATGATGTTGATAGAGAGGAGGATAGCTGGAGGCTGCAGGAAGATATTGATGGATTGGTCAGGTGGTCAGAAAGGTGGCAAATGGAATTCAACCCAGAGAAGTGTGAGATGATGCATTTGGGAAAGTCAAACAAGGCAAAGGAATACATGATTAATGGAAGAATACTGAGAGGTGTAGAGGAAGTGAGGGACCTTGGAGTGAATGTTCACAGATCCCTGAAGGTAGTAGGACAGGTCGATGAGTTGGTTAAGAAGGCATATGGAATCCTTTCCTATATTAGCCAACGTGTAGAATATAAGAGCAGGGAGGTTATGCGAGAACTGTATATATCATTGGTTAGGCCACAACTTGAGTACTGTGTGCAGTTCTGGTCACCTCATTACAGAATGGATGTAATTGCACTAGAGGGGGTACAGAGGAAATTTAGAAGAATGTTACTGGGACTGGAAAAATGAAACTATGAGGAAAGATTGGATAGGCTGGGGTTGTTCTCCTTGGAACAGAGAAAACTGACGGGAGATTTGATTGAAATGTACAAAATTGTGAAGGGCCTGGATAGAGTGGATGTGAAGAGTCTAATAACCTTAGCAGATAAGTCAGTGACTAGGGGGCATAGATTTAAAGTGATTGGTAGAAAGATTAGAGGGGAGATGAGGATAATTCTTTTCACCTAGAGGGTGGTGGGGTCAGGAACTCACTGTCTGAAAAGGTAGTAGAAGCAGAAACCCTCAACTCATTTAAAAGGTGGCTCGATATGCACCTCAAGTTCTGCAACCTACATGGCTATGGACCAAATGCTGGAAGGTGGGATTAGGTTGGGTGGCTCCTTTTTCAGTCAGCGCAGATATGATGGGACAAGTGACCTCTTCCTGTAAAACTTTCTATGATTCTATGATTCTAAGCTGAAACCACCTGTGCCTCCCCTTTCCATGCCTTTACCAACCTGATCTTGCCTCAGCCAATGTCCCAGATTCCTCCATCACCATTCCTGTGTATGTCCTGTTCCACCAGCAGAACAGACCCACTAGATATGGTAGCACAGTGGTAATACAGTCGGTAGGGTGTTGCCCTGGGAGTCCGTAACATTGACTCTGGGCCCCATGAAGTCATATGGCGTCTTGCTGATTACCACACAGTGACCTCCCCCAGCTGATGAAACAATGTTCCTCCACATTGAATACAACTTGGAAGATGCACTGAGGGTATCAAGGGCACAAAATGTACTCTGATTGGGGAACCTCAATGTCCATCACCTAGAGTAGCTGAGTAGCACCACTACTGACCAAGCTGGCCGAGTCCTGGAGGTCGTATCAGTCAAAATTTTTTTAAATCATTCATGGGTTGTGGTCATCGCTAGCTAGGCCAGCATTTATTGACCATCCCTAATTGCTCTTGAGAAGGTGGTGGTGAGCTGCCTTCTTAAACAACTGCAGTCTTTGTGGGGTAGGTATACCCACAGTGCTGGTAGGATGAGTTCCAGGATTTTGACCCAGCGACAGTGAAGGATCGGCGATATAGTTCAAAGTTAGGATGGGTTGTGGCTTAGAGGGGAACTTGCAGGTGGTGGTGTTCCTATGCTTCTGCTGCCCTTGTCCTTCTAGGTGGCAGAGGTCGTGGGTTTGGTAGGCACTGTCTGAGCCTTGGTGCATTGCTGCAGTGCATCTTGTAGATGGTACACACTGCTGACACTGTGCATCAGTGGTGGAGGGAGTGAATGTTTGTGGATGGGGTACCAATCAAGCAGGTTTCTTTGTCCTGGATGGTGTTGAGCTTCTTGAGTGTTGTTGGAGCTGCACCCATCCAGGCAAGTGGACAGTATTCTATCATACTCCTGAATTGTGCCTTGTAGATGGGGGATAGGCTTTGGCGAGTCAGGACGTGAGTTACTCGCTGCAGGATTCCTGCTCTTGTAGCCATGGTATTTATATGGCTACTCCAGTTCAGTTTCTGGTCAACGGAAACCGCAAGGATGTTGATAGTGGGGGAGTCAGCGACCATAATGCCATTGAATGTCAAAGGAAGATGGTTAGAGTCTCTCTTGTTGGAGATAGTTATTGCCTGGCACTTGTGTGGCACAAATGTTACTTGCCACTTATCAGCCCAAGCCTGGATATTGTCCAGGTCTTGCTGCAATTCTACACGGACTGCTTCAGTATGTGAGGAGTCACGAATGGTGTTGAACATTATGCAATCATCAGTGAACATTACCTACTTTTGACCTTATGATTGAAGGAAGGTCATTGATGAAGCAGCTGAAGGTAGTTGGGCCGAGGACACTTCCCTGAGGAACTCCTGCAGTGATGTCCTGGAGCTCAGATGATTGACCTCCAACAACCACAATCATTTTCCATTGGACTTGGTATGACTCCAACCAGTGGAGAGTTTTCCCCCTGATTCCCATTGACTCCAGTTTTTCTAGGGGGCTCCTTGATGCCATACTCAGTCAAATGTTGCCTTGATGTCAAGGGCAGTCACTCTCACCTCACCTCTTGAGTTCAGTTCTTTTGTTCATGTTTGAACCAAGGCTGTAATGAGGTCAGGAGCTGAGTGGCCCTGGCAGAACTCAAACTGAGCTTTACTGAGCAAGTTGTTGCTCAGCAAGTGCAGCTTGATGGCACTGTTGATGATATCTTCCATCTGTTTACTGATGATTGAGAGTAGGCTGATGGGGCCATAATTGGCCAGGTTGGACTTGGCCCGCTTTTGGTGTGCAGGACATACCTGGGCAATTTTCCACATTGCCAGATAGATGCCAGTGTTGTGGCTGTACTGGAACAGCTTGGCTAGGGGTGCGGAGCACAGGCCTTCAGTACTATTGTCAGAATGTTGTCAGGGCCCATAGCCTTTGCAGTATCCAGTTCCTTCAGTCACGCAGAGTGAATTGAATTGGCTGAAATCTGGCATCTGTGTTGCTGGGGACTTCAGGAGGAGGCCGAGATGGATCATCAACCTGGCACTTCTGGCTGAGGATTGTTGCAAATGCTTCAGCCTTATCTCTTACATTGATGTGCTGGATGGACACCCCCCATCATTGAGGATGGGGATATTTGTGGAGCCACCTCCTCCCTTAGTTGTTTAATCATGCACCAGCATTTATGACTGGATGTGGCAGGGCTGCAGAGCTTAGATCTGATCCGTTGGTTATGGGGTCGCTTAGCTCTGTCTATTGCATGCTGCTTGTGCTGTTTGGCATGTAAGTAGTCCTGGGTTGTAGCTTCCCCAGGTTGACACCTCATTTTGAGGTATGCCTGGTGGTGCTCCTGGCATGCCTTCCTGCACTCTTCATTGAACCAGAGTTGGTTCCCCCGGCTTGATGGTAATGGTAGAGTGGAGGATATGCCAGACCATAAGGTTCCAGATTGTGGTTGAGTGCAATTCTGCTGCTGCTGATGGCCCACAACGCCTCATGGATGCCCACTTTTTCATTGCTAGATCTGATCAAAATCTATCCCATTTATCACGGTGGTAGTGCCACACAACACAATGGAGGGTATTGTCAATGTGAAGATGGGACGTTCTCTCCACAAGGACCATGCGATGGTCACTGGTCAATACTGTTATGGACAGATGCATCTGCAGCAGGCAGATTGGTGAGGACGAGGTCAAGTATATTTTTCCCTCTTGTTGGTTCCCTCACCACCTGCCGCAGACCCAGTCTAGTAGCTATGTCCTTTAGGACTCGACCAGCACGGTCCGTAGTGATGCTACTGAGCCACTCTTGGTAATGGACATATTCTCCCACCCAGAGTACATTCTGAGCCCTTGCCACCCTCAGTGCTTCCTCCAAGTGCTGTTTCACATGGAGGAGTATTGATTCATCAGCTGTGGGTGGGGGGGGGGGGGTGGGGGGGGGCGGCGGTAGGTGGTAATCAGCAGTAGGTTTCCTTGCCCATGATTGACCTGATACTATGACACTACATGGGGTCTGGAGTCTATTTTGAGGACTCCCAGGGAAAATCCCTCCCAACTGTATATACCACTGTGTCACTACCTCTGTTGGGTCTGTACTGCTGCTGGGACAGGACATACTTGAGGATGGGGATGGCAGTTTATGGGACATTGTCTGTCAGGTATGATTTAGTGAGTATGACTATGTCAGCCTGTTGCTTGACTAGTCTGTGGGACAGCTCTCCCAACTTTGACACAAGCCCCCAGATGTTAGTAAGGAGGGCTTTGCAGGGTCGACAGGGCTGAGTTTGCCATTGTCGTTTCCAGTGCCTAAATCTATGCCGGGTGGTCCGTCCGGTTTCATTCCTTATTGCCTTTGTAGCGGTTAGATACAACTGAGTGGCTTGCTAGGCCATTTCAGAGGGCAGGGAAGGAAATCTGCCATTCTTACCTGGTCTGGCCTACATGTGATTCCAGACCCACAGCAATGTGGTTGACTCTTAACTGCCCTCTGAAATGGCCTAGCAAGCCACTCAGTTGTCAAGGGTAATTAGGGATGGACAACAAATGCTGGCCTTGCCAGTGACACCCACATCCCACAAAATAATAGAAAAAAAGGTGCATCTGCCATGACAATATTTTAGCTACCTTGGCTGGTGTTTCAGTGTTTGCTGTGACCTCTCTGAGTTGCTGTGGTCTTTTTTCAGGATTGGCTTTGGCACTATCATGGACTATGGGAAAGCGGTCTTTGGGGCTGCCAATTGAAGAGGAGAGCTTCCAGAAAGAAGGAAGGCAGACCAGAGCTGGAGAATCTGAGAGAAGAGAGAAGAGAGAAAACTAGAGTAATCACAGCATATGGGTCTTCTGGAGCAGACTATCATACCTGAACCTGACTGAAGGACATGTGTCAGGCAAATTCACTTCAGCAGGTCAATGAGCTGTGTCACCCATTACAGCTAGTTTTGGTGTCCAGTATCAGAACATACATGGCACTGCCTGTGAAAGGGACTGTAGCTCTATACTTTTATGCCTCTAGGTTATTGCAGTATCCATCCAGGGACATTAGTTTTATTAGTCAGTTTGCTGTGTACACATCCTTTAGGCAAGTAACAAATGCACTATATGCAATGCAGCATCTGTTCACTTGCGTCCCATGGAGGATGGCAGGCAACAGGGAAAAGCAATGGATTTGCCAAAAATTGCTGAATTTCCACAGGTGCAGGGAATAATAGATGATACCTAAGTGGCCCTGCATGCTCTGGGAATTTTCTGCAACTTGATGATCTTCCATTCATTGAATATTCAACTCACCTGTGACCACAGACAGAGAATAATGCAGGTCTCTGCTCAGTTACCTGGCAGTAGTCATGATACTTTCATCCTGCTGCAATCCGCAATAACTCTTCTTTCAACCCAGACCATCAGGTCAGAGTGCTAGTGGCAACCTAATTAGATGCCTTGATATACAAGTCAGGGTAGAATAGTGTGAGAAGTGTATGAAAGATAAGTGAGGAGTGTGAGGAGATGAGGAAAATAATGGTGAGGTGAGTAGCACTTGCAAAGTGTTGCAGATCAGCAGAAAGATGTGGAGTGAAATGTGCAGCAATGACTGAAGGAAAGCAATGGTAAACAGAGTGGGGGGGTGGGAATGTTCTGAGTTATTGGGCCACAGGTAGTGCAGGGCTAAGCAGAGAGTAATGAGAAATATAGGTTAGGAGTCTTGTCTTAGCAGTCTTTGTCAGGTTATTGAACTTCCTCCTGCATTGCGTCCATGTCCTAGGTGCAATGCTGCGTGCTCCCTCAGACTACTAATGCCTGGAAGATAACCAGAAAGCCTTCTGCAACTGGCAGAAAATACAATGTTCCTTCTCCTACCAACCTCCTCCCCCTGCACGTGGAACACTGATGGTGGGAGGGTGGAGAGGCTTCCTCTGGCAGCCATCTTTAATGAGTACATGCAGCTGAATGCTGTCAAAGTGCACCCGCCATTTTAGAGGTCGAGGCCACCTTTAAATGGTACCAGTGATAGCCGATATTTTCACCCCCTTTAGGTGTGTTGCCATTGAACAGCCTGAGCAGCGCTGGCAGCCTGTCAATTCCATGCAAGCAAGGTGGGGGACCAATTTGGTGACTTCCTTATACCCATCTGATTGGTCACGCACACCAAGCCCGTCTCACACCCAAAAACAGGTCTAGAACAATTTCTAGCCCTTTGAAATACTGGAGTGTTTTAGGGACACACAACATGGAATTAGGAGGCCAGGTTATAACATTATTAATATAACTGAGTTATTTTTAAAGAGGTGAGTGGATGATGTTCAGTGAATCTTGTTAACTGAGATTTGCAAAAAAGATTGATAAAGCTTTGGTGAATGGGCTATTGGTAAAAATTGAATCGATGTCATGTTATATAGCTGAATGGAATGGGACTCGAGTGAAATTGCATGAACAGAGAATTTATTGGAAGGCCTGAGGTGATTGAAGTTTCTGAGGGCTTTATCCTTGGTCTTTTGCTGTTTATGTTTCTACATAGTTTTACAAGCGCATCTTTAATACTGTTATTAAATTTACAGCTGAAACATAAATATGTGCAAATGCTATAAATGAGGAGGACATTTGCAAAGTGCATTTAGAGAAATTAGCTTAATCGCTCATAAATGTCAAAAATCATTACATGTGAAAAGTGCTGTATTGTACACATTGTGCCAGGTGATTCCATCTGTTCCATGCATGGGTTCCCACTGAAAGTCTCAGAACAGCAGAGGGAATTTGGGGTTGTCACTGATTATTCACTGAGGCTAATAAGCAATGTGAGGTAGCTGTGGGGAAAGCAAATCAAATTCTTTGAGTGTGCACAAGGAGGAAATATTACAGCTTGTAGGCAGCCAAATATGGGAGGCTGTCGGAGATGGGGAAGTAAGAGATTTTTTTTATTTGTTCTTGGGATGTGAGCTTTGCTGGCAGGGCCAGTAGTTATTGTTCATCCCTAATTGCCCTTCAGAAGGTGGTAATGAGCCACTTTCTTGAACTGCAGCAGTTCATTTGCTGCAGAGACTCCCACAGTGCTGTTAGGGCGGGAGTTCAAAGATTTTGACCAGTAACAGTGGTGATATAGTTCAAAGTCAGGATGGTATGTGACTGATGTCAGTATTTGCCTGCTCTGCATACTTCCAGCGCATGCCAACACCCATGCTAATGATGTACTCAAAAACATCGGGTCAAGCCACACCAGAAGTGTATGGACTCCATTTTGGTACTGAAACGGCACCCATAGTGCCAAAAATACAGAAACTGCCCAACCAAATTTTGTGGCAATATTCCCTAGGATCATTTTGCCTGACCTTTGGAAGAATTCTTATACGACATTTTTACCCACGGAGCTATAAAGTCTTCTTGTTAGAGCACCCATTACTTCTGCTCTCATTTCTTTGAAGGGAATCAATCAGGGCCTGCAGATAATGACAGTGCCTCAAATATGACTTGCCCAGTGAAGCAGTCAATTGATCTTAAATTCATGAATTAGAATTGCATACTGTACAACAAAACTGATGAATTCAGCCAATATTAAGGAGAGTAAAAGCAAAATACTGCGGATGCTGGAAATCTGAAACAAAAACAAGAAATGCTGGAATCACTCAGCAGGTCTGGCAGCATCTGTGGAAAGAGAAGCAGAGTTGCAAGAAATGCTGGAATCACTCAGCAGGTCTGGCAGCATCTGTGGAAAGAGAAGCAGAGTTACAAGAAATGCTGGAATCACTCAGCAGGTCTGGCAGCATCTGTGGAAAGAGAAGAGAAGCAGAGAATATTAAGGAGAGTGTTGGATTTGGTTTGGGTGCTGTGACATAATCTAACATTAACACTTGATGAGAGTACGGTAGCATAGTGGTTACGTTACTGAACTAGTAATCCAGAGAATTTACTGCTTAAATCAATAAAGGTCTTAAACATTGAGGTCAATGTTCATAGTTTAAGTATATGACACGTGCAATGGTATTTAACATATACGTTTGTAATTTCAAAAATCCACCTTTGGATGCAATACAAAGGAATTGCTTTTGACTTTTCAATATAGGGTACAAGAGATTTATGGTTTGCCTTAAGTAGATGACCATACAAATACATGGAAGTATTTCACACTGTTCCAAGTGCCTGATCAATCTGGCTATACTGTTGTGCTGTGGGAGTTTGTGAATAATATGCCCACAAATACATAAGACTTATTGCTTCTTTGCCAGGGCTGGAAAATTATGTGAACTTCAACTGCAGTGATGCTGGTCAGAATGAGCAGGCACTCAGATTTGCAGTTCTGGTTGGCTTCCCACAGTTGCAGGATATCATCGACTGTAGGCATGTGGCAGGTAAGACATCCCCAGTTCCCTCAGGATTATTTGTCAACTACAAGGGCTTCCACTCCATCTATGTGCGGCTGGTGTACAACAACAACAAAAATGTTAATGCAAGTGTGCTTGAGATTCTGGGACAGTTGCTATCATGTTTTCCTCCTTTAGCAGTCAACCCTCCCTCATCTCTTTGCAACTTGAAGCAGACTTACCAGCTGGATTGCTGCTCAGAGACCAGGGCTACCCATTTAAAATGTGGCTGATGACACTCGTGAGGCAACAAACCAATAAGGCCCAGAAGTGATACAATGGAAGCCATATGGCAACCAAATGGGTCAGTGAGCAAGCCATTGGTGTGCTGAAGATGTGCTACAAGTGTTTGGACAGTCCTGAAGGTGCCCTTCAGTATGTACAATCCAGGTTCTCCAGGATGGTCATGGTGTGTTGCACTCTGCGCAACATTGCACAGCAGCAAGGTTTGGACCTGCAGGATGAATAAGGCATAAAGCTTCTTCAGATCATTATGAGGAAGAGGAGGATGTGGAGGAGGAGGAGGAAGAGGTGGAACATGATGTGGCCAATGAACCAGCAGTGACATCATTGATGTCCCAGATTCCTCATTATTGCAAAGTTCATTTGGGTTCCACAAGTCCATCCATCTGACAGCCACATGCAAAAGCCACTATTCCCTGTCCCTTCCCACTGACACTACCCAAAGCAGTCCTGCAAACAATTAAGCATATCTATCATAGCTCTCCTACGACCAGTGCCAATTCATATCATACAATTCATCACAAGCAAAAAGGCCACTTGCCAGGCAGCAACCACAAATGCACAAGACAGGAAACTGGTGGAAACATATAATATTTATGTGGTTCAAAATTAAACAGAAGCTGAACAATCTAATACTGTGTAAGACATCCATATGCATACGCTTGTGCAACTACAAATATTTACTCTTCCTCTTCCGAGCACTTTTACATGCTGCAACCCTTGTGGCATCAGCAGAGGTAGAAGTAGGCTGCTTTGATCATGCACTGATTGCTGAGATGCTCTTGGCTGATATCCTCTGGGTTTTGGATTCTATGAGGGCTCTGCCAAAGACTGCTCCACCTGTACCGGTGCTGGGGCAAACTTGGCCTTGAAGTTGCATTTGGAGTGGCGATTGGTGATTGGGGGGAAAAGGCAATGGGTGAGAAATGGGAGCAGAGTTTTGAGCAGAGTTCCCACTTCCATGTTCTTTTACACCACCATCCTTCTCATGTCCTAGCCGCACTTCCCTGCTAGCAATGTGGAGAACACTTTGCTGCAGATCAGTGGGGTGATAACCAGCCAAGTCTACGATATCATTCATCATGCTGAAAACAGCGGAGGCACTAGAGGAGTATAGAAAGTGTAGGGTGGCGCTTAAAAAAGTAATTAGGAAAACGAAGAGGGGACATAAAAAAACACTGGCGGACAAGATAAAGGAAAATCCCAAGGCATTTTATAAGTATATTAAGGGTAAGAGGATAACCAGGGAAAGAGTAGGGCCCATTAGGGACAAACGTGGCAATCTTTGTGTGGAGCCGGAAGACATAGGTGTGGTTTTAAATTATTACTTTTCATCGGTGTTCACTATGGAGAAGGATGATGTAGGTGTAGAGATCAGGGAGGGGGATTGTGATATACTTGAACATATTAGCATTGAAAGGGAGGAAATATTAGCTGTTTTAGCTGGCTTAAAAGTGGATAAATCCTCAGGACCAGATGAGATGTATCCCAGGCTGTTATGTGAGGCAAGGGAGGAGATAGCAGGGGCTTTGACACAAATTTTCAAATCCTCTCTGGCCATAGGTGAGGTGCCAGAGGACTGGAAGACAGTGAATGTGGTACTATTATTCAAGAAGGGTAGTAGGAATAAACCAGGTAATTACAGGCCGGTGAGTCTAACATCAGTGGTTGGGAAAATATTGGAAAAAATTCTGAGAGACAGGATTAATTTCCACTTGGAGAGGCAGAGATTAATCAGGGATAGTCAGCATAGCTTTGTGAGGGGGAGATCATGTCTAACTAACTTGATTGAATTTTTCGAGGAGGTAACTTGATGTGTTGATGAGGGTAAAGCAGTAGATGTAGTATACATGGATTTCAGTAAGGCTTTTGATAAGGTCCCGCATGGGAGATGGGTTAAGAAAGTAAGAGCCCATGGGATCCAGGGCAATTTGGCAAATTGGATCCAAAATTGGCTTAGTGGCAGGAGGCAGAGGGTAATGGTCGAGGGCTGTTTTTGTGATTGGAAGCCTGTGACCAGTGGTGTACCACAGGGATCGGTGCTGGGACCCTTGCTGTTTGTAGTGCACATTAATGATTTAGTCCTGAATATAGTGGTATCATCAGTAAGTTTGCAGATGACATGAAAATTGGTGGTGTTGTAAATAGCGAGGAGGAAATCCTTAGATGGGCTGGTAAGATGGGCGGAGCAGTGGCAAATGGAATTTAATCCTGAGAAGTATGAGGTAATGCATTTTGGGAGGACTGACAAGGCAAGGGAATATGCAATGAATAGTAGGGCCCTAGGAAGAACAGAAAGTCAGAAGGACCTTGGTGTACTTGTCCACAGATCACTGAAGGCAGCAGCACAGATGGATAAAGTAGTTATGAAGGCATATGGAATACTTGCCTTTATTAGCCAAGGCATAGAATATAAGAGCAGGGAGGTTATGATGGAGCTGTATAAAACACTAGTTAGGCCACAGCTGGAGTACTGTGTACAGTTCTGGTCACCACACTATAGGAAGGATGTGATTGTACTGGAGAGGGTGCAGAGGAGATTCACCAGGATGTTGCCTGGGCTGGAGCATTTCAGCTATGAAGAGAGACTGGATAGGCTCGAGTTGTTTTCCTTAGAGCAGAGAAGGCTGAGGGGGGACATGATTGAGGTGTACAAGATCATGAGGGGCATTGATAGTTTAGATAGGAAGAAACTTTTTCCCTTGCGGAGGGGTCAAGAACCAGGAGGCATAGATTTATGGTAAGGGGCAGAAGGTTTAGGGGGGATTTGAGGAAGCATTTTATTACCCAGAGGGTGGTTGGAATCTGGAACGCACTGCCTGAAGAGGCGGTGGAGGCAGGAACCCTCACAACGTTTATGAACTATTTAGATGAGCACTTGAAACACCATAGCATACAAGGCTACAGGCCAAGTGCAAGAATATGGGATTAGAATGGTTGGGTGCTGTATGGCTGGCACAGACACGATGGGCCGAAGGGCCTGTTTCTGTGCTGTATGACTCGATGACTATCACTCTGTTGGGTGGCATTCATAGAGCTGAATTTTGTGAGCTCGTTGCAGGTCCCGGTGGCAGACCCCGAAGCGGATGCTATTGCTGCATGAGACATGTGCAGCAGGCCGACTGGGATCACGCAGCAGCCAGCCACTTAACATATTGGAGGTATGGAACTTGTCCAATTGCATGAGACGGGCAGGCTCTGAAGTGCTGATTTTGGAGTCAGATGACTCCAATGCAGGGGCTGGCACCATTTTTAAAGCTTTGCCAGCCCTGCTTCTGTTGCTGCCTCTCAACGAGGCAGTGAATCCGGAGTACAGCTGGAGCCCTCTGATAGTGTTTTGAACTGCTGGATCCCCCCCACACTACTGCTATAGCTGTTGGCTGAAACTGCAACTCCTGGACCCCCCTGCACCTGGAATGCCAATTGTCGGGAAGGAGCGTGACTGAAGTGGGACTATGTCTGAGGCAAGAAACTGAGGGGCCCCATGGTTTAGTGATGCCTCACTGGATATCCTCCTCCAGGCTGGAAGGGATAGGCAGCAGGTTCTCTTTCGATGGGATGGCAAGAAGAATCCTCCCGCCTGACTAAGCAGCCTGGATGGAGATCACAGAGGAGGTCAGCAGCCTTGGGGTCACCTCCTGGAACTGGGTCCAGTGTCGCAAGAGGGTCAACTGTTTTGTTGCGCTTTCTGCGAAGTCTTAGTATGTCCCTCTTTCCACTTACCTTCCGGGAGAGCAGCGGAGAGAAGTTCAGGTGTGCTGGAGTTTGAAAACAAAGTGAACAATGACATTACAGGAAAGCTGCAAGGTGATTGTTGGTGAGTAACTGCTGTTAGGGAGTATCAGTAAATAGCAGGGTTAGAACACCACTGTTCAGGTGGGTCTGTAAATAGCTGGATTATAGCGTCTCAATAACTGGCAGCCTATAAAGTAAAATGTTAAGTATTAATAATAAGGAAAAAGTGAGTATTATTTTTTGAGTGAGGTTTATTTTAACTAGTGAACTATATTGATTTTTAGTAGGATTTATCAGTACTAGTAAGATTTAATTAATAATTCTAAGGTGTTGTAGTATTGGTAAGGTTTTATTTTAGCAGTAGCAACGGGTCAATTAATAAATAAAGGAATGACAGGGGTGCTTCAACCTTGAGAGTGCACCACCTGTGCTATGTGGGAGCTCCAGGATACTTCCCGTATCCCGGAGAACCATTTGTGCGGGAGGTTTTGTCAATTGCAGCAGCTTGAGCTCTGAGTTTTGGAACTTGAGCGGCAGCTGGTGACACTGCGGTGCATTTGTGAGGATAAGAGCTATGTGGATAACACGTTTATAGATGTCGTCACCCCACAGCTTAACAGTATGCGTGGAGAGAGGGAATGGGTGACCACCAGGCAGTCAAAAAGAATTAGGCAGGTAATGCAGGAGACCCCTGAGTGCATCTCAGTCTCCAACAAGTATTCAGTTCTGAATACTGAGGAAAGTGATGCTTCACCTGGAGAGTGCAGCCAGAGCCAAGTCCGTCGCACCACAGGTGGCTCAGCTGCACAGGGGGTTATAGGGATGACTGGAAGAGCCATAGTGATAGGTAATTCAATAGTCAGGGGAACAGAAAGGGATTTCTGTGGCTGCAGATGTGAGTCCAGGATGGTGTGTTGCCTCCCTGGAGCCAGGGTCAAGGATGTCACTGAGCGGCTGCAGAGCATCCTGAAGGGGGAGGGGGAACAGCCAGCAGTCGTGGTCCACAACGGAACCAACTATATAGGTAGAAAGAGGGATGTGGTTCTGCAGTCAGAATTTAGGGAGCTAGGTAAGAAATTAGTAAGCAGGACCTCAAAACTAGTAATCTCCGGATTACTCCCAGTGCCACACGCAAGTGAATATAGAAATAGAAGTGTATGTCAGATGAATGTTTGACTGGAAAGATGGTGCAGGAGAGAGGCTTTAGATTCCTGGGACATTGGGGCCGGCTCTGGGGGAGATGAGACCTGTACAGGCCGGATGGGTTGCACCTGAACTGAGCCAGGACTGAGTTCTTTGTGGGATGTTTTGCTAGTGCTGTTGGGAGGGTTTAAACTAGTTTGGCAGGGGGATGGAGACCTGAGGGTAGACTCAGTTGGGACAAAATCTGAACTGAAAATGGAAGGCAGAGGAAACAAAGGTTAGAAAATAAATAAAGAGTTTGGCAGTGCTGAAGGGTATCTATTTCAATGCAAGAAGTATAGCAAATAAAGCTGATGAGCTGAGAGCACAGATAGACATGTAGCAGTATGCTATTATAGCTATTACAGAAACATGGCTTAAGGAGGGACAGGAATGGCAGCTCAATGTTCGTGGTTACAGGGTTTTCAGATGTGATAGAAAGGGGGATGGAAAAGGAGGGGGAGTGGCAATTTTGGTCAAGGAAACTATTACAGCTGTGAGGAGGGATGATATGTTGGGAGGTTCATCAAATGAGGCCATATGGATTGAGCTAAGGAACAAAAAAGGAGCAATCTCACTTCTGGGAGTGGACTATGGACCCCCAAACAGTCAGAGGGAGATAGAAGAGCAGATATGTCGGCAAATCTCTGAGAAGTGCAAGCATAGGGGCGGCACAGTGGCGCAGTGGTTAGCACCGCAGCCTCACAGCTCCAGGGACCCGGGTTCGATTCCGGGTACTGCCTGTGTGGAGTTTGCAAGTTCTTCCTGTGTCTGCGTGGGTTTTCTCCGGGTGCTCCAGTTTCCTCCCACAAGCCAAAAGACTTGCAGGTTGGTAGGTAAATTGGCCATTGTAAATTGTCACTAGTATAGGTGGGTGGTAGGGAAATATAGGGACAGGTGGGGATGTTTGGTAGGAATATGGGATTAGTGTGGGATTAGTATAGATGGGTGGTTGATGGTTGGCAGAGACTCGGTGGGCCAAAGGGCCTGTTTCAGTGCTGTATCTCTAATCTAATCTAATCTAATCTAAATCTAAAACAATAGGGCAATAATAGTAGGGGATTTTAACTACCCCAATATTAACTAGGATGGTTTTAGTGTGAAAGGAACTGAGGGAGCAGAATTCTTGAAGTACATTCAGGAGAACATTTTTGCCCAATATGTAGCAAGTCCAACAAGAGAGGGTGCAGTTTTAGACTTAGTTTTAGGAAATGAAGATGGGCAGGTGGAAGGAGTGGCAGCGGGAGAGCATTTTGGTGGTAGTGATCATAATGCAGTCAGTTTTAACATAATTATGGAAAAGGACAGAGATAGAACAGGAGTTAGAGTTCTCAACTGGGGCAAGGTCAGTTTTACGAAACTGAGGAGTGATTTTGCAAAAGTGGACTGGAAACAGCTACTTGAAGGTGAATCAGTGTCAGAGCAGAAGGAGGCATTCAAAGGGGAAATTCAAGAGGTTCAGAGTAAACATGTGCCTGTAAAGAAAAAGGGTGAGATGGCCAAATCTAGAGCCGCATGGATGTCAAGGAGCCTGCAGGGTAAGATAAGGCAGAAAAGAAAAGCTAATGTCTGAGACCAAGAACTCAATACTACAGGAAGCCAAGGGAAGTATAGAAAGTGGAGGGGTGAAATCAAAAAGGGAATTAGGAAAGCAAAGAGAGGGCATGAAAGAATATTGGCAAGCAAAATCAAGTTGAACCCAAAGATGTTTTATCAATACATTAAGAATAAGAGGATAACTAAGTAGAGAGTAGGGTCCATAAAAGACCAAAAAGGTAACCTATGTGTAGGGGCGGAAGATGTTGGTATGGTTCTTAATGAATACTTTGTGTCTGTCCTCACAAAAGAGGGGGACGATACAGATATTGTGGTGATGGAAAAGGGTGTAAAGTATTTGATGTGATAAGCATAGGGATGGAGGAAGTATTAATGGGATTAGCATCCTTGAACGTTGATAAATCACCAGGGCCAGATGAAATGTACCCCCAGGCTGTTAAAAGAAGCAAGAGAGGGAACAGCAGAAGGTCTGTCCATCATTTCCCAGTCCTCACTGGATATAGGTGTGGTGTCAGAGGATTGGAGAACTGCTAATGTTGTACCTCTGTTTAAAAAGGGAGCAAGGGAAAGACCGAATAATTACAGGCCAGTCAGTCTAACCTCAGTAGTGGACAAATTATTGGAATCTATTCTGAGAGACAGGATAAACTGTCACTCAGAAAGGCACAGGTTAATCAAGGATAGTCAGCATGGATTTGTTAAGGGAAGATCTTGTTTGACCAACTTGAGTGAATTATTTGAAGAAGTAACAAGGAAGATAGATGAGGGTAGTGCAGTTGATGTGGTCTACATGAATTTTAGCAAGACTTTTGACAAGGTCCCACATGGCAGACTGGTTAAAAAAATAAAATTCCACGGGATCCAGGGAAAAGCAGCAACATGAATACAAAATTGACTCAGTGGCAGGAAACAAAGGGTAATTGTTGACGGGTATTTTTGCGGCTGGAGGGCTGTTTCACGTGGCGTTCCGCAGGGCTCAGTAGTGGGTACCCTGCTTTACGTGATATATATTAACGATTTGGACATAAATGTAGGGGGCATGATCAAGAAGTTTGCAGAAGACACAAAGTTAGGCTGTGTGGTAGATAGCGAGGAGGATAGCTGTAGGCTGCAGCAAAATATTGATGGTCTGGTCAGATCGGCAGAAAGGTGGCAAATGGAATTCAACCTGGAGACGTATGAGATGATGCATTTTGGGAGGTCAAACAAAGCTGAGGAATACACGATTCATGGGAAAATACTGAGAAGTGTAGAGGAAGTGAGGGACCTTGGAGTGAATGTCCACAGATCCTGAAGGTAGCAGAACAGGTCGATAAGGTGGTTAAGAAGGCATATGGAATCCTTTCCTTTATTAGCCGAGGTATAGAATATAAGAGCAGGGAGGTTATGCTGGAACTGTATAACTCATTGGTTAGGCCACAACTTGAGTACTGTGTGCAATTCTGGTCACCTCATTACAGAAAGGAATTGCACTAGAGGGGGTACAGAGGAGATTTATGAAGATGTTGCCAGGAATGGAAAAATGAAGCTATGAGGATAGATTGGGGTTGTTCTCTTGGAACAGAAAAGACTGAGGGAAGATCTGATTGAAATGTACAAAATTTTTACGGGCTTGGATAGAGTGGAGGTGAAGGGTCTATTCACATTAGCAGAGGGGTCAGTGACGAGGGGGCATAGCTTTAAAGTGGTTGGTAGAAAAAGTAGAGGGGAGATGAGGAAAAGAATTTTTCACCCAGAGGGTGGTGGGAGTCTGCAACTCACTGCCTGAAAGGGTAGTTGAGGCAGAAACCCTCAATTCATTCAAAAGGTGTCTGGATATGCACCTCAAGTGCCGTAATTTGCAAGGCCATGGACCAAATGCTGGAAGGTGAGATTAGAATAGGTTGATCGTTTTTCAGCCGGCACTGACACGATGGACCAAGTGGCCTCTTTCAGTGCCTTAAACTTTCTATGACTCTATGATCTATGATGATGAGCCTCTGGTGTTGAAAGTACAGGGTATGCTTGAGTTGCAGAGAGAGGTAAGGGAACATCTGGTGGAGCTACCAGAGGCAATGCACAGCCATGAGAAGATGATGGAGGTGTCCATCCCTGCCATGAGTGCTGCAATGTCTCAGGTATGTGAGAACATGGCTTACTCCATCAAGAGGTGGTGACTCTCATGGATTGCCAGATGTCACAGATGTGTGCAGACCTGCACACCATCGCCTTGGCCACCAGCTCATTGCAGCAGTGGCAAGGTGAGAGAAGGACACGGTGCCTGGAGTTTTCTCCAGATCCTCGTTCATCTCTAATCAGCAGGAAGGTTCAATTAAGCATTGAAAGGGGGACAGAGAGGCTGACTTCCACAGCTGTTGGATCCTCTCAGGGCGCTCTGAGTGTGGGCTGCGGCTCCTCAGCCTCTCTGCCAGTGAGCCCAGCTCCAGCAACCACGATGACTGAGGAGGCTCCTGCACCTGTGCAATAACTCCTCTGACAGCTGGGACGCTCCAGGTCTCAGGCACCCAGAGGTCTTCCACCAAAGTTGTCCCAGGACAAGAGACGGCCTGATCAACAGCCTGCCTCCATCTCAGCTGCTAATGCAGGGGTCACACCTGGTAGAAGCACTCATAAACATAGAAAGAGAACCTAGACGCTCTTGGGGATTCACAGGTGTATTGTATTTGCCCTTTATACTGTTTTCTGTAACTGGTGTTATAAATAGAGTTCCCATTCATTGTTGTAAAATGCTCATTCTTTCATGCCTGAATTGAGAGATGCTGCCTTCATCCTTGCTCCCTCAGTGGGGCTGGCAGTGTAGGCACAGGCCATGTTTGGTAAGCATCTCCGATGTGCCAGAGCACATAGTGAAGTTGAGCGCTAGGCACAGAATCAAGATAGAAAGGAGAAGACAGGCAGAATATAGTGAGGTGACTGTTTATTGAGTTCTCCATTGAAAGGCCATCATTGTGGAAGGAACCTGGCATCTATGAGATTGCCTCTTGCCTTCCTTGTATGTCTCTCAAAAGCCCTGGGCTCTGCTGAAAGGGAATCAATATCCAGTGGTGCCTGCTCATTAGCCTCCTCCACATCCTCCTCATCAGATGAGGTCTGCTGATCAATCATGTGCTCTTCATGCAAGATCTCCCCCCCCCTCTGCAGTGCTAGATTGTGCAGAGCACAGCAGACCACAATGATGTGTGACACCCTCGCTGGGCCATACAGCAGGGCTCCACCGGATTGGTCAAGGCAGCGGAATCTCATCTTTAGCAGCCAAATGGGCCGCTCGATGGTCGCTTGGGTGGAGCCGTAGCAAGTGTTGTACCTCTCCTCTACTGCAAAGCGAGTGTTTCTCACAAGGGTGAGTACCCATGTCTTCAATGGGTAGCCCTTGTCCCCGAGAATCCATCCCTGAAGGTGAGCCGGGGGGTGGGGGGGGACCTGAAAATCTGTGGCATCTGGAACTATCTATGTAGGCATTGTGGCTGTTTCCTGGGAAGTGGGCACAGACCTGCACGATACACTTTTGGTGGTTGCAGAATGTTGATTGAATGGAAGCCCTTCCTGTTGATGAAGGTGGCTGGCTGGTCAATTGGAGCCTTGATGGCCACATGTGTGCTGTCGATAACACCTTGCATCTGTGATAATCCAGCGATGACCCCTAAGCCGATGACCCTTTCCGCTTGACTGTCATGGTTAGTCCAGTAACGCACATAGTTACCGACTCTCTTGAACAAGGCATTGTCACATTCTTGATGTCGTGGTGGGCTGCTGCCTATGTTACGACCGAGGTTGGAGGAGTGCACTGTCTTTCTTTAGTTCCACTTCTCCACAGTCACAACATATATTTAAATATTTACCCAGTTACTGATACGGCCAATTATATACTCTTTTTATTTCAGAATAAAATCCACCAAGCAGGTTTCTTTAATAAACAACAAAATTATCAATTTATTATAAAACAAGTATTCATTAAAGATGTAAAGCATTAACACGCAGATTGAAATATAAAAGTTCTCTTCTAACTTAATCCAACACTCTCATATACACACACCAGTTAAAGAAAAAAAAAGAGGTTTTCTCTGCAGAGATCGCTTTGTAAAAAAAAGACAAAAAAATACTTTGGCCAAATACTTGTTAATTCTTGAAGGAAAAGGATAAAATATGTAATGATATCAGTTGTTCCTTTTCTGGCGTCCTGAATACACGTAGATGGCTGTTACTGGGATCTTTTTGGAGCAGTTCTCTTCAGGCGACATCAAAGATTAGACAGACAGGCTTTCCAGGAGAAATGCAGCATCAGGTATTTCAGCTATCACGCAATGGATTTGCAGAGTTTTTCAGAGAGGTGGAGAAAGGATGAGCTGGGTGTTTCTCTCAGCAGACTGCAAACCCAACTGACTCAAAACAATATCCAAAACTAAACCAACTCTTGACCACCATAAATCTTGACATGTCACTTCTCTGTAAACAATTCCCATAGTGAGAAGGCACCTGCTGTTTACTTAGCTGAAGATATGTGACTTCCAGTATGTTTTTTTAAACAAAGTCCCAAAGTCTTTCCAGTGACCTTTTTAAGAAAAACAAAGTCCAGAATCTAGGGAATCACTTCAGTCCTCCAATGGAATCTATTTCCACAATCTTAAAACATGAGTCCTCACAAATATATTAAAAAATGGAAGTACTTTCATAACCCCTGGGAGACCTCACAGATGACCCCGGTGGATCCCTGGAAAGAGCCAGATGCATAGAAGTTGAGTGCTAGAGTGATATACAAGGCCACAGGCATTGGCTGTTCACCAAAGCACCTAGGTCACAACTCATCCTGCAGCTTGGTGCATAAGGCGGTGACTGCTTATCTAGAGACCCACAGTCTTTGCTAACACTGTCACTCAGACATTTGCAAGTATCTGTGGTGAGTCCGGTACACTGTCTGGCGTAGATATGCCCTTCTTGGTGTGGCTGGCTGCTGCTGCTCTCCGATTGGTGCTTCATGGGCAGGCACTGCTTCCATGCAAATGTATTGAAAGAAACTGTTCACCAATTTAATTTGCAGTCCTTGCATAAGCATGAGTGTCAGTGACGGATGGATAGATGGGGATGTGAGTAAGTACACAGGCAGGGAGGGATGGGGGTATCTGCAAGCTAGGTTGGTGTGAGGAGCAGTGTGCGGAATATACTTGAGAAAGCAGAGTGAGGGGGTTGGTATCATATTGTTATGACTGTTCATGAAAAAGCCCCCAATCAAAATATAAGGTTGAAGTTTGACACCCCCCCCAAAGAGCGGGAAGGTGGCTGGGGCGGAGTGGGTAGTGGGTGGTGGGGGATGGCATAAAATGAAATGGGAGGCATGGAGGGCCCTTCCCGACCCACTCCTGCCTCTGCCACCACTTTAAGCAGGGCAGCAGTGATGGGAATCGGCTCGCCCTTCGCAGGACAATCAAGGCCCTTAAGTGGCCATAGAGATTTTACCCGTGGCTAATCGGGCTGCCCAGGCCCAAGAAAAGCCGCCTGACAGGTGACTCTCTGACGGCCTGGGGGTAGGGGGGCCTCATGATCAGGCATACTGTGCCCGACGGAGGGCCGCTCCTGCTGCCTCAACTACCCCCAATACCTAACACGCCCCCATCCAACCAATCAACTACACTTGCATTGCCGGGGCTTGACTGATCACCCCCAGCGAGGTAACAGAAACTTACCTCGGTGCCGGGGCTTCCCGACATCTTCTTCTTGAAGCTGGGCTGCAGTCCCAGCAGTAGCCACCACTCCTGATGGCGCTGTTGGGTCTAAGAGTTGCTGGCCCGCTGATGGGCCGGCAGCTCCATTAGGCGGGACTTACTGCCTCAAGTGGGTGGAAGTCCCGCCTCACAACAATTAAAGGCTGGGGAACCACAAAATGCGGGTCAGATCCCCAGGCGGAAGCGAGTTTGCCACCGACTTTTCAGTCGATGGACGGCTCCCATTCGCCGAGGGAGAAATCCCGGCCTATGATTCTGATCACGGTGGAAGCAATGCACTGTCAATTCAGTCCCATTACTCCACAAGTCGCATCATATATTTTTAAGTTTTCCAAATCGAAGAAAGCAGCAGCCAAAGTGAAACAATCTAGTAACCCCCGAATGTGGTGAACCAAACTGGGTATCTTTAGATATCAACAAATTAACTGTTTATTAAAAAAACTAAAAAAATCTTAAACACTACTAAGATAAACCAATATCTAAAGACCTTATAACTTCTTATTTAAACAAAACTAACTCCTGTATTTGCATACATATACTCAAACTAACAGTAGTTTGGATTTTAATTAGCTGCCCGAAAAAATAGGAAAAACAATAAAGACTTTGCAGATTATGCTTCTGACGAATGGTCTTCTGATACAACACAGTCAAAATTCACTTGCAGTCTTATAAGTACGATGAATCCGAAGATCCTTCCAGAGATAGGAATTCAGAAGTTCAGTTCAGCAGTTCTAGTATTAAACTCTTCTTTTTATCAGCGATGAACATGGTAGATCAATAATTTATTATTTCTTGGAGTTTTTTAGAATTTTAAGAGAGAAACTAAAGTTTTGTACAAATTTCAGGTAAAAACCACACATCCCTAAAAACCTTATTATTTCCCATTATGATTTAGGGTTAGGGTACTCCATTAAGGCTTGTATCTTTGCTATTTTTGGCAATACCTGTCCTTGCTGCACTATGTGTCCGAGGTAAGTTACTCTTGCCTTTCCAAATTCACTTTATTCCAAATTTATCACCAAGTCCATGGCTTGTAACTTTTTAAACAGAATTTTTAGCTAGTTTAAGTGTTTTTGCCAAGTGTTACTGTATATCAGTACATCATTGAGATATACTACACAGTTGGGAACACTGGCTTGCACCTGATTCATTAATCTTTGAAAGGTGGCTGGGGCATTTTTCAGCCCAAATGGCATCACCCAGCACAGATAAAGTCCGTCAGGTGTTCAAAAGTTGATACCTCTTTGGCTTGAGGAGTCAAAGGAACTTGCCAGTCTCCTTTTAACAAGTCAATCTTGGTAAGAAACTTAGCGCTGCCCACTCTGCCGATGTAATCTTCTAAATGTGGAATTGGGTAGGCATCTGCCTTCGTTACTGCATTGACTTTTCTATAATCTATACAAAATTGGGTTGACCCGTCAGGTTTAGGTACTAGAACTATTGGTGAACTCCAGCTATTTTGACTAGGTTCAATCAAATTGCTTTCCAGCAAGTATTGGATCTTGGCTTTCACTTGGGCCTGTTTGTCTGGACTCAAGCAGTCAGGATGTTGTTTTAAAGTAACAGTTCCCCCTATATCCACATCATGTGTAGCTAAGGTTGTACATCCCGGCTTATCCCTACAAACTCTTTTAAACATTGAGAAAAGCCTGGTTAGGTCTTCACGTTGTTTTGTCTCTAAGTGCAAAAGCATATTGTCTAATTTTCCGAGCCATTCTGTATTCTGAGAATTTCCTAGGCCTGCTTCTGCCTCATCCTCACTATCCTTTTCCTTCTCAACAGTCCCGATTACCTGACATACCTGTACTGACATCCTCCTCCCTGCGAAAATATTGCTTTAGCATATTGATATGACACAACCGGTTCTTCTTCCAGCGATCAGGGGTGTCAATCAAGTAATCTACTTGACCCACTCTTTTGATCACTCTATATAGGCCACTGAACCGTGCTTTTAATGGTTCTCCCTGTAACAGTAACAACACCAATACTTCATCCCATGGTTGAAAATCGCGGACTTTTGCATTCTTGTCTGCCCATTTTTTCATATTGGCTTGGGATGATTTAAGGTGTTCCTGAGCCACACCGCAAGCTTTTGTGAGCCTTTCTCAGAACACAAATACATAGACTAGTATCTGCGATTCATTCTTTGTTGCAAGAATCTGTCTTTTATAAGTTTTAGATGATCGCTTACTTCATATCCGTAAACCAATTCGAAAGGACTGCAGCTTGTAGACTCATTTGCTGAGTCTCTGGTGGCAAATAAAAGAAAGTCTAGTCCTTTCTCCCAGTCATGTGGATATTTGTGACAGTATGTTCCAATCATTGTTTTGAGAGTTTAATGAAATCTCTCGAACGCTCCCTGTGACTCTGGATGGTATGCTGAAGATTTCAACTGTGTAATCCCCAAATTGCTCATGACTTCTTGAAATATCCTAGACATTAAATTAGAACCTTGATCTGATTGAACTTCAAGTGATAACCCATATCTTGTAAAGAATTTGGTTAACTTTTCTACTACTACTCTAGCAGTAATTGTCCTCAAAGGAATAGCCTCTGGAAATCGAGTAGCCATATCCATGACAGTAAGTATGTATTGATGTCCCGCTTTTGTTTTTGGCAAGGGTCCTACACAGTCTACTAATACCCTGCTAAATGGTTCCTCAATCACTGGTATGGCAACTAGTGGTGTCGGTTTTATAGTAGGTTGCAGTTTTCCCACCATTTGACATTTATAGCATGTCCTACAAAATTGTCTCACATCCTTTGTAAGACCTGGCCAGTAATAATGTTGGCTTATACGTGATTTGGTCTTCCAAATTCCCCCATGTCCTGCAAAAGGAATGTCATGTGTTCACCTTAATTAATCACCTTGGAGATATTTAGGTGATACCATTACCTGTTCAACAACGATCCAGTCTTTGTAGGCAGGTCCATTAGGCAGTCTCCATTTCCTCCTCATAACCCTATTTGCTAAACAATAGCCTTCCAATACTCTTTTCGCCTCAGCTTCTGACAGAGCCGTCTGTGCTATTCAGTCTATCTCTGGATCAGCTTGCTGTGCTGCAATGATAAACGATCGGTTTAATATCTCACTTGGATTATCTAAATCCCCAAATAAAGTTTCAGATACTTGACTATCTGTTTGTGGTACCCCTTTTATCTCAGACAATGGATCCTATTTAGCCATTGTTCGGGTGACGACACAAGCAGGAAATATTCCTGGAACCTGTTCCTGTAATTGCTCTGTTTCCTTAATTTCATTTGGTTCCTCTGCAGTTATAGGAGAAATTGATACTTTTGATCCAGCCAAATCATTTCCCAGGAGTAGATCAATTCCCTCTGCTGGCAATCTGTGGACAACTCTCACAGTTACTATCCCAGATATTAAGTCACTCTGTAGGTGGACTTTATATAAAGGTACGGGTATCTACTCCCCGCCAATTCCATAAACTAAAACTTTAGCTTTCAAGGCACTCTCTGGTGGAAACCTTATATCTTTCCACTGCCAGAGTGTTTGGGTTGCTCCTGTATCCCTGAGTATAGTGATAGGTTTTCCTGCCTCTCTCCTTTGACAAAAATTCATTATAACTTTTGGGTATTTTATTCTTAACCTCTACACTGATTTTACAGCTGTCGTTAAAGCTATAGCCTGGTCTGCTATACTCTCAGTCAGAGAATTTCCTCTGCACTGGCTTTGCATACCTCAATAAGTCCTATGGGTTTACCTCGCAATTTCCAGCACTCTGAACGAAGATGACCTGTTTTGTGGCAGTGATAACACTTTGGCTTGCAAACCTGACTTCTACCCTCAGTACCTTCCTTTCTGACCTGAGGAGGAGACCCTGGGGCATTCCCAGCTGTTCCTTCTTGACCCCGGCTACTTGCCTTCCTTTGACTCTCCCACTTTCTATCCTTCTCAGGGTTATGGGGTTGATGGAAAAAAGGCTTTGGCTTATTCACAAGCTCAAAATCATCAGCGATTTTCGCTGCTTGCCTCGCTTTCAAAACTTTCAGGTTGTCCACATAAGTTCTCACTACTGAAGGAATGGAGTTTTTAAACTCTTCTAAGAGAATCAATTCTCGAAGGTTCTCATATGTGGTTTCCATCTTTAATGCCCGTATCCAACAGTCAAAATTAATTTGCTTCACCTTCTCAAATTCTACATATGTATGCCCAGTCAACTTCCATAAGTTCCAAAACATCTGATGGTAAGCTTCATACGCAGTGAGAATAGCTATTTTTGCCATCTCATAATCTGCAGAAGCCTTTTCAGGAAGCATGGCATAAATTTCATGAGCCTTGCCTACCAACCTGCTTTGCATAAGCAGAGTCCAACTTTCCTTTGGCCATTTCATCTGTTTGCCTATTTTTTCAAAAGATATGAAAAATGTCTCCACATCCCTTTTCTTGAACGTTGGAAGAGCTTGAATAAATTTAAACAGCTTTTTGCTGGGCCTTGAGCTAAATTCAGATTCTTTCTGACCCGAATTTTCCCTGGATTTAAGACTACCCCTTTCTGTTAGTTTCATCTCTTTTAGCCTAAATTTCCTCTCTTCTCTTTCACTTTCTCTCTGAAGTTCAGGTTTTCTTAATTCCTTTTCCGCCTCAAGTTTTTGGTTTCTAACTGAATCCTAGCTAATACCACTGCATCACTCTCTGACCTACTACTTTCTTGTTCCTTGTATTCTTCTTCTTCTCCTTCTAATTCTAAATGTTGGGCTGTCATGTCAATTATCTCTGCTTTTTTGGCACCTAAATTCAATTCTAACCCCAATTTTTCCACCAATTCTTTTAATTTGTTCTTAGTTGAAGTTATCAAGTCACTTAGGGAAACATTCTGCGTTCCCAAAAACTCTGCTTCTTACCATTACTACAGTATTGACTGTATCTTATTATACAAGAGACCTGGTTCCTTTTATTTCTCTGTAATTGGTGTCAGATTTAGATCACAACAATAGAGTTTCCAATTGATATGATCCAAGATGTGAGAGCAATTAATATGATGCCTGCTGCAAGACCCCAATTTTTATGTTATCCCAGAAATGAGCAATTACTAAGATTCTAATCACGAGCCCTCCAAATTAGTCTGATTCTGATCCCAGACGTAAGTAGCTTAATTAAAATATGATTTGATCCCAGACAAGCCCCCCAATTAAATATATGTTACGACTGCTCAGGACAAAGCCCCCAATCAAAATATATGATTCTGATCGTGGTGGGAGCAATGCACTGTCAATTCAGTCCCGTCACTCCACAGGTCGCATCATATATCTTCAAGCTTTCCAACTCAAAGAAAGCAGCAACTGAATTGAAACAATCTAGTAACCCCAAATGAGATGAACAAAACCAGGTATCTTTAGATATCAACAAATTAAACTGTTTATTAAAAACAAAAAACATTTTAAACACTACTAAGATAAGCCAGTATCTAAACACCTTATAATTTATTTTTAAAAACTAACACCTGCATTCGCATACATATATTCAAACTAACAGTAGTTTAGTTTTTAATTAGCTGCTTGAAAAAATAGAAAAAACAATAAAGTCTCTGCAGATTACACTTCCGACAAATGGTCTTCTGATACAACACAGTCAAAGTTCACTTGCAGTCTTTCAAGTTCCGATGAATCAGGAGATCCTTCCAGAGGTAGGAATGCAGCAGTTCAGTTCAGCAGTTCAGTTCACCAGTTCTAGTATTAAACTCTTCTTTTTTTTAGCGATGAACACAGTAGATCAATAATTTGTTATTTCTTCAAGAAATTAATGTGGCTTAAAGCTTTTTAGAATTTTAAGAGAAAAACTACCCAGGGTCTAAATTGACTTAGAGAAAGCTCTTCTATTTCCTTCAGTACTGGATTCGTCTGACAACTGTGTGTCTCTGCTAGCCAGTTTCAAAGTCAAAATGGATACATTGAAGTACTGTTCTCCCTCTCTGTATGGTTGTTGCTGGGCAACCAGAATGCACTTTGGCTTACAGTCTCTGTAGCTTGCTACCTTAAAGAAGTATTGATCTTTTACAGCCTTAAAGGTGCACCACAATATTTCCCGAGGAAAAAAAACCCCACAGGATTGTGACAATATGCACATCAGGATGTAGTTGAATGTGCCACAGTGCTTATCTTTCCTGCCCTGTTTAGGTCATTAAATCACTTTTGCCATTGAATCCATGAGTGTGGTGAATCCATGAGTGCTGCTGACCTCATGGGTAACCTCCATCCACCCCTTCTTTGCTTCACCTGCAGCCTTCTTCCTCCCGTCAGTAGGGAAGATTTTCTCCCTGCCCTTACAGCACCCAGCAGCATAGCCAGGGAGGTGTCACGACAATGGGACAGAGACTTTAAACCTCTGGACTCCATTCTGCCATTCCTTCTGTTGTGCTCACACCTATAAACTTCATCAAATTGCATGTTTGGAGTGTCCTTTAAATGCTGAAATTTAAATCACCTCATGTAGGTCATCATCACACCTGTTGATGCTAATTGATCAAGAAACCGTAAATGATATAGGAATGCATTAGCTGGGTTAAAAAGCCACTGACTGACAGGCTGCATTTACTTCTGGGTTTCCCACATGCTACCAGACACCTGCTTCCTTAACACAGCATGACCTTAATTAACGCTTGCATCTTTGTTGGAATGAGGCTTCACTACAGTTTACTGCAAATTTCCATGAACAAGAATGAAGAATTCAGGGAGTGAGGTGTGAATTTTAATGATGAGCATAATTAATTGGCCTACTGTTACCAACCTCGTCAATTGGTAGTTTCCTCAATATCAAATCTCCCAATCATTCAGTCTTATTTTGCTTGAAGTGTGTAATGCCATCGTAAAGAAATGTAAAAAGTGTAATTCAGTGTTGAAAGATATGATCAGATTAAGCAACGTTCAATTAGGAGACTGTACATCACTATGATATCACTAAAAAGTTATTCTTATAAAAGTCAATCTTAAAAAATAAATGTTTTATTGTATTTAACTTCCTTCTAAAATGTAAGTTGTTTACTGTTAGATCTCATCATGGTTTCACGATTGTTGTAAAGCTGTAAGTGAACGCAACCATTTCATCTCAGCTTCTCACCTCAATAGTGCTCTGTGGTGACTTCTGGATAATCTGAGTCTTGAAATAAGCTCTAAATGCAAGCCTTGGGAACAGATTCTTCTCACTGAATTCACACTTTTCATGAGCTGAAGAGGACCTTCTTTATATATTCTTTTTATCAATGTCTTTAAATGGAAAATTTAGCTCAATGCAATAGCTCAAAGATGCTAGCTGTTGCTTGTTAGATAATATTCTGGATGAGATCCCAAAGTTCAATCCTGTGCATCATTTAAGATCAATGTTAAGTGATGATGATATGGCATAATGGCTTTCTGGATCAATTTCAATCTGGTTGTATCTTGCTTTCAGATCCAACTTAAAGAACATCTGTGCCACAAGCTCATCTAGCATAAGCATGTCATCGGAAGACAGGAATTTCTAGACAAAAATAAAGCAAGATCCATCTAGTGCACCTTCCACCATCATTACATGATACAAATATCATGGAGTTGTTGACTAACCTTTACAATCAAAGTCTTACCTGTTAGTCTAAAACAGACACAACCTGAAGCAAACACCAGTGGTGGAGAATTTGGGAATCATAGGTCCAACGTCACTTGTTCCTCCCAAGCATGCAACACTTACCTGATGTCATGCCTCGTGTTATCCATATACTGTGTTATGGAGTTATTTACGGCACAGAAGGAGGCCATTCGACCCATCAAGTCCATGCCAGCAAAATATTATTTCCTGAATGCCCTGCCATTCTAATTTGCCTTATTGGAAGCACACGCTTGTAATTGACACCTGATTAAGAATTCTAGGTTCTGAAACAGCCACTATTCACAATAGAAGGGGAGAGTTGACCTTCTGCATTTTCAATTGTGTCTTTTCAATAGGTTCATTTTCCTCTCCTGAGGGGCAGAGTGGCTATATATATAACTGGGAGATTTTCCCCAAATATCCTGTGAATGGTTCAAATGCACTGTATTATCAGCATCCACCTTTACCCATGAAACAACAACAACTTTTATTTACATAGCACCGTTAATGTAATAATACATTCCAAGGTGTTTCACAGGAGCATTATAAAACAAAATATGACACCGAGCCACATAAGAAGATATGTCAAATGATCAAAAGCTTAGTCAAAGATGTAGGTTTTAAGCAGTATTTTAAATGAGGAAAACAAGGTGGAGAGGAGGAGAGGTGTAGGGAGGGTATTCTATAGCCTAGGGCCTAAGCAACTGAACGCATGACCACCAATGGGGATTGGGGATACTCAAGAGGCCTGAATTAGGGAAGCACAGATATCACGGAGCGTTGTGGGGAGCATTCAGGAGATTACAGAGATAGGGAGGGGTGAGGCCATGAAGGGATTTGAAAACAAGGATGAGAATTTTAAAATCAAGACATTGCTTGACCAGGAGCCAATGTAGATCTGTGAGCACAGGGGTGATAGGGGAACGGGATTTGGTGTAAGGACAGCAGTGTTTTGGATGGCTTCAAGTTTATGGAGGGTACAAAGTGGGAGGCCAGACAGGAGTGTGTTGAAATAGTCAAATCTAGAGGTAACGAAGGCATGAATGAGGGCTTCAACAGCAGATGAGCTGAGACAGGGGCGAAGTCGGGCAATGTTAGAGAGGTAGAAACAGGCAGTCTAATATGAGATTCCTGCATACTTTCGGGGGAGCCAGTCTGCCCTTGCTTATTCTACATTTTCTTTTCAAGTGGGATTTCCTACAGGCTGCATTATAGAAATTACAGCACAGGGATGCCATTCGGTCCCCATTGTCTGCACTGGTGCATTCTCATGTGACCCCATTCTCTGCCTAGATTATCTTATAACTTGCCCTTTTAAACATTGCTCCTATTCCCATTTAAATGATGGTCTAATTTCCGATTCAGTGAATTTTGCCCGTGCTTCTGTGGTACCTTCTGAGCTCTGACTTTTTCCGTATTTACTTTTCTTTACATGTGATGGTCGAGTGAAAGTGATCCATTTCTCTGCAAAATTTCTGCTGGACACTTATCCTCTGATGGATAGATAGCTAACAAAAATAACACTCATTCACTTTTGCTTTTTATAGTGGTTTCATTGGTTAATATTTAAGTTCTTGCAGTAACCTTAAATCCATTCTTCATATCTTCTAACTTAGATAAACATCTCAATTGACTGAGCTCTCCAGCCTAGATTCAGTTCACATTCTTTCTCTAGTGTGTACTGAATGAACTTCTGTGGAATGCAGTCTTCAGTCATCAACTTAAGCAACTTAATAATGGGAGGAATTTTAACCTCCAAGGATGGATGGTTGGGATAGCTGGGAAATAAAAATGTTCAAAATCTCAAAGATGACGCCGACCTGCCGACATCCAGTTTTGGGATGAGTCAGGGAGCAGGCAACCAATCATTCTCAGAAGGTGGGTTGATCAGTAAAAGCTTTCAAGGAGGCTGTGTGTCTCCATTTGTAACAGGGTTTTTATTTTTAACCCATGGAGGTTCGGTTTCCTGGGGCTTAGAAATCCCGGGAGATGGGAAGGGCCTGATCCATAAGGTAAGTGTATTGGCAGTAATATTGTGGGCCAGCAGGAGCAGGAATATTTCCTCCAAGCTTAACAAGTTAACCTCTTCCAAGACCCATGATTGGAACCATGAAATCTGACTCCCCACACACCCTGCGATCTCTGACTACCCCCCACCACCCACCACCTCTGACACTCCCACTTCCTGCAATCTCCAACTCCCCCCACTTCTCGTGATCTCTGACTCTCCCACTCCCTGTGATCTCTGACTCTCCCACTCCCTGTGATCTCTGATTCGCCCACTCCCTGTGATCTCTGATTCACCCCCCCACCCCATCCCACTATCTCAGACTCTCCCACTTCCCACGATCTCCAAACTCTCTCACCTCCCACCGTAATCTCCAACCACCTCCGCCATTTCTGACTCCCCCCATCATCTCTCGCACAATCAGCCAAGTATCTAACCACCCACCCCCCGCAATTTCATACTGACCTTGCATCCGCTCCCTGGCTGCTTTCTCAGCCAATAGGGCAGCCAGGCTGTAAGTCTGGCTAGCTGTCAAGCAGGAAACCTGCTGAAACATTCTAAAAGATGCCCTACTGCTGATTTCACTAGGATACCCAGGAAGCCAAAAATCACCCTTCTGCTCTCTTCCTGACCTTGAGTAAATATCAGGACCGATGATTCCTTATTCTGTTGAGCTGTTAATAGAAGGATTGCTTCATAAGCAGCAATATGCCCTTTGCTGTTGATATTTGGTGAATACTGTTTCAGCACTGTTAAAATCATCACAGTTCCCATATAGAAGGCTGCATTTTGTAGTGCTGCCGATGCTTCCAACGGTTGGAGCGGAACACGTCGGCCGTACCCATGCAGCCGTGCCACCGCGATTACGCAGTGGGCGGCCACTTACCATAATGACGGCGGCCGCCTTCCCCAGTTATGTGATGGGGGCAGCATTGCTGATGGCGTGAACAGCAGCAGCAGGTGCTGACGCCATCTTTAAAAGGCTGCCAGCCTTGCAAAATGTGTATCCCAATGCAGAGTTGCCCCCTTCCACCACTTATCCATACACACAATGCAGAGTTGTCCCCTCTGCCCTTATTCAGATATGCAATGCAGAATTGCCCTCTTCCCCCATTTATCCATGCACACAATGCAAAGTTCATCCCTTCCCTGCCTCGTTGCGCCAGCTCCTCATGGACGGAAAACTGAAGACGCGTGCATGCTGCACATCAAGCTCAAGGTTAAGAATGAATTGTAAGATCGCAGTGAGTTACATTCAAATGGATGCAAAAAGGCACTTACCATATTTAAAGTAGGGTCCCATCTCAGAGCGGTGGATTTGCTGCCACAGAGCTTTCCTGCCCCCGAGGAGATCAGAACTGACTATCTCGGCAGATGGCTCATTCAAAAGGCAGAACATCCAAAACTGCAGCACTCCCTCAATATTGCATTGGAGTGTCAAATAAATGTTGTGCTCAAATCTCTGGAGTGAGACTTGAATATTGGAACGACTATAGCCATTGTCTTTGCCCCCACCACAGGCACGGTAGACTGAATGGCCTCTTGCTGTGTTATACATTTTCTATGTTTCTAACTCTATTCCATAGCCACTGGCTCCATTCCTTTCACTGGTCACTGTCTGAGGCTTAACCAGATTGCTCACAACCTCAGATACTGAAGCAGCCCATGTTCATAGTAGCAAGACCTGGACAATATTCAGGCTTGGGCTGATAAATGGCAAGTAACATTTGCGCCACACAAGTGCCAGGCAATGACCATCTCAAGCAAGAGAGAATCTAACCATCTCCTCTTGACGTTCAATGGCATTACCATCACTGAATCCCCCACTACCAACATCCTGGGTGTTACTATTGACCAGAAACTGAACTGAATCAGCCACATAAATGCTATGGCTACAAGAGCAGGTCAGAGGTTGGAAATTCTGTGGTGAGTGACTCACCTCTGTCTCCCCAATGCTTGTACACCATCTACAAGTCAGGAGTATGATCGAATACTGTCCATTTGGCAGGCTGGGTGCAGCTCCAACAACTCTCAGGAAGCTTGACACCATCCAGAACAAAGCAGCCTGCTTGAATGGCGCCCCATCCACCACCTTCAACATTTACTTCCTCCACCACCAATGCACAGTGGCAGCAGTGTGTACCATCTACAAAAGGCACTGCAGCAACTCATCAAGGTTCCTGCGACAGCACCTTTCAAGCCCATGACCTCTACCACCTAGAAGGACAAGGGCAGCAGTTGAATGGGAACACCACCACCTGCAAGTTCCCCTCCAAGCCACTTGGAACTATACCACTGTTCCTTCACTGTCGCTGGGTTAAAATCCCAGAACTTCCTTCCTAACACCACTGTGGGTGTGCCTACACCCCAAGGACTGCAGTGGTTCAAGAAGGCAGCTCACCACCACCTTCTGAAGGGCAATTAGAGATGGGAACTAAATGCTGGTCTAGCCAGTGATGCCCACATCCCACAAACGAATAAAGGAAAACTTTGACACTGAGATGAACTTCCAACCACAAACTGCTCCATAGCCTACACTGCCCATTTCCACCTCTACAAAATTATGTATTTCCACCATTGTCTCCACTAATCTGCTGCTGAAATCCTCATCCATGCCTTTATTACCTGTAGACTTGACTATTCTAATGTACTCCTGACCTGTATCCCACTCTCCATGCTCCATAAACCTAAATTCATCCAAAACTCTGCTGCCAGCATCCTAACTCACACCAAATACCATTCACTCTTCACCCCTGTGCTCGCTGACCTGCAGCCTTCTAAAATATCTATGCTGCTCCAATTCTGGCCTCTTATGCATCCCTAACCTAATGTCTCCTTATCTGGCTGAGTGTCAAAGTTTATTTGATAATGTTGTGTGTTGTTGTTGTAGTTGTAGCATAGCAAGGGTGTTATTGAGAAAGTCTCGGAGTTTGGATAAGGTCAACTAATAACTTATTATTTACACATCACTACTTACACACTCCTCAAGCCTCCTTAGCTAGCATCCTGGGTGCTGCTACTCTCTTCTTCCAAAGCCATTACCATGTGACTGTTACATCATCACCCTTACAGTGGGAGGGGTTGCTCTCACTGTCTCCAGCACTAACCCTTAAATGTCCTTATACTACATCTCCTCCAACATTTTCTTAAACATATATACATTTTTGACTTTATCTACCACCCTTTCTCCCCCCAAGTCTCTGAATTCACAGATTTAGTCTGTTAGGAAGTTTCACAACTCTCCCCGATCTGGTTGTAGTCTGAGTGGGACCATCACTAGTCTTCCTTGCAAGTCTGAATTGCTGACATGGTTGCTCTTTATGAAGCATTAGTATTCAGTTTGTTTTGGGTTTATTCATCTTCATCTGGGGTTTCCAAATTAATGACTGACTGGTGCTTTTGAGGACTAGGGATAATGTTTCTCCTATTTCTACATATGTTTCCTTCATTTGTGTGTACCACATATGATCTCTGGTAGTTTTCATATCTGTGAATTACAGTACATTCCTTTTCTTGGTCGTTATTCAGTTTGGGTAAGTCTCTGGCACAAAATCATTTGTTGTAATTTCGAGTTTGTTCCCTTCTATAAGAGTTTTCCCGGTCTCTTGTAGTCCCGGACATGCAATCCTGGAAGCAATTTTTTAGGCAACACAGAAAGTTGTATTCTTATCTTCATGCCCATCAGTAACTCTGCTGGTGATAGTCCACACATCAACGGTATAAATCGATAAGTTAGAAGTGAGGTTCTAAGACCTCCATTCTTCTTCAATAAAGACTTTATGGTTCTTACACCTCTTTCTACTTCACCATTCGACTGTGGATAACATGATGAACTTGTGAGATGTTGAAATCCCATTCTTGTCACAAACTGAGTAAAATATTAATTCGCAAACTGTGGTCCGTTGTCTGACAGGGATACCGTGTGTTGCAATGATGTCTTGTAGAACTTTTCCAACTGCTTCTGTTGTAGTTGAATGTAACCTTCGCATTTCTATCCACCTTGAGAAGTAATTAATGATGATAATGTTGAACATGAATAAACCCATACCCAGCTGTTCCCAAGATCTGGCTGGAAATTGAGTAGTTAACAGAGGTTTATGCTGTTCTGGTCTTTGCATTGCACAGATCTGACAGTTTTCTTGCTATTCTTGAATTCTTGACACATTCTTGCTATGTTTGGATATTCCAGGCCACCACACTAATGATTGTTACCTTGCTCTGCACTTCATTATTCCCATATGGCCTTGATGTCAACATTCTAAGATAGTGATCTCAGTGAACTAGGAATGACTAGTCTGTCATTGTAAACTAGCAAATCATCAATAATTATGAAGTATTTTCTATATTCATAGAAAGTTCTCAATGTTTTCCCACAAGGATGTTCTTATGGCCACCCTTGAGTGCAATGCTACCTTATAGGGCGGCACAGTGGTTAGCACCACAGCCTCATAGCTCCAGTGACCTGGGTTTGATTCTGGGTACTGCCTGTGCGGAGTTTGCAAGTTCTCCCTGTGACTGCATGGGTTTTCGCCAGGTGCTCCAGTTTCCTCCCACAGCCAAAGACTTGCAGGTTGATAGGTAAATTGGCCATTATAAATTGCCCCTAGTACAGGTAGGTGGTAGGGGAATTGAGGGAAGGTGGGGATGTGGTAGGAATATGGGATTAATGTAAGATGAGTATAAAATGGGTGGTTGATGGTCAGCACAGACTTGGTGGGCCGAAGGGCCTGTTTCAGTGCTGTATCTCTAAATAAATAAAAAAAAAATTATACAAATGCATTCTTCATGCTTTTTTGCTCTTGATGTATTTCTTGCAATTTCTGTATGCTTGCTGGTTGATTTTGTGCAGTATGTTGCAAATATAACCCTATTTCATGCACAAAATTCACATCATGTTGAGTTTGGATGGTCTACCATCGCTCTTGATAGCGCATCGGCTGATGTTTATATCTTTCCCTGAACGTATACCATCTCATAAGTATATCTCATCAATGTTAAACAAAATCTTTGGATTCTTGGAGGCATTTTTGTGATCTCCTTTTCATCCAACAAAGATACCAATGGTTTATGGTCTGTCTCGATGATTACACTCAAATAAACAATGTAGTCAGAAAATTGTACACATGCCCATGTGATGGTAAGTGCTTCTTTTCCAATTACTGCATACCTTGTCTCTGTCAGACAGAGCTCTAGATGCGTAGTATATTGGCCTTCAAGAACCCTCAGGTTGCTCCTGGAAAAGGACTGCCCCTAGCTCAGATGAGGAGGCATCTGCTGCTATCATTGTTGGTAGTGTAGGGTTATAATGTGCCAAGATGTCCGGGGATACGAGCATTTCTTTAATCTTCCAGAATGCTGGTTCTTGGTGCGAGCTCCAACAACACTCTTGTTCTTTTTGAGAAGTTGTCTTAGCAATTCTGTTACCTGCACTAAATGAGATAGAAATTTGGCTAATTGATTCACCATTCCCAGGAATCTTTGGAGCTGCTGAACAGAAGTAGAAGTAGGGAATTCTGTAATGGCTTATGTCTTCTGTGGATCTACCATTATACCTTTACTGCTTATTATGTGTCCCAAGAAATGAATCGAGGTCTCAGAAAATTCATATTTCTCATTCAGAGTTAGCCTTGTGTCTTGAAGTCACTGTAGAACTGCTCGAACACTTTGGTCACGTTCTCTACTGTCCGCCCTTGTATCAGAATGTCATCTATGAGACAAATAACTCCTTTGAGCCCTCTAGGATGTTAGACATAGAGCTTTGGAAGATCTCTAGTGCGGATGTTATTCCAAACCATAACCGATTGAAACAAAACTCCCGATAGATGTTATAGATGTGGTTAGTAATCTTGAGGTCTCATCTAAGGGTACCTGCCAAAACCCACTATTGGCGTCGTGTTTGGTAAAGATATTGTTCTGAGACAATTTCGCTAAGCTGTCATCCATATGGACATTGGGTGAATCTCCCACGCTACTGCTTTGTTAAGCTGAATTAAATCCACACAAATACGTCGAGATCCATTTTGATTTGGGACATGAACCATGGCCAAACACCATTTTGTTATAGGAAAGATAATCCCCACTCTTGGCATCTCTTCCAATTGTTCTTGAACGTGGTTCATCAATGGGTGAGGCATCTTTTTAACTGTGAAGATATACACTGGCCTGGCACCTTCCTTAAGGGTGACTCTATACTCTGTCTTGAGTCTTCTGAGACCTGTGAAAAGTTTTGGATAATCTGCTGGAAAGCGACTGTTTACCTGTGGCAGCTCGACTTCATCAATCTTCATGATCAGGTGCAGGTCTAAGCATGTTTTTCCACTTAGGAGGGAAAATTCCTGGTTTTGTAAGATGTATAGGGTTTCCATAATTTGTCTCCCTCTGAGAGAACTCGAAAAGGGCCATGATGTTTCATTTCCCATTGCCTGACTCTATTCTGATGGGTCCATGCATCTGCAGAGAGTGTCGTGCAATATAAATATAATTCTAAATCTTACCTGAAACACAGACCCAGCCCCCTCAGCTCTAACCACCAAATTCCAAACACTACGCTAACACTAAACTCTAACAGTAAGCTCTGAAATAAAGCTTTTTGCTTGAAATTCTAAACACTTTTGATGAGCTATTGAACAGATGCCCCATCTGCCTGTTCAGGAGCACGTAAAAGATCCTATGAAACTATTTGAAGTGTGCAGCGAGTGTTCTCAGTATCTCGACCAACATTCCTCCCTCAAATAATACCACCAAAAACAGATTTATTCGCCATTAGCTCATTCATTTTCTGTTTCATTCATTCCTTAATTTTCACTGCTCCACAACTGGTAGCTGTGCATTAAGCTGCCTAGGCTCAAAGCTCTGAAATTTGCTCTCCAAACCTTTCCATCTCTCTTTCCTCCTTGATGATGCTCCTTGAAACTTACTACTTTGACCGAGTTTCTGGTCACCTGACCTAATATTTCTTTTTTTACAAAAACAAGAAATGCTGGATTCACTCAGCAGGTCTGGCAGCATCTGTGGAAAGAGAAGCAGAGTTAACGTTTCGGGTCAGTGACCCTTCTTCGGAACTCCGAAGAAGGGTCACTGACCCGAAACGTTAACTCTGCTTCTCTTTCCACAGATGCTGCCAGACCTGCTGAGTGAATCCAGCATTTCTTGTTTTTGTTTCAGATTTCCAGCATCCGCAGTATTTTGCTTTTATTTCTTTTTTTAGTTGATGTTAATTTTTGTCTGATTATGCTCCTGTGAATGCCTTGGGAGGTCTTACTACTTTAAAGATGCTATATAAATGCAAATTGTTGTTGCAGTTCAGATTTTCACTGGCAACTGTGGCTCAGTTGATAGCACACGCACCTCTGAGTCACAATGGGTTCAATTCCCACTCCTGGGCTTCATTCCAAAAAGCAAAGCTGACACTCCAGTGCAGTACTAAGGGAGTGTTGGTATTGTCAGAGGCACTGTCTTTCAGATGAAGTGCTAAACTGAAGCCCATCCATCCTCTCAGGCGTGTAAAAAAGATCCAATGGTACTCTTTCGAAGAAGAGCAGGGGAGTTATCCTGGTGTACTGGCCAATATTTGTCCTTCAATCAACATCACAAAAACAGATCATCTGGTCATTATCACATTGCTGTTTGTGGGAGTTTGCTGTGCGCAAATAGGCTGCCACATTGCCTACATTACAACAGTGGCAACACTTCAAAAGTATTTCATTGACTCTGAAGTGCTTTGAGATATCGGGTGGTTATGAAAAGTGCTAGACAACTTTCGTTCTTCCTTCCTTCATTGCTCATAGCTATTGATGTCTGATTTATTACCGTGACTAGAATTCAGAATTTTTTTGACCATTTGATCTAACTTGCTTTTTTTGTACATTTTCCTCACAGCTCCGAGTTATAGTTAAGATTTGTTGCTCATTTGGAAAGGTGAAATTTGATCCAATGAGAAAGCATGATACCAAAATGTGATGTGGTGCAGAGGGAATTACATGTTGCAGTACAATTTTTAGATCATAGAACCTAGATTTATTAGCAGGTCAGCTGTGATGTTTCTCAATGTGAGAAAAATTACAAAGGATGTGAAAATGTGTGGTGGTGCAGATCTCCAGTGAAGGAATTCAAAAACGTTTGAAAGAGATCTCATTAGAGATTAGCAATGCTTTTTTAATGGGTTTTCCTTACCTGCTGCAAACAGATCGTTAAATAAATGTATTCTCATGCACCATATTTTAAATAAAGAAATGTGGTATGAAGGAAATAGTCCTTTATCTTCATGGTCCACATGTTTAACATATGAGTTTTTAGAGCAAAGACGGAGAAATATAGAAAGCTTAAATTTAAACTAATTTACATTTTTGCTTCCTTATCTCTTCACTCGCACTTCATGCGACCAAAAAGGTTTGCTTAAAGTAACATGTTTAAATTAGAACTTTTATTCAGAACTGCTTCCAAAGTTTGAATAATTGTTCGACAACTTTTGAAGGATATGATGGATGTTCCTGGTTGTTCTGAGATAAACACAAATAAAATGAAGGCAGCTGCTGTGACCATCTAAACTACATTACAGAAAACCCAATCTGGCACGTATGATTGAGTGCTTCTCACCTGCTAGCTTTCTCCTCAGATGTCTCTGTTCAATGCTCTGATCTCCCATACCGTGTTTGATTTCTAAAAGCTTTGGGATGGGTATTTATGTTTCCATTGACAAATAGGAGTAGAGGTGGTGCTCAACCTTACAAACAGTAAGTTTTGGCATGCTCTGTGAATGATTAGTAGTACCACTGATCTTACAGATGCAAGCTAGATTGGTCTTGGAGTTTCTTCATCTAGCAGTGATAGTTCTGGAATACTGTATGGACTAAAAGCTCAGGTTTATCGCATAGGTACAGGTCTTGTAATAGCTCAGGCTTATCAGATCTTCCAAGAAAACTGAGATGCATTTTTAACTCAAAAATGTTATTGTACAGTTAATTAATGTTTTGCAAATTTTGCATTTATTTTGCTTTTTGTTATCTTACATGCTTTATTTCCTCAACTTAGTGGTGAAAGTAACATGCAGTTGAAAGAATTTCAAACCATACATGGAATGATTTAATTGGTGTATTGTTGCCCTTCTTTCATTGGTAGATTTTACAGACTGCTCCTATGGTTGTCATTGGGGCTTAAATTCCAGCAGATGATTTTTGAGGTTGGATTCCCGGTAGGGGTAGGGTTCCCAACCCTGATATTTTGAGCGAGAGTTTCCTAGGATGGCCAATTTGTCTCCCGAGAAATGCTCCTGGCAACTCTGGAGTAACAGCATGTGCACTGTTCCAGCTGCTGTGTCTTCCAACCAAGCCACGTTGTCTCGGCTCTGCTGGTTATTGTATGTTATTGCTGTTGTTGTAGCATAGCTAGGGCATTGTTGATAAAGTCTCAGAGTCTAGATTAGGTTAACTAATAACTATTTTATTATTTACACATCTCTATTTAAACTCTCCACTAGCCTCTCTAGCTAGCATCCTTCATGCTCCTACTCTTTTCTTCCAAAGCCCATTATCATTTAACTAGTATATCATCATCACTACAGTGGGAGGGGTTGCTCACACTGTCTCCAGCATTAGTCCTTTCAGGTCCTTATACTACACTGGTCACCCCATTAATTGGAATACACTGCCGCATTATTGCTTGCGGGGCCAAGGAAAATGTCCTGGAAATTCCTTTGCCACAAAATTTGATAAGGCCTGATAATGGGTGTGGTATCATGATGTGTGATTAATCCATTCCTGTTCCCTCTGATGCACCGCTGAGGGTTGCATGCCTAAGCACAGGCCACAAAATCGTGTGAGACTAGTACCACTTAAAGCTAGCCTGCATTACTTAAAGCCAGGCTGCAGCTTTAATAGGAGAGGTGCATTTTGATAGAAGCAGGAAGTTGGAAAATGCTGGGCAAGAGTGTTTGAGCAAGGAGAACATTGAAAAATTGTGCAGCAGGGCAGTGAGTGAGCCCCAAGTTTGTCTGATACAGTCCTGGAGGCCTTGGTACAAGAGGTAGACAGGAGGGGGGAGGTGATCTATCCACTGGGGACCATGAGGCTCTCCAGACAGACACTGCAGAGAGTCATTTCAGTCAATGCTAGCAGTGTAGCCCCAAAGACCTGGATGCAGTGCTGCACCAAGTTTAATGACCTCACAAGAACAGCCAAGGTCAGTGAATGCATCTCAGATGCCATATCCTTACAAATGAACCATTAGCCTCATGCACTGCTCAATCCACCACCACTCCTTCACTCACCTGCCAACAATCTCTATTAATCGCAACTCAGACTTCACATTCATAGCCTCACCCGACCTCACACCCTTAGCACTGCTGCAAGCCTCACACCTACATCCATCATGTTGCCAGCTATTCAATCATAACAGCAAACACATTGCCCCACACTCATTGACACAATACCACTCTCTTTCAGGACATGATGGCTTATAAATGCAGGCATCTAACTGGCAGGAGACAGGCACCGCTGCATGTCCTTATGCCAATGGAGCAGATGCTGCTCAACATCATTGGCATAAGGACATGACTAAGGCCCTGGATAGCGCTGGGCTAAAAGAATCGAAGATAATGGTATGCTCATACCTAATCCTCCCTATTACATCCCACCTACCCCTCAACACATAATCTCTTCTAATATACAAGCTACAGATGGTTTAAGGAGGCATCTCTTGCTTCCCCCTTGCCCTCACTACAAACCTACTTTTGTGCCTTTCTCTTTTCAGGTACCCAAGAATTCAGCCTGACCAGGCAGTGGTGCAGGAGAAAGAAGTGGACAAGGGAAAAGAGATAGTGATGAAGAAAAAAAATTGAGCTGAATTTTTAGGCCCCGATGGTTGTGGGCATGGAATTTCAAACCGCCGACCGGCATGCCAGATCCCTGGCTCCATCCCACCATTGAACCATTTTCCCGGAGGAGGGATGGGGGGTGGTGGGGGCGGCAGGGATACTTGCCCATAAGCGGCGGGTAGCCAATTCAGCTAGTTAAAGGTCAAGTAAGGCCCATTGCCGAAGGCAGACTGGAATTTTGGGGAACAGTATAGCTGCCTGGAACCAGCCACCTGGCAGCAGACCGGAGGACAGCGTTCCAGGCAGGTCTAGAGGCCCTCCTGCCTGCTTGGCTTCAGATGCAGCCACAGGCTGCCCTGTGGAGGAGTACCCCCTCCACAATGCTGGCCTGGCTGCTGAGGCCATTTTTTAATTTACAGTTAAAATGTTGGAGAGAGGGGCATCCTCACTTACCTGAAAAGGCAGCCTGCTGTTTCCTCAGTGCTGGAGGGCCTCCTATCAGCCCTCCAGCTTCAAGAGCCCACCCGCCATCCTTAATTGGATGGCAAGCCTGTCCTCTGGCCATTAGATAGCCAATTTGGGTAAAATCACAGCTTCTGGCCCCCATTTGAACATGACACCAGAATTCCAAAATTCATAGAGAAAATTCTGCCCACTCACTCACTCTCACACCCACAGCCACTGACTCAGATACTAACATTCTCTGTAATTTAGTAGGTAGCTTATAGGCAGGAACTGTACATGGTGATACACAAGGTCACAAGTGGACTGCAGCCAGAGTAGAGGTAAAAATAACGTGGGTGCCAGCTCCCCAGAGGGTTAAGTTGCACACATAATCTGCTGCAGAGAACTGATGGGGCAGTCTACAGAAAAAAGCTAACAAATATGTGCAATGGAATGTTTGGAGCATTGGGGCTGCTCTGTCAGATGGCCTGCAGTAACTGTCAAGGAGCATTGAGGAGTCCAGTACCAGCATGGTACAGGGCTTTGCACGGAGCTGGGAGCTCATCCTTTCCAGTGTGGGAGGGGCGGCACAGTGGCGCAGTGGTTAGCACCGCAGCCTCACAGCTCCAGCGACCCGGGTTCAATTCTGGGTACTGCCTGTGTGGAGTTTGCAAGTTCTCCCTGTGTCTGCGTGGGTTTCCTCCGGGTGCTCCGGTTTCCTCCCACATGCCAAAGACTTGCTAGTTGATAGGTTAATTGGCCATTATAAATTGCCCCTAGTATAGGTAGGTGGTAGGGAAATATAGGGAGGACAGATGGGGATGTGGTAGGAATATGGGATTAGTGTAGGATTAGTATAAATGGGTGGTTGATGGTCGGCACAGACTCGGTGGGCCGAAGGGCCTGTTTCAGTGCTGTATCTCTAAAACTAAAAACTAAAAAAACTAAACTCCATTAGCACTTGCGCACCCAACCAGGATGCAGCATTTGATTGCCAATGGCTCAGCTCCCATGCAGCACAAGCAAAATCCACCCAACATCTGTCTGTTGCAGTGGAAGCTGAGATTGAAACAATGCAAGGCCAGTTTGCTGCCACACATGCTTAGACTGCTGCTATCATGGCTGTGGATACCAGTATGCAAAGGAACTTGCAGGGTCTCTCAGTGAATTGTTGAGGTGCTGCGCTCTGGGAGTGGCAGTGGCTCCATGGAGCATGAACCTACTGTCCTTGCTCAAGATGACAGCATTTGTCCTCCCATCACGGACACTGCCAGTGCCCTTGCTGTTATCTAACAGCCAGCCAGCCCAGACTGATGCCACCCATGCTCAGCTGGTGCGGTGTAAAAACTGGCCTTCAAGGCTCAGAGCTGCTCAAGGTCCTGCAAGGCCATCTGCTGTCTCCCCCATTGAAAGTCAGCAGCCTTCCACCAACCATGCTGCAGCCAGTGGGATGAAACTGCGTAAGAGCATGAAGCCAGGCAAAAGCACAAGGAAAATAGGCACGAAGAGGATCCACAAAGGTGATTAGTTGATTTTTGCATGTAATATTGAATGGTTTGATGGCTAAAGTTCATTTGAAATGTTTGTTTATCGTGGTTTTAATTTCACCATTGTGACCAAGAGGACACTGTGATGCATCAGTGACAGAGGGAAGGTAAGGTGTGGGACTGGTGTGGAATAGGGAATGGGGTTGTGTTCATTGGTACTGCAGATGGAGTTACTGATCATGACAGCTCAGCTGGAAAGGGGATGTGTTGGTTTCCCCCTCCTTTCTTCCTGCTCCTCTTGTTCCTCCTCCTCCTTCTCATTTTCCTCCTTTTCTTTCTTCTCCTTTTCCTTTTCCTCCTCCTTCTCCCTCTCCTCCTCCCCTTCTTCCTCCTCAACTGCTCGCCGTACTGTGCCCTCATGATGGTGAGGTTGTGCGGGATACAGCAGGCCCCGACCAATTGGGACACATGCTGTGGAGCGTACTGCAGGCCTCTTGCAAGGCAGTTCAGGCAGTGTAAATGTTGCTAAGGACCCCAATGATCTGCTTGATGATTTCATGTGGCACCATGGCTTCCATATGCATGCTGTGTCATGTGCATGGTTAGCACACCACAATCATGAGCAAGGTTATCAACACTGTCTGACTTCTTGTGGTGGTTGAAATGCTGATGGCGCAGCTAACTGCTGCAGAATGAAGGCACCATGACTGCTGCCAATATACCAGGCATTGACCGCATGATGCACTGAGCATGATAGCACACCAGCTGGATATTGAGGGAGTGGAAACGTTTGAGGTTGCAGTACATCTCTGAATTTACATGTGGCGCCAGCAAAGTGACATCTGTGTAGTCTATCCAGGCCCCTCAAAATTTTGTACATTTCAATCAGATCTTCCCTCAGCCTTCTCTGTTCCAAGGAGAACGACCCCAACCTATCCAATCTTTCCTCATCGCTGCATTTTTCCAGTCCTGGTAACATCCTCATATATCTCCTCTGTACCCTCTCTACTGCAATTACATCCTTTCTGTAATGAGGTGACCAGAACTGCACACAGTACTCAAGTTGTGGCCTAACCAATGAGTTATACAGTTCCAGCATAACATCAGTTCTGATGAAGGGTCACTGACCTGAAACGTTAACACTGCTTCTCTCTCCACAGATGCTGCCAGACCTGCTGAGTATTTCCAGCATTTCTTGTTTTTATTTCAAATTTCCAGCATCTGCAGTATTTTGCTTTTATTCTGGTATATGTGGGTTTGCATATGCGCGATACCCTGGCTGTCATGGTTTGCAACCAACCCACAACCCATTTCTGAGCCCAGCTGGTCCCTTGTTTTTCAGAAACACTGCTTCATTCGTTGATTAATTTTTTCAACCTCTCCCCACATTTCCACTTTCACTTCCTCCTGCCCCTGCCCTCCTCTCTCCCCAACCCATTTGGTGAGCTCATTACTTCATTGCATCTTTACTTCAATCAATGTCAGCCTCAATAGTCCTACTATCACCTATGAGTCTAAAATTAGTTCAATTCCCACTCCACAGACTTGAGCACATAATGCTAGGCCGACATTCCAGTATAGTGCTGAATGAGTGCTGCAATGAAAGAGGTGCCGTCTTTCAGATGCACCATTAAATTGAGCCCCTGTCTGCCATCAGAGGTGGACTTAAAAGATCCCAAGGCACTTTTTTGAAGAGAACAGGGAAGTCATGACTAATATTTATCCCTTAACCAGCATCATGCAAAAGCAGATTATCTGGTCAGTACTCAGTGCTGTTTGTGTCACCTTATATGGTAAAAATGGCTGTGTTTCCTTGTTATAACCGAGGTGGGAGTAATGCACTGTCAATTCAGTCCCAATACTCCACAGGTCACAGCATATTATTAAAGATTTCCCACTCAACCAGAAAACGGCCAAATTAAAACTTTATTAATGCCAGAATAAATATACCAAACCACGGATCTTTAAACAGCAACAAATTAAATATTTATTAATAAACTAAATCTTAAACACTATTAAGATAAACCTATGTCTAAAGATCTTATAATTTCTTATTTATCCTAACTCCCCCATTCACACACGTACATTCAAAAATTAACAGTTAACCAGTTTTAAAAATTAGCTGTTTCTTAAGAATAAATATATATCTGGGTTGTAAGTCTGTGGGTTACGTTTCCGATGGGTGAGGTATCCAAGTGTAGAATAATCAGATGCCACTTGAAGTCTTCAGGTGGATTTGACAGTCTATAATAGATAGGCGTTTAAAGCACTTCGATTGCAATAGGTGTCACAAAGTTCTTTTAACAAGGAGTATAGCAACGGATCCACTCGGATTTTAAAACTGGCAGTCTTTCAGTAGAAACCTTACTGAAAATTCCAGCAAATACAAACAGACAACAGAGAGTCACACTTGAGGCAGTGAATTCTTAGAGTTACCAAGTGAAAAGGAATTTACTAATTTCCAGAACACAAATGATCTTTTTCCAGGGTTTTTCTCTCTGCTTAGGCAAACACAGCCTGTAGCTCAATGTAGTTTTTTTCTGCTAAGAGAAATAGATACCTTCTTCCTTCAGCATGCTTTGCTGTACTCTAGTTCAGACCAGTTGAAGCTGTTTTTTTCACACAGTCAAAAGTTACAGTACACCAGATGACCTCCTCACTCTCCTGCTGTGGCCTAGGAAACAGGGGCAGCTTTTGGCACCCTGTGCTCAGTCTTAAAGGCACACTGTTTTTAAACAGAGGAGAAAAAAAAGTTCTGTGACATTCGTATATTACAACAGTGACTGTACTTCATTAGTTGCAAAATGCTTTGAGATGTTCTGAGGTCATAAAAGGAAATATAAATGCAAGTTGCTTCTTTCTCTTTCAATGCATCCTCTACCATAGTCCTCATGCATACAGCCTTAGCAGTTGTAGGGCAGAAACTGTTATAAGAATGTACAGACCCTTAGCTCTTGTGGATATTAAAATGCTTTTCCAGGCCAAAAGACTTTCTGAAGTAAAATAAAGCTGCTGAATGTAGCTGTAACATTACTTGTTCCTTTGAAATGTGAACTATTGTAAGACTCACAGGACAACAGGTAGTATCCAAAGAAAATGTGGGTTTTTATTATAACTTATATATAGAGAGAGAGACAGCCACATATAAACACATTTCACTCTGTTGGGATACACCCACAATTCCATGGTTATGTGTGACGTGACATCACTTACTCTGGTGACTTTCACTTACAATTTCATAAGGTAGTCCTCTTTTAAGGTCGTCCCACAACTGTAACAAGCTGCCTTTCACTGTTAAAAGGTGAACAAGAATGTTCTTTAAGTCTTACTCTGAGTATTTAATGGAGATGGAAAATAAACCTTGATGAGCGAAGGCATAGATCTCGATCAAATTCACCAGCATTCTTTGAGAAGCATCGAGCAGTGCTGATGGATAAATTTCTTTTGAAAAACTTTTGTATTGCTAAACTGTGATACATTAATCTTGTGTTCTATATGGTGAATAAAACAAAACAATGCAAGCATTTTGGATGGCTGATAAATCCAGACAATGCAAGTTTGGATGATGCCGTGGGGATTATGAAACAAGACATTTGCAGCTGAGAGGAGATCTGCAAGACAAGACACAAGTTAGCGAGTTTTGGAAAATGTATATTGTGACTAAACAACTCAGTGAGTGATAAGGCCAGCTAGAAAATAATAACCGTGGGTAGACACAGTATCTGTATGTTTAAAGACTGACAATGCAGATAACTCAAGCTGTGGGTGGGGAGGGGGGAGAGCCTCTGCATGATGGGAATTTACTAAGTAGGACACGAACTATATAAAAGATAGTGACAAAGGGATATTAGCATGGCAGTCAGAAGAGCTGGCCTGGCCCATCATCTCACCTGTGAGGACCTACCACCTATGCTGGACTGATCATCCGAGGGTTGGTTGTATGTATAAATCTCTTGTAAAGTTATTACTATACTGCTTGAATTCACAGCAATAGTAAAAAGAGTTTTGGATCTGTCTTAAGGACAATAAAATCTTAAAGACAAACTTGAATGTCTTGTGTAATTTCTCATAAATCTCAAGTACAAATCAGTAACCTACAGATGTCAGGAGTGAGGCCTTACATTGTGCCTCCGATTGCTTCATTCTCCTTTCCCACCAGGGATCGGCAACATGTCCATACACAGACACCAGTGTCCGTGGTGAAAGATTTTGAGGTCCATGCCTGGTAATTTCAGGAATGAGAAATTTTCCATTGGCTTCCTCTTTCCAACCAGACATTCCATAGAAAAAATTGCAATCTCAATTTCACAGCTGGCAGGTGCTGAGAGTGAGAACAGCAGTTTCTGAACTACGGACAGAATCGGGGTATTCTGGTGGGTTCAGATTTTTTTCTTAAAAGCCCGCTGGAAAACTCTGACTCTGTCTGAAATTCAGAAACTGCTGTTCCCGCTCTCAACAACGGACAGAGTAGGGGGGGAGGGGGGGAGAGAGAGAGGCGGAGAGAGAGGGAGAAAGGGGGAGAGAAAGAGGGGAGAGAGAGAAAGAGAGAGAGACAGAGAGGAGAGAGAGAGGGGAGTGAGAGAGGGGGGGAGAGAGAAAAAGGGACAGAGACGGGGGAGAGAGGGAGAGAGAGGGATGAGAGAGGGGGAGAGAGCGATAGAGAGAGGGGGAGAGAAGGAGAGACAGGGAGCGAGAGAAGGGGGGGTAAGAGATGGGAGAGAGAGAGGGGGAAAGAGAGGAAGGAGACAGAGAGAGGGATGGGGGACAGAGAAAGGGGTCAGAGAGCGGACAGAGAGAGGAATCGGAAAGTAAGAGTGGAGAGAGAGAGGGACAGAGGGAAAGGGAGAGAGGAGGGGATGAAGAGAGAGAGGAGAGAGAGTGTTCCTCTTTCTCTGTCTCTCCCCCCAAATCCCTAGCTGCTAGGTTATTTTAAAACACAGTTTAAAGGCTTGTGTTATGTAAACTCATTTTAAAATGGCAAAAGTCAGTTAAGGAGTATCTCAATTTCTACACTCTGGCAGGCATTACTTTCACCTGGGACACAAGCTCAGTGACATGTTGAAAGGTGATGGACTTTTACTTCTATATAAATGTCACAATTCCGCTGCTATCCATTTGGAATCACATTGTTCCAGAACTTGTATTCAGGGGAAAACAGGCAAGAAAATCCAAGGAATCTCCAGAAGTCAGCACTGTAAGTTCCTCATGAATACAAGAGTATAGTGTAATGGGGCTCAGTGATATTGGCAAAAACAGGATGCTGATGACCCATATAGAATAGTTAGTAAATACAATGATAGCTTTAATAAGCCTTAATTTATGATGAACTGTCTACAATTCCTTAACAAAATCCATGCTGCATTTGTAGTTTTAAAACCTGTCAGGGCAGACATAGTAAACATTTATTATGTTTCAATGACCATGTTAGAAACGGTCATTAACTGATTTTGTTTTTTGCAAATTGGATTAAAAGACGAGTTTTACAAGTATGTCAAAGATCAGTAACTGCAATGTGCATCATTTACCACCCAGTCTGAGGGCAGATAACCTGAGTGGCTAATGTCATTTGAAAGTTATATCATATAATTATATTCTGTTAAAAGTGCACCTTTGCTAACAGGTAAGAGATTTGGATTGGACATAAATTAGTTATCTTACAGATAGTGACTAAACATTTTATAACTGAATAGTACATGCAGTAACAACCATTCAACTTTTTGCAGAGAAGCTTTTTATTAACAATTTTCTTGTCAGAGCTGTATTGGAATCAACAGTGATAGACTGAGATTTAGACATAAGTGAATTTAAGAGAATCACTTTATTGGAGGAACTGAAGGGCGCTCTTTATTAGTAATTGTGTTTATCTAATTTTGTCACTAGCTTTGGTGAGTAAATGACATGTTGTCCATGAGAGATGCTGTTTTTTCTGTATTTTAGAATCCAGGACCTGGTTTACCAGCTTGTCAAGATGAATAAACTAGTCTTGGCTACCAACTGTTAATCTGTCTGTCACTTCCTGTCCCACTCTGCTTGTCTGTTTGACATGACTCTTCTGAAGTACTATCTGTTCCATTCTGTACAATTGTCATGATTTGGAGATCACTGCCCTTTTGTTGGCTGCCATGTCTTCAGCCGCATATTACAAGTAGGTGAGAAGTTGCACAAGCATTAACCATCACGGGTTAAATTGTGTTGTGAAAGTAGCAGTATGAGAAATGGTCCATCTTCCTATTGCTGATTTTTCTATTGCTTTACCTCAATAACCACAATAACAATTCTCTCCTTGAGGTTCATGGTTTATGGGATGAATTTGCACTCCTGACACAGTGTGAATCCACAGAGGTCATCCGATAAGGTCCATCTACCACATCGTGACATGATGTAGCTAACTCTATTCTGTCAACAAAAGTAATTTGCATTGGCATTAAATACTATTTTGCTTGCTAGGTGGCCAATACAGTTGTGCTGTTCTCCATTGATATTTGTAAGCCGAGTTACTTTATTTATAGTGCGAAATGTGTTCTAAATCAGATTGCGTTGGCTATACACTTTATATGTAGATGAATTGCCCTATGTCCGTGTCAGAGTCAATAATTTTATCAACTGCCCATGGTGCAACATGTCGATGCCTATCCCTGTTTCCCACACACAGCACATCCAATTCATTCTCTGGTGATTAATTTTTCCAGCCGCTTTCCATCTTTCCACATTCACTGCCCTTATTTCCTCCTGCCACACCATATTGACTTTGAAAATGTTCATGCCCTTATAAACAAGAAATTTAAAGCTCATACTGTAAGACCTCAGTCCCGGAGTCTACAGACATACAATTCTTTTACTTGAGATTTATGAGAATTTACACAGGACACACAAGTTCCATCCATAAGATTTTATTGTATCTTCAAGATAAATTCAAAACCACCACTATCACATGACCTAAAATTAGTTATAAAAACACTACAATGTGAGCAGTACACCAATAACGTTATAAGAAATAACCATAAATACAACCACCAAAGGATGATCAGTCCTTGTTGATTGCAGGTCCTTCACACCACTGGCCAAAGTCACTTCCTTTTGGCTACAGCAAAGAGATTCCTTTACAACCACTTTTTATACAGTTTTTTGAATAGCAGACAGGATGTTACACTGAAAGGACCTCACCGTCCAGTTGAAGTCCTTCGTAACCATACATTATCCAATGGAGCTTTGAGTACTTTGTTTGAACCACAGACTTAAAGCCTGCCCTGACATTGTCCATCCTCCACATGTTTATAGAGCTTTCACACATGCCTTCTGTCTTTGATCAATCAAGATTTGATATTATCTTCCCTCATCTCATTCGAGGCTGTTTTCCATAACTCTCTTGAAATATCTCATCTCCGACATGTAAACTAACTTTCAAAGCTTATTTTCTCTGATCTCATCAGGCTGTTGAAACCATACTAAGATTCCACACACTAATTAACTTTTTGCTTTCCGGCACTTCTTAATTAGGCACGGTTTAATTGGAAGACATAACACAGCTTTGAAGCATGATTGTCTGTTGGTTTCAGACTATGAGCCTCTCAGCTAAATATTCCATGGCCTCAGAAGTGTGATCTCCTGCACAGTCCAGTTGTTCTGGTTTATCAGTGAAAAAGCAGCCTGCTGCCTTTAGCAGCTTTTGTATTACTTTGAAAAGGATTTTGGCCTTGCAAAGCATGCTGGTAAAAATTGGTCAATTTTAAATTTGGTCAAGTTATATCAATCTTGTATTTTTACAATACAAAAGCAAAATACTGTGGATGCTGAAAATCTGAAATAAAAACAGAAAATGCTGGAAATACTCAGCAGGTCAGGTAGCATCTGTGAAGTGAAACAGAGGACAGGATTTTGTGCTGGAGGCGGGGCTCCCGGTGCAGGGCCGAAAAGGTGGGGGGAACTCTGCCTCTGCCTTTATTCCCTCCCAGTCTCCGCACCCCTTGGAGCGATCTTCCAGTATTTTGCTGCCGAAGTGTCCCGTGCTGGGATCACCATCCTTTAAAGGCAGGGATTCCGCCTCCGAGCTGTCAGCCAATCACAAGACAGCAGCTCAGCAGTATCAGCAGCGCCACCAGGAGCGGTGGCCACTGCCTGTACTGCAAAAGCCTCAGGCTCAGGCCCAGCGGTGGAACCCCAGACCAGAGGTAGGTGAGGCGGGGTCGCTGGGGTCAGTCCGGAAGGGTCTGGTAATGGGGAGGCGGTGGGGGGGGTGGTGGTGTGTTCGTTCGGTCCAAGGAGAGGGGGGTGTCCCAGGGGGTAAAGTTGTCCCCAGTGGGAGTCCTCTATGGGCCACAAATTGCCCATGAAGGAGGGACCCCACCCCCACCAAGCCCACAGGAAGTGCTCCTCATTTTACAAGGCGTCCTCCTCGCGCGGCAGAGGCATCACCCCCTGCCGCTGGTAAGATCCCAACGATAGTGGGAAGAGGCCCTTAATTGGCCATTAACAGGTCACTTAAGGGCCTTAATTTGCGCCTGGGTGGGAAGGCCGGTGTCAATCTATCCCACCTCCGGGAAGATCGCTGGCGACGGGCCCTCTGCCCCGCCGCCACCTTCCCCCCCCAATCACCTGTCGTGATTCTCCATGCCCGCCCCTGGCTCCAATCCCGCCTTGCGGAGGCCTGTAAAATCCCGGCCACAGTTAAGATTTCAGGTTGATGACCTTTCATCAGGACTGGGAAAAGTTAGAAATGTAATATGTTTTAAGCAAGTGAAAAGGGGGGATGGTGGAAAAGGAACAAAAGGGAAGGCCTGTGATAGGGCTGAAAACAGGAGAGATTACATGACAAAACAGTTGGTGCAATGCCAAAGGGAGTAAAAATGGGACAAGTAAAGAAACAAAAGATGTGTCTCGAGGAGGTCTGAATGGCAGAATGGTGAACAGCTGCTGTCCGAAAGTAAAAACAAGGGAAAATGAGACTCTAACCGAAACCTGCAAAGAAAAAGGAAACAATATGAGGAGACAGTGTACGGTCTGAAATTGTTGAACTCAATTTTGAGTCTGAATAGCTGTAAGGTGCCTAATTGAAAGATGAGGTGCTGTTCTCCGAGCTTACATTGAGCTTCATTGGAACTCTTCAGAAGGCCAAAGACAGAGAGATCAACGTGGGAGCAAGGTGGAGAATTAAAATAGAAGCTCAGGGTCATGCTGCGGACTGAACAGAGGTGCTCCGCAAAGCGGTCACATAATCTGTGTTTGGTCTCCCCAGTGTAGAGAAAACCACATTGTGAGCAGCAAATACAATATACTACATTGAAAAAAGTGCACATAAATCGCTGTTTCACCTGGAGAGAGTTTTTGGTACCTTGGACGGTGAGGAGAGAGGAAGTAAAAGGGCAGGTGTTACAAAAGCAAAACACTGCAGATGCTGGAAATCTAAAACAAAAACAGAAAATGCTGGAAACACTCATCAGGTCAGGCAGCATCTGTGGAGAGAAAAACAGAGTTAACATTACAGGGCTGAAAGGTCACTGACCTGAAACATTAATCTTGATCTTTTCATTGAGAACTGCCAGGAGGACATTTGCTGTCTCAATTTCCCTGCTCCCCTCACTCACTCTAACCTGTCTCCCTCTGAACTTGCTGCACTCCATTGTCTCAGGTTCAACTCTAACATCATCATCAAACCTGCTGACAAGGTTGGTGCTGTTGTTGTCTGGAAAACCGACTTCTATCTTGCAGAGACTGAATGCCAACTCTCAGACACTTTCTCCTAACTCCCCGTGGACCATGACCCCACCACTGAACATCAAGTCATCATCTCTAGGGCCGCCATTAACCTCATCGCCTCTGGAGATCTTCCCTCCACAGCCTCCAACCTCATAGTTCCCCAATCCTGCACAGCCCACTTCTACCTCCTTCCTAAGATCCACAAACAGGGCTTCCCTGGTGGACCCATCAGTTCAGTCTGTTCCTGCCCCACTGAGCTGATTTCTTTGTATCTCAACTCTATTTTTTCCTCCTCTTTTCCAGTCTCTTCCCACCAACATCCATGACTTTTCCAATTCCCTCTGTCACTTTAACAGTTTCCAATTTTCTGGCTCTAACTGTCTCCTCATCACTATGGGCATGAAATCCCTCTACACCTTAGATTTAGATTAGAGATACAGCACTGAAACAGGCCCTTCGGCCCACCGAGTCTGTGCCGAACATCAACCACCCATTTATACTAATCCCATCCAACACCACCGAAGGTCTGAGGGCTCTCAACTTCATCCTTGAACAAAGGCCCAACCAGTCCCCATCTACCATCACCCTCCTCCACGTGGCTGAACTTGTTCTCACATTGAACAACATCTTTAACTCCACTCACTTCCTCCAAATAAAAGGTGTTGCTATGGGTACCCGCATGGGTCCTAGTTATGTCTGTCTTTTTGTGGGTATGTCGAACATTCCTTGTTCCAGTCCTAATCAGGCCCCCTTCCCCAAATCTTTTTCTGGTATATTGATGACTGTATCGGTGCCGTTTCCTGCTCTCACCCGGAACTGGAAAATTTCATCAACCTTGCTTCCAATTTCCACCCTTCTTTCACCTTCACATGATCCACCTCCAACTCTTCCCTTTCCTTCCTTGACTTCTCTGTCTCTGAGGATAGGCTATCAACTAGTATCCACTATAAACCCACCGACTCCCACAGCTACCTTCACTGCACTTCCTCACACCCTGCTTCCTGTAAGGATTCCATTTCATTCTTCCAGTTTCTCCATCTCCATTGCATCTGTTCAGATGATGTAACATTCCATACCAGTGCTTCTGATATGTCTTCCTTTTACTTCAACTGAGGATTCCCCGCCCCCACAGTGGTTGACTAGGCCCTCGACGGTGTCTGTCCCATTTCCCACACTTCTGCTCTCACCTCTTCCCCACCCTCCCAGAACCATGACAGGGTTCCTCTTGTCTTCGCCTTCCACTCCACCAGCCTCCATATTCAATGGATCATCCTCCACCATTTCTGCCACCTTCAACCTGTTGCCACCACCAAATACATCTTCCCCTCCCCTCCACTTGCAGCATTCTGAAAGGACTGTTCCTTCCACGACACCCTGGTCCACTCCCAAATCACCCCCAACACCACCTCCCCTTCCCATGGCACTTCACCATGCAAGTGCAGGGGATGCAATACCTGCCCTTTTACGGCTGTCTCCTTGCTGTCCAAGGTCCCAAATACTTGTGAAACAGCATTTTATGTGTATTTCTTTCAATTTAGTATACTGTATTCGCTACTCACAATGTAGTCTCCTCTACAATGGGGAGACCAAATGCAGACTGAGTGACTGTTTTGCGAAAAACTTCCATTCAGTCCACAAGTATGACCCTGAGCTTCAGGTCGCCTGTCATTTTAGTTCTTAACCCAGCTGTCATGCTGACCTCTCTGTCCTTGGCCTCCTGCAGTGCTCCAATGAAGCTCAACACAAGTTCAAGGAACAGCTCCTTATCTTTTGATTAGGGACGCTACAACCTTTTGGACTCAACATTGAGTTCAACAATTTCAGACCATAATGTCTGCCCCCAATTTGTTTCCTTTTTCTTTGCAGTTTTTGGTTTCAGTCCCTTTTTTTCCCTTGTTTTAGCTTTCAGATGGCAGCTGTTCACCACACTGCAATTGAGACACATCTTTTGCTTCTTTACTTGTACCATTACAACTCCCATAGGACTACACCACCAAATATTTTGTCATTTAATCTCTCCTGTATCCCACCCTATCACAGAACTTCCCTTTGTTCTTTTCCGACCCACTCTCCCTGTCACTTGCTTAAAACCTATCACTATTCTAACTTTTCCCAGTCCTGATGAAAAGTCATTGACCTGAAATGTTAACTCTCTCCACAGATGCTGCCTGACTTGCTGAGTATTTCCAGCATTTTCTGCTTTAATTCAATGCTCATCCTGCATGAATGTATTGATATCTTAAGGCCTGACCAAACAGAAGCTGGCCTGATAACGATATTTCCTGTTCAAACCTGTCTCAGCCTTTTCCTTTCTCCACCAACTTTGCTCTGTTTGAGCATCTTAAATTCCTCCAACCCTCCTTTGAAGCTTTCATTGTTGGATGTGCATCCCAAGCAAATTGGAAACTACATTTCTGAGATTGATATGCTTCTGTTTTTGAACCTTAGCTTTTGCGCTTATTGATTCCTCATTCTCAATAACATTCCTTTTCTCTGACCTCTCCATCCTGCTATCCAAACTCAACCTCATCATACATATCAACTCTTCCATCCACACATGGTCACTCCCTCAATCTCATCACTGTGTAAGGGTTCATCACTTTTAAAGTTTTATATCAAGGTCACCTTGGATTACTGTCTTGTGGTCCCTGAAGATTCATATCTCCATGCTTGCTTTAAACATCCATCCTACCCTCCACTGCCCAAATCTTCACACAGTGCATGTCTAGAAAACTACCACCTATCGCCCTTATCAGTTCCCTCCCTAACTCCAAATTACCCTCCCCTCACATCAAATCTCTACTTAACAATGCATTAGTCCCCCGTTGACCAACAGAATAACTCCTTGGCTTCCATTTTTAACTCCTTCATGACATCAAGGCTGTGACCCACCATTGTTTCCCAATAGAACTCCCCCTTAGCATCCTCAATTTCAAGGTTACCATCCCAAAGCATTTATGTAATATCCCATCACCCTCGCAGTAAGCAAATCCTTTTACTACTCCAAGTTATTCATATTACAAATCCAAGTCTTCTTCTCTAAGCTGTGCTCTTCTTCCTCATTACTACAACTTGCATTTATGTAGCACATTTAAGAAACAACATGTCAAGGTGCATCATGTAGGTGTAAGAACAATCTCTGAAGATCACATACATTTCTTTGACTCTAAAGGTATTGCATCAACTGCCTCAACTTCCTCCTCATCCTCTTCCATAATTTCCTCTGCCCTCAGGTTTAGATGCAACATAACTTTCTTCAATTCAACTATGGCAAAATTGAAGTTATTTTCTTCAGTTCCTGCCAATAATTCTGTGCCCTGCAACTTAGTCCAATACCTCAGGCTGTTCTCTCAGGCAAGATCTGCTGTATGCAGGTTTGATCAATTGTTTGGCCCTGAACTGATATTAAACTCTATTCTATCCATCAAGACCAGCTATTTCCACTTCTGCAACATTGTCTGACACTGTCCATATCTCATCTAAATGCAGCTGAAACTCTTGTCCATGCCTGCATTATTCCCAGACTCAAATTTTACAACAAGCTCTTCACTAGCCTCCTGAAGTTCAAACTGCAAGAACTCCTGCTCATCTAAATTTTTCGCCTGTGTCATGTTTTGCACGAAGCAGCACATATTCACTACATGTGTTGTTGCTGACCTTCACTTGTTCCCAATTTTCAAATGCACTATTTTCACCATCAATGTATACCTTCATCCCAGTCAATGTTTGCATATGACCAGCTCATATCTTCTGTTCTTCTAATGTTGGCATCCCTTCTCTCTCTGCTACACAATCAGAATCATCTGAAGAAGATCTGAGCTCTGCATTTTATTCCTCCTGCAGGTCCAAATCTTGCTATTGCACAAAATTGTGCAGAGTGCAGCACACCATGACCATTCTGGTGACCCTGGTTGGTGCATACTGAAGGCACCTCCAGATCTGTCCCGGCACATGAAGCATATATTCAGCTTGCGGATGTCTTGTACAATCACACATCTGGTGGTCGTATGACATTCATTGTAGTGCTGTTGGGCAATATTGGTCATGTTTCTAATGGGTGTCATCAGCCAAGTTTGAAATGGGTGTCCCTTGTCTCCTAGCAACCACCCCTTAAATCTGCTTCCAGCTCTGAAGATGTCGGAGAGTTTGGATTGCTGCGGAACTAAAGCTTCATGGCAGGTTCCTCGGAATTTTGCCCACACCTGCAGACAGATCGTTTTGTGGTTGCACAGCAGCTGCAACTTAATGGGGTGGCAGCCATTGAAGTTGATGAATACCCCAGGTGATCTGATTAGAGATACAGCACTGAAACAGGCCCTTCGGCCCACCGAGTCTCTGCCGACCATCAACCACCCATCTATACTAATCCCACACTAATCCCATATTCCTACCAAACATCCCCACCTGTCCCTATATTTCCCTACCACCCACCTATACTAGTGACAATTTACAATGGCCAATTTACCTACCAACCTGCAAGTCTTTTGGCTTGTTGGAGGAAACCGGAGCACCCGGAGAAAACCCACGCAGACACTGGGAGAACTTGCAAACTCCACACAGGCAGTACCCAGAATTGAACCCGGGTCCCTGGAGCTGTGAGGCTGCAGTGCTAGCCACTGTGCCGCCCTGATTGCCATATGCACGCAGTTGATGACACCCTACAGCTTTGGGAAGCCTGACGGAACCACAAACTTGACAGCCCACTCATTCTGAATGGTATTATTATAAGCAAGGTTCACATAATTGCTGGCCCTGCTAAATAAGCCATTACCCTTCTGAAACTCTGCTGTTTGGATGTCAAGGAAACTCAGCCTCTGCCTGTACAACCTATGTCGTGGCTGGTGCCTCCTGCCAGCTGCATCTTCTTCTGCTGCCTTTCTGCTGCTCCCCTCTCTGCTGCCAAGTTACTAGTCTCTCTAGAGCTGTTGTGCCTGGTCCAGGTTATATTGGTCCTTTTCCAGTGTACAATTTAAAGAAGCCACAGTCTTACCCATCCTGCTGTGATTCAGAAAACCTTTAAAGTGTAGAAAGTAAAGTCTCAGCAGAAGTACTTGAGCAACCCCTTTCCAAGTAATATGTAAGAAAACAGCTATTAGTACTGAGGATTTATTGCAGTATTTCCATGAGTTTGATTCAGACCCCTCAATTGCCATTGTGTTCTCGCCTTGCTTTCACTGGCAAGTTTCAGGAAGACTGGGAAACCCAGAAACAGTTAAATTTGAAAGCGAATTGAAATGTCACACCAATTGAGCAATTATCATAGACTAATGGGCAATCCGCCTCTCCTGAGGGCTTGCACATTAACAACCTAAAGTGTTCAAGTTAAACTCAGAAGTAGAGTTAGAGTTGGTTTTCTGATGCTCTCACACTTTTGCTGCTTTTAACACCCACACCTGCACACACACAATCCTTTAAGTTAAAATTCCCACCATTGTATCTGCTGTTGTGAGCCTGAGTTATTGGAGGGAGAAACGCCAGAATTTGAAAATGTCTGAGTCTTATTGATGTATTTAACTTCTGTATCTGTGCTTGTTAACACTTTCATATACCCTGTTGAGATACAAAGCAGGAAAAAGAACAAACAAAGAACAAAGAACAAAGAACAGTACAGCACAGGAACAGGCCATTCGGCCCTCCAAGCCTGCGCCGATCTTGATGCCTGTCTAAACTAAAACCTGCTGCGCTTCTGGGGACTGTATCCCTATATTCCCATCCTATTCATGTATTTGTCAAGATGCCTCTTAAGCGTTGCTATCGTACCTGCTTCCACCACCTCCCCCGGCAGCAAGTTCCAGGCACTCACCACCCTCTGTGTTAAGAACTTGCCTCGCACATCTCCTCTAAACTTTGCCCCTTGCACCTTAAACCTATGTCCCCTCGTAACTGACTCTTCCACCCTGGGAAAAAGCTTCTGACTATCCACTCTGTCCATGCCACTCATAACTTTGTAAACCTCTATCATGTCGCCTCTCCACCTCCGTCGTTCCAGTGAAAACAATCCGAGTTTATCCAACCTCTCCTCATAGCTAATGCCCTCCAGACCAGGCAACATCCTGGTAAACCTCTTCTGTACCCTCTCCAAAGCCTCCACGTCCTTCTGGTAGTGTGGCGACCAGAATTGCACGCAATATTCTAAGTGTGGCCTAACTAAGGTTCTGTGCAGCTGCAACATGACTTGCCAATTATTATACTCTATGCCCCGACCGATGAAGGCAAGCATGCCGTATGCCTTCTTGACTACCTTATCCACCTGTGTTGCCACTTGCAGTGACAAAAGAAAAGCGAAAACTTTCAGAAATATGCTTTCTTTTTCATAACCAATATTCAAAGAGGGCAGAGCGATGTGGTAACATCAATGAAAACAAAGATAACTTGGAGGTGCAGAAGGCAACCCAGATGATAAGTTTACCCCTGAAATTTTGAAGTTTCATGAAGTAATTGAATATATTGGCTGATAGGATTGGAAAAGAATGGAAAACCACTGCACAGCATAATTGCCAGGGATGGATTTCAAGAATGGCATTTCTTGAAGGGCAGATGTGGCGTGTCAGCAATAGAAAGGGAAACAGCATGCATTTGTTCAGCACCAGTGGGGCGGCACAGTGGCGCAGTGGTTAGCACCGCAGCCTCACAGCTCCAGCGACCCGGGTTCAATTCTGGGTACTGCCTGTGTGGAGTTTGCAAGTTCTCCCTGTGTCTGTGTGGGTTTCCTCCGGGTGCTCTGGTTTCCTCCCACATGCCAAAAGACTTGCAGGTTGATAGGTTAATTGGCCATTATAAATTGCCCCTAGTATAGGTAAATGGTAGGGAAATATAGTGGGGATGTGGTAGGAATATGGAATTAGTGTAGGATTAGTATAAATGGGTGGTTGATGGTCGGCACAGACTCGGTGGGCCGAAGGGCCTGTTTCAGTGCTGTATCTCTAAACTAAACTAAACTAAATTATATTCTCAGGAGGGCCCAAAGCCCTTTAGAAGCAGTAGAGACACTGCTAGTGCATAGGCAAACACAGGAACAAATTTGTGTATGGTAAGATTATTCAACAGCAATGGGGTGGCAACCCTAAATTTCCTCTAGAGAGCTTTTGGGGCCAGGGTTTCTTTTGCTTGGTTCCAAATCCTGGAATCAGGGTACTTTTACATTGTGAACAGGAACCTGCATCATTGTTGGCACATATGGGATACCAATTGCAGGCAGATATTGGGTTAAGGTTCCAGTATGGCAGCTTGTCAGACCATATGTGAGCTTACATGGCTGGAGAAAGATTTTTAAAAATTAGCACAGTGGTAGTACTCTTTCCTCTCAGTCAGTAGGTGTGAGTTCAATGCCTACTCCAGGGTCTTGAGCACACAACCAAAGCTGATATTTCTGTGCAGTGTTGAGATAAGGCTATATTGTCGAAGGTACTGCTTTTCAGATAAGGCATTAAACTGAAATTCTTTATTCCCTCTCAGCTGGATGTAAAAGATCCCATGGCACTAATCAAAAAAGAGCAGGGAGCTCTCCCTGGCATCCAGGCCAATATTTATCCCTTAATCAACATCACTGAAACAGTTACGTGGTCATTTATCTCATTGCTCTTTGTGGGAGCTGGCTGTGCACAAATTGACTGCCGATTTCTCGACATTACAACAGTGATTACTCTTCAAAAGCACTTCATTGTATATAAAGCAGTCTGGGATGTTCTGAGATCATGAAAGGCATTATATAAATGTAAGGTTTTACTTTTGGGTGCTTGGAGTCACATTTTAAGCTGGCTTGCAAATTAGTTGTGTTTGTGGAGGCAGCGGGTAATTGTGAATGAGAACAGCTTTGTGTGATGTCTTGTCAATGGTGAAGTCCTGCAGGAGACATTGTTAAGGACTGCTGCTCTCTTTTAATCTTTATCAACGCTTTGGATAAAGACATTGGGAGTATGGTGTTCACATTAGCTCATGAACAGGTTGTATGTGGGAGTTATTTTCTTGTGCCAAGTCAACTAACACATGAAAAGCCCCATTGCCCACTATTTTAATGCAAGTGTTGCCGCATTAGGTTTTCACGGTATTTCTATGCTAGTAATCCTTCCAGTCAAAGATTGTGCCAAATATTAGCAAAAGAGCACTTGAGACTTTAGTAAGCAGCCTCAGTGATCCAAATAAAAGTTTACATGGTTTAATTTCGTGATCACTTTTGACTGGCACCCAATTCCACTCGCTTAAACATCCACTCCTGATCATGGCTGCGCTTTGTAATATCTATAGGATCAACAAAAGCAACTTGAATTTTCTATAACAAATGCATGAAACTGGACCAAATGTTGTCAGCCCGATAAAATGGATCTTAAAAGCATGTCACCCTCAGACAGCTGCAGTGGTACATGTAAATGTAATTATAAAACACCATTGAACTGTTGTAGAGAACTGAGGAGAATCCTGAGATATCAGGCAGTATAATTTTGTTCAAATATTCATGAATAAGTGCTATTAACAATGCACTTTGATTATTTTTGACATCTGCATCAGGCAAACACCTTTTCTTCATTGGCTAAAACAATTTAAATTATTCTTTTGAGATTTTCATGCCTCTGAATCACAATTATCAAAACAGCTGTCGAGCCACTTAAATGTGTAAGTGACAATCATTGTGTGAGAAAAGAATTCAGTACCTTTATCTAGCAGGCTTTGGGAGAAAAGGTCAAATTGGACTGCAAAGGCTTATAGGTGTGTTGATGACTAAAAAGTATCAGCACAGCAGCTGGAGAGCTAAAAATACAACAACTTAAAGGGAACAAATTAGCGTGTTATCTGCTTCAAGATCTGCTCAGTAAAAAATATCTTGTGAAGGTCTTGGGATTATAAGCATCCCCTGTCCTGGTGGGTGAGTTCATCATGCCTCTGGTATATAGAATTCCTGCGATAAATTAAGAATTAGGACAATCATCTCTTGAGCATAGAATGGCGCTGCAGATGGCTGCAAAGAAAGTGGGCAATTCTGCAAAATATAAGGAAAGCCGAGCACCCAGTTAGCTCTCGGAGGATTTGTGATGTCAGTGCCAGTGATGGGAGAAAGATTGACCATCTTTGGGTCATGGGCACAGATATTGAGGTTGTACTGTTTATTCCAGTGTATGTTACTTTTATGTTATAGTGTATTGTTTTTAGTATGTAATAACATTTATGTTTAAGCAGGTTGATAAAACTATCTCTATTGAGGCCAGTGGCAGAACTCTTTATTTAATTGATACCAAATTTTCACGTATGATTAAAGTACTCTTATACATTGAGCTGAATTTTAATCTGCAGGAGTGCATGAGTTTAGGAACAGGTGGGGGGATTAAGAACAGGGAAATTGACAGCGCATCGGGAAGCTGGCTCCAAGCTGTTGACTTCCACGTTTCACTCGAACATGAAAGCCCCTTGGGAGAGTCAAGTTGTCAATTACTATATGTTAATCACTCAATTACAGCAGTATTTCAACACACTTTTGAGTTTAATGTCAGGTTTGCGGGTTTCCTGATCTTCCTGAACCTCACCAGTGGAAGCAAGTTGACTACATAGTGATACTTGAAGGGTCATTCCATCTCAGGGAACGTTGCTAATAAATACTCAGTACTCACAGCAGCTTGCTTATTGCTAGTTGGAAAGGGTTTATTCATAATACTTCTGCTGAGAGGTTACTTTCTGCACTTTGAAGCTTTGCACTATCCCATCAGGATGAGTGCCACTTATGCTGCCTTAGATTGGATGACAGATGAGAACTAAGATGACCAGCAACAGTAATAGCAACAGCATCCTCAACCTGCTAGTCACAGACGTGTAGTTGCACAGGAGTGAGGAGAGTAGCAGAGAGGGAATCAGCAGTGAGATGACCAGTAGAGAGGGGACCAGCAGTGAGGGGACCAGCAGAGAGGTGCTCTCAAAGTCACCTCGTGCTCAACTTTGCTGTCTCCAGATCCTTTCAGGGCACTGCCGGAGACATATCCAGGATCTCCCAGTCAGTCACCCACAAATGCATAAGTTGGCTGGTTTGCAGGACCAACAGTTTTGTCAACTTTGCCACCAATGATGCCAGTCAGAATGAGGGGCGTGCGAAAGGCAGTGGTGAGTAGTAATATCACTGGACTAGTAATCCAGAGCCCAGGCTAATGCTCTGGGGACATGGGTTCGAATCTCACCACAGCAGACAGTAAAATTTGAATTTAATTAATAAAAAATCTAGAATTAAAATATTGTCTGATGATGACCATGAAACCATTGTCAATTGTTGTAAAAACGCATTTGTTTCACTAATGTCCTTTAGGGAAGGAAATCTGCTGCCCTTACGTGGTCTAGCCTACATGTGACTTCAGACCCACAGCAATGTGGTTGACTCTTAAAATGTCCTCTGAAATGGCCTTGCAACCCATTCAGTTCAAGAGCAATTAGGGATGGGCAACAAACGCTGCCCTAGCCAGTGACGCCCACATCCCACAAACGAATATAAAAAACATCTTTGCATCCCCAGCTGGATTCCCACAGGTGCAGGATGCCATTGACTGCACACATGTGGAGCTGAATTTTATGGGAATATTGAAGCCCTGTAACTAGGGCCGAAAGTGGGAGGCGACCCCGTTTCAGTGGGTGGCGGGACCCTGGGACGGCATTTTCTGGCAGCATCTAATTAACAGCCCAGTGCTGACATCCAATTGAGGATGGTGGTCCACCCCCAAGAGCTGCCAGCCCACCCAGAGGACCGGCAATCAGCAGCCTCAGCAATACCATTGAGGTGCCCTCAAAGAGAAGGTGAGTTTTATTGCAAAGCTGGGAACAGACAGGCAGGTGGGGGAGGGGGGGGGGGTGGGTGGTGGGGGTTCATGATGCACAGGAGGTGCTGTTGACATTGGGAACAGCCATTGCCATTGGGGGGGGCCCTCCATGGGCCATGCAGTGCCTAAAAAGGAGACCTCTCCCAGGAACCCACTAGGAGGCTGCCAAGTTTTACCTGGTGGGCTCCCCACACAGTGGTAGGCCCTCCCGTTGCAGGAAAAATATCTGTGGGGTGGAAAGTGGCCATTAATTGGCCACTTAAGTGGCTCGATTGACCACCTAGTGGGCAACCAATCCACTGAGGTGACTGCCACTGGCAATATGCCATGACTGCGGGAAGACATCAGACTCCCCGCCCAAAGCCTTTTCTCGCTATTATTGCCAGCCCTGTCACCTACCAGCCAACCCTACTGAGCTTGGAAAATTCAGTCAGTGGCAATCCAGGTACCACCAGAAAAATCAGGAATGTTCACCAGCTAGCTTCCACTCCATCAATATCCAGTTGGCTTGCAACCACAAAAAGAACTTTAATGCAGGGGTGTGCAATATTCTGTGTCATCTTCCATGATGCTTTCATCTTACAGCAGTCCAAGCTCCCTGATCTTTTCTAGCCTGGAAGTGGAGGTAAGCGATGGCTGCTCGGTGACAAGAGATACCCATTGCAAACTTGGTTATGGCACCTTTCAAAATCCAGAACACTCAAGCCAAAAAGTGCTACAATGAATGGTCAGATGTGTGATTGAACAAACGATCAACAAGCTGAAGATGTGCTTCACGTGCCTTGACAGATCTGGAGGCACCTGTCAGTAGACACCAGCCAGGGTCTCCAGAATGGTTGTGGTTTGCTACACTCTGCTCAACATTGTGCAGCAGTGAGGCTCAGAACTGCAGATAGAACAAGGTGCAGAGATCAGAGCCTCTTTGGACGATTTGGAGGGGGAGGAGGAGGAAGAGGAAGATAATGAGGGTGATGCACCCCCAGCTTGTCACATTGCTGCTCGGAATGTCAGGGATGCCCTAATAAATGCAAGGTTCATTTAGGTTACACCAGTGGATCCATGACACCAGAAAATACAACGATCACTCTTTACGCTCTCCCCACACCACCCCCCCCCCCCACCCCCTGACACACACACACACATATATATATATATATATACACACACAAACACACACAATGTCACTGACACAAAGCAATTTGCAACCAAACAAACATCCCTTGAACATCCACCACATTGGTTTACATCAACTCATGTCTTCAAGTTCATCATCAAATAAATTAGAAGGCCATGTAGCACCAAGCACCCAAGATGGGCGGCACAGTGGCGCAGTGGTTAGCACCATAGCCTCACAGCTCCAGCGACCTGGGTTCAATTCTGGGTACTGCCTGTGTGGAGTTTGCAAGTTCTCCCTGTGTCTGTGTGGGTTTTCGCCGGGTACTCTGGTTTCCTTCCACCACCAAAGACTTGCAGGTTGATAGGTAAATTGGCCATTATAAATTGCCCCTAGTATAGGTAGGTGATAGGGGAATATAGGGACAGGTGGGGATGTGGTAGGAATGTAGGATTAGTATAAATGGGTGGTTGATGGTCGGCACAGACTCGGTGGGCCGAAGGGCCTGTTTCAGTGCTGTATCTCTAAATAAATGGGAAAGTGGTGAAAAAGAATAGCATTTATGTGATCTCAAAAAGAACAAAAACTTATTTATCAAAACAACATTTTCTCAGACACCCATAAGCTCTGACTGTGGAAATGATCTTGGCCAACAACCTCTGGGTTTTGGAACCCATGAAAGCTGCTCCACCTGCTATTTAAAGGCAGAACTTGCACATGAGAGGACAGCAAGAGGTGAAACAGGAGGTGGATCCTTCCAGGAGAAACAATCAATTTCATGAGAACTGGGATGTTCTAAAATCAATAGAGAAGGTGAATTTTGGGTGCATTGAGCCTGATGAGCTTCAATGTGTGTACAGACCAACTGGTACATAACACATTAACAAAATAGTTTGCCAGTTCCACTACATTTGATTCTATACACAGATTGTTCGAAGTTTACAGTTCAAATCCTAACTGTTGCCACCATCTCCAAGGTGAGGTGAGAGTGACTGCCCTTGACATCAAGGCAGCAATTGAATGAGTGTGGCATCAAGGAGCCGTAGCAAAATTGAAGTCAATGGGAATCAGTGGGAAACTCTTCACTGTTTGGAGTCGTACCTAGCACAAAGGAAGATGGTTGTGGTTGTTGGAAACCGATCATCTCAGCCCCAGGACATCACTGCAGAAGTTCCTCAGTGAAGTGTCTTAGGCTCACCCATCTTCAGAAGTGCCATCAATAATCTTCCCTCCATCATAAGGTCAGAAGTAGGGATGTTTGCTGATGATTGCACAGTGTTCCAGTATCATTTGTGACTCATCAGATACTGAAGTAGTCCATGCCCACTTGCAGGAAGACCTGGATAATATTCAGGCTGGTAAGTGGCAAGAAACATTCATGTCACACAAGTGCCAGGTAATGACCATCTCCAACAAGATAGCACTGTCGGCGACAGTCCATCATTTTGCTGATGTTTGAGAGCAAATTAATGGGGCGTTAATTGGCTAGATTGGATTTTTCCTGATTTTTGTGGATGCATAATAACAGTGACCATACTTCATAAAAGTACTTCATAGGCTGTAAGGTTTTATGGGGCATCCTGAGGTCATAAATGGCATTATATAAAAGCAAGTGCTTTCCTGTTGATCTAAGGGGATATTGAGCTATACTTGGTAATCTCAAGTATGGATTTGTTCTACATTTTTCCCAGTATGACCTTTGAAAATATTCCACTTGTCCTGCACTGAGCTCTTAACAAATAATTTTCACAGTGAATCTACTAAGCTGAGCCTTTTGTGGTTTGGCCTTTATAACCTTGGTGCTGGTTATGCAATCATGCCTTTCATTTCGCTGAGCAATAACAGTCTAAGCTTGAATCCAGGAATCACTTTTTGTTTATATTTCTCCCATACAGTTCGACATGATTTTCTCATGACTCCTCCAGAATATCTAAACAGTCATTAACACAAAAAATATTTCCACCTTTCTTTGACAGCTGGGTTGAACTGATGGTGATGGTGCTAAGGAACAAAAACAGCCAATTCCCATTTCGCTCTCCTTTTAATTCACACCTAGCTTTTCATCAAAATGAATACATGGAGAAAAATTAAGTATCTGATTGATAGTCATTGTATATTAATACTTTTTATCTGCAAATTCAGAGGACAGTCATCTGCATTGGTGCAGTTTTTCAATACAACCTCTTGCCCTTCAACCTGTGATGTTCATCTCTACCCAGTGTGACTTTCATTTCTGACTGGAGAATGAGGCTTGCAGATGAATGAGGTCTATGTACTGAGCTCTCAACCATTATCGCATGGCAGCAGTTACTTGTCTTTGCTAACTTTGGCAAAATATCAAAGAGAACCAAAGTGGCTTTATTTTTAATTTTTAAAATAATGAACAGATTTGCCCCAACTCAACGATGTCCTCCCATGTTCACTGCAGTCATTTGGGGTAGATGTGTCATGAGACATCACTCTAGGTGTTTGGAAATCGAAATTGGCTTTAATTGCTAAACTTAGTTCTTATTAGGAAATCATAGATCTTTTAAAAAATACTTGAGGTTCTTGGAGTGTTGGATTTGTTTTCCGTAGTATTGATTTCTTTTGTGTCATTCTAGGTATCTGGTTTCCAAATCTCATCCAAAAGAGCAAATTAGCAATTAGTGAAAAAAACAAACTAATTCTGATAATTGACTCTGTCATCTCAATTTCTCTCTCACAATTAGCAGTCTTTGTGAATTCCTTTATAAAATCGAAGTGTTATGAAGGTGCTTCCATTTTTAATATTTTTTGAGGACTCGGGTTCAAAAGATTGTGGAAATACCTGAGGAAATGCTGGACTTGTTTTTTTTAAAGGAATTACTGAAAGGATACTTGGGACTTTGTTTAAAAACAAGCACTTAATGGAAGTCACATGTCTTAAGCTAAGTAAACAGCAGAAGCCTTGCTGACTATTGGAGTCGTTTACAGGGAGGTGACATGTCTAGATTTATGGTGGTCAAGAGTTGGTTTCATTTTTGGATATTGTTTGGCGGTCAGTTGGGGTGTAAGCCTGCTGAGAGGGAAAGGCAACCAGCTCATCCTGTTCCACCTCTTTGAGAAACCCTAAGAATCCAGTGTGAGAACTGGAGAAACTGATGCAGCATTTCTCCTGAGAAGCTTCTGCAAGATTTTCTCTTCACATCTCCTGAACGAACTGCTTCTGAAAAGATCCCAGCGACAACCACACTAGTGACACCCGTCTATGTGTATCCGGATGCCAGACCAACTGGAACATTCCATATCTTATCCTTTTTCTTTCAAGAATTAACGAGTATTTGGCCAAAGTATTTTTGTTTTTGTAAAGTTGATCTTTGCAGAGAAAGCTTCTTTATTTTTTCTTTAACCAGTATGTGTGTGCATGTGTGTTGGGTTATTCAGAAGGGAATAGATTTATACTTTCATATTTCAACCTGTGTGTTTTGCATCTTTATTGAATGAGTTGTGCTTTATAATAAATTAATAATTTTGTTGTTTATTAAAGAAACCTGCTTGGCAGATTTTTATTCTGACATTAAAATAGATAGTATATAATTGACCATATCAGTAGCTGGGTACAACATTAACATTTAAATATATGTTGTGACCCATGGAAAAATGGAACTAGAGAAAGACAGTGCACTCTTCCATCCTCGGTCGTAACAGAAGTTGTTCAGAAATCAGATAAGGGTATATTTACTGCAAATATTGCAAAACATATACTTTCCACTAGGTGTCAAATGTGAGCCATGCAGGTGTGGCAAAAGTGGAAAAGTTGTAAGAACTTTTACCAGTGTTTCTGCTGCCGTTAGTACTATTTGGGGTGTTTTTTGTTACCCCATTCTATCAATATGCATGCTATTACTAACAGAAATAGGATAATTGAGCAGTGTCATTGTTACGATGGAACAGCAATAATTAGGTGTAACAGTACAGTACTGACAGAGGATGCTTTGAGCAGCTATCTCATTACAGTGACAGAAAAGGACAGCCTGGAAGGTTAGTTTGCACAGAAAACTCGCCACTCACAGAACAAACTCGTACAGGTCAGTGGGTAACAGAATCAGAATAGGAGACAGTGAAGTCTAGACTCAGATTGGGCGGCACAGTGGTGCAATGGTTAGCACTGCAGCCTCACAGCTCCAGCGACCCAAGTTCAGTTCTGGGTACTGCCTGTGCGGAGTTGGCAAGTTCTCCCTGTGACTGCATGGGTTTCTACCGGGTACTACAGTTTCCTCCCACAGCCAAAGACTTGCAGGGTGATAGATAAATTGGCCATTGTAAATTGCCCCAAGTGTAAGTAGGTGGTAGGAGAATTGTGGGGATGTGGTAGGGAATATGGGATTAAATGTAGGATTAGTATAAATGGGTGGTTGTTGGTTAGCACAGACTTGAAAGGCCTGTTTCAGTGCTGTATCTATCTATCGATCTCTCTCTCAGATAGTACAGGTCCTGGTGTCAATACAAAAAACTTCTAAAAGGCTTTGGGTCATCTGAAGGAGACTTAACACTAAAATCTCTCACCTCAGGTTAGGCCTCAGCTGGATTCTTGTGTCCAATTCTGGGCACCACACCTTAGGAAGGATGTCAAGTCCTTGGAGAGGGTGCAGAAGAGATTTACTACAATGGTATCAGGGGCGAGAAATTTCTGTTATGTAGAGAAACTGGCAAAGCTGCAGTCTCTCTCTTTAGAAAAGAGAAATTTAAGGGGAGATTTAATAGAGGGGTTCAAATTATGAGATGTTTTAATAAAATAAATAAGGAGAAACTGTTTCCACTGGTAGGAAGGCAGTAATCAGTGGACACAAGTTTAAGACAATTGGCAAAAGCACCAGAGGAAAGTTTGAGTGAGTTATGATGATGTGGAATACACTGCCTGAAAAGGTGGTGAAAGCAGGCTCAATCACAACTTTCAAAAGGGAATCAGTTATATACTTGAAAAGAAAAAATGAGGAGCTGAACTCTGAGAAGCTGTCATGGTCAGTTTTAATTCCTGAAGGAAGATTGCAGATAACCACGACAATGAGATGGAAGGAAGTCGCAGATGTCCAGCATTCAATTGTCATTGATCATTCACTAATGGAAAGGCATGCTCTCCAGCAATAGTATTTCTGTAAATGCACAGAATATGCCCATTGGGTCTTACATTAACACGAGTCCTGTGCTGTTATGGAAATAGAAAAACAAATAGTAATCATCTCTAGAAAGCAGAGGCTTCAAAGCTAGTCTATTACCAGAGGGCACCGAGTTAAGGTGATTGGTAGAAGGATCAGAGGGGACATGAGGAAAAGCTTTTTCATCCAGAGGGTGGTGGGTATCTGGAATTCACTGCCCAGATTGGTGGTGGAGGCAGAAACCCTCAACTCATTTAAAAGGTACCTGGACCTGCATGTGAAGTGCCGTAACCTGCAAGGCTCAAGGACCAGGTGGTGAATGGTGGAATTAGATTGGGCGGCTAGTTTTTTCAACCAATGCAGACACGATGGGCTGAATGGTCTCTTTCTATGCTGTAACCTTTCCAGTTCTGTTATAATAAAACCTCACATTTATTTTGAATACTGCTTGTAGTCCAGTGATTCTTAACAACAGATCACACACCAAAGGTAAAGTAATATTACAGGTTGGCAGCGTCGAGATCTATCTATATTTTTTCTGAAGACCACCGAACATCACAGCGTGGCAACATTTGAGTATTTGCAGCACTTTTTCTTTCTGCCTCATGCTCGCCTCATGTAATGACACTGACCTCAGATCCACCCTTGCTAGGGATTTTGTTTTCCGTTGTTGCCTGCCCAGTGCACTGTTAAACACAATTTTCTACCAATTTTAAGGGTTGCTCACCACTGGTGTTTCTTTTATAGTTCTGTGCTTAAGGAACTCTATGGTCATTGGAGGTTTCCTGGACCAAGGTTTATCTTCATCTCATAGGATCGCTGTGTTCTACTTATGGACCTCTGCTTGTTTCACCGGCTGTATTGCTTTTTCTATGGTGAAGTCTTCCTTAGACTACAATAAATCTGATGGGGATTCATTAGCATTACCTACTACAAAGTGGAATTGTATGAATTCTGCTTTTAGTTCTCCATATTTGCATGCTTCAACTAGCCTATAAAGATCATTAATAAAAACATCAACTGTTTCATCTGGTTTCTGGACACTTCTGTTGAATTTTGCCCTTTCTAGAATCTTGTTGCTTTTCAGGTTGAAATGATTATCAAAGGCTTTTAAGACATCTTCAAATTGATTTGATGTCTCATTAATGGCTTGTCTTGTAATAACATCGTCTGCTATTACTCCTATGGAATAAAGTAATGTGTTGACTTGTTCTTCTTCAGACTTGCTGTCTAATTTTGAAGCAATTCTGTACCTCAAAAATCTTTTCTTCCGAAGTGACCAGTTTTGTGTTTGATTTGGTTCTTCCATGTGTCCAAACCTGTCTAGTAGTGTAAATTTAAGATCCATGGCTCTTCTAAGCTTTCTAGATAGCTTACTTGCTGTTTTAAAATTTCCTTCCAGTACTGGAAGTTTTCCCGCGCTATTCAGCCTTGCGCTGATTTCCACTGTCGTCACTTCCTTCCCTGGGAAATTTCTCTGCTAGACTAGGTATTTATTTCTTGAATGTAGCTTTGCAGATTTATTTCAATAATCTTTTCACTCCCTTCCCCTGGAGTATGGAACATATATGAACATACAAACATATGAATTAGGAGCAAGATGTTAACTTCGTTAATGATATTGAGACATATTCTCAATTCACTGCATCACAATGGCCTGCAAGTTCAAAATTACTCAAGAAATTCGTCATGCACAGATTCAAGGTGAGGAATGCATCCGTATCCACCAATATTGCACGCAAAGTTGGCCACAGCAGCATCCCAGTGGTATGGTGATGAAAATCTTCTTTGAGCACAGAAAGCACTGTACTATTGTGGATGACTTGCTGGTATATGACGAGAGGCTGGTGATTCCAGTCTCACTCCGGGCCGACATCTTCGAGAAAATACACCAGAGCCACATGGGTATCATGAACTGCAGAGCATGGGCTCAGTCGTGCATGTGGTGGCTTGGAATATTGAGAGATATAGAAGAAATGATTTCTAATTGCCAGGTATGCGCAGAATACAGACCAGACCAGAGGGATCTCCTTATCTCGACCCAATTTCCAACCAGACCATGGGGATGTCTGGGAATGGATCTATTCATGTTTAATGGGAAATCCTACCTGATTGTCATTAGTTATTTTTCCAGGGGGATTGAAGTCAAACGTTTGTACACAACAACTACTGAGACAGTCATTTGAGCTTTAAAGGAGATCTTTGCAACACATGGCATTCCTGACCAGCTCGTTTCCAATAATGGTCCACAATTTGCAAATGACTACTTCATGCACTTTGTGAAAAACTGTGGATTTGTACATCTTACAAATTCCCTTATGTATCCTCAATCCAACGGTGAAGCTGAAGGAGGAGTCAGACTATCAAAGCACTGCTAAAGAAGAATGAAAATGAAGATTTTCAAACAGCACTCCTAAGCTACAGATCTACTTCATTGCTATGTGGATTTGCACAATCAGAACTATTGATGGGAAGGAAGCTCAAAACACAACTTCCCATCTGACCAAAAAAAATTGCTTCCAGGTCCAGGATTATCAGAGAGTTCAAGACAGAGAAAAGTCCTATTGAAAACAACAAGCTTATTACAACAACAGGTGATATTGTACAAGGAATGTACCAAAGTTGATGGAAGGAGAATAGGTATGGGTATAGGACCAAGGCAGAGAAGGAGTAATCATCCAGAGAGATGAGAATCAACAGCGATCTTATTTAGTACAAACTTCAGAATGTACTATAAGAAGAAACAGGAGAAATCTTATTTCTATTCATCAAAGACTTCAATCAGTCATACATTTGATTGATCCAGATGTTGAACCTGAAATTCAGAAAGCACCAGATGTTACAAACCTCAATGAAGGCTATCCAAGTCAAGAAACAAGAGTTCAGACAAATACTACTGATCTTCTGAGTCTGACAACAACACGATCAGGGAGAGTTGTAAGCCTCCTGACAGATTGAATCTGTGATGTCAGAGACTTGGGAAGAGATGGGGTAGTATGTGAAAGTAAAAATAAATGTACAAAAATATATGGACAAAGACTTGGGGGGAGATGTAATGTCTGGGACAGCGTGAGTAACGCTTCCCACTGTGATGATGTCAGAGATGACATGAAAGAGATAGACTCGAAGAAGAAGCAGCGTGGCATGAATAGAGTTAGACATACTTCAGTAAAGCTGTATCTAGTTCCTTAATATGTAATAAACTAGTTATTGTTAAACCTTACCAAAGACTCGGTAATCTCTCTTAGCTAGACTAACCAAACATACAACAGAACCTGATATGATGAGTGCACTTGTAGCCATTCACTTGGCTGCCAGGGATGTCCAAGACTGTCTTATTCAGGCATGCATCAGCAAATCTGAGACAGTACAGCTATCTGCCACACCAATTCTAAATCTACTGTACTCTTCAGCCTTAAGCACAAAGCAGTGCCCCAATCAACAATCCATCCCTCTCACAGGTACCTATTGCTCATCTTTTACTCTTGTCATATCATTTTTCACAAGGCAAAAGGCCAATTGGCAGGAGGCAGGTAACAATGAGGAAGGTGGAACAATGGAACTTTGAAATAAAGTTTTTGGTTGATAAACATTAAACAGAAAAATGACGATGTCACTGCATTAAACACCCATGTGAATACCCTCATGAAACGACAAATCCTTTCTTTTCCTTTTCCTATTACTCCTATGTGGTGGAGTAGGAGAGCTAGAAGCAGGCTTCTTGTTTCCCTGCTTCGACTGCTCTGATGCACTTGGCCAATGCCTCTGGATTTTGGAGCCCATAAAGGCCCCGCCAAAGGCAGTCCCACTTGTGCTTGTGCAGGGGCAGACTTGGTCATTGGGACAGGAGCCTGTATGCAAAGATCTGATCAAGGGTGATGGGTGCAAGGAATCAAGAGTGGGATGCTTTGATCAGAATCCCTACTCCTTTCTCCATCTTCCCTCTCATGAACCTTCTGTACTTCCCTGCTAACCAAAAGATGCAGAGCACTTTGCTGCACTTCAGAGAGGCACTGAACAGCCAAGGCAAGGCTTTCCTCCATGCCATTGACAAGGACCAGCATACACTCAGTTGACTATTATGCCTGATGCTGCTTGCAAGTGGCCACTTTTATCCATAGATGTAGACATCAGCACAAATGCCTGAGATGTCATGGCATGACACCTCCAATCTCTCTCCTATCATCTGCAGTGTGGCTGGAAAGGCTAGCAGAACCTCACACATTTTCTGCTACTGCTACAGAATTGTCCTCTTCATCGACAACCAAAATCCCCTCTAAATTTTTTCTTTTTACGTGGCCTGTACATTTAAATGTGTGGTCCTTTAAACTTTTTTGTGTGGCTGCGTATGTGTGGTATCATAGCTGAAATGCTCCAGCCAAGGCAACATCCTGGTGAATCTCCTTTGCACCCTCTCCAATGCAATCACATCCTTCCTATAGTGTGGTGACCAGAACTGTACACAGTACTCCAGCTGTGGCCTAACTAGTGTTTTATACAGCTCTATCATAACTTCCCTGCTCTTATATTCTATGCCTCGGCTAATAAAGGCAAGTATTCCATATGCCTTCCTAACCACCTTACCTATCTGTGCTGCTGCCTTCAGTGATCTATGGACAAGTACACCAAGGTCCCTCTGACCCTCTGTACTTCCTAGGGTCCTATGACCCATTGTATATTCCCTTGCCTTGTTAGCCCTCCCAAAATGCATCACCTCACACTTCTCAGGATTAAATTACATTTGCCACTGCTCTGCCCATCTTACCAACCCATCTATATCGTCCTGTCATCTAAGGCTTTCCTCCTCACTATTTACGACACCACCAATTTTCGTGTCATCTGCGAGCTTACTGATCATACCTCCTATATTCACGTTTAAATCATTAATGTACACTACAAACAGCAAGGGTCCCAGCACCGATCCCTGTGGTACACCACTGGTCACAGGCTTCCAGTCACAAAAACAACCCTCGACCATCACCCTCTGCCTTCTGTCACTAAACCAATTTTTGATCCAATTTGCCAAATTGCCCTGGATTCCATGAGCTCTTACCTTCTTAACCAATCTCCCAGGTGGGACCTTATCAAAAGCCTTACTGAAGTCCATGTAGACTACATCAACTGCTTTACCCTCTAGTATCTAGTCACTTCCTCAAAAAATTCAATCAAGTTTGTTAGACATGATCTCCCCCTGAAAAAGCCATGCTGACTATCCTTGATTAATCCCTGCCCCTCCAAGTGGAGAGTAATCCTGTCCCTCAGAATTTTTTCCAATAATTTCCCTACCACTGATGTTAGACTCACCGGCCGGTAATTATCTGGTTTATCCCTGCTACCCTTCTTGAATAATGGTAGCACATTCGCTGTCCTCTAATCCTCTGGCACCTCTCCTGTGGCCAGAGAGGATTTGAAAATTAGTGTCAGAGTCCCTGCTATCTCCTCCCTTGCCTCACATAACAGCCTGGAAACATCTCATCTGGGCCTGGAGATTTATCCACTTTTAAACCCACTATATCACAATCCCTCTCCCTGATCTCTACACCTACATCGTCCTTCTCCATAGTGAACACAGATGTAAAGTAATCATTTAAAACCTCACCTACGTCCTCCGGCTCCACACACAGATTGCCACTTTGTTCCCTAATGGACCCTACTGTTTCCCTAGTTATCCTCTTGCCTTTAATATACTTATGAAATGCCTTGGGATTTTCCTTTAACTTACCCACCAGTGTTTTTTCATGCCCCCTCTTTGCTCTCCTAATTATTTTTTAAGTACTCCCCTACACTTTCTATACTCCTCTAGGGCCTCTGCTGTTTTCAGCCCCTGAATCTGCCATAAGCCTCCTTTTTTTCCCTTATCCAATCGTCTATATCCCTTGACATCCAGGGTTCCCTGGGCTTGCTGATCTGACCCATGATGTTGCTTGCTTTCAGAGCATCTTTCTTTGGGTAACTATTCTCTTTCAAATTTTCAGGAAAGCGCTTCAGGTATAATCTGAGTAGATGATGTTACTCTGTGCTCCAGTATCAAGTTTCAGCTGCAGATTTATGGTTGTGGGCTTACCTTTCACCTTCTTCCTGATCCATATGGTTCTGTATCTTTTCTTTGGGAACTTTTGCATCCAGACATTTCATGTAAGTCTATAGCTCCTATGTCTATTGCATCCTCAAACTCCCCGTCATCTTCCAGGTATGGATGTTTAGGTTTCTTTTATTTCTCATGTGCCCTGTTACTCTGCCTCTGGTAATTCCTTTGCCACCGACTTTCTTTGTCCTGCACTTTTTTTCCCAGTGATTGGGCTTTCCACAAGCTATGCAGTTTGCTCCGTATGCGGGACATTTCTTTCTGTCTGTGAGCTGATCCATATCTCTCACATATTTTTCTCTCTCTCTGGTGTGCATTCCTTTGTTGCTGTGTCATTGAATCAACCCTGCTTCCTTTGCCTTGACTTAACTGAAGGCTCACCGTTTGGGTAATCAGTGCCTTCATCTGTATAATTGAGACGATGTGCGCTCTTGCAGTATCTGCAGCCTCCTTTCCAATTAAAGCTTTTTGTACATCAGGATGCGCAAAGCCCCAGATGAGCTCATCTACCAGCATTTCATCCGTGTCCTTGAATTTATACTTGCTGCCTATGTGTCTCAATCTCATTAAGAAATTGTCAATAGTCTCACCTTGTTCCTGTCTCAAGCTCCGAAATTCATAACAGTGGACCCAATGGTTTGACTTTGGCTGAAGATGTGTGTTGAATTTCTCAAAAATCTTGTCTGGGCTTTTACTATTGTCCTCATGCATTTCCCAGCTAATGAAAAGATCTAATTCTTTCTCTCCTGTCCACAAAAAGATGTAGCTGAACTTTTCCTCTTCATTAACGGCTTTCAGAAGACAATTAAATGTCAACTGCACTTTTTCTTAAACTTTTTGAATGCCTCCACAATGTTCTCGGCTTCCCAATTCATCATGGGCTGGAACTGTGTGTTCATTGCTGTGACAGCGGCCATCCTTTTTTTCTGGCACTAATTTGGGTTCCTTTTCCTAGTCAAAGTTAGCATTTACAACAGTCATAGGGTTTGAATTCTACTTACAAACACCTTTCTGTCACCATATTATGTTTCGTGGTTTCCAGAGCTTATTAAATAATCACACTTTAGGCACAGGTACTGGAGCTTGCATTGAATGTATTTTAAAAAGTCATTTGGTAGTATAGAACTTGAGAATTGCTGAAAATAAAGACATGTTATCAAAGCTTTTGGTCTTGCACTCATCAGGACAACTCGCAAGAATACCAATGTAATGGAAGCAACAAATTTATACTGTATAAGAAGAGAGTGCTGATTGGTTGGCAAGTGGACTCTGATTGGTAGAGGTGTTGCCATGGAGAATGTACCAGTGTATGGTGACTGACAGTTAACTGGCAAGCTTTGTTTGAAATTTCAACCAGGCAGCTTGACCCTGATTGGTCAAGGCATTGCCCTGAGGAATGAACCAGCGAATGTCTGTCACTTATTTTGTTTAGCTGAAACAGGCGCAATGTGTGTACAGGTTCTTTCTGCCTGCAAAGAACAAGCCCTTGTGTATTAATATATGTAGCTTCCAGTATGTACAAATGTGCCACACAGCGAACCCAACTGACAATCTTAAATTGGCTGTCAGCATAATTCTTAGCATACTGAGGATTACTTAGAAAATATTGTCCAATCACGGAATCACATCTAATGTTGGACACTGTGTTTTGAGTTTTGCAAGCACAGGCTGGTTGGGTACAGTTGTTCGCAATGGGCAAGGTACAGGCCATACCCAACCAGCCTGTGCTTGCATTCATCAGGGCAATGCCTTGACCAATCAGAGTCAAACTGCCTGGTTTAAATTTCAAACAAAGCTTGGCAGTTCACTGTCACTCACCATAAACTGGTGCATTCTCCATGGCATAACTCTACCAATCAGAGTCCACTTGCCAACCAATTAGCACTCCCTTCTCATACAGTATAAATTTGTCGCTTCTGTTACAACCAAGTGAGAAAGAGGTCTAGGGTTCCCTTTCAGCCTTCACCTGGTCTTACTGTAACAGGGTATAATTTTTAAACACACCATGTTTTCAGCACCCCCTTGGTGAATCCTTTTTCACCACTTTCCAATTGCAAGGCAAAGAAACCAACACAACAGGTTTTCTCAGGTTTAAGGAAGAGAAGTAAAATTTTATTAAACTTAAACTTAAGCTCTAATTCAGTTAAAGCCTACAGATACTCGATGCGCCCATGCACATGCGATACACACATGCAGATAGAGACAGAAAGAAAACAGAAGAAATAAAGTGGAAAAGTTTGAGGCAATATCTGAGGAGGTTTTTTGTGTTACGGTTCTTTGATCTCACTGTAGTGTCCTTTATTGTAGGTAGATTTTGCTTTTCATTGGGGCCCAGTATTCTTCTTAAACCTTGTTCCCTGTAGGAGACTTTTCTCTCTTGGGGTTCATGTGTCTTCAGTGGATTTGGAGTTCCGTGAGAAAGAGATGGGAGCAGGCAGACAGGAGAGGCTGTGGCGAGCCAGCCAGGTTAAATCTTCTCAGTCCAGGAGCATTCTGCCCAGACTGTTTGTACAAATTCAAAAAACTCAGGTTGCCCAGCAGGTTAGTCATGTGACTAACTGGTTTGACCATGTCCATTTCTGTATTTGGCCATCTTAACAATCAACCTGGAAAGCGAGCTCCCCCATCTTCAACGTCTGCTGATCAAAAGTCCATTGTGGGTTGAATGTGTCAGGGAATGGTCCTTTGTCCTTTCCAAGCACTGTCTGTTAATATGCAAATGTATTTCCAGCCAAGATCTGGCAATGTTTTAAAGCAGGTCCTTTCTTCACTTCAACAACAGTTTGAAATTTAATGACCATGTAGTGAAATTAATATGCCTCATGCTTGGCAGGTAGGGGCCTACATTAAAGCCTGGCTAACTGACCTGAACCCGACCAAACAACCCAACTACATGTGTCGGGTTCGGGTCGGGTCGGCTCTCTATTCTGTGTCCAGCATTCAGGCTCGGGTTGGGTCGGGTCGGGTTGGGTTGGCTGTGGTTGGGTCAGGCCCAGGTTGAGTCAAGCTTTATTTTGAAACTCTCTTCAGCACTAAGTGCACAGTGCATGATACTGCCATCAATCGCATCAAACAACAGCCTGTCAAAGAAGAACTGGATGAGAGCCCAACTCTGGAGGAAACTGTAACCACCATCAAACAGATGAAGAACAACAAGCCCGTGCAGCCGATGGAATTCCACCTGAAGTTTTGAAGCATGGTGGCCCTGCCCTATACGCCATGTTCCATGAGTTTTTCACAGCCTGCTGGGAACAGGTCAGGATTCCACTGGATCTTTGTGATGCCGTTATCATCAACTTATACAAAAACAAAGGAGAAAAATCAGACTGCTCCAACTACCGTGGGATCACCCTCCTTTCTATTGCTGGGAAGATCCTAGCTAGAATACTTCTGAACAGGCTTGTGCCTACCATTACGGAAGAAAACCTCCCAGCGAGCCAGGGTGGTTTCAGAGCAAACAGAGACACCACAAACATGATATTTGCACTCAGACAATTTCAAGAAAAGTGTTGTGAACAAAACAAAGGCCTGTACATCACTTTCTTAAACCTCACTAAGGCATTCGACACTTTGAGCAGACATGGACTTCGGAAAATCCTTGAAAAACTTGAATGCCCAACGCAGTTGGCTTTGCGGGAGGATGACCTCAATGCTGGTGATGTTGGCTGTTTCTTGGACTTCAATGTATGTGATGCAGTCCTGCCAGCGGATCTTGAGGATTCTGCAGAGGCAATATTCAGTATATTTTCTCGCATCTCTCCATGTGCAGAATGATACAATCTGTCTTTGGTATACACATTTTACTCCAGTAGTGAGTGATGTGGCACTATGGAGATATATATACATACACTTGAACAATGTCGTCTAAGTCATTTTGGATAATATAAAACATGTGTTGAGCTGCATGAGGTACACCTCAACTCCCCGCTAGACTTATTTAAAGTGTCATCCATCCAACTTCCAACCATTGAAGGCAGTCACTGAACTGTGCCACCTCCTTTAACAGGATCTATAGCCTCATAGCAGGGCGAGGATGGGACTGCCAGTGGCCAGCAAGGTCATGGTCACCCACAGTTTCTACACAAGTGAACTTCCAAGTGACATTGCCAACAAATCATATCACATTATGTCATTCATCACTGCACCAGGGAGGTATCAGAGGCCAAGAGGTGTAATATAAGGGTCTCTCACCATGATGATGTAAGAAATCACATGTAAGAGAGACCCGGAGGGAGATGCATTGTGGCTTCAGAGAAGTCACACAGACTTACATAAAGCTGTAAATAGTTAGAATGTAATAAAAGAGTTAATGCTTAAACTACTGAAGACTCAGCAATCTATCTATACAAAGGTAGCAGCAGACTAACCAAACATACAACATGGTGAACAGCGGTGGTTCTTACCATGCAACACCCAGAAGAATCTGAAGAAATACTTTGAAGAAGACTGACGTGGAAAATGCGCCAAAACGACAGAACTTGAGGAGAGGCTGTGAAAAAGCTCCAGATCTGATCTGTGGACAAAGGAGGCATGGAGAGTCAGGGAATCGGCTTGTAGAGGCATTCAGGCCGCACCACAGAGGTGGGTAGTTTGCCAAAAAAAAAATTCCGGTCCAGGAGCGCAGGCTTCAAGTCAGAGAACCAAGTAACGGTCAGGGTTCTGGTGAGCAATCCTTAAAGAAGGTTAAAAATTCATTCCTAATGGCACTAGGCAGGCAGCACCGGGAAAATCAAAAGTCCTTAGCGAGGACAGATCTGAGGTTGGTGCCATTACAGGTAGTGACCCAGAGCTAGTGAAAAAGAAATCAAAAGAGGCTGCAAATACTCAATACTCTTAAGTGAAGAGATTAAAAGGAGTATAGCAAAATGCTACAAAACTGTTTAAAGAAAGAAGAAAATAAGTTTAGCGGCGAGATGCCACAGGGAGAAACTGTGACCATAGCAGGAGTCAGTGCGAGGCTGAAAAGCACAGGAAACATCCAGTTCTGGAGAGAAAATTTTAAAAGAGAAAGTAAACCAAATAGAAAGTCATGGATCTCAAATTCACAATACCAGAGAGGTTTGGACACAATAATTGACTAAATCAAACTCAAAATTGGTCACTCTGGCAAAAAAGATTTTTGAGATATAGAATTCCTTCCAAATTAGACAGCCAGTCTGAAGCAGAGCAAGTTAACACATTGCTGTATTCCATGGGAGCAATCGCAGATGATGTTATCACAAGACAAGGCATTAATGAGACATCAGACAAATTTGAAGACGTTTTAAAAGCCTTTGATAGCTATTTCAACCTGAGCAGCAATAACATTCTGGAAAGGGCAAAATTTAACAGAAGGGTCCAGAAACCAGGTGAAACAGTTGATACTTTTAATAATGATCTTTACAGACTAGCTGAAGGATGTGAGTATGGAGACCTAAAAGCAGAATTAATAAGAGACCGCATTGTAGTAGGTATTGCTGATGAATCCCTATCAGATTTATTATAGTCTAAGGAAGCCCTCACCGCAAATAAATCAATTCAGCTGGTGAGGCAAGCAGAGGTCTGGGAAACACAGAGCAATCCTGAGAGGTGAAGAAAGACCTTGGTTCAGGAAACTTCCAGCCATCGTACAGTTTGTTAACCAGAGGGCTGTAAAAGAAGCACCAGAAAAGAAGATACACTGGGGAGGGGTGAGGGTGGGGGAGTGGGGGGAAGAGCAAGACACCATGAAACCCTGCCAGCAGTGTGGTGCCAAAAATACCCACAGGTGCAAACAGTGTCCTGCAAACAAAGCAGACTGCAGAATGCTTCCACTGTAAGAAAATAGGTCATTTTGGGAAGATGTGCCAAAGTAAAATCTCTATTCCCACAAGTTGAAAGAAAAAGTCTTCAAGTTAATCAAGTTGAACAATCTCCATCAGGAGAGAAATCAGAAAACTTCCTTGGTGAGTCAATGATTCTAATCAGGCATTTTGGTCCACAGATATCAACAGACATATCACTAATTTTAAACTAGACACTGGAACAAGGGTAACAGTCATATTAGACAACGAACCTTGGTTATCAACACATTACCTGAAACCAACAGAAACTCAGTTACATGGCCCAGGAGGGATTGAACTGAAAGTCAAGGAAAAGCTACAGGCAACACTCCAGTACAATGGAAAGCAGATATTGGAAACACTGTACTCTACAGAATCAAGAATTTTCTCTCTTACGTAGAGAGCTTGTATTGGCCTTCATCTCATAAAAAAACTTGGAAGAAGTTAAGCAACAAGAATCGAGGAATCACTTCCAGAAAGACTTTCCAAAATTATTCACTGTTCTAGGAAGACTGAAGACCAAATGTAACATTACATTGTGAAAAAACGCTAAACCAGAATGTCTTTTCAAGCCTAGGAAGATATCACACCCACTAATGAATCAAGTCCAACATCAGTTAGAAGAGATGACCAGGAAGGGAGTCATTTCTCCTGTTACTGAACATACAGAGTGGTGTTCAGGAATGGTTCCAGTTCCTAAACTTAACGGTAATCAGTCATACATTTGGATGAACCGGATGTTGAACCTGAAATTCAGAAAGCACCAGATGCTACAAACCTCAATGAAGGCCATCCAAGTCAAGAAACAAGAGTTCAGAGAAAGACTACTGATTTTCCGCATCTGACAACAACATGATCAGGGAAAGTTGTGAAGCCTCCTGACAGATTGAATCTATGATGTCAGGGACTTAGAGGGGAGATGGGGTAGTATGTAAAAATAAATATAAGTGAATGTATAAGTATATATATAAGGATAAAGACCTGGGGGAGACGTATTGGCCTGGATTTTATTTTGCTGCTGCCATAATTGGCGGCAGCTGTAATAAATGGTGGCCCACACGCGTGGGCTTTATTCCATGGAGCCGCAGCGATATTAAACGCGGTGGCTATTTACATGGCTGGGCGGACTGCCCCCACGATGACGTATAGGGAGTGGGCGGTCCACCCCCAGCAATGGTGTCCGGCGCCATTGCGTGTGATCTCAAGAAAGGGTAGTGTCCTAGGCCCAACCATCTTCAGCTGCTTCAACAATGACCTTCTTTCAATCACAAGATCAGAAGTGTGGATGTTCGCTGATGATTGCACAACGTTCAGCACCATTCGCGACTCCTCAGATACTGAAGCAGTTCGTGTAGAAATGCAGCAAGACCTGGACAATATCCAGGCTTCGTCTGATAAGTGGCAAATTACATTTGTGCCACACAAGTGCCAGGCGATGACCATCTCAAACAAGAGAGAATCTAACCATCTCCCCTTGACACTCAATGGCATTATGATCGCTGAATCCCCCACTATCAACATCCTGGGAGTTACCATTGACCAGAAACTGAACTGGAGTAGCCATATAAATACCGTGGCTACAAGAGCAGATAAGAGTCTAGGAATCCTGCGGCAAGACTCCCCAGAGCCTGTCCACCAGCTACAAGGCACAAATCAGGAGTGTGATAGAATGCTGTCCACTTGCCTGGATGGGTGCAGCTCTAACAGTGCGGCACAGTGGCACAGTGGTTAGCACCGCAGCCTCACAGCTCCAGCGACCCGGGTTCAATTCTGGGTACTGCCTGTGTGGAGTTTGCAAGTTCTCCCTGTGTCTGCGTGGGTTTCCTCCGGGTGCTCTGGTTTCCTCCCACAGCCAAAAGACTTTCAGGTTGATAGGTAAATTAGCCATTATAAATTGCCCCTAGTATAGGTAGGTGGTAGGGGAATATAGGGACAGGTGAGGATGTGGTAGGAATATGGGATTAGTATAAATGGGCTTTCAAGATGGCTCCTGGGCTGGAAGCTCCCTAGGAAGCTCCCTTGCTGTTCAACTCTATCCATGGCCATCTGCTCCCATCCCTAACGTTTTCTCCCCCAATCTGCCCTCTTAAACTGTTTTAATTCCCCTGGCTCTTTAAATCAGTTCATTTTAGCCCTATCTAAAAGTTAACAGTTAGTTTAGTGTATGTTACCTGGGCCCACTGCCCTCCCCCAGCCACACCTGCTCTTTGTTTTCTCAATGAAATTGATCCGGATGAAACTGACGAGAACAGCTGCCGATACTTTAATCTCCGATCCTGCTGTCTTCACAGTCCAGAGTGTCTGCAGCCACGGCATGCGGTAAATCCATTGAGGTGAAGAAGGAGCTGCGGGACCCGAGAGAAGTCCTGTGAAAAGGTGCCCCGAACACCCAAAACATCCACGAACGGCCCCCCCGGCCGCAACTTCAAAGCGCCCGCGGGAGATGGCTCGGAGAGCATCTGCAGCGCACTGTCGGCAATGCTGCATGCCTTTATTTCAACCACTGCAAAAAAAAACCCTTAGCAAATGTAATCACCTCTAAGTCTGCCAAATGATGCTTCACCTCCCGAAGGACGTGGATGAGCTTTCCGGACGTCGATGGTGGGCACTGAGGAAATGGCTTATTACCTGCACCAGATTCCACCCCCCCTCCCCCCCCCCCTTTACCCCCCTTCCACCCCCCCCCCCCACCCCCGTCCCCTTCCCTGCTCCACCCTCTCAGCTCACCCCCTCACAACCCCGTCCCAACCCGCCCCCCCCTCGCACCATCTTCACCCCGCACCCCCTTCCCCTGCACCCCCCCCCCCCACCCCCTCCCTCTACCCCTCCCCCTTGCATCCCCTCCTCCCACCGGCACCACCCTACACCTGTGTAGGGGCCCCAACAACCCCACTGCCTTGTGGGCGTCTCGGGAGAGACCAAGGCTAAGGGAGTAAACCCTAACAGAAAATCCGGAGCGGAACCCCGTAGGCGGTCATGTGTCACCTTTGTCATGTTTCCGGCAGTTCCTGCAGCCATACTGGTGCCAAACGTCGTGTCCTGCACTCCTTTGGACCCCACCAGAAAGGCCGAGAGGGGGGTTTTGACGACTGGGCAACTCTCAACCTCCATAAATTTGCCCAGGCATGCGCCATGGAGAGGTCACTCCATAGTTGCCTCACAGCGACTGAAACAACACGGAAGGCAGCAGTTACGGGTTATAAGTCCAGATAAATTGGCGTAGAAACTGGGCGCCACGGGTTGCCTTTGTCGGTGGGAGAGGTCATTGCACCTCACTGGACAGCTACCGCCCGCCTCAAACCGGGCAGCCCCCGGTCAATAAGGTTCTGTCCCGCCACAGTCTGCCTGCTTCAATGGGTGCTTGGAGCTCAGGGTCATTGCCCGAAAGGTGGACTGATACACCGCACCAAACAACATGAAAAAAGGAAAGAAGGTACCAGCCCTTCGCTTTGCAAGCTGGAACGTCAGAACTATGTGTCCTGGCCTGTCGGAAGACCTTACACAAATCAACGATTCTCGGAAGACCGCCATCATTAACAACGAGCTCAGTAGACTCAATGTGGACATTGCAGCACTTCAGGAGACTCGCCTCCCCGCGAGTGGCTCTCCAGCAGAGCAAGACTACACCTTCTTCTGGCAGGGCAGGGATCCTGAAGAACCAAGACAGCATGGAGTGGGCTTCGCCATCAGAAACTCCTTGCTCAGCATGATAGAGCCTCCCTCAAATGGCTCGGAACGCATACTGTCCATCCGACTGCTCACCACCTCTGGTCCAGTACACCTACTCAGCATCTATGCTCCAACACTCTGTTCCGCACCTGAAGCTAAAGACCAGTTCTATGAACAACTCCATAACATCATTAGCAGCATCCCCAACACCGAACACCTATTCCTGCTGGGGGACTTTAATGCCAGGGTTGGGGCCGACCATGACTCATGGCCCTCCTGCCTTGGGCACTATGGCGTTGGAAGGATGAATGAGAACGGGCAGAGACTGCTTGAGTTGTGTACCTATCATAACCTCTGCATCACCAACTCGTTCTTTCACACTAAACCCTGTCACCAGGTTTCATGGAGGCACCCAAGATCACGTCGTTGGCACCAGCTAGACCTCATTGTCACAAGGCGAGCCGCCTTAAACAGTGTTCAAATCACGCGCAGCTTCCACAGTGCGGACTGCGACACCGACCACTCCCTGGTGTGCAGCAAGGTTAGACTCAGACCAAAGAAGTTGCATCATTCCAAGCAGAAGGGCCACCCGCGCATCAACACGAGCAGAATTTCTCACCCACAGCTGTTACAAAAATTTCTAAATTCACTTGTAACAGCCCTTCAAAACACTCCCACAGGGGATGCTGAGACCAAGTGGGCCCACATCAGAGACGCCATCTATGAGTCAGCTTTGACCACCTACGGCAAAAGTGCGAAGAGAAATGCAGACTGGTTTCAATCTCATAATGAAGAGCTGGAACCTGTCATAGCCGCTAAGCGCATTGCACTTTTGAGCTACAAGAAAGCCCCCAGCGATTTAACATCCGCAGCACTTAAAGCAGCCAGAAGTACTGCACAAAGAACAGCTAGGCGTTGCGCAAACGACTACTGGCAACACCTATGCAGTCATATTCAGCTGGCCTCAGACACCGGAAACATCAGAGGAATGTATGATGGCATGAAGAGAGCTCTTGGGCCAACCATCAAGAAGATCACCCCCCTCAAATCTAAATCGGGGGACATAATCACTGACCAACGCAAACAGATGGACCGCTGGGTTGAGCACTACCTAGAACTGTACTCCAGGGAGAATGCTGTCACTGAGACTGCCCTCAATGCAGCCCAGCCTCTACCAGTCATGGATGAGCTGGACATACAGCCAACCAAATCGGAACTCAGTGATGCCATTGATTCCCTAGCCAGCGGAAAAGCCCCTGGGAAGGACAGCATTACCCCTGAAATAATCAAGAGTGCCAAGCCTGCTATACTCTCAGCACTACATGAACTGCTATGCCTGTGCTGGGACGAGGGAGCAGTACCCCAGGACATGCGCGATGCCAACATCATCACCCTCTATAAAAACAAAGGTGACCGCGGTGACTGCAACAACTACCGTGGAATCTCCCTGCTCAGCATAGTGGGGAAAGTCTTTGCTCGAGTCGCTCTGAACAGGCTCCAGAAGCTGGCCGAGCGCGTCTACCCTGAGGCACAGTGTGGCTTTCGTGCAGAGAGATCGACTATTGACATGCTGTTCTCCCTTCGTCAGATACAGGAGAAATGCCGTGAACAACAGATGCCCCTCTACATTGCTTTCATTGATCTCACCAAAGCCTTTGACCTCGTCAGCAGACGTGGTCTCTTCAGACTACTAGAAAAGATCGGATGTCCACCAAAGCTACTAAGTATCATCACCTCATTCCATGACAATATGAAAGGCACAATTCAACATGGTGGCTCCTCATCAGAGCCCTTTCCTATCCTGAGTGGTGTGAAACAGGGCTGTGTTCTCGCACCCACACTTTTTGGGATTTTCTTCTCCCTGCTGCTTTCACATGCGTTCAAATCCTCTGAAGAAGGAATTTTCCTCCACACAAGATCAGGGGGCAGGTTGTTCAACCTTGCCCGTCTAAGAGCGAAGTCCAAAGTACGGAAAGTCCTCCTCAGAGAACTCCTCTTTGCTGACGATGCTGCTTTAACATCTCACACTGAAGAATGCCTGCAGAGTCTCATCGACAGGTTTGCGTCTGCCTGCAATGAATTTGGCCTAACCATCAGCCTCAAGAAAACGAACATCATGGGGCAGGATGTCAGAAATGCTCCATCCATCAATATTGGCGACCACGCTCTGGAAGTGGTTCAAGAGTTCACCTACCTAGGCTCAACTATCACCAGTAACCTGTCTCTAGATGCAGAAATCAACAAGCGCATGGGTAAGGCTTCCACTGCTATGTTCAGACTGGCCAAGAGAGTGTGGGAAAATGGCGCACTGACACGGAACACAAAAGTCCGAGTGTATCAGGCCTGTGTCCTCAGTACCTTGCTCTACGGCAGCGAGGCCTGGACAACGTATGCCAGCCAAGAGCGACGTCTCAATTCATTCCATCTTCGCTGCCTTCGGAGAATACTTGGCATCAGGTGGCAGGACTATATCTCCAACACAGAAGTCCTTGAAGCGGCCAACATCCCCAGCTTATACACACTACTGAGTCAGCGGCGCTTGAGATGGCTTGGCCATGTGAGCCGCATGGAAGATGGCAGGATCCCCAAAGACACATTGTACAGCGAGCTCGCCACTGGTATCAGACCCACCGGCCGTCCATGTCTCCGTTATAAAGACGTCTGCAAACGCGACATGAAATCGTGTGACATTGATCACAAGTCGTGGGAGTCAGTTGCCAGCATTCGCCAGAGCTGGCGGGCAGCCATAAAGACAGGGCTAAATTGTGGCGAGTCGAAGAGACTTAGTAGTTGGCAGGAAAAAAGACAGAGGCGCAAGGGGAGAGCCAACTGTGCAACAGCCCCAACAAACAAATTTCTCTGCAGCACCTGTGGAAGAGCCTGTCACTCCAGAATTGGCCTTTATAGCCACTCCAGGCGCTGCTTCACAAACCACTGACCACCTCCAGGCGCGTATCCATTGTCTCTCGAGATAAGGAGGCCCAAAAGAAAGAAGTATAAATGGGTGGGTAATGGTCGGCACAGACTCGGTGGGCTGAAGGGCCTGTTTCAGTGCTGTATCTCTAAATCAAAAATCAAATCTAAATCAACAACACTCAAGAAGCTCGACATCACCCAGGACAAAGCAGCCCACTTGATTGGTACCCCATCCACAAACATTCACTCCATCAACCTCTGACTCACAGTGGCAGCAGTGTGTACCATCTACAAGATGCACCTCAGCAAAACTGCTTAGACAGCCCCTTCCAAACCCACTACCTCTACCACCTAGCAGGACAAGGGGAGCAAATACATGGGAATACCACCACCTACAAGTTCCCCTCCAAGCCACACACCATGTGTTTGGGTGATGTGCTTGACATAGAGGAATAGCTGGAGGTATGTGGAAGCAGCAAGAGGTGGGTGTGAGGCCGACAGCAATGGGAAGTGTGTGAGGGTGAGGTGGAGTATCTGAATGTTAGGCATGAGTCCTGATTGTTGCTGTGGTGCATTGAGCATCATGAGAGGTTGATGACGTGGTGGCTGGGAGATGTCATGTGAAGATGCATTCACTGATGTTGACCACCAGCGTGAGGTCATTGAACTTCAAGCAATATGGCTGCCACGTCCTTGGGTTCAGACCCTGGAACTTGGCCTTCCTAGCCACTTGCTCCCATTCTGTTCTTAGGATCTGCCTTGAGACCATCCTGGATCCCTATTACTTCTCTCCTCCTTTCCACCTCTTGTACTAATGCCTCCAGCACTGAATTGGAAAACCTGGGAGGCCTCTATCTTGCCTGTTGCTCCATTTGATGTCCTTCTCATTGTAGCCAATCATGCACAGTCAGCGGCAGCTTCTGTACAATGAGTTCAGCTCCCCTTTAAGAGCGGCAAGCTGCCTTTAAGACATGGAGACTAGCTGAAACATGTGCTAAACGGGCATGTTGCCAGGGCCCCTTTAAAGTGTGCAGCCAATCAGCAGTGTGCTCCCCCTGGGCTGCATGCTGCAATCATTGAAATGAAAAGGCCACACAAAACTTATGTGCTGCCTACCTCAATGGGACCAGATGCATGGTAATTGCGCATCGTGACCTCCATGCTCAAGAATGGACCTAATCCAATTTTTTTCCCCCTTATGTTTAGGAGATCATGGCATGGGAACCAATGGTTGACTGTGTCTGCCTAGTTTGGAATGTGAGGGAGTTGTCAAGTGGCTGCTTGGCTTGGTAAACATTAAAATCAATTGATATACAGGCACTAAAGCAGGCTCAATTTCTCATAATATAACAAGCCATTCTTCTTCTTTGGCCTCCTTATCTCGAGAGACAATGGGTAAACTCCTGGAGGTGGTCCGTGGTGTGTGGAGCAGCGCCTGGAGTGGCTATAAAGACCAATTCTAGAGTGACAGGCTCTTCCACAGGTGCTGCAGAAAAATTTGCTTGTTGGGGCTGTTACACAGTTGGCTCTCCCCTTGCGCTTTTGTCTTTTTTCCTGCCAACTTCAGTAAAAATGCAAAGCATTAACACACAGATTGAAATGTAAAAAATCCCTTCTACCTTAGCCCAACACACATACACAAACACCAGTTAAAGAAAAAATAAAGAGGTTTTCTCTGCAGAGATCGCTTTTGGGCGCCACAGTGGTGCAGTGGCTCGCCTCACAGCTCCAGCGACCCGAGTTCAGTTCTGGGTACTGCCTGTGCGGAGTTTGCAAGTTCTCCCTGTGACCGCGTGGGTTTCCGTCGGGTGCTCTGGTTTCCTCCCACAGCCAAAGACCTGCAGGTTGATAGGTAAATTGGCCATTGTAAATTGCCCCTCGTTTAGGTAGGTGGTAGGAGAATGGTGGGGATGTGGTAGGGAATATGGGGTTAATGTAGGATTAGTATAAATGGGGGGTTGTTGGTCAGCACAGACTCGGTGGGCCAAAGGGCCTGTTTCAGTGCTGTATCTCTAAATAAAAAATTCTTTTCTTTCTTTTTCTTTCTTTCTTTTCTTTTGGGCCTCCTTATCTCGAGAGACAATGGATACGCGCCTGGAGGTGGTCAGTGGTTTGTGAAGCAGCGCCTGGAGTGGCTATAAAGGCCAATTCTGGAGTGACAGGCTCTTCCACAGGTGCTGCAGAGAAATTTGTTTGTTGGGGCTGTTGCACAGTTGGCTCTCCCCTTGCGCCTCTGTCTTTTTTCCTGCCAACTACTAAGTCTCTTCGACTCGCCACAATTTAGCCCTGTCTTTATGGCTGCCCGCCAGCTCTGGCGAATGCTGGCAACTGACTCCCACGACTTGTGATCAATGTCACACGATTCCATGTCGCGTTTGCAGACGTCTTTATAACGGAGACATGGACGGCCGGTGGGTCTGATACCAGTGGCGAGCTCGCTGTACAATGTGTCTTTGGGGATCCTGCCATCTTCCATGCGGCTCACATGGCCAAGCCATCTCAAGCGCCGCTGACTCAGTAGTGTGTATAAGCTGGGGATGTTGGCCGCTTCAAGGACTTCTGTGTTGGAGATATAGTCCTGCCACCTGATGCCAAGTATTCTCCGAAGGCAGCGAAGATGGAATGAATTGAGACGTCGCTCTTGGCTGGCATACGTTGTCCAGGCCTCGCTGCCGTAGAGCAAGGTACTGAGGACACAGGCCTGATACACTCGGACTTTTGTGTTCCGTGTCAGTGCGCCATTTTCCCACACTCTCTTGGCCAGTCTGAACATAGCAGTGGAAGCCTTACCCATGCGCTTGTTGATTTCTGCATCTAGAGACAGGTTACTGGTGATAGTTGAGCCTAGGTAGGTGAACTCTTGAACCACTTCCAGAGCGTGGTCGCCAATATTGATGGATGGAGCATTTCTGACATCCTGCCCCATGATGTTCGTTTTCTTGAGGCTGATGGTTAGGCCAAATTCATTGCAGGCAGACGCAAACCTGTCGATGAGACTCTGCAGGCATTCTTCAGTGTGAGATGTTAAAGCAGCATCGTCAGCAAAGAGGAGTTCTCTGATGAGGACTTTCCGTACTTTGGACTTCGCTCTTAGACGGGCAAGGTTGAACAACCTGCCCCCTGATCTTGTGTGGAGGAAAATTCCTTCTTCAGAGGATTTGAACGCATGTGAAAGCAGCAGGGAGAAGAAAAAATAAATAAATAAAAAGACAAAACAAAAACTTTGGCCAAATACTTGCTAATTCTTGAAGGTGTAGGATCGGAATCCCCTCCAATTGGAAAATTTTATGGACTATAAAATTCAGAGACACAGACATACTTTGACCCCATGTTTGGGTTACACTACAAAAACCCAAGCTGCAGCCAGCAGCACAGGCTGGGCAGAAAAGGGTTAATTTGGACATTCGGAAAAGACAGTGGCTCATCAAAAGGAATTGAAACATTGACTGAGTGCTTTCAATGGAACAGTGGTACTAAAGAAAAAGCCATCACCTTCCATTGGCTAATGTAATTAAGAGATTGATTACCCTGCACAATGGTACAAGGGACATGCCATCAATGTGATAATTAAGGCCAGCTTCATAGACAATGGTATGGACTCTGGCCATTGTAACTGTGATTGATCCCTGTTGAGGAGAGAGACGATATATTCACACATTCCATCAACTTCAGAGCCCGGTGGTTACTGTATTGCCTCAAACAGCAGGAGGCTTTGTTTTAAACAACAGGAGAGGTTAAAGATTTTGTCTGGGTTATTTCTGCCGTGGAAGGACTGTATTGTTGCACTGATCAGGTTGGTCGGAAGATTTGTTTGAGTTATTTCTTCCACGTTATTTCTCCCAGTATGAGCTGATCAAATTTGTGTGGACTAGATGTGAAATTAAGGATGTTTACCTGCTGCACACAGCACAGCATGAACAATAGAACATATGTTTAGAGGTCCTGAGTCATTTTATTATAAAAAGCAGCCATATCGGAGTGACTGTGCTGCAGTTATGTGAAGAAGGATGGGGACTGGACATCTCAGGTCCAAGCCTACAATCAGGTGGGTGATTGTAAGTTTTTCAGTCAAATCTTTAAGGGGTTTGTACTGTGGGGGCTGCAGTCGGAAGAAGGGTCAAAGTTGGTCATCTTGATTCAGGACCTACAATCAACACCCGGACCAACCGGCCGTGTGGATGATTGTAAGTGTTTTCAGCCAAATCATAGTGATTTTGATCTGAGGGTTTTGGACTTCTGGTTTAGTCATAGGGAACTCCATCAATACTTGTACTTTTACGGGTTTTGGCAACACTTGTCCTTGCCCTACTGTATGCCGTAGGTAGGTTACCCGTGCTTTTGAGAATTCACTTTTGGCAAGGTTTACCACCAAATCAGCTGACTTTAATTTTCTAAATAGAGCTTCTAGTTGTTCCAAGTGGTCCTTCCAAGTGCCACTGTATACCAGCACATAGAGTCATAGCATTATACAGCACAGAAACAGGCCCTTCGGCACATCGTGTCTGTGCCAGCCATCAAGCACATATCTATTCCAATCCCATTTTCCAGCACTTGGCCCGTAGCCTTGTATGCTATGGTGGTTCAAGTGCTCATCTAAACACTTCTTAAATGTTATGAGGATTCCTTCCTCTACCACCCCTTCAGGCAGTGCGTTCCAGATTCCAACCACCCTCTAGGTGAAAGTTTTTTTCCTCAAATCCCCTCTAAACCTCCTGCCCCTTACTTTAAATCTATATCCCCTTGTCATTGACACCTCTGCTAAGGGAAAACGTTTCTTCCTACCTATCCTATCAACGTACTTCATAATTTTGTATACCTCAATCAGGTCCCCCCTCACACTTCTCTGCTCTAAGGAAAACAGCCCTAGCCTATCCAGTCTCTCTTCATAGCTGAAATGCTCCAGCCCAGGCAACATCCTGGTGAATCTCCTCTGCACCCTCTCCAGTGCAATCACATTCTTTCTATAGTGTGGTGACCAGAACTGCACATAGTACTCCAGCTGTGGCCTAACTAATGTTTTATACAGCTCCATCATAACCTCCCTGCTCTTATATCCAAGCCTCAGCTAATAAAGACAAGTATCTCATATGCCTTCCTAACCACCTTATCTACCTATGCTGCTGCCTTCAGTGATCTATAGACAAGTACACCAAGGTCCCTCTGACCCTCTGTACTTTCAAGGGTCCTACCATCCATTGTATATTCCCTTGTCTTGTTAGTCCTCCCAAAATACTTCACCTTACACTTCTCAGGATTAAATTCCATTTGTCATTGCTCTGCCCATCTTACCAACCCATCTATATCGTCCTGTAAGCTAAGGCTTTCCTCCTCACTATTTACGACACCACCAATTTTCATGTCATCTGCGAACTTACTGATCATACCTCCTATATTCATGTCTAAATCATTAATGTACACTACAAACAGCAAGAGTCCCAGCACCGATGCTCCGGTACATCACTGGTCACTGGCTTCCACTTGCAAAAGCAACCCTCGACCACCACCCACTAGATTGATTCCAGAGATGAGGGGTTTGTCTTACGAAGACAATTGAGCAGTTTGGGCCTTTACTCTCTAGAGTTTAGAAGAATGAGAGGGGATCTAATTGAGGTATATAAGATGATTAAGGGGATTGACAAAGTAGACATAGAGAGGATATTTCCTCTTGTGGTGCAATCTAGAATGAGAAGTCATAGTTTTAGGATAAGGGGTATCAGATTTAAAACAGAGATGAGGAGAAATCACTTCTCTCAAACGGTCGTGAGTCTATGGAATTCACTACCCCAGAGTGCGGTGGATGTTGGGACATTGAGTAAATTTAAGGAGGAGATAGATTTTTAATTAATAATGGGTTGAAGGGTTATGGAGAACGGGCAGGAAAGTGGAGTTGAGGCTGAGATGAGATCAGCCATGACCGTATTGAATGGTGGAGCAGGCTCAAGGGGCTGAATTGCCTACTCCTACTCCTAGTTATGTTCTTAGTCACCTCCTCGAAAAATTCAATCAAATTTGTTAGACATGATCTCCCCTTAAAAAAGCCTTGCTGACTGTCCCTGATTAATCCCTGCCTCTCCAAGTGGAGATTAATCCTGTCCCTCAGAATTTTTTCCAATAGTTTCCCTACCACTGATGTTAGACTCACTGACCTGTAATTACCTGGTTTATCCCTGCTACCCTTCTTGAATAATGGTACCATATTCTTCTTTTTCAAGAAATCGTTTGTATTGTTGTGCTCATCGTTCAAAAAAATGTTTATTGCCTACTGCAGCCAAAGAGATGAATGCCTATCTACTGAAGACTTTGAGTGACCTTTGACTATTTTCACATTAGACCTCATCCATCAGGAATGTAATCTACAAAAACTTACTTAGTTTATTTATTCTTAAGAGACAGCTAATTTTTTAAAACTCCACTTTTAAAACCTGTTAACTACTGTTATTTTTGAGTGTATGTGTGTGAATGGGGGAGTTCAATTAAAATAAGAAGTCATAAGGTCTTTCGACACTGATTTATCTTAATAGTGTTTAAGATTTAGTTTTTTTCAATAAATAGTTAAATTGTTATTGTCTAAAGATACTTGGTTTGGTCTGTTTTATTCTGGGGGTTACTAGAGTGTTTAATTTAGCTGTGTCCAATTGGGTGTGAAAGCTTAATAATATGCTGCAACCTGTGGAGTGACGGGACTGAATTAACAGTGCTTTTCTCCCGCTTCGGTCGTAACATATTTAATATATTTCGAGGCATTTCTTCTTTACTCAGGGAATTAACTTGGCTTGTAGATCCTTGAGAATTTCTGTTGAGAGAGAATAAACAGCTTCTTTCTCTTCAGTACGCCTTGCTGGAAAGTCTCTCAAAACTAACTGGTTTCAGCCAGTTTCTGCCAGTTTTACACACAATTAAGTGGAAACATTACATCATGTGTCCTCTCTCCCCTCCTGTAGTCCAGGGTAACAAAAATGCAGCTGTGGCACACTGTGTCTCAGAAATGCCAGAACTTTCTCTCCCTTAACGATGCACTATTTTCAAACAGAGTCTTAAAGGCACACACACTATTTTGAATCCGAGGAGAAGAAATAATACAAGTCCGTGACAATGACAGTATGGCCTGATCATCATTTTGAGGGTCTGATGGTACCTTTCAAAAGCCCCTTGTGCCTGTGGGAGGTGTGCTGAAGACTTTAACTGTGTTATACCCAGATTACCCACAACTTCCTGGAAAATTTTAGACATAAAATTGGAATCTTGATCTGACTGAATCTCAATCGGTAATCCATATTGAGTGAAGAACTGGGTTAACTTTTCTACCACTACCTTAGCAGAAATTGTTCTCAAGGGAATGGCCTCTGGAAACCAAGTAGCCATATCCACAATAGTGAGTATATATTGATGTCCCACTTTTGTTTTTGGTAAACACAGTCTACCAACACCCTACTAAATGGTTCCCCAAAACTAGTATGGGAATTAGAGGTGCCAGTTTTATGGCAGGTTGCGGTTTTCCCACAATCTAGCACATATGGCACATATTATAAAACTACACCATGTCCTTGTAAAGACCTGGCCAGTAAAAATATCGCCTTTTATGTGATTGGGTCTTCCGGATCCCCACACGTCCCGCTATAGGAATTTCATGGGATATCCTTAATATTTCCCGGTCATTCTTGGGTGGTACCTCTATCTGGTGAACTATCGTCCATTCTTCATCCGCTGGTCTGTGAGGAGGTCTCCATTTCCTCATCAGAATCCCATTTTTAATATAATAGCCTTCCAGAACTCCCTTTGCCTCAGGTTCAGTTCGAGCCAATAGTCAGACTTTACTTAACTCTGGATCGGCTTGCTGGGCCTTCATCAGAGAAGACTTATTAGGAACATAGAAGCAGGAGTAGGCCATTCTGCCCATCGAGCCTGCCCCACCATTCAATAAGATCATGGCTGATTATGCACTTCAATGCGTTTTTCCCACACTATCCTCATATCCCTTTATGTCATTGGTATTTAGAAATCTGTCAATCTCTGCTTTAAACATGCTCAATGACTGAGCTTCCACAGCCTCTGTGGTAGAGAATTCCAAAGATTCACGACCTTCTGAGTAATGAAATTTCTCCTCATCTCTGTCCTAAGTGGCTTCCCCCTTATTTTGAAATTGTGTCTCCTCGTTCTAGACTCCCCAACCAGGGGAAACATCTTAGCTGCATCTACCCTGTCTATCCTTTTAAGTGTTTTGTAGGTTTCAATGAGATCTTCGAAACTCTAGTGAATACAGGACCAGTTTCCCCAATCCCTCTTCATAGAACAGTCCCGCCATCCCGGGAACAAGTCTGGTGAACCTTCGTTGCACTCTTTCTTTGGCAATAATATCCTTCCGAAGATAAACTGTACACAGTACTCCAAGTTTCGATACAATTGAAGCAAGACTTCACTACTCTTGTACTCATATCCTCTTGTGATAAAGGTCAACATACCATTAGCCTTCTTACTTGTTTGCTGCACCTGCATGTTAGCTTTCAGTGACTTATTGACAAAGACAGCAGGTCCCTTTGTATATCTACATTTTCTAATCACTTACCATTTAAGAAATACTCTGCTCATCTATTCCTCCGACCAAAGTGGATAACCTCACATTTTTCTACATTATATTCTATCTGCCACATTCTTGCCCGCTCACTAAGTCTGTCCAAATCCCCTTGAAGCCACTTTGCACCTTCCGCACAACACATATTCCCACCTAGTTTTGTATCATCTGCGAACTTGGAAATATTACATTTGGTCCCCACATCCATATCACATATTGTGAACAGCTGGGACCCAAGCACTGATGCCTGCGGTACCCCACTAGTCACAGCCTGCCAACAGCAAAATGACCTGTTTATTCCTACCCTCTGATTTCTGCCTGTTAACCAGTCCTTAATCCATGCTAGTATATTACCTCCTATCCCATGTGCTTTAATTTTGCTAACCAACCTCCTGCGGGGAACTTTATTAAAAGCCTACTGAAAATCCAAGAAGACCATGTCCACCAACTCTCCTTTATCAATTCTGTTAGTCACAACCTCAAAAAACTCCAACAGGTTTGTCAAACAGGATTTCCCATTCATTATTCCATGTTGACTATGCCCAATTAGATCATTATTATCCAAGTGTCAATTTATCACATCGGTTAGAATGGATTCTAGCATTTTCCCAACGACTGATATAAGGCTAACAGGTCTTTAATTCCCTATTTTCTCTCTCCCTCCCATCTTAAATAGTGGGGTGACATTTACTACCTTCCAATCTGCAGGAACCGTTTCAGAATTTATAGAATTTTGGACGATGATCTCCAATACATCCACTATCTCCATAGCTACCTCTTTCAACACTCTGGGATGTAGAATATCAGGTCCTGGGGACTTATCAACCTTCAGCCCCATCAATTTCTCCATTCTAACCTTACTAATACTAATTTCCTTCAATTCCTCATTCTCCCTAATTCCTTGGATCTCTGATTCTGGGAGATTTCTTGTATCTTCCTCAGTGAAGACGGACACAAAGTAATCATTTAGCTTCTCTGCCATTTCTCTATTCCCCATTATAAATTCTCCTGACTCTGCCTGTAATGGACCCACATTTGTCTTAGCCAAACGTTTCCTTTTTACGTACCTATAGAAGCTTTTACAGTCCGTTTTTATGTTTTTTGCTAGCTTACATTCATATTCTATTCTCCTTTCCTTATCAGTTTCTTCGTCCTCCTGTTCTGTATTCTAAAATCCTCCCAATCCTCGAGTTTACTACTATTTCTGGCAACTCTATAGGTCTTTTCTTTTAATCTTATACAATCCTTATCTTCCCTTGTTATCCACAGTTGACTGCCTTTACTTTGGGGTTTTTGTGCCTTGAAGGAATGTATAGTTGCTGTAAACTATGTAATATTTCTTTAAAGACTATCCATTGCCTATGTACTGTCATACCTTTTAATGTATTTTCCCAATTTACCTCAGCCAATTTGCCTCTCATACCTTCATAACTTCCTTTGTTCAAATTTATCACCCTGGCTTCAGATTGAACGACCTCACTTTCAAAATGAATGTATAATTCTAACATGGTCACTCATCCCTATAGGTTCTTTTACAACAAGATCATTAATTAGTCCTTTCTCATTACATAACACTAGATCTAAAATAGCCTGTTCTCTAGTTGGTTCCTCAACATACTGCTTTAGAAAACCATACCTAACACACTCCAGAAACTCGTCTTCCACAGCATTAGTGTTCATTAGGTTTACCCAGTCTATATGCAGATTGAAGTCACCCGTGATTACTGTATTACCCATGCTACATGCTTCTCTAATCTCCTGATTAATACCATGCCCCACACTACCACTACTGGTTGGTGGCCTATAAACAACTCCTACCAATGTTTGCTGCCCCTTGCTGTTTTTTAGCTCCACCCAAACAGATTCCACATTTTGTTCTTCCGATCTGAGATCTCCCCTTGCAAATGTACTGATCCCATCCCTTATTAACAATGCAACACCATCTCCTTTTCCTTTTTACCCGTCCTTCCTAAAAGTTGAATATCCTTGAATATTCAGTTCCCAGTATTGGTCATCCTGTAACCACATTTCCGTAATGGCAATTAGATCATTTACCTCTATGTGGGCCTTGAAATCATCTACCTTGTTGCAAATGCAGCATGCATTCAGTAGAGTGCCCTTAACCCTCGTCTTCTTGACATTATTCTGCATTGAACATTTCCTTTGGATTATCCAACTCCCCAAAGAAAGTTTCAGATATTTGGTTATCTGTCTGTGGTGCCAGTTTGACATCTGACAATAGAACATCTGTAGCCATTTCTCGGGTCACTACACATGAAGGGAAAATTCCTGGAACCTTTTCCTGCAACTGCTCTATGTCTTTGACTTCACTTGGTCTTTCCGTGACTACTGGAGAAGCTACTACCTTTGCACCATCCAAATCATTCCCTAGGAGTAGGTCAACTCCATCTACAAGCAAACTATGGGCAACTCCTATGGTTACCATTCCAGTCATTAGGATATTTCACATTGAGGATACTCTCCATCGTGTTGTGTGGCACTACCACCGTGCTAAATGGGATAGATTTTGAACAGATCTAGCAATGCAAAACTGGGCATCCATGAGGCATCAGCAGTCGCAGAATTGTTTCAACCACAATCTGTAACCTCATGGTCTGGCATATCCCCCACTCTACCATTATCATCAAGCTGGGGGATCAACCCTGGTTCATGAAGAGTGCGGGAGGGCATGCCAGGAGCAGCACCAGGCATACCAGAAAATGAACTGTCAGTCTGGTGAAGCAACAACACAGGACTACTTGCATGCCAATCAGCATAAGCAGCATGTGATAGACAGAGCTAAGCAATCCCACAACCAATGGATCAGATCTAAGCTCTATAGTCCTGCCACATCCAGTCGTGAGTGGTAGTGTACAATTAAACAGGTAACTGAAGGAGGTGGGTCCACAAATATCCCCATCCTCAATGCTGGGTCAAAATCCTGGAACTCCCTTCCTAACAGCATTGTGGGTGCACTTATCCCACGTGGACTGCAGCGGTTCAATAAAGCAGCTCACCACCACCTTCTCAAGGGTTATTAGGGATGGGCAATAAATGCTGGCCTAGCCAGCAACGCCCACAGAACAAGAACAAATAAAACATTTAGCTAACACTCTAGGTACACCAAATGCAAAGGTACAGGTATATACTCCCCGCAAATACTATTCACTAAAACCTTGGCATTCAGTGCACTCTCTGATGGAAAAGATTTGCCTCTCCCCAGCAAAAGTGTTTGGGTGGCTCCTGTATCCCTAAGTAAAACTATAGGTTTACCTGCCTCACTTGAAGGATAAGGCGTTACTTTTCATTTTGACAAGAATTCCCTATAACTTTCAGGTATCTTGTTCACGTCCCCTGCACTCACAGCGGTTTTTATACTTGGCCTTACAGCTACTGTCAGAGCTACAGCCTGATCTGTCATACTCTCGGTCAGGGCCCCTTTCTCTACATTGGCTTTGTGTACCCCAATAAGTCCCATGGGTTTACTCTGAAACTCCCGGCTTTTTGCAGCAGGGTGTCCCACCCTGTAGCAATGGAAACACTTAGGCTTGCGGACCTCACTTCCATCCTCAGTACCATCGTTTCTGGCCTCAGGAGGTGATCCTGGGGCATTCCCAGCTGTCCCTTTTTGTCCCTGGCTACTTGCTTTCCATTCAACCTCCCACCTTCTACCCTTCTTGGGTTTGTGCAGGTGACAGGAAAAGTGTTTGGGCTTATAAACAAACTCGTAATCATCAGCAATCTCAGCTGCCTGTCTGGCTGTTGAAATCTTCTGGTTCGCTGCATGGGTTCTTACTCACAGAGGGAGTGAATTTTTAAATTCTTCCAGGAGAATTATTTCCTTAAGGGTCTCATGTTTGGCCTCTACCTTTAGTGCCGACATCCAACAATCAAAATTAATTTGCTTTACCCTCTCAAATTCTATATAAGTCTTCCCAGGCTGTTTCCGGAGGTTCTGAAATTTCTGCCTGGAAGCTTCAGGGATTAACTCATAAACAGTGAGAATAGCCTTTTTTGCCAGCTCATAATCTGCAGAAGTCGCCTCAAAAAACGTAGCATAAACTTCATGAGCTCTGCCCATCAACTTACTTTGCCTGAGCAGTGCCAAATTTTCTTTCGGCCACCTGATCTATTTAGCTAGGATTTCAAAAGAAATGAAAAATGCCTCTATGTCCCTTTTCTAAAACTTTGGGAGGATGAGTCCAAATTTAAACAGCTCCCCACTGGGTCCTGGGTTGAAGTCAGATTCTTCCTCCCTAAAAATTTCACTGGAGGCAAGGCCAACCTTCTGTTTTAGTTCTAGCTTTTTAAATTCAAATTCCCTTTCTCGCTCCCTTTCTCTCTCCTGCCTCTCTTTCGTTTGAAATGCTCTCTCTTTTTCCTTTTCCTTTCTTTCTTCCTTTTCATTTCTTATTCTCTTTCAAGTTCAAGTTTTTTCATTTCTTTTTCCTGTTCAAGCTGCTTCATCTGCAACTGAATCCTAGCTAATTCAACTGAACCACCAACCGGATTGCCTTTTCCTTCTTCCAATTTCAAATGCTGTGCTATTACTTCAATTATGTCTGCTTTCTTAGCTCCTGGTTTTAAGTCTAACATTAAGCCAACATTTTTTTTTAATTCGTCTGGGGGATGGGGGCATCGCTGGCTAGGCCAGCATTTATTGCTCATCCCTAACTGCCCTTGAGAAGGTGGTGGTGAGCTGCCTTCTTGAACCATTGCAGTCCTTGGGGTGTATGTATACCAACAATGTTTTTCAGAAGGGATTTCCAGGATCTTGACCCAGTGACAGTGAAGGAATGACAATATAGTTCCAAGTCAGGATGGTGTGTGGCTTGGAGGGGAACTTGCAGCTGGTGGTGTTCCCATGCATCTGCTGCCCTTGTTCTACCAGGTGGTAGAGGTTGTGGGTTTGGAAAGTGCTGTTGCAGGAGCCTTGGTGAGTTGCTGCAATGCATCTTGTAGATGGTACACACTGCTGCAACTGTGTGTCTGTATTGGGGGAAGTGAATGTTGAAGGTGGTAGATGGGGTGCCAATCAAGCGGGCTGCTTTGTCCTGGATGAGCTTCTTGAGTGCTGTTGGAGCTGCACCCATCCAGCCAAGTGGAGAATATTCCATCACACTCCTGACTTGTGCCTTGTAGATGATGGACAGGCATTGGGGAGACAGAAGATGAGTTACTCACTACAGAATTCCCAGCTCTGACTTACTCTTGTAGCCAGAGCATTTATGTGACTGGTCGAGTTCAGTTTCTGGTCAATGGTGACCCCAAGGATAGTGGTGGGTTCAGCGATGATAATGCCATTGAATATCAAGGGGAAATAGTTAGATTCTCTCTTGTTTGAGATGGTTATTGCCTGGCACTTGTGTGGCATAAATGTTACTTGCCACTTATCAGCCCAAGCCTAGATGTTGTCCAGGTCTTGTTGCATATGGACATGGGCTGCTTCAGTATCTGAGGAGTTGCGAATGGCGCTGAACATTGTGCAATCATCAGCGAGCATCCCCACATCTGACCTAATGATGGAGGGAAGGTCCTCAATGAAATGACTGTATATGGTTGGGCCTAGGACACTACCCTGAGGAACTCCTGCAGTGATGTCCTGGAACTGAGATGATTGACCTCCAACAACCACAACCATCTTCCTTTGTGCTCGGTATGACTTCAACCAGGGGAGAGTTTTCCAACTGATTCCCCTTGACTTCAGTTTTGTTCAGGCTCCTTGATGCCATACTCGGTCAAACACTGCCTTGATGTCAAGGGCAGTCACTCTCACCTCACCTCTTGAGTTCAGCTCTTTTGTCCATGTTTGGGCCAAGGCTGTAATGAGGTCAGGAGCTGAGTGGCCCTGGCGGAACCCAAACTGAGCGTCACTGAGCAGGTTATTGCTGAGCAAGCGCCGCTTGATAGCACTGCTGACAGACGCTTCCATCACTATGCAGATGATTGGGAGGAGACTGAAAGGGCGGTAATTGGCCAAATTGGATTTGTCCTGCTTTTTGTATACAGGACATACCTGGTTACCAGGTAGATGCCAGTGTTGTAGCTGTACTGGAACAGCTTTGCTCGGGGCACAGCTAGTTCTGGAGCACAAGTCTTCAGTACTATTGCTGGAATGTTGTCAGGGTCCATAGCCTTTGCATTATCCAGTGCCTTCAGCTGTTTCTTGATATCATTTGGAGGGAATTGGATTGGTTGAAGACTGGCACCTGTGATGCTGGGGACCTCAGTAGGAGGCCGAGATGGATCATCCACTCGGCACCTCTGGCTAAAGATTGTTGCCAATGATTCAGCCTTGTCTTTTGCACTGATCTGCTGGGCTCTACTATTGTTGTGGATGGGGATGGTTCTGGTGCCTCCTCCTCCTGTCAGTTGTTTAATTATCCACCACCAGTCACGACTGGATGTGGCAGGACTGCAGAGCTTAGATCTGATCCGTGGGTTATGGGATCACTTAGCCCTGTATATTGCATGCTGCTTCTGCTGTTTGGCATGCAAGTAGTCCTGTGTTGTAGCTTCACCAGGCTGACACCTCATTTTTAGGTATGCCTGATGCTGCTCCTGGCATGTCTTATGACACTCTTCATTGAACCAGGGTTGGCCCCCCAGCTTGATTGTAATGATAGAGTGGGGGATAAGCTGGGCGATGAGGTTAGATTCTGTTGCTGCCGATTGCCCATAGCACCATAGGACCCTCAACTGTGTCCGATCCATTTCCCGCACTTCTGGCCTCACCCCTTCCCCTCCCTCCCAGAACTGCGGCAAAGTCCCTCTTGTCCTCACTTTCCACCCCACCAGCGTCCATATCCAAAGGATCATCCTCTGCCATTTCCGCCACCTCCAGCGTGATGCCACCACCAAACACATCTTCCCCTCCCCTGCCCTGTCAGTGTTCCAAAGGGATCGTTCCCTCCGTGACACCCTGAATCACTCCTCCAGCACCCCCCAAATCTCGACCGCTTCCCACGACATCTTCCCATGCAATCGCAGGGGGTGTAATACCTGCCCTTTTACCTCCTCTCTCCCATCCATCCAAGGCCCCAAACACTCCTTCCAGATGAAGCAACGATTTACTTGTACTTCCTTCAATTTAGTATGCTGTATTCATATACAATGTGGTTGTCTCTACATTGGGGAGACTAAACACAGATTGGGTGACCGCTTTGCATAACACCTCCACTCAGTCCAAAAGCATGACCCTGAGCTTCCGGTTGCTTACCATTCCAACACACCACCCTGCTCTCTTGCCCACATTTCTGTCCTTGGCCTGTTGCAGTGTTCCAGTGAACATCAATGCAAGCTTGAGGAGCAGCACATGATCCTTCGATTAGGTACTCTACATCTTCCCGGACTCAATCTGGAGTACAACAATTTCAGAGCACCATTGGCCTTTTTTTATATTTTTCTATTTTTTATTATTTTCTTTTATTTTTTCACCATGTGTCTGTTTTTTTAATGTGGACAAAGCTGCTCATTACTCTGCCATTAACACTCTCTCTGAACTAATGCTTTGTCTTTCACCACAGCATTAACACAGTCTTTGTCTTTGTCCCATGACAGTTCAGTTATTTAATCTCTCCTGCCCTCTGCCCTATCACACGCCTTCCCTTTTGTTCTCTCCCCCACCTTCACTTGCTTAAAACCTAATTCTTTTCTAACCTTTGCCAGTTCTGATAAAAGGTCACAGACCTGAAAAATTAACTCTGTTTCTCTCTCCACAGATGCTGCCTGATCTGCTGAGTATTTCCAGCACTTTCTGTTTTGACTTCCAGTAATTGTTGCTTTTAAACAGAAAGGTCAAGTCCCAAAGTCTTTCCGGTGACCTTCAAAAAAAAGTCCAACATCTATGGAATCACTTCAGTCCTCCAAAGGAATCCATTTCTACAATCTTCAAACATAAGTCCTCAAAAAAAAATTAAAAATGGAATCACTTTCATTACATATAGTAGTTTTTATTATAACTGGAGCAAACATATACACGTTGGAGCAAGGCTTCCTCTGGTTCCTGAGTATCAAAGACTGAATTAAATATATAATACTCACTGTCAGGCAAAGATGTCAATCAGCCATGAGACTGCTTGATGTAAACAATGAGATTCAATAGTGCCCCTCAACTGCCACTTACATACCCAGCAGAGTATATAAAAGATTATTAATCTGCAGTAAATGTTTTATGTGGTGGAATTGCAACCTGGTGAGTTTACTTGGATCAAAGACTGAATCTACTATAAATACTCACAGTCATGAAAAGTTGTCAATCAACCATGGCTCCACTGTGTAACCGATATCTCCAAGGAGCCAATTCCTCATCCCTTCATCTCCTGCAAAAAAACATTTCACACCTTTGTCGATGCTTGTGTTCTCCCTAGAAAGTTTGAGTGAATGTGTATGATTTTTTAATTGCACATTGGTGTAGAAAATCATGTCAAATTAGGTATATGACAGATAGTTTCAGGCATTCCAAGTCTGTCCCAGTGAGATGCCATCTTCATGAGTGCTTGGACCTTCATCCAATGATTCCTAATTTATACCACTACTGTTACAGTCAGGTGAGGAAGGTTGGCAGGGCTCCCATCTTTTCCCTCTCCTTGTTTGACAACAGGTTTGTTTCTTTTAAATAGATATACTTGCCAATTCAGTGAGTGTTTAACTGTTTACATGCCATGACCATAAAAAGAGCCAATTGGACAGGTATTCTACAGTTTAACAAAGAAAGAGATTAGCTTTATTACACTTAAACCAATCTAAGTAAAATAATAAAATACACTCCAACTTTCACATGCACACAAATAGGTTACAGATTGGGGAATTATAAATTGATCCAATTAGAGTCAAAAGAAATAAAAGGGATATATAGTCCTTAGAGGTTTGTGGCTCAGCTGGCTTCAGGTTGAATTTGGTAGTCGATGCTTGTGTTCTCCCTAGAAAGCTTGAGTGAATGTGTATGATTTTTTTGGTGGTCCTGAGGCTTCCGGTTCGAAGACATGGACATTGATTCGGTTGTTCTTCAGCTTCCAGTTTAAAGATGTGAACGCTGATTCAATAGTTCTCTGGGAGGCAGCAATGCAACTGATTTCCTTCGAGAGAATCTCTCTGTGTTCTTTCCGGAAACTTCTTTACCCACCAGCACCACGTTTAGGCTTAAGTAATTAAACACAGTGAGCATTGATTGGGAAACAGACTAACACAATCAAACACAGATCAATTAAACCACAGAACACTACAGTCTGCATCAGGAAATGCCTCAGTGGTCACAGTCAGCAAGCTTGCAAGGTTTAAGTGATTTGTCTCCACTAGTTTGATATTCAGGTTTCCAGCCAGTGGATTCAAAAATCATCACTCGACCCAGCATGGTTTTGTGACACTACCTAAATGTTAAGACTACCAGCCACCACTATACTAAGGAACATTCTTTGTGTTTCCATTTTTTCAAATAAGAATTGTGTGTCTCATATTACTCCTTTACTCTGACACCTACAGTCTAATGGGGAAATTAAGAGGATTGTGTATCTTTACAAAACTTCTCTGAAAAGGTGTTACAAGATCTGTGCTGAAATTAGTGACATTTTTTGAAGTTACCATCTTATGTCTTGCACTGTTACTGGCATGGCACTTTCTGAGTTATTCACTGAAAGGAAGTTATGCACTCTTTTTGATTATTTTAAACTGGGTTTAGAAACGTGAATGTCGAGGTGAAAACTTTGTAACGCTGGGCTTTCATCTGTGAAGCAATACTGCGTGGGAAAAAGTGTATTCTGCCTTCATTTCTATTTGAATATGAAAAAAAATGGAGAGATGGTGTTGTTGAACAGAAAATTAGATTTTCTTTTTAGTTTTGGTGGCAGTTTTGCCATGGAAATGTCATAAGGATCAATTATTAGAACTGTATCAATTTCATGTACCAAAGGATAATGTTGAGTGTAATCTACACGAATGTCTATTCTACCGAAGGAAGTAGCTGTTACAGTTCCTTGAGAAGTTTCAGGAATTTCCAAATATTTCTACACATAATAAACTAATCAATTACCAGAACTTAGTTCATATTCTTGATTCTGGTACAAAATCTTGGTCCCCAGACAAAGCTGTGAATCCTGACAGCATTGAAACTGAACCTTAGAAGATCTCGTCTACTGCTTTTGGTATTAGCCCCGGCTCACCCATTGTCAAACCTACCCAAAGATAGCCTCAAAGGTCAAGAAAAACTCAAAACCATTTGGACTTGCAGATAGTGATGAGTGTAATGACTTCAGCTGCCTACGCCCTAAACACTGGAGCTCCTGTGCTAAACCTTTCCATCTCTCTCTCTCCTGTTAATGGTTAATTATGTTAGAAGTGTATCAGGCCTGTGTCCTCAGTACCTTGCTGTATGGCAGCGAGGCCTGGACAACGTATGTCAGCCAAGAGCGACGTCTCAATTCATTCCATCTTCGCTGCCTTCGGAGAATACTTGGCATCAGGTGGCAGGACTATATCTCCAACACAGAAGTCCTTGAAGCGGCCAACACCCCCAGCTTATACACACTACTGAGTCAGTGGCGCTTGAGATGGCTTGGCCATGTGATCCGCATGGAAGATGGCAGGATCCCCAAAGACACATTGTACAGCGAGCTCGCCACTGGTATCAGACCCACCGGCCGTCCATGTCTCCTCTATAAAGACGCCTGCAAACGCGACATGAAATCGTGTGACATTGATCACAAGTCGTGGGAGTCAGTTGCCAGCATTCGCCAGAGCTGGCGGGCAGCCATAAAGACAGGGCTAAATTGTGGCGAGTCGAAGAGACTTAGTAGTTGGCAGGAAAAAAGACAGAGGCGCAAGGGGAGAGCCAACTGTGCAACAGCCCCGACAAACAAATTTCTCTGCAGCACCTGTGGAAGAGCCTGTCACTCCAGAATTGGCCTTTATAGCCACTGGTTGCTTCACAAACCACTGACCACCTCCAGGCGCGTATCCATTGTCTCTCGAGATAAGGAGGCCCAAAGATGATGTTAGAAGTAAATGGTTAATTATGTTAAAGGTAAACAGCAAAAGGGCAATTAAGAATATGAAATGAATATAAAGAGATTCTGCTGGACACAAGGGTGGTTGGTGAACAGAAGGCAGAGATGTGTAATACTGCATTTGGTGAATAAATTGACTAGCCAGAAAAGGCTCTGCATCCAGTGTCATTCTTCACTGTTTGGCTTGGGTCCATTTAACATCTCCTTTAAGATGCTGCTTAAAGCCTTCTGTTTTTGACCAAGAATTTGGTCACTTGTCATAATGTCATTTAATTTTTTGGCTGTATGTGGGTTTTTCTGTCTGATTATACTCTTGTGAAACACCTTGGGACTTTTCACTATGTTAAAAGGAGCTATATACATGCAGGTTGTTGTTGCCATAGTGGTTTTTATTGTGATTCCAGTCTTAACAATCTTTTCTACATATTACTTGGAGAGCCTATGTTTTTTCTTAAAATTGATTTATTGCATGATACATTTTCTGAATTCCCTTACTTAATGTTTGTTCCCTGTTAATCAGGCTCATTCATGAAGATGGGGGCGGAAAGTGATATTTATTGAATACGCATATTGTTAATGAAATTGTAGAGGTCCTCCTGATGAAAGCAACCATATCATACCAATTAAACTGTATGAACTCACCTTATGCATGAAGCTATATTCAGAGGGCATGCTCCAGGGAGTCTGCAGTAGATCCAGCCAATTGAAAATAATTGGCAAAAGAACCAGAGAGGAGATGCGGACAATCTTATTTACACAGGAAATGGTTATGACAATTGCAATACATTGCCTGAAAGGGTGGTGGAAGCAGATTCAATAGCGGGATAGCAGATCTATACTTGAAAAGGAAAAAACATTGCAGGGCTGTGGGGAAAGAGCAGGGGCGTGCAATTAAATGGACAGCTCTTTCAAGTTCCAGCACAGGCATGATCTGCTGAATAGCATCCTTCTGTGCTGTACGATGAGTCTATGATTCATTATTATACCAACTTGAAAGCTTATCGGATATAAAACCTTGCTGGGTTTCCTCTCCTACATTTCAGATAGGGCCTCCCTCCTTATGCTGATTCATTGCAGTGCAGCCTTGCCTGAAGCCTGCAAAATGTTGACTTCTTCATGATGGAGCTGCTCTTTGTTGCATTCACAAAAGGGTGGCACAGTGGCGCAGTGGTTAGCACCGCAGCCTCACAGCTCCAGCGACCCGGGTTCAATTCCGGGTACTGCCTGTGTGGAGTTTGCAAGTTCTCCCTGTGTCTGCATGGGTTTCCTCCGGGTGCTCCGGTTTCCTCCCACATGCCAAAGACTTGCAGGTTGATAGGTAAATTGGCAATTAGAAATTGCCCCTAGTATAGGTAGGTGGTAGGGATAACATAGGGACAGGTGGGGATGTGGTAGGAATATGGAATTAGTATAGGAATAGTGTAAATGGGTGGTTGATGGTCGGCACAGACTCGGTGGGCCGAAGGGCCTGTTTCAGTGCTGTATCTCTAAACTGTTCCTCTCTAAAAAAATAAAACTGGTCCTGATGCTGATTAGCTCATGAAGATGCAGGAGGCTTTTATATCCTCTGGCAGCACATCATCTTCACTTCCTCCAGTGGCCAATACCAATTGCAGATGACAATACCTATCTGAAATATTTAAATTAGGTTAGCCCTGTAAAGGGGCACAAGGATTAGCGTCATGTCTGCTGAATGGCTCAAAGTCCCATCTTTTCACATTCCGGTGGTGATTGGATCATGGAGAACAATTTAGTCTGCGAGTCCCACTATCCCAGTCTTCTTATGTGACCCTTGTATCGCTGTAGTGATTTGTCACTTTAAATATATGTTCACTCAATATAGGTTCACTAATGTCCTTTAGGGAAGGAAATCTGTTGTCCTTACCTGGTCTGACCTACATGACTCCAGACCCACAGCAATGAGGTTGACTCTTACATGCCCTCTGAAATGGCCGAGCAAGCCACGCAGTTGTATCTAACTGCTATGAAGTCAATAAAGAAGAATGAAACTGGATGGACCACCCGGCACGACCTAGGCACTGGAAACGACAATGGCAAAGCCAGCCCTGTCGAACTCGCAAAGTGCTCCTTACTAACATCTGGGGGATGTCCCAAAGTTGGGAGAGCTGTCCCACAGACTAATCAAGCAACAGCCTGACATAGTCATACTCACGGAATCATACCTGACAGACAATGTCGCACACACTGCCATCACCATCCCCGCGTATGTCCTGTCCCACCGGCAGGACAGATCTGGCAGAGGTGGCTGCACAGTGGTATACAGTAGGGAGGGAGTTGCCCTGGGAGTCCTCAACATCGACTCCGGACCCCATGAAGTCTCATGGCATCAGGTCAAACATGGACAAGGAAACCTCCTGCTGATTACCACCTACTGCCCTCCCGCAGCTGATGAGTCAGTACTCCTCCATGTTGAACACCACTTGGAAGAAGCACTGAGGATGGCAAGGGCACAGAATGTACTCTGGGTGGGGGACTTCAATGTCCATCACCAAGAGTGGCTTGGTAGCACTACTACTGACCGAGCCCTAAGGGACATAGCTGCTAGACAGGGTATGTGGCAGGTGGTGAGGGAACCAACAAGAGGGGAAAACATACTTGACCTCATCCTCACCAATCTGCCTGCCACAGATGCATCTGTCCATGACAGTATTGGTAGGAGTGACCACCACACAGTCTTTGTAGAGACCAAGTGCCGCCTTCACATTGAGGATACCCTCCATTGTGTTGTGTGGTACTACCACTGTGCTAAATGGGATAGATTTCGAACAGACCTAGCAATGCAAAACGGCACAGTGGCGCAGTGGTTAGCACTGCAGCCTTACAGCTCCAGTGACCTGGGTTCGGTTCTGGGTACTGCCTATGCGGAGTTTGCAAGTTCTCCCTGTGACTGCGTGGGTTTCTGCTGGGTAGTCTGGTTTCCTTCCACAGTCAAAGACTTTCAGGTTGATAGGTAAATTGGCCTTTGTAAATTGCCCTTAGTGTAGGTAGGTGGTAAGAGAATGGTGGGGATGTGGTAGGGAATATGGGATTAATGTAGGATTAGTATAAATGGGTGGTTGTTGGTTGGCACAGACTCGGTGGGCGGAAGGACCTGTTTCAGTGCTGTATGACTCTATGATGGGGCATCCTTGAGGCGCTGTGGGCCATCAGCAGCAGCAGAATTGTACTCAAACACAATCTGTAACCTCATGGCCTGGCATATCCCCCACTCTACCATTACCATCAAGCCAGGAGACCAACCCCAGTTCAATGAAGAGTACAGGAGGGCATGCCATGGGCAGCACCAGGCATACCTCAAAATGAGGTGTCAACCTGGTGAAGCTACAACACAGGACTACTTGTATACCAAACTGCATAAGCAGCATGCGATAGACAGAGCTAAGCGAACCCATAACCAATGGATCAGATCTAAGCTCTGCAGTCCAGAAACTGAACTGGAGTAGCCATATAAATACCGTGGCTACAATAGCAGGTCAGAGGCTAGGAATCCTGCGGCAAGTAACTCACCTCCTGACTCCCCAAAGCCTGTCCACCATCTACAAGGGACAAGTCAGGAGTGTGATGGAATACTCTCCATTTGCCTGGATGGGTGCAGCTCCGACAACACTCAAGAAGCTCAACATCATCCAGGACACAGCAGCCTGCTTGATTGGCACCCCATCTACAAACATTCACTCCCTCCACCACCACGCAGGGTGGCAGCAGTGTGTACCATCTACAAGATGCACTGCAGCAACGCACCAAGGATCCTTAGACAACACCTTCCAAACCCACAAACTCTACCAACTAAGAAGGACAAGGACAGCAAATGCATGGGAACACCACTACCTGTAAGTTCCCCTCCAAGTCACACACTATCCTGAGTTGGAACAATATCGCCGTTCCTTCACTGTCGCTGGGACAAAATCCTGGATCTCCCTTCCTAACAGCACTCTGGGTGTACCTATCTCCCATGGACTGCAGCAATTCAAGCAGGCAGCTCACCACTACCTTCTCAAGGGCAATTAGGGATGGGCAATAAATGCTGGCCTAGCCAGCGACGCCCACATCCCATGAATGAATATTAAAAAATAAGTATGTACAGAACAGCAAAAAAAAGGCAACACCAGTGAAAGAACAAAATAGTCTTTACAAAAATGATCAAAGTGCAACCTTAAATACTGCGTTGGGAGGGAGTCTTCCGAGTGCTGCTGGTGGTGATGTGGGAGAAACAATCCTTCGATACATGTCCTGTGCAAAAGAAGTACCCTAGCTGTCATGGCTTGGAAACAAATCATGTTTTGTGAACCATGCTGGTCCCCAGGTTTTTCAGAAACTGCCAGTTGTGAGGATCATAGCTTAGAGATCAACGAATATCGTCTGGAAACTCCATGAGTCTTGGGAGATTCCTGGCTGAGGAGTAGGCCATCAGGGTGCCCAAAGCTCTGATTCAAGGATGCTGTCAAAAGAGACATGAAAGCCCTCAACATTAATCATGACAAGTGGGAAACTCTAGCTGACAATCGATGTGAATGGCAACACCAACTGTGGACAGGAATTCGCCACCATGACAACATGTGATTTCAGAAGCTCCAAAACAGATCCCATCCCTGCAAACACAGTGTCAGCAGAGATCATCCCGCACCATCAGCAAGGGACAACTTCGTGTCTGGCACTTTTGGCAGATTTTGCCTTTTCAGAATCGGCTTGTTCAGCCATTAACAGGTCTCTTGGCAAGGGCTACCTCCCCGAATAGCATATCCTTGGGGATGTGGCCATCTTCCAACCTGTGCACATGCCCAAGCCAATTAAGACTTTTCTGCTTGATTAGCACTCGCATGCTTGGCATGTTTCCCCTAGAAAAGACTGTTTCATTGGTGACTTTGTCATTCCATATGATGTTAAGGATGTGTTGTAGACACTGGCAATGGAAGTTATTGAGCCTTTTTTTCTTGGTAGGTATAAGTTGTCCAGGCTTCCTTGTAATACAGCAATGCGCTGAGGATACAGGCCTTGTAGATAAGTATCTTGGTCCTGCGGATCATTTTGTTGCCTTTCCATGCCCATTTTGTTTGTCGGCCAAAGTTGGTGGCTGCCTTTCCAATGCGTTATTATTCCAGTGCTTCATTAAGAGACAGGTTGTCTGTTACTGTAGATCCAAGGTAGCAGAATTTGCTATAAATTTGCTGATGAAAGGACACAGACCTGAAACGTTAACTCCGTTTCTCGCTCCACAGATGCTGCCAGACCTGCTGAGTATTTCCAGCACTTTCTGTTTTTATTCCAGATTTACAGCATTCGTAGTATTTTGCTTTTATTACAGCAGAATTGGCTGACTGCTTCTAGTGGTGTGCTGTTGAGTCTGATCACAGGTGGAGACACAACACCCTGTCCCATAACTACAGTTTTTTTGACACTGATATTGAGGGAGAACATGACACAGGCATGGGACAGACAATTCATGAACCCTTGGAGCTGGTCTTCTCTCTGGGCAACTAGTGCAGCATCATCAGCATACGGAAGTTCCGCTCAGGACATGCTGCACTTCTCTCTTGGCTTTCAGTCTTGACAGGTTGAGGAGTCTCCCATCTGATCGTGTGTAGAGATATGCAGGTATACATTCAGCCTAACTGGTAGGCCACCACCAGAAGGTTAAGTTTGTTAAAGATACTTACCTGAATAAGGCATCTGGAGGATCAGGAGTGCTCTTCCTGACCCCAATGCTGGCCATCGTTTGCATCCCATCACCTCCGATTGCAATCTCAACCCCCCATACCCCAAAATCATGATGCAGACTCCCCCTCAATCCCAACCGTCACTGTCCGGGTCCTAGCGCCCTCTTCCATTTGCCTCACCCTCCCCAATCTCCTTTAAGAACTAAGCTGATGGCCACTGTTGGCAACAGTGTTACCCAAATTTTGTGGTCTGTTCACATCAAGCTGCCATGAAACTCCCATTTAGGTGCATCTCAGGCCTATCCATTGAGGTGCAGGGATTGTACTCTGCACCTGCATCACATGCATTTTTGGGCACAAATGTATTTTTATCCCATTGTCTTTGCTCATGGTGCAGATGAGGATTCAATTATATTCGTATCCCTCCCCCCCCAGAATTAGGTGACTGTCTGGTACAGGTGTCACGGATAAATTGTAATGTTGTGCCTGCTTGTCTGATTTATTATACTCAAATAATGCTGATAGGTAACAATTGGCTTATGACAGCATTAGTCTGGTGGGACAGGTTAGTCAGCTCTCAGCATGTAAAATCATTCTATTCAAGAACAATTAATCTCTGGCTCTTTTTACAAAGTCGGTTTCATTTTCAATTCCAAGTTGGAAAGATACATTTTTAAACTTCCTTTATTTCAAGGATCTTTGAAAGTAAAGTCTAGAGTTATGGCTAATTTGTGCTAGTTTTTGAATGCAATCTGGGTGAAACTGGCAGACCCAGTACAAAAGAATAATGGAAACTCAAGCATAAATTATGCAAGCATTAATCGAGTTTCTGCAATATTTAATGCTGGTCTAAAAATCATTTTACGCCAAGTCAGCCCCATCCATAACTCTGGCACCACACCTCTAAATTGTAATAATGAGCATGGCTGTTGGAGTATGCATTTCAAATTGAGCTCGTTTTCTTAAGCACAAAAGCATTAGTAGGCAGGTTTAGAAAGTTTTTATGTATTAAGATGCATTTACTTTACTACACCAATTAAACTAATAAATGGTTCAGTATAGTTTTCTTTAAGTCATTTTTAGTGATTTAAAAGCAAGTTACTCATGGATGATAAATGACATTTATTAAAAATACTTATTCTTTGTGATAAACTCTTATCAGCTGTATTAATAAAACTGCATCAGGTTACCACTCTTAAATACATCACTGGATAGGTTTTAATGCAATGAAAGAAACAATTCCATTCTATTATGCCGCTCAGTTGCACTGGTTCATGGAAGATTTTACGTTTGTGATTATGCAAATTAATGTTGGTGGAAACTTGAACTGTAGCTTAACCAGCGCATTTTGTGCTCAATTTCCTGATTGTGCCCAAAGTAGAAATCCTACCCCTATATCTCTAGTTGCCTTGGGTCCATGTTGGGAATCTTTCTGGCGTTACCAGACATTTGGAAAGCCAGAGACTCTATGGTGGTATAAGAGTGAAGTATCCTGAAACATTAATAGGGGCCTTGCTTCAGATTCAATTTTATACTGACTGTTAGCACAGAAGAAGCCGGCACAGACACGATGGGCCAAGTGGCCTCTTTCTGTGCCTTAAACTTTCTATGATTATGATTCTATGAACATAGTTCTTTTGTCTATCCTCAGGGAAAAGTTGTTGATAATTACTGTAAATCAATTGTTCATGTGAATGATGCCCTACTGCTGTGCCTGGGATTGCTTCATCTGTAAAGAGAGCAGATGGAGCATAAACACATTTATCCTATTTTGCATTATATTGTCAGAGATCAATTATAATATAGTCAGGTACTGCTGTTCCTACAGACAGGTTAATGAGAATTAACATGCTTACTATAGAACATAGGATTAATATTGGCAATAATTGGACATCTGTGCATCTCTCAAATAACTTGAGGTTAATGTAGAGTTGTGACTCCTTCCCAATTAAACCATAGAAAAATTATGGCACAGAAAGAGGCCATTCAGCCCATCGTGTCTGTGCTGGCTGAAAAAACTAGCCGCCTAATGTAATCCCACCTTCCAGCACCTGGTCCATAGTCTTGCAGGTTTACAGCACTTTAGGTGCATGTCCAGTTACCTTTTAAATGAGTTGAGGGTTTCTGCCTCCACCACTGTTCCTGGCAGTGAATTCCAAACATCCACCACCCTATGGGTGAAAAAGTTTTTCCTCATGTCCCCTCTAATCCTTCTACCAATCACCTTCAATCTGTGCCCCCTGGTAATTGAGATCTCCGCGAGGGGAAACAGCTCCTTCCTGCCCACTCTATCTATGCCCCTTGTAATTTCATACACCTCAATCAAGTCACCCCTCTGCCTCCTGTGTTTTAAGGAAAACAACCCTAGCCTATCCAATCTTTCCTCGTAGCTGCAACTTTCAAGCCCTGGCAACATTCTTGCAAATCTCCTCTGTACAATCTCCAGAGTATCATAAAGCTGAGTTTTTTTTTAAGAGATACAGCACTGAAACAGGCCCTTCAGCACACCGAGTCTGTGCTGACCAACAACCACCTATACTAACCCTACAGTAATCCCATATTCCCTACCACCTACCTACACTAGGGGCAATTTTTTATAATGGCCAATTTACCTATCAACCTGCAAGTCTTTGGCTGTGGGAGGAAACCGGAGCACACAGCGAAAACCCACGTGGTCACAGGGAGAACTTGCAAACTCCGCACAGGCAGTACCCAGAATCGAACCCGGGTCCCTGGAGCTGTGAGGCTGCGGTGCTAACCACTGCGCCACTGTGCCGCCTAGCAAAGAGCTCTGCAGCAAACAAAAATTTGCTCACTGGAGGCCCATTGCCTGACTCACTTCCCTGGCACTGTGCATCAGCTTTTGCCAGTAATATCAAAACATTGAGAAGTGTGGCAGTCTGGTACTCTTCCAGTAAATTATTTCATAAATCTTTCACTGGTAGGACTCGGGAACAATTAAATCTTTTAACCCAGCCTCAATATTGCACTTCAACATCATTGAAATGGAGCCATAAAGAATCCATTCAAGTTATTCCTCTATTTATAACATATCTAGACTAAGTAATTAAATAATGTTGAACAAGAGTAATTTGTGCACATTTTTTATGATCCAAGTTCAGTGCAATACTTCCAGAATCTCAGGAGGAAATCAGCAATTTTGCTCTTAAAGGGGCACTTGCCTTTATGCAAAAGCATCTGGCAAACCTTTATTTGGGAAAGGGAAGGATGCACATGCATCATTTTAGCTACAATTTGTCCCTCAACAAACACTACTGAAAACATGCAAAAACAAACACCTAAATGATGCATTGCAGCAATTCACCAAGGCTTCTTCAACAGCACCTCCCAAACTTGCCATCTCCACAACCTAGATAAACAAGGTTAGCAGGTACATGGGAACACCATTACTTCCAAGTTTCTCTCCAAATTGCATACCATACCAATTTGGACATATATCACTATTCCTCCTTCGATACTGGCTCAAATCCTGGAACTCCCTACCTTACAGCACTGTGGGAGCATCTTCATCATATAGACTGCAAGAAGAAGGTTCACCATCAACTTCTCAAGGGCAACTATAGATGAGCAATAAATGACAGCTTTGCCGACAAACTACACACCTCAAGAATGAATAATAGGATGATCTGGTCATTTATCTCATTACTGCTTGTGAAATATTGCTGTGTGCAAATTGGCTGTTGTGTTTCCCTACATTATGACAATGACGACACTACAAAAGCTGTAAAGCAGTTTGGGATATCCTGAGGTCATGAAAGGCACTATATAAATGTAAGTTACTTCTTTATTTTTATATATACATACACACATACTGTTACAACCAGGTGACAAAGGAGTCTAGGGCTTCTCTCTCAGCCATTTCCTGGTTTGGCCGTAACAGAGTTTAATTTTTAAAACACCGTGTCTTAGCTTCCCTCTCAGTGAGTCCTTGCTCACTGCTCTCTGATTGTAATGGCAAAGAAATCAACCAGGCGGGTTTTCTCAGATTTAAAAAAGAAAGGTGTAAGCTTATTAACCTTAAAACTCTAATTCAGTTAAAACTACTAGAAATACATGACACAGCCACACTAGCATGCATATGTGATAAACACACATGCAAATAGAGACAGAAAAGGAGAATGAATCAAAGGAGAAAAGGTTTGAAACAATAGCTGGAGTTCAGTTACTGGCTTTGGGTTTGATGTAAAGTTTTTGATTGCAGTTAAGTCTTGCAGTTCTTGTTGGGGCCCAGTGCACACTTTCAAACTTGTTTCGATGGTCTTCTGTCTTGAGTTACTTCTGTGGGTCCCTGGAACTCTGCATGAGTGAGAGAGATAGAGAGAGAGCAAGACAGGGAGAGTCCTTCCTTCTCTTTGGTCTTCAAATTGCAGTCTTTTCCCAAACTGTTCTGTGAGCACAATTCAATTAACTCCAAGTTGGCCAGCAGGTTCATCATGTGACTAGCTCCTTATTTGGGACAACCTGTTTGGTGAGGTTTGTGTATTTCCCCCAAGCTTACTAGACACTCTCAGTTGGTGGTGGGGTGGGGTGGGGTTGGAATGCTGGCTTGTACACATTCAAAGTCTCTTGATCAAAATCCATCTGGCTAATTGAATCAGGGAGGCACTCCCATTGTCTTCTTTAGGCAATTGTCTTTTAGAATGCAAATGTGCAGCCATGTTTGCAGCCACTGTTGTGGTCTTTTTAAACAAGTCATTTCAAGTCCAGTAACAGTTCAAAAATAATGTTCTATATGACGAAATTAATATGTCTCATTTTGGCAGATGTGGTTTTCGTCACAATACATATGCATAGCCATTAGTAGTTGTAGAAAGGGAACACAATTCTTTTGCATGGGTTTTCAGTACTACAGTTGGGATGTTGTCAGAGTCCATAATCTTCACTGTGTCCAGTGCTATCAGCCACTTCGTCTGGAATGAATGGAATTGGAAGCTATGATGATAAAAACCCTGTGGAAGACTTGAAGCTAATGTAAGCAAATTAAATTGCCTGTACAGCAGTGTGCACAGCATCTGTTACAAAACTGGGGAACTAGAGGCAATAGTTCATACTGAGGAGCCTGATGTAGTACTGATAACTGAAACATGCCTGCATAAAGATCAGGGCTGGCAGTTTAATATTGCAGGATATAATGTATTTAGAAAGGATAAGAAAGGGAAATGAAGGATGGGGTAATTGTACTAATTAGACACAATGGCAGTAGATAAAGGAGACAAAACTAACATTAAAACAGAAATAGAATCCATATAGACTGAGATAAGGAATAAAAAGGGATATTCTGCACACAACCTAATAGAAGGGAAGTGGAGGAAGAAATATGTAAGCAAAGATATGAAATGAGTAAAAGACATATAATTATTATCATAGGAAACTTCAACTACCCCCAAATAAACTGAAAAGAAGAGGAAGAGAAAGGGGAATACAGAATGGAGTTATTAATGGGGGTTCAGGACCCCTTTCTTATCAAGTACATAAGGAGCCTAACCAGAGGCAAATTGCTCTGAATCTAAAAATGGGAAATGAACCAAAGCAGATAAGAGAAGAAACCATAGGGAAACATCTAGGAAAAAGCAATAGTGATCGGAACATAACAAGCATTAATATAATGATCGGGAAAGACGTTAGACAAAAACCAATGCAATAGATTGGGGGGAAAATGTTGATCTTGAGGTGATGAAAATAGAACTAAGGAAGGTAACTGGAAAAAAAGGCAGACAAAGAAATAGAACAACAGTGGGAAAATGTTTAAAAAGCCGATCAATACAACAACTTGCATTAACACCTTGAACATGTTGAAATTTCCCAAGACAGGAGCATAATCAAACAAAATTTGATACTGAGCCACACAAGGGGCTGAATTTTGTGAGACCGCTTGGAGTGGGAAGGAAGGTGGGGGGGGTGGGGGGGCCGGGGCAGAGAATAGTGTCAGACATGCTACCCCGAAATCCAATGTTACGACGTTGGTTCTGGATTTAGCCAGTGGCAGGAAAGCACCAATGCGACGGGAATGCAATCTAAATAGTAGAACAGTTACCTATCACACATTTGCATGCAATTGATCGCAAAACAATCGGGGTCTTGGAATTAAATGGATGATCTTCCATGTTGTTTGAACCTCTGCTTGTATAGACTATACACAAAAACTGATCACTCAAGATGAGATCAGGAATGCAATATTGTGGGTTCTTTATTGATTACTGAGACAGCAGCAATTACATTGAGAGGGTTACTGTACAGATATATCTTTAAGGCTGCCTTACACTCAGAATCACATGGTGTTTTACATAATAGCTCTTAATTATGACTAACATGATCTTGTTGCCACACCTCTTAAAGGTGTACACACACAACAGATGACAGGGTGGCCATCACGTGGCTTCAAATCCCCGGCCATGAAAGTTGACAGCACTGAGGCGAGGCCACTGGAGATGGGAAGAGCAGGGAGTGGAGGCTATTGTCAGCCTGCAGCGCTGCATAATCTGCATGGGTGGGCTTGGTCTCGGGTGGCAGTACCAGGTAGGATTGGTCTTGGGTGGCAGTACCAGGTGGGCTTGGTCTTGGGTGGCAGTACCTGGTGGGATTGGTCTCGGGTGGCAGTACTGGGTGGCCATACTATCGAGTAAGAGGGTCGAGTGGTCATACTGCTGGATCATCTGCACGGGTGACATTACTACTGAATCAGGTGGCTATCAGCAAGGGTGGGTATTGAAGCCCATTAGTGAGACAGCTGAGAGGAATAGCAAAGGCAAAGCTGCCAGGGCAATTTCATCTCTGCAAGGACAGCGCTCTGGAGGCATATTGATCACCTGGCATGGATCACATACACCCTGCTTTTTTGACTCCAGTGGCGTGATGCAGCACCTCCAATGGAGGACGGGCCAGGAGGCAGGTGTGCCTGCCCCTGAAGCTCCATGATGAGAGCAGCAGCAGTCAGCCATGCCAAGAAGGGCCCACCTGTGCCAGAGAGCATACTGGATTCGAATCAGCTACCTCCAAATATCCAAGCAGTATTGTGAGTGCAAACTGCAGCTATCCTGGGAGGCCATCACCTATTTATGCGTAATGCTGCAGGATGAGACTTATGGGATTCAGTGGTCACCCTATGCCCGTAAAGATCACTGTGGAACTTCTTTTGTGCATCTGGATCATTCCAAGGATCCATTGCAGACATGTGTGGCATCTCCCAGGCAGCAGTCCACTGCTGAATCAAGGAGGTGACCAATGTCCTGTTCAAGAAGGCCGGCAATTATTGTGCACTACCGGACTGACCCTGACAGTCAGGCCGAGAGGACATTCAGGTTCGGGGCCATCGTGGAATTTAACCAGGTGCAAGATAGCACACATGTGGCCAACAAGGCTCCGACGGACCAGACAGCCGCCTTCATTGACAGGAAGGGTTTCCATTCCATCAACGTTCAGTTGTTCCTTGACTACCGAAAGCATTTCCTTCAGTGTGTGAGCCTGCTTCCTGGGAAGCAGCAACAATGCCTACATACTTCAACAGTCCCAGGTGTCACAGCTTTTCTGGCCCCGCTCGCCTTCAGGGATGGATTCTCAGCAACAAGGGCTACCCATTGAAGACATGGCTACTGAAAACTGTGAGGAACCCTTGCAATGCAGCAGAGGATAGGTACAGCACCTGCCACAGCTCCACCTGAGCAACTATCGAGCAGGCCATTAGGCTGCTGAAGATGAGGTTTGATGGATCGATCCGGTGGAGCCCTGCAGTATGCCCCAGTGAGTCACGCATATCGTGGTGGTCTTCTGTGCTCTGAACAATTTAGCACTGCATAGGGAGGAGACCTTGCATGATGAGGACGTGATTGAGCACCACTCTTCATCAGGTGAGGAGGACACGGAAGTGGGTGATGAGCAGGATGTTGAACCCTTGCACATTGAGTGACAGGCCAAGGAGGCAAGAGACAGTCTCATACTTACCTACTTCCAGCCACCACAATGGCCTCTCAGAGTGAAATCAATAAAGACTCACCTCAATGTATTCAGTCTGTCGCCTCCCTCTTATTTGTGTTTTGTCCATAGCCCCAGCTTAACCACGCACCATGGCCCATTTGAGACATTAGCCAAAGGAGGGCTTTGCCTACACAGGCAGCCACTAAGGGAGAAGGGTGAAGTCAGCACCTCACAATTAAGGCAAGAAAGAATAAACATTTTCCACAATGAAAGTTAACTTGAATAACAAAAAAAGTTTATAAGACAAAACAAATGGCAAATGTCAAACCCCCGTGAAACCCCAAGCGTGTCTAGGTAGTTTTCTCTATATATTTATGAGTGCTTCTATGAAGTGTAACGTCTGTGCTAGCAGCTGGGCTGGAGGCAGGTTGCTGATCTGGCTGCCCCTTGGCTTGTGATGATTTTGGTGGCTGTCCTCTGGGTGCCTGAGGCCTGGAGGGCCCTGGCTGCCTCAGGGTTTCCTCAGGCGTTGCGGCTATTAGAGCTAGGCTCACTGATGGAGGCGCTGAGGAGCTGCTGTCCACGCTCAGAGCGCCCTGAGGGAAGGCCTCAGATGTGGATGTCAGCCTCTCCTCTGCCCTTTCAAGACTTACTTGCACCTCCCTGCTGACCAGAGAAGGACGAGGAGTGGGAGAAGAGTCCATGCATCTGTCAGGATGATGTCATGCCTAACCCTCTTTGCCAGCACCTTTGTGATGCCTCCCTTCCCATGTCCTGCTTCCTCCTGTGTAACCACATGCAATCCCTAAAAGGGAGAAAGGTATGGAGCAGTCACCTTGGCAGAATGAAAGAGGTCATTGACTCACTTGCTGCATTGGACCCATGTTCGGGGGGGTGACCCTACAGCTGCAGACCTCCTTTGCAATATCCATCCAAGCTTGCTTGGTCAGGCAGGAGGACATCGTCTTCATCGTCGTGCCATTGCTATGGAAGAGGACTTCCTGCCTGACCAAGCAAGCCTGGATGGAGAATCTCCAGGAGGCATCCCTAAACTGTGGGACCACCCTTTGTCTTGCCTCTGCCATCCTGCGGCATCCTTCTCCGAGGGGCTGGGGAGTCCAGGAATTACTTCAATAGCAGCTTCAGCAGAGACCATGAAACAGCAAGTGAGTCTAAGTCAGCAATGCAAGCAGGGTTGGCAGAACTTTAAATATGGCACCAGCAGCTGCTCTGGAGTCATCTGGTGGCATATTGGGTGCCTCGAATCTTGCCCCTGTTGTGTGATGGCTCAGCCATGTGTCTCCATTATTATAATTGCCTTTCCACCACATGATTGCAGTGGACTGGCTACACACTTGATGAGCGGCGGCGCCCACTTCCAGGCCCACCACCGGGACCTGTGATAGGCTCCCTACATTCAGCCCGAGGCAATATTAGGACAAACAGTGGTCTGGATCTGCCAATATTTAATGTTGCGTTTGAATAGATTTCCAAAACACAAAAAACCCTTATTTGGAGCCAATAATCTTTTTTTTGATAATTTTAAAGCCACTAATCAATTAAACCATGTTAAAAATACAAAGTAAAAGCAAAATACTGCAAATCTGAAATAAAAACAATAAATGCTGGAGATACTCAGTAGGTCTGGCAGTATCTGTGGAGAGAGAAGCAGAGTTAACGTTTCAGAAGGGTCACTGACCTAATACTTGGAAGTAATCCTGAAGAGCTGCAACAATTTCAGTTTCCTTTTCTTTAATGTCAACTGTCTGATGCCAGTTCATCTGCTGAAAAGGACAAGAGCAGCAATGTGCATAATGCAGGTTTCCCGTTAATTACACTAAAATAAGTCAGGTCAAGAGAGGCCCATTAATTGTTACAGGATATGCATGGGGAACAGTGCCTACATGCACCTGTGAAGTAAATAAACCTTTTCCTAAATTGTATAGCAGTTCTTGGGATTGCTGAGTAATCTCCCTCCACCACCCTCTTATATCACTTCTGGTTCTCCATCTTCAAGTGCCTGTCTTTTCTGGCCGTTATTGCTCTGAGTAACATTAATGGATGAATGAGACCTACCTGAGGCTGATCCCTGCTCTGATGCAGCTCCTTTCTCTTCCATTAAAGTTCTTTTTAACTGATCCACTCATTGCAGAACATGCGGCCCTTTAATCAGCTGCAGTTTTGCAATTAAACTCAATTTGCCTCCCTCCCAGTTGCTGCGAACCAATGATCAACAGTTTTACTGTCCCCCACATGCAAAATGGGAAAATATTAATTTCATCAATTGGAACTTTGCCTGAGACTTTTACTGGAAATTGTTACAAATAACTTTTTTTTAAAAACAGCTAGCAGCCAAGATGGCTACAAATATTTGCATTTGAAACACTGAAGGATTAGACTGGAGACAAACATGATTGACTCAGCCCAGCCTAGCCAGAACAATGGGGTGTTCTCTGATTCAATTACCTGAGATAACCTTATCAATGTGGTCATCAAGAGACATCAATACCCATTGACTTTGGAAGAGCCAACCCCCACCAAGTATATCTGGAGAGCCTGAGGGGAAAGTTTTGAATTTCAGAGAAAATTCCAGAAGAACCTCATTAAAACACGAAGAGGTGGTCATGTCATGCGACTGCTTGTGCAACTCTGGGAGATTGTGAGTTGCGACTCAGAAGAAAGACAGTAACTGAAAGCCTTCAAGGGAACAGCTCTCTCTCTCTCTAGTAAAGATCTCGAGAAGCCTCAGTGCCAACTGGCAAAGCCAGTGCCAACTGGTAAAGCTGGACTAACACAACCAACAGCTGGGATACAAGGGTCAAAACCCCTTCTTCTGCCTTCTGGAGACTGAAAAGCAAACCTACAACCGTGTACGTGGCCCAGTGAGGACTTCAGGACTGCAATTTCAACTAAAAACTCTGGGACTACTGAATTGTATTTAAATTCCATTTATTACAGACTCTACTCCAACCTCCCAATTCTGTTTATCCCTTTCATCTACTTGGGTGTGTGTGTGTGTGGCTCTTGTGTGAATGTGGGCTTGGATTTTAATAATTTTAACTGGTTTAGAGTGATAAGGATAATAAACGTACATCCTTATTATTTAACTCAAGAAAACATGTCTGATTGGTTCATTTGCAATTATATTAGAGGAACAGGAGCAAGCGCTCACTGAGGTGGTAAATTAAATCACCTTGTTAAAAAAGGATAAACCCTGTTGTGGTCAAACTAGAGAAGGGGCGAAAGGGGAGCCTGAGACCCGCTCCTCACCTGGCTGTAACAGTGAGCAGAAATCCAGCCCTGATCAAACCTGCCAATAGGAGAAGATTCTGACCCACCATGCCTTGACCGTGCTGTTACACCTCAAAACTTTGCTTTGAAATTGACAGAAATCTAATAAAATTATACCAATCCTGAGGGATTTTTAAAAGAGCATGCACTTCGGATTTGATATAAAGTTCTTTCATTTACTGTCAAAGATTTCTAATGCCTGTCAACACTCAGACAATTTCTAATATGATCTCAGCATTGGAACCAGCTCACTCAGCCTTATTGTTTCTCAACTCAGGATCCAGCTGGTATCACGATTTGTAAATAGTCATTCAAAGCTGCAGCAATGCCTTCTTATTTAATCAACAAAAGGAAACTTGTTTTCTCCTTAGCAATACTGTCTATGTTGGACTGAACAAAATTAAAGAGGGGGAAGAAGTAAAAGTAAAGTGGAGTCAAAAAGATTTACTCTGTTAAACTGGGGCAGATGCTGCCAGACCAGCTGAGTATTTCCGCCACTTCCTGTTCTCATTTCAGAGTTCCAGCATCTGCAGCATTTTGCTCTTATTTCACGTATTAATACGTTAACGTATTAATTCAACTGCAAACAGATTTTTCTTTAAATGGACAGATGGAAAATGGTGGATGATGTACAAAAATCTTCCCATCAAAGCAGTGAGAAGGCATCAAAAGAATGTGGAAGAAGCTCAATAAAAGAGTTAAATTCCCCGGGTACTGTTCCTCTATATAGTTAGAGCTAGCTTTGTATTTCAATGCATGCATAAATTTATTGGCCTTTCTGGTAGGAAATGGCAGTTTTTATGTTATTTCACAAGATAATAGGGTTCAAGGGGATTTATTGGCTTTCCTGGGAAATAATTATGCATTGATAACTAATAGTACCACTAGTTGCACATATAATGATAACTAGAATTATTAATGACATAGATACATGATTCCTGACTTGGAAATATACTGCTGTTCCTTCATCACTACTGGGTCAAAATCCTGGAATTCTAGCTAATAGCACTGCGGGGGTTCTTTCACCACACAGACTGCAGCAGCTCAAGAAGGCAGTTTACCACCACCTTGTCAAGGGCAATTAGGGATGGACAATAAACGCTGGCCTTGCCAGCAATGCCCACATGTAGTGAATGAATAAAAAAAAGCACCACACCAGTGCAACATGGATAGCAACACAAGACTGCCCAGAGGAAAATTCCAGAGATGCAGACAGCCATGTTTCCCTGTCGGGAACCGCCAGCCATGAGATGAGGACTATCTCAGTCCCATGATCCTTTTGTAAAGCATAAGCAGCTAACCATGTCTTGTGATACTGGCCCTCAGGTTGCACCTAAGAGAGGCACTACAATACATAAAAGAGAGATAACTACCCAATGGTTCAAAGGGATTTGTTTGCTTTCACTTTGGACTTTATTGTAGCAAACTAGAATGTGCGCTGATGCTGTGGTAAGTTATTCATAGAGCTTAGAGTCAGACAGGAAATGCTGCATTTATTTGGTGCTGCCTTCAACCAGATGCTGATTATTGACATGGCCATATGGCAGAAATGAGGGCCATTATTATGTCATACTGTAGGTTGGGTAGAGGATTGAGGAAATATTCCTTATTTCAAAGTGAGGGAGAAGAAGGGAAGATTCTGAAGAAGTACAGAAGAAAGACTTCAGTGATGAGATATGCTCTGAGGCCCCTTGCAACAGTCACTAAGGAATTCTCTGTAAAGGTTATAGTTATGCTTTCCTCCATGCAGTTCTGCTTCCAGTGAAGCTAGCGTCATCTTGCCAGCAATGTTGAAGTCCAGATATTTTTGTAATGCAAAGTTTTGCAAGGCACAGAAAACTCAGACTTATGAATTACATGATCTAGAGCATACCGCAGAGCCCTTCCCAACCGTAGGCAGTAGCAGTCTTTTGGGTGACCAATCTCTTGAGGAATGTTCTTCATAGTAGCGCACACTTGTTGCTGTTCGCCTACTTACTGAAGTCAGTAGCCATGGGAGAAGCAGTAGGCTTTGCCACCCACAAGTCATCATGACTTGCTTCTATGAAAAGATGAGAGTGGGCCCAATTTCAAAGATTAAATGCATGTGCAAACTTCCAGCATATCTGGCATTGATGGGCATGATCTCCTACATATAATCAAATATAATCTCTTTTCAGCGAATAGCAGTCCATACTGTTGATGGGGTTTTCTGTCAGAGTTCACAAATCATGGGTGCCCTCGACTGCACCGTGGACCTTTGGAAATCCTGCTCTCTTTGCTTTTTAGTCAATCAGCATCGACACTTATGCATTCCACAATGCAAATGCTGTTAATATAAAACACAGTTGGTTGACATGTCCATCTCTTCTGGACAGAAGCATATTTAGGAACTTGTGGTGCACTATGTATGAACAAGATGCAAATCATAATGCAACCAAAGAGCCACTCACACCAGGAAGGCATACTTGAAATTCAGATCCATGCTTTCTGCAATTTTGTGGATAGAAATGTGTGGCTGAGTTTTTAATTTGGGCTCCTGTCAGTAAGGCTCCACATTAAACTACTCCTACATTAATTTGACTCAATTACCTTTTTTGGTTGTACATAGAGTGGAACCAACTCAAATTAGGCCTACTGATAGGATTGACTTCATAATTGGGCACTTACAGCAAAGAGTGTTACTCGCAAGAAGCAAAGGTTGAGAAGTGTTGGCCTGCTACCTTTGATTGGCCATCTGTTAGTTTTAATAGTTCCTATTTTATGTTCCTATTTTGGAAAAAACCTTGAGAATACACTGCATTTTGATATGTGGCCAAGGCTGTAAACTCATTTGTTTGTACTTAACTGGGATCCAACACTTTACTCTAAAAACATGCAGGTTGACTGTTGCACTGGAAATGGGGCTGAGTCAAGTTAACCCTCTTTACACACTTAATTCTGTTACTTAAATCGCAGCTTGTCACAAGCCTTCATTTTCTTTTGCTAGGAACTTTCAATGACATGTTTCTGCTTGGAGTAAAAGGTTTTTCTGCACTTGATCTAACTTCTAATCTGTATTTCAAAAGCACCAGAGCATAACATTGAAAATCACTACCAGGTCTGGGGTGGGGTTGGGGAGGCCTGTGGGTAGTAGGGTACAAGCAAAGCTACTATTTCAAACAGGCAAAGACATTTCATGTAAAGCTGGGTGATCAATCAATCATATATTTAATACAAGACTGCTTCTGAAAGTATGCAGTTGTAGACTATTCATCAACTTATGCTTCCCAGACCTGTGACCTCTACCACCTAGGACAAAGGCAGCTAGTGCATAGGAGCATCATCATCTCCACGTTCCCCTCCAAGTCACAAAGCATCCTGAATGGAAATATATACCATTCCTTCATTGTTGCTGAAACAAAATTCTGGAACTCCGTACCTAACACCATTGTAGGAGTATCTTCACCACAGACTGAAGCGGTTCAAGAAGAAAGCTGACCACCACCATCTCAAGGGCAACTGAGATTGGGACAATAAATGCCAGCCTTGCCAAATCAGAGCAAATTTTAAAAGTTTACTTTCAACATGTTTTATTTCAGACATACAACAATGTGTAAAGAAGCTAATGAGTTTTACTGTGACCTAACAAGCTACAGACTCCAAAATAGAAGACAATATCTATGTAATATATGCAGCCAATGCCAGTGCTGTGTTTTAAATGTCAACCATAGCTATTTGACTAAAATGCCAGCTGCGGTATTTTTGCTGAATTACTATGAATCCATGAATATATGGCCCCATGTATAATATGCACGCTCTCTTCTTCAGAATAAATATTCAGAAAAATATAATTGACATTTTTGGATTTTTCCTTGAGATATTTTCCTTATAGTCTGTGGTTAAGAACAGACTAATTTTACATATGGAATACCTGGGTAATTGTAGCAAGTTTAGCAATGCAATATAAAGCTTTGCCACTGTATTCAGCTTATTGGTAGATCACATATCACTGCATATATGATTTGACTTAGGAAAGCAGCAGAATAAGAACAGACCTTGTCAGACAGTAGCTCAGGCTGTAAACTAGTATATAAAAAGAGACAAATTTACTACAACTGAGCAGATATCTCCCACATTTTAGTTAAGCAACAGCGTGAACTATCATACTCACAGAATCATATATATCAATGTCCCAGATGTCTCCATCATTATTTGAGTATGTCCTGTCCTACTGGCAGGACAGACCCACCAGAAGTGAGTGCACAGTTGTATGCAGCCACATGGGGAGTGGCCCTGGGATATATATATTATGCACCTAGTTTAGTATAGAAAGACTTACATTTATTCTAAAATAAAAGCAAGAAATGCTGGAACCACTCAGCAGGTCTGGCAGCATCTGTGGAAAGAGAAGCAGAGTTAACGTTTTGGGTCAGTGACCCTTTCCGAAGAAGGGTCACTGACCCGAAACGTTAACTCTGCTTCTCTTTCCACAGATGCTGCCAGACCTGCTGAGTGGTTCCAGCATTTCTTGTTTTTATTTCAGATTTCCAGCATTCGCAGTATTTTGCTTTTATTACATTTATTCTAGCACCTTTCACGACACCAGTCAATAATGTACTTTTGTATTGTAGTCACTCTTGTGATGAAGGAAACATAGCAGCCTATCTGCTCACATCTAGGTTCTGTAAACAGCAAAGTGATAAAGATCAGATAATCTGTTTTTAGACGCTGATGGAGGAATGAAAATTGACCAGGACACTTTTTCAATAGAGTGCCAGGGAATCTTTTACATCTACATGAGGGAAGAAAATGGGGCCTCAGGTTACTCTCTCATCTCAAAATCATTTTGAAGAGTCAGGTGCATTGTAGCTGAACTTCACACATCCTTGCTCTTAAGACAAAGACTTACAGTCAATGGCATTGTAGAAGTGAATAGAAGTAACGAGTGCTTTCTTCAAATCTTCAACTAGTTTCAATATGAAAATAAATTAAACCATTCTAATATTACACTATCTTATTTTCTACTTTGCATCCTAATCTGGATTAGATTTAACTTTCAATTGTGGTTCAGTGGTAGTACTCTCACTTCTGAGTCAAAAGGTTGTGGATTCAAGTACCACCCCAGGGACTTGAGCACAATATCCAGACTGTCATTTAGTACAGTACTGATGGAGGTGACATCTTTCAGATGAGATGTTAAAATGAGGTACCATCGTCTTTCTCAGGGTAATGTGAAAGAACTTATAGCTCGATTTGAAGAAGAGGAGGGAATTTCACTCAGGTGTACTGACCAATAATTATCCCCCAACCAACCTCTAAAACAGATTATTTGGTCATTATCTTATTGCTGTTTATGGAACCCTGCTGTGTGCAAATTAACTGCTATGCTTTCCACATTACAACAGTGACTATACCTCAAAAGTACTTAATTGGTTGTAAAGCATCCCGAGGTTGTGAAAATCCCAGTATAAATACAAGTTTTACTTTCTTCTATCTGATTAGCTTATTGGTAGTGGGAAAGTGGAATCATGTACTGAAGAAATTGCTTCAGGCTTTTCATAGAATGATTTCAAAGGGATTTCTAATGATTATCTTTACTGCTCCAGAGGATGTGAAATAAGAGCAGTTTTCCACAACTATTCACATTAACATTTATCCTGTTTAGTTCTTAATTGAACAATTGATTTATTTAAGTGTTGAAGCTGATGTTTTTCTTGAAAGGTTATTAACTGAGAATGCACAATTTTAAAATGTATGAATTTCAGCCTCATCCAGATTCCACAGGGAAGGAAGGATAATGAATGAGCTCGGCTTTTTATCATGCAACCAATGTATGAGCCATCCTGAAACTGAAGATCAAACAGTCAATTTTACAATAAAGTTATTCTGCTTTATCAAATCCTAGTTTAAACTCAATTCTTTATTTGTCAATCTCTTAAACAGATCCAAAACTCTTGAAATCTTTATTGCATATCAACCTATCAAATTTGCATCACTGCTTTCAGCTACATGAGTCACATGATCTAATCCAACTCTTCTGATCACTCTCTGTATCAGTTAATAATCCCCCCTTCAGCAACTATTTAATTTCCTTTTAAAAGAACTGATGGACTCTGCTTCAGTAACAGTTTGTGGCAGAGAATGTTAGATTCTAACCACCCTGTGTGTAAAGATTTTTTAATAACCTGTTTAATTCCTTGTAATATTTGTGCCCTCTCATTATCTCACTGATCAGTTGAAATACTGTCTGTCATAATTTATCTGGCTATACCCATCATAAACTTGAAGCCTTCTATTAGGTCAATCCTTAGGATCCTCAGCTCTGGCTGAAGTATTTTCCTATAACTGTAACTCCTCATGTCTAGTAAGATCCTAGTGAATCTGCATTGCATCTTTTCAATTGTTTTTATATGCTTCCTCTAATGGGGTGCCCCAAACTACACAGAATAATCTAACTACATACAACACCATGCAACAAAGTCAACGAACGTATCTGTATACAGGTTAGTCATTCACACTTCAGATGGTTGCACAGCGATGAATATCCTTCAACAAGCCAGTTTAAGATAAAGTTGAGCAGCTCAAGAGCACAGATAGATGAGAAATTCAAGCCAACCCAACAGTGGCACTGCCTTTGGCTTCATGTCACAAGAAAGCAAATGAACATAGAGTCAACAGATCAAATACAAACAGATACACAACAAAGCACGAGATGTATAATAAATTTATCTTTGAGAGATGAACACAATGCCCAAACAGATGGAGTGTGAGGACACTGAAACAGCAAGATGTAGCAGTAGCAGTAGTAGGTATAAAGCTACAATTTCTGCTGTCACTGTTAAACAGATAAGAAATAAACTCCCTGCAAGATATCACACTAGGGTAAAAAGTACCTCAAGATTTGGCAGTACAGGAAATTTTCAGAATCCTGTTGTGTAATTAATTGCAAACAGTCAATAACAAGGCTAGATAAGTGCAGCCAGTTAGTTACAAATCAGCTCTTTCCCCATTTCTTGATGTGGAGTCGAGTTGTGAGTCACATCTCCATTTCTAACTGAGTAAGTCTTTTCTTTTATAAAAGCAAAATACTGCGGATGCTGGAAATCTGAAATAAAAACAAGAAATGCTGGAACCACTCAGCAGGTCTGGCAGCATCTGTGGAAAGAGAAGCAGAGTTAACGTTTCGGGTCAGTGACCCTTCTTCGGAACTGTGTTCCGAAGAAGGGTCACTGACCCGAAACGTTAACTCTGCAAGTCTTTTCTTTTTATGCCCCCCAGTCTCAGATTCACTTTAGGAAAGTGAACCAAACTCATCCAGAAAAGCAGCATTCTTTGAATAAAAAATTTAAAGTATCAGTTCAGCACTGACTGAACAGTGAAGGTTCAAAGAGATTTTAGTTGCATATCAGGTAAAATTTTCATTCCTGAGTCCTAATCCCACTGTCGGGAAACAATGCAGCTTGGGAACCCAAAAATGCCAATGGCGAGACCCTGAGGAATATTTTGGAAGAGGCAGCAAATTCACTGGCCGCCGCTGGGAGCCCCATCCAATTAAGGATGGCGGGCAGGCTCCCGAGACAGGAGAGCCAATTGGAGACCCTCCAGCATTGCAAGATCACCAGCCCCACTGTCGGAGATGGGCGCTGCTGTAGTATGCAGTAGTATAAGACATAACCTTCTATCCCTTGGCTTTACTGTTACTTTACTGTTCAAATACGAGAATTGCGAGAAATAATGAGACAACATTCAAAGCCCAAATTAAACACTAATGTCTTTACTAGGTTTGACAGGAATACCAGTTAACAATACAACACACCCATTAGTCACAAATATGTTACAAGGAGTTATAAATACAATCACCCAGCCAGAGGTCACCTTCCCTTGATTGTTCTCTTCCGCAACTGACCAAGCTGCTTGGCTTAAGCACTGAATCACTCTTTGCAATGATTTTTATACCTTTCTTTCCAAGGTGAGCATGATGTTTCATTGACAAGATCATACTGTTCTATCAAAATCCACCTTAAACTACAATTGTCCAATGAAGAATCTAATTCTTTGTTCAAACTATGATGTCAGAAATTGCCTTGAGGATCAGCATATGTTTACATTTCCTTCATTGAAATCTTCACCTCTACTGAATGTAAGAGATGCCTTCAGGATCTTTCTCAATAAAGACAATAACAGTTTCCTTTCCTGGCCTCATACATTTTAAAACTACAGGACAATTAAACAATCAAGAGTCCCTTAAATTTCTGACCTCTTGCAAACTGCTGCTGGGGAATTAAAGGCAGAGCTTATCTGATAAAGCATATATATAAAATAGCTTCCTGTGGAGCTAGTTTATCTGCATTTCAAAAAAAGGCAAACTTTGACATCATCAATCAGCATTAGTTTCTCAGTCTCACAGGTTTTCAAAACACTTTGGACCAATTAGACCAGCTAAATTAGCATTTTTAAACCAAGTTCAGTCTTTTATCTTATGTTTTCAAGCACCTTGGCTCCATGTTTTTGCAAATATGAATTCATCCAAAGTTCTAACTCAGCATCAAAGCAAACCATAGATTTGAAGTATCTCTGCTTATTGGTATTGACTTTATTTTTATGACTTATCTGCTTACCCAGTACTCCTGTACCAATCTCCTGACCTGACATAGCCAAATTAAACTGGTAGGTGGGCATAGCCCTCAAATGTTAATTAGTTATCCTTCCTCGGCAATGCTTTGCAGGTTTTCCCTGGCCTGTTCCATCAACCGAGATTCATACATTACACACATGCACATCATTTCGCCTGGTTTCGTCGGAAGCTTTACAATTTTCCTTACATTAGATTGATTGTTTTAGCATGGGATTCGAGATACTTGACCACATCCTGTAGGTGTATGGTCATGACTTGACCCTCCTGCAATTCTCCCTTTTCTAAAGTATTCATTTTATTCAAAAGATTTCAAAAGCGACTAAATCAAGGGTATTAACTAGGGAAGCACCAGTGTTGAATATAATGTCAACATCATTCAACAAGCTACACCATCTTCTGATGTGCTTCTCCTCACTGTTATTTTCCTCAGCATTCTTAATTAACTCAAAAACATTCAGTTCCGAAGTAGTATTAAACCCATGATGATCCTGAAAGTCATTGTGGTACAGAGCTTCTAGATTTGTCTCTGCTAGTGCATCTTACCCAAAATTCCTCAATTAGTTTGTGCATTAACCTTTCATACAATTGCATGGTTTTAAGTTACACCACAGCAGCCCTAACCCTGATAAACTTAAAATTACCAGTGTAACTTCATGATGAACATTGTGATATAGAGCCTTTCAAGTGGGGATTATTACTAGCCCATTGCTTGGCCCTGGAGAAACTTTACAGTTCAATACAACATTGGGTAACATTTTGTTCTGCCCTTGGAGATGGTCACAGAGGTGGGGGGGGGGGGCCACAAAATGTTCCCGATATTGCCCATGCCCCCTGCCATTTTGTCTGGGACAGGGAAGGCTGTGGATGGCTTTCCTGCCCAGGCCCAATTGAGGCTCTTAAGTGACCAAAGGGCCTCTTCCCATTTTCACCTACATTTTGAGGAAGACGGAGGGGCCTGTCGTCATAGGGAGACGCTGGCAGGTAAAGCCTGGCAGCCTCTAGTGGGGTTGGGACAGGTCCCTCCTTTGGGGCATTCCAGGGTCCCCTCTAGCAGCAATTGCCACTCCCCCCCTGGGAAGGCACCCTCCTCACTCTCACCAAACCCCTCCTCACCCCATCACCGGGAGCTGCCTGAATGGCTGCAGCGACCCTGACCCCACTCACCTTTACCGGGGCCTTCGCCATCAATATACTGCAGGGCCTCCTACAGTACCCACAGTTACCACTGTCTCCAGTGGTGCTGCTGGTACTGTAGAGCTGCCGGTCTTCTGATTGGCTGGCAGCTCTGGAGATGAGAGCTTATCCTTTAGAGGGACAGTGGACAATTAATTGCCTGCTTGGCATCAAATGGCTTTGGGACTCCAACGGAGGGCTGAGGTGGGGACTCCCCCACCCTTCCAGCCCACTGCCGGGACCCCAGTCTCCATTATAAAATGCAACCCATTCTCATGTTTTTAAAACAGAAATCAAACATTTCCACTTGATTTCAGGCAATAACACATTTTGTTTGTCTTTCCTTTATTTTAGACAACCTTTCATTTCTCAAAAACCCCTTAGAATTTACCTGACATTTTATCATTTCAAAATTACCCCTAATTCTAAAGCTTTTGTCAATTTCCAATTTATTTCTCCCCAAAATAAACTTTATTTCTTGATACTCAGGACTGCTTTTCATTCATTCCTTTTAATTAAAATTTGAACGTCCCTTTAAACTTCAGTAAACCTTCCTTTTCTTGAGTGCTTGAAATAGCAACACATATCAATTTATTGTATCAATTCCAATCTCAGAAACAATGATGGACAGTCTCAGCGGTTTTTGCATTAAAGACAGAGCTTTTGTAATTAATATCTCCCCTTCTCAAGCTGTTTATAGATGGGGTAAAGCAAAATCATCACCATGCTGTAATATTGGATGTCTGCAGTAAGATCTTATCACTTGCTGCTAGATCACTTGTTGCACTATTCATGTGCACCCGGAATCTATGGTCATCTGTTTTAAAGGAAAAGCAAAGAATCCAATAATCCTCTGCATAAGAGCTCAGTGGGTTAATTTGTCCAAATATATCTATCAATTTAGAAACTTAAAATTCAAACTCCATTTATTTCCAAACTTCTAGCTTTTTAAAAAAAAATGGAAATTTCCAACCCAAGATTTTTAATACAGCCAAGATGATTAAACAACCAGAATCACCTCGTATATCCTAATCTCCAATTAACGCCACTAAACATTTAAAAAAAATTCAAATTGTGAATTCTTTTATGTGTAAATTTAATATCCAGAACTAAAATTCCCACATAATTTATCATAATAGCCAGAATTTTATGTGGCCTCAATGAAATTCAAGTTCTCACAACTTAACCTTAATAATTCCATTTTAATTCAGGTTATCACTTATAAACTAAACACAGAACACAAAGCACATGCTTTAAACAAGAAAAGATAAATTACATGACTTTCCTGTTCTTCCTTCAGGTGCCTTTTGAAATGGCTGTAATAAAACTAAGGAAAAATGTTAACTCTCAGTTAAACAAAACACTTCAACATTCTTACCGCAAAAACAATTAAAGAGGGCAGAGCTTCCCACAGCTTGTAAGCCCCACTTACTTTTGTTGGTTATTTCATCTCTATTTTCCCACCACAAATGATGAACTAATCTATCTTGGTTAATTCTGTCCTTTGTGAAAAAGGACGATTGCATTGCCCATTCTCCAGCCTTGTGGCACACATCCACTCTCAATAGAATAAAAGCAAAATACTGCGGATGCTGGAAATCTGAAATAAAAACAAGAAGAAGGGTCACTGACCTGAAACGTTAACTCTGCTTCTCTTTTCACAGATGCTGCCAGACCTGCTGAGTGATTCCAGCATTTCTTGTTTTCACTCTCAATAGAACCCTGAGATATAATATATAATGAAGGGTCACTGACCTGAAATGTTAACTCTACTTCTCTCTGCACAGATCCTGCTGAGTATTTCCAGCATTTCTTGTTTTATTTCCAGATCTGCAGTATTTTGCTTTTAGCCTGAAATATAATTGCTGGAACCTCAATTATTGCTTCCCCCATTTCCATACGGATCTTTGGATGTATCCCATCAGTTCCCCCCTCGCCCCGCCCCCTTCTCCTTTAGCTTAAATAACTTCTCTAGTACTTCCCTTTTGTTTATTGTGACATGCTTCCAGTGCCGGAACACAGCAGGGAGTGTCCTGCACGTTGATGCAGGCGGCGTGTCCTGGAGTATTGTAGTTTGCTGCATTCTCCACAACACAGCCATAAAAAAGGTATCCATCTGAAGGGATTGCAGCAGGAACTTTTTCAGGGGAAACTGAAAGATGAGGCTCAAGAGCTTGAAGAAGCCAAGGAAGAGGCATCACAGGGCCTTTAAAAGTTTGCATAGACATTCAGCACACCATGTCTCACAATGCTTTATCATAAGCACAAGAACACTCACCTTCCTCCTCCAGATATTGTGGGTGGAATTAAATGGGCCCCGGGAGACGAGCTGGGAGGCGGGTGGCCCATAGAATTGTGATGGAAGATGGAGCGGAGGGTCCATCACCTTCCCATGGCCCTGCCATTAAGTCGTGGGCAGGAAAGGCCAAAGACGGCCATCCCACCGAGAAGCCAGTTGAGGCCCTTAAGTAGCTAATCACTAGTCACTTTAGGGCGTCTTCCTGCCTGCTGGAATGACACGAGCGGTGGGGCTGTGACTATGCCATGTGGGGAGGTCGCCCTGTAAAACATGGCAGCCTCCCTGCGGTGTTGGGGGAGAGCCTCCGCCATGGGAAATCTGTGGCCCACATAGGGCCCCCAGCAGCAAATTCTACCCTTTTGCTAACAACCCCAGCCCCCCGCCCTCAATAACCACTCTCTGCCCCACCTCACCGGGGTCTGCTGGCATTGCCCCGGCAACCCTGCTACACTTACATGGGATCCAGATCTCCAGCACTGGGCCTGGTCTTAGGCCTGGTGTAGCACCGCTCCCGGTGCCGGGCAATTAAGTGCCCAAGTGCCATTGAATTGCACTGTGAGGCCTCCAAAGGGTTGTGGCAGAGTTCTCCTCATCTTTTTTGCCTGGAGGCAGCCTCCCGCTGACTGCATCAAATTCAGCCCAAGTTTCCCATCCCTTTCAGTCACTGAAGATCATCAACATTTCACAGACACCCTTTTTCTTTCAGCTCACAGCTTTTGGAATGGAGTTCTGCAAACTTAGCCACTGCTGTACCCAAATATTTTTTCAATAATAACAGTAATGTGTCTCTGGGCTTAGTGCTTGCTGATACAATGGTCTATATTTTATAGTCAGCAGCAAGGCAACAGTACTTGCTGCTGACTTCAAAGAAAGCTGCCCAAAATGTTCTATTGATCTCTGTGGCATAGATTTCCCCTTTCCTGACGTTAGTTTGAATCTGATACCAAATCAAGAGGATCTCTGGGTGTCCAGAACAATGATGTCATCAACCAGGGGAAGCAGCCAAACATATTGAAGTATTCTCAAAGACAGCAAACAAGGATGTAAAAAACACTGAAAATATTTGATATGTGATAATGAAGAAAGTTGACAAACACAAAATTAGTTTTTCAGTTAATTATGAACTTAATATGCTGTTAAAACCCCAGTTACAATTCATTCAATAAGGTATAACTTTTTCAAGAGTTTTTACAGCCAGGCTAATCATGTGAAAGGGCAAGTTTTCATCAGTTCAGTGATTTCTAATTGATTGTAGTCTGGGAATACTTCAACAATGCACCCCGCAGAGAAGTGTGGAATCACTGACAACAACTTCTGAATTTCCGTGTTTAATTGAGCACATATAGCTTCCAGAAGTTGCTGTCAGTTTCAGTAAAGTAATGATGGCTGTCAGCATTCATCATCATTACTACTGCAAAATCCAGGCCAATATTGTTTCCCCTAGTGATGTATCAAAGCTACATGTCAGAGAATGCCTGACCAACTCTGATCATAATATAATTAGATTTAATTATTAGCCAATCAGAAGCTGGTCCACAGATTTTAAGAGGTCTAATTTTACAAGATTGACTCATCCAGTAAATCTAAACCAGCCAAACCAATCAAATACTGAGGACAAATGGGTTATCTTTAAAAATCATTTTCAAACAGATTGAAACCATGTCTGTCCCGATAATTGAGAGAAGGGCACAGGACAAAACCATTATCATTGACAAGGAATGTGCAAAAGCAAATCAGATTGAAGCAGGGGACATGCTACACACTGAAGGAATTTAACTCACGGCGAAGAGGGACAAGTATCACAGACGACAAAAGTGGCCATAAGTGTGACACATTTAACTGTTACTTGGATTCGGACTCGAATAGAATAAATGCATACGCTTACAAAAGGTATAGTATTACCAAATTCTTGAACTAACTTTATTGAACTATGCTTCAAAATCACAAGGATAAAAATAGCACCCAATGCATGGGTGAATATCACTGCACAGAACTTATCAATGATACAGACTGATCTGTTTCACCCAGTCCATGTCTTTATTTAATTACTATCCTGCTAAACTGACCTCTTTGTCCAGCCCATGTCCTTACTGTAACTCAAACACTGAAAACTGGTGTCTCTCTTTCATTCAACTCTGTAATTACTGATTAAACCACAGAGACTAAAATGTTTGCGCACCCAGTTGCCTGGTATGATTCCACAAGCTTTTCTGTTATCCAGTCCAGCTCAGGTCCTTTAGTCTTTGTCCCGACTCCCACTCCATGCGCTGATCAGATGCTCGGGGGAAGGGGGGTGGGGGGGGGGGGATTGTTGCTTGATGCGTTGGCCAATGGTCCGGCTGTACAGAAATGGAACAAAGGGATAAGGTCCTTTTATCCACTTCTGTGCACAGCTTTCCTCAGACCTTGTGGTGATCAATGATTAGTTTCCCCTGCATGATCGGCTCTGTGAATGGTCAGATAAGATATCACCCCCTCATGCTTAGGGTCCCTTTCCTGGGCTGACACTTGCACAATAGGACAAGACCTCCCCCCACCCCCCGCCCCACCCCGCTAGCTGTTACAAGAACTCATAATGGAGACCATCCTGTCAATGTTTTGATATGCATGCATCCAGGATGTCTGTGATGGGGGCAAATGCTTTAATTACTGATGATCATTTTGACCATTACTGGTAATCATAAGTATCTGGGATACTGATGGAAATATTGGTGGTAAAACACATCTCCTGTGTCCAGATACTGAGAGCAAATATCCAAACAAAAGGTTTCCTGTGACTGAGAGTGTTTGGCCGGACATGGTGTCGCACCACCTTCAGGATACACAAAATTCCACAACATAACAGGCATTGTTAAGAGAGAGAAAACAACTGATCACTTTAACATGTTGGGTGACTCAGCTAATTGATCCTCCATGTTCAAATCAGTTTATATTTGTAAGAGTCCACCAGAAAGGATGGTCAAGAGACTTGTGCAAAAGAAGATGGTGCACAATTATGACAGTAAGAGCAACAGTTTTATCAACTTTATCAACAGGTTATGGCAGAGCTACTAAGTGACTAGTGTCATGAAGACCCCCATCTACCAAGAATGAGGCATATTAATTTTGTCATATGAACATTAATTTTAAACTGTTGCTGGAGTGAAGAAATTACGTTTAAAAAGAGATCACCAGACATTTGGCTGGAGTACATTTGCATACTAAGGGACAGTGTTTGGAGAGACAAAAGAATTGTTCATTGATTCAATTAACAGAGGTTGAGCTGGACAATAGTGATCCGCATCTTCTCGGGGGAAGAAACAGCACTACACTCCCTCCCACCAAGAACTTTGAAATCCAAAAATGCAGGAGCTTGTTTAAACAGTTAGTCACATGACTAACCTGCTGGCCAACTTGGAGTTTTGAATTGTGCTCACAGGACAGTTTGGTCAGACAGCAGACTGTAACTTAACCTGTAACAAGACAGCCGCTCTCCTGGCTGGCTCTCTCTCACTTTCTCACAAACCTCTGAATCAACTGAAATCACTTAAACCTCACAAGAGAGAAGAATCCTACATCGAAACAAGTTAAAGTGTGCACTGGGCCCCAATGAACAGCAAGACTTGTCGGCAACCAAAGACTCCACATTGAACTCAAAGGACCATAAATAACTACCAGATATTGCCTCAAACTTTTCCTCTTTATTCTTTCTACTTTTTATGTCTCTATCTGAGTGTGTGTTTATCACATATGCATGCTTGCATGATTGCATCGCGTACTCATAGTCGTTAACCGAATTTCTCTTCTTTTGGCCTCCTTATCTCGAGAGACAATGGATAAGCCCCTGGAGGTGGTCAGTGGTTTGTGAAGCATCGCCTGGAGTGGCTATAAAGGCCAATTCTAGAGTGACAGGCTCTTCCACAGGTGCTGCAGAGAAATTTGTTTGTCGGGGCTGTTACACAGTTGGCTCTCCCCTTGCGCCTCTGTCTTTTTTCCTGCCAACTACTGAGTCTCTTCGACTCACCACATTTTAGCCCTGTCTTTATGGCTGCCCGCCAGCTCTGGCGAACGCTGGCAACTGACTCCCACAACTTGTGATCAATGTCACAGGATTCATGTCGCGTTTGCAGATGTCTTTAAAGCGGAGACATGGACGGCCGGTGGGTCTGATACCAGTGGCGAGCTCGCTGTACAATGTGTCTTTGTTAACCGAATTAGCGTTTAAGATTAATAAACTTCGACCTTTCTTGTTTAAATCTAAGAAAACCTGTCTGATTTCTTTGCCTTACAATTGGAAAGCAGTGAACAAGGATTCAGTGAAGGGGGGAACTAAAGACTCTGTGTTTTAAAAATAAAACCGGTTACGGTTAGACCAGGCAAAGGCTGGTTATTTTGCATCAGTTTATACTGCCATAGGTCATGTTTATGTTGCCGATGTGGGATGCCTTGTATTGAATAGTATTATTAATAGTTTAATAGATAATAATATCATTTTGTATAGAAAAATAAATCTTAAAGTTGATAGGGATCCAGGTCTCGATAATATCCTTCCAAGGGTGATTAAATATATGGGGCAGGGGCTCAAATAGCCCTTTCCCATATCTTCAAAAATTTAAAGAGTCAGGGGTAGTTCCCTTAGACTGGAAGACGATTGAGGTAATTCCTATTTTCAAAACAGGGAGAACAAATCAGAGCCAGAGAACCATAGGTCTGATAGCCATCATTAGGAATGTGCTTGAAGGGATCCTAGGCAATACCCTATTGATCACGACGAACATACGGACATACAAACTAGGAGCAGGAGTAGGCTATTCGGCCCCTTGAGCCTGCTCTGCCATTCTATAAGATCATGGCTGACCTGTTTGTGGACTCAACTCCACTTTCCTGCCTACTAGGAACGAGATGGGGCTATTAGAAATACACAACACGATTTCCAGAGAAGTATGTTGTGCCTGACAAACTTGCTGAGTTTTTTGAGAAAGTTATTAGCATAGTGAATGAAGGAAATCTAGTAGACATTATCGACCTGGACTTCCAGAAAGTCTTTGGCATGGCACCTCACACTAGATTACTTCACTAGACAGAATATTATGCTTTAAATAAGAATATGATATGCTGGGTTAGAAATTGGCTCCAGTCCAGCAGCCAAAAAGTTATAGTTATTTGTTGCGAAGGCACGTTCCACAAATCCTTCAGGGATTGATCCTAGGCCTGTTACTGTTCACAGTCTTTATTAATGACCTGGAGTATGGTCAGCAAATTTACAGGTGATAACTAAAATCTGTGCCACTTCGAAGGCAGTAGAGAAATGCAATTTAATGCTTAGAGATTTCGATAGGGAATGCACCATACAATGGCAAATGGTTGGTTCAAACATGGACAAAAGAGCTGAACTCAAGAGGTGAGGTGACAGTGACAGCCCTTGACATCAAGGCAACATTTGACCGAGTATGGCATCAAGGAGCTCCAGCAAAACTGGAGTCAATGGGAATCAGGGGGAAAACATTCCATTGGTTGGAGTCATACCTAGCGCAAAAGAAGATGGTGGTTGTCATTGGAGGTCAATCATCTCAGTCCCAGGACATCACTGCAGGAGTTCCTCAGGGTAGTGTCTTCGGCCCAACCATCTTCAGCTGCTTCATTAATGACCTCCCTTCAATCATAAGGTCAGAAGTGGCGATTTTTGCTGATGATTACACAATTTTAAGAACCATTCGCAACTCCTCAGATTCTGAAGCTGTCCGTGCAGAAATGCAGCAAGACCTGGACAATATCCAGGCTTGGGCTGATGAGTGGCAAGTAACATTCATGCCACACAAGTGCCAGGCAATGATTATCTCCAACAAGAGAGAATCTAACCATCTCCCCTTGACATTCAATGGCATTACCATTGCTGAATCCCCCATTATCAACATCCTAGGGAGTTACCATTGACCAGAAACTGAATTGAAGTAACCATATAAATACTGTGGCTACAAGAGCAGGTCAGAGGCTAGGAATCCTGCAGTGGGTAACTCACCTCCTGACTCCCCAAAGCCTGCCCACCATCTATAAGGCACAAGTCAGGACTGTGATGGAATACTCTCCACTTGCCTGGATGGTGTAGCTCCAACACTCAAGAAACTCAACACCATCCAGGACAAAGGAGCCCACTTGATTGGTACCCAATCCACCACCTTTAACAGTCACTCCCTCCACCACCGATGCACAGTGGCAGCAGTGCTTACCATCTCCAAGATGCACTGCAGCAACGCACCAAGCCTCCTCAGACAGCATCTTCCAAACCCGTGACCTCTACCACCTAGAAGGACAAGGGCAGCAGATGCATGGGAACACCACCACTTGCAAGTTCCCCTCCAAGTCACACACCATCCTGACTTGGAACTATATCGCCGTTCCTTCACTGTCTCTGGGTCAAAAACCTGGAATTCCCTTCCTAACAGCACTGTGGGTGTGCCGACCTCACATGGACTGCAGTGGTTCAAAAGGTTCATCACCACCTTCTCAAGGGCAATTAGGGATGGGCAATAAATGCTGTCCTAGCCAGCAATGCCCAGATCCCAAGAATGAATTTTTAAAAATGGCATTTAACGTAGCTAAATGTAGTCTCATGCACATTGGTAGAACCAACACAGAAAGCATGCATAATTTACATGCATCAATACTGAAAGAAGTTGAGAGAAAAGAAGATCTAAGTGTTAGGGCAGAATTTAATGGTCCCCCAGGAGATGGGCTGGGAGCAGGGGAGCCTGTAGAATTGTGACAGAAGGCGGGGGGTGGAAGGCTGATCATCCTCACATTGCCCTGCCATAAGGTCCGGGGCGGGAAAGTCTAAAGACAGTCTTCCTGCCCAGAGGCAAAACACTAGCCACTGAAGGGCCCCTTCCTGGTGAAGCCTCTGCCATGTGGGGAGGTTGTCCAGTAAAACAAAGTGGCCCCACTGTGGGCTTGGTGGGGGGGTCTCCTCCATGGGCAATCGGTGACCCACAGAGGGCCCTCGATGACAAAGGCCAACCCTCCGCGAGCAAATCCCCTGGCCTCAATGCCCACCCTCCCCCCACCTTCGCCGGGGACTGCCGGACTGGCCTTGGCAACCCACCACACTTATCTGGGGTCCTGGGCTCTGGTGCTAGTGCTGATCCCAGGCCTAGTGTAGCACCAGCAGTGGCCACTGCTTCCAATGATGCTGCCAATACTACTAAGCTGCCGGCCCTCTGATTAGCTGACAGCTTCTGGAAGCAGGACCCTGGCACAGTGCAGTTAAGCACCCAAGCGCTGTGGAATTGCGCTGGGGGCTCCGAAGTGCTGAGGCAGAATTCCCCTTGCCTATTTGGCCTGGCATCGGGACACCCACCGGCTTGACTAAATTCCACCCTTACTCTGCACGGTTCATTGAAGGTTCATGGCCAACATAGAAAAGCTGTAACTGAAATTAATAGGATATTGGGGTGAATGTAATATTGCCAAATATTGTTTGACATATTCCTGCAAATTTGATAATGTGATATTTAATCACTTAACAATCAATCGCATGACACCACTTATGTGATGCTTTGTCACATGACATTTGATCACGTGAAATTTGGTCACCCTTCACAAATGTTACTGATTGTTTTAGCTCTGTAGTTCATTTTTTATTTCTGGCTTTGTCGATTGCTACTCTGCATTAGTCTGCATATAGGCTCCATAATGTAACCATATCTGATAATATTTCTGTATAACCCCATTCCCTAACAGGGGACACTTACAATAAGATATTTGGATAAACTAAGGTCGTTACCAAGGTGCCAGGTGACTGAATGCAGTACTGAAGGCACAGTCGCAACTGAGCACTGTAGATCTGTTTGATGGTCTCAGCCTTACAAGGACAGATTTTCCTCACTGGGCTGCTGATAGATATAGTGTACAATGTACCTGTGAGGAAGAAGGTACAATTAATTTTTTCTCTCTGACTCATTTACATGTCCTAAGGATCTCCAGGTGCAAGCTTACTATGTCTATTCTACCTGCTGCAGTTTGGATGAAAAAAAAACTTGACTGCTTGATTGTTTTGGAAACTTTATACACTGAGTAAACATAATATTAATGCTGCTAATTAAATAATGATGCAAGGAAGGACAGAATTATATTTTGACCCATTAAAGATTTTGCATCAGTTTATTGTACTATCCAGTGGCTGGGGAAAGATTTGTTATTAACCAAACTAAATAGCAAGGAAATGTAACTTGCAAAAAGAAAATAAAAGTTTTGGAAATCAAATAAAAACTAAGTACAGGAAAAAAGTAGCAGGTCTGTCAGCTTGTAAAGGGAAAGGTAGGTTTACATTTCAGGTTTTGCCTTTTCATGAGGAACTGGAAGCTCATAGATAAATAAATAAAGATAAGATAGGGCTAGATAAAACAAATGGCAATGGGGAAGAATAGTGGGTGTAAGTGGAGTCAGGAAAACTGATCTATCATAGTTATTTCCTTTTATAGCAGCAAACATGTTAATATAAACAGCTGGGAAGAGGCAAGGATCAGTAGATGATATATTCTCAGTTGTGCTATAAAAACAGATATGGAAACATTGAGACAATGAAAGTGTACACACAGGCAAAAAAAACTGTAATAAAAGGGCTTGAAAGAGTCAATGTCTGGGCCAGTGTAAGTAACACCTCCTACTTTGATGATGTAAGAGATCACATGAGAAAGAGATAAGAAGCAGCATGGCATCAGTGCAGTTAGACATACTTCAGTAAAGCTGTATATAGTTCTTTAATATGTAATAAACCAGTTATTATTAAAACTTACTGAAGATTCAGAAATCTCTCCCAGCTGGACTAACCAAATATACAACAAAACCCTCTAGAATGGAAGGAAATTAAATGGAAAATTGAATGGGGTAAACAGATAAGAAAATGCAGAGGGAAGAATATATATAAGGTCTGAATTTACTCAGCCCAGAATAGATAACTGTACAGCAACAGGGAAAAAGGAGGAATAATGCAATAGTTACAGTCCTCAAATGCCAGGGTCATAAATCAGAAAAAAAAGGAGCCCATGGCCCTTGATTTTCTACCCTTTTATTTCAATGGATTAAAAATTGCAGATATTTAGAGACAGAGGGCTGCATTTTACAAGCTCGCCGCCAAGAACGGCAGTGAGCTTCAAAGATGGCATCTCGCATGTGTGGGCCATACTCCATGGAGCCACCGCAATATTAAACGCGGTGGCTCATTTACATGTCCGGGGTGGACGGGCCCCCCCACCCAACTCCCCCACCCAACTCCCCCGATGACATGAAGGAGGTGGGCGTTCCATCCCCGGCAATGGCGTCAGGTGCCTGTGCAGGTGCTGACGCCTCTTTTAAAGGACTTCGAGTCCTTCAGTTTGGTTTACATTTTTAAAGATATTAGATATTAAAGATTTTAAATTTTATTAAAAAATGTAGTGTAATGTTTCTCGCCCCTCTCCCACCCCTCCAATGACCATACTGTTAATTCCTTGCCCTCTCCCCCCCAAAAGTATTTACTTTGTGTTCCTGACCTACCCCCTCCCCCCCACAAAGTTTATGAACTTTCCACTTCCACCCCTTCCCACCATCCCCTCCACCAATCAGATTGCTTTTATCCTGCTTCCCCCTCCCCACACTGAAATACTTACCTGCTGCCCCCTCCCCACCAATGTCCCACATCGGATCTCCAGACAGAGATCCGAAGACGCGGGAATGCCGGCTGCTGGCATAAATATTGCACCGGGACCGATGGCGGAAGCGGGTAAGTGTTTAATACATTACTTAACATAAATTAACATAATCAAATTTTGATCCCGCCGCCGAGTGACCGGGGGACCACCATGAGGCCTCGCTGCCACCAGCAATATGGGGCTGGGCCTTCCTGGCGTCAAGGCTCATGGAAGGCCTCTCCCAGAAACATTTTCCGAGCCCCCCGCCACAACCCCTGACGTCAGGGGGCTCTGTAAAATTCGCCCCAGAATGTGCATTTTTGATAGCGCTTTTCATAATCTTCACAGTTAATGAACTACATCTGAAATATAACCACTGTTGATGACCATGTCTAAGCCACATGCTCTAGGATTTACTCCCTTAATCCTTCCATCTCTTCACTCTTGCTCCTCCTTCAAGACAGTGCTTATAACCCACTTCTTTGGCCATGCTTTTCATGACAATTTCTAACCCTTTGGCTCATCATGCTTTTTGTGCCCACAACACTATTTTGTTTTCTATATTCAAGGAGCTATTCACATTCAAATTGTTGATACTTTGTCAGACATAGGAATAACAGCAGGCCATTCAGCCCTTTGAGCCTGTTGTACCATTCAATTAGATCATGATTGATCTGTATATTAATTTCACCTATCTGTCTCACTTCCATAAGCTTTCATATCCTTGCCCAACAAAAAAATCTATCAATCTTCATTTTGAAATTTTCAATTGGCCTATCCTCAACAACTTTTTGGGGGAGATAGTTCTAGATTTCCATTAATCTGTGATCAACATTGAGTTCAACAATTTCTGATAATAACCATCGACCCCATTTTTCAGACAGCAGCTGTTTGTAATGATTCTGCTATTGCTATTTGCATCTCCTTGACACACGTGTTTTGTTTCTTTACTTGTCTTATTACCATCCCCTTTGGCCTTGAACCGTTATCCCTTTTGTCATTTTGGGGGCAATTTTAAGCTAATTCACCAGGTGGAAAACTCACAGGATCAGGTGGAATGCTGATTTTTATACCCCGCCCAATATTACTTGCTGGAGAGTAAAATCAGGTGGAGTGTAAAACCAACATTGCACCCAATCCCATCAGTTTCCCAACTGGTGGATAGATTAAAATTGCCCCTATTGGGCAGGGTATTCCCAAGAAAAACCCTATATGCCAAATGGGACATATTAATTTCATTGGTTGGAAACCTACCTTCGACTTTTAATGGGAAAAAAACCCTACAAGTAATTTTTTAAAAAACTAGCAGCCGAAATGACCACTGCCATTTACATTTGAAATGCCAGGAGATTGGACTGGAGACAAAAAAAAATCTAACAAGGAGCCCAGCCAGGAAAATGGCTTGCACTCAGTGATTGAATTACCGCAAATGGTTTCATTAGCATGACAGTCAAGACTATCCACATCCATTCACTTTGAAAGAACCAACCCCCTCCATGTGTGAATGCATACCTTGGGGAATGTAAAACCTTGAATTTTATTAGAATATTCCAGAGAAACCTCATTAGGAACAAAGGGACTTGAGAAGAACCATGTGATCGCCTGTTCATCTCTGAAGAAACAAGTTTTGTTATACAGCAAAGAGACAGGCAGTAACTGAGTGTACAGTAGCAGAAGGCTGCTGCTCTCTTGTCTCTCTCTCTCTTCTCTCTCTTTCCCCAGCAAACATCAAGTGAAAATCGCCTGTGACTGGGGGAACCTCCAAGCTTACAGACCGCTACAGCCAGCAACCAGGGGGAAGAGAACCATAGAGTCATAGAGTCGTACAGCATAGAAACAGGCCCTTCGGCCCACCACGTCCATGCCGACCATAATGCCTATCTATACTAATCCCACCTGCCTGCATTAATTCCATATCTCTCTATGCCTTTCTCATTCAAGTACCTGTCCAGATGCCTCTTAAATGTTGCTACTGTTCCTGCCTCCACCACCTCCTCAGGCAGTTCATTCCAGATACCCACTATCCTCTGTGTGAAAAATTTACCCTTTTGATCCCCTTTAAACCTCCTCCCTCTCACCTTTAGTCTATGCCCTCTAGTTTTAGTTACCCCTACCATGGGAAACAGACTCTGGCTATCTACCCTATCTATGCCTCTCATAATTTTATATACCACTATCATGTCCCCTCTCAGCCTCCTTCGCTCCGGGGAAAACAGACCCTGCCTATCCAATCTCTCTTTATAACTCAAGCCCTCCAAACCAGGCAACATCCTTGTGAATCTTTTCTGCACCCTCTCTAGCTTAATCACATCTTTCCTGTAGTGCGGCAACCAGAACTGCACACAGTACTCCAAATACAGCCTAACCAACGTTATGTACAACTGTAACATGACATCCCAACTCTTGTACTCAATGCTCGGCCGATGAATGCAAGAATGCCATACACCTTCTTCACCACCCTCTCTACCTGTGTTGCCACGTTCAGGGAACTATGTACTTGCACCCCAAGTTCTCTCTGCTCAACAGCACTCCCCAGGGCCCTGCCATTCACTGTATATGTCCTGCCCTGGTTTAACTTCCCAAAATGCATCACTTCACACTTGTCTGCGTTAACTTCCATTTGCCAATCCCTTGCCCACTTTCCCAGTTTATCTATATCCTGTTGTAACCTTAGACAACCTTCTTCACTGTCCACTACACCACCAATTTTGGTGTCATCTGCAAACTTACTAATCATGCCCCTTACATTCACATCCAAGTCACTGATATATATGACAAACAACAGAGGGCCCAGTACCGATCCCTGTGGCACACCACTGGTCACCGGCCTCCAATCTGAAAAACAACCCTCCACTACCATCCTCTGCCTCCTATCACCAAGTCAATTTTGTATCCAATCGGCTAGCTCACCCTGGATCCCATGTGTTCGAACCTTCTGGACCAGCCTACCATGTGGGACCTTGTCAAAGGCCTTGTTAAAGTCCATGTAGACAACGTCCATCACCCTGCCCTTGTCAAGCCTCTTGGTCACCTCCTCGAAAAACTCAATCAAATTCGTGAGACATGATTTCCCACGCACAAAGCCATGCTGACTATCCCTAATCAGACCATGCCTTTCCAAATGCCTATAAATCCTGTTTCTCAGAATCCCTTCCAATAACTTTCCCACCACTGATGTAAGGCTCACCAGCCTGTAGTTCCCTGGCTTATCCCTGCTGCCCTCCTTAAATAAAGGCACAACTTTAGCTATCCTCCAGTCTTCCAGTACCTCACCCGTGGCAAATGATGATACAAAAATCTCTGCCAGGGCCCCAGCAATCTCCTCCCTTGCTTTCCGTAGCATCATAGGATACACCTGGTCAGGCCCTGGGGATTTATCCACCTTAATGCGCTTCAAAACCTCCAACACCTCCTCCTTTGTAATGTTGATATGCTCCAGGATATCTCTGTTCCCTCCCTTGAACTCACTAGCTTCCATGACTTTCTCCACGGTAAATACGGACGAGAAGTATTCATTTAAGACCTTGCCCATTTCCCGTGGCTCCACACATAGATTACCACACTGATCCTTAAGGGGACCTACTCTCTCCCTAGTTACCTTTATACTCTTAATATACTTATAGAATCTTTTAGGATTCTCCTTTATCTTATCTGCTAGAGAAATCTCATGGCCCCTTTTTGCCCTCCTAATTTCCTTCTTAAGTGTAGACCTACATCCCCTATACTCCTCAAGGGACTCGCTTGATCCCAGCTACCTATACCTGACATATGCCTCCTTCTTTGTCCTGACAAGACCCTCACTATCTCTTGTCAACCAAGGTTCCCTAAACTTGCCAGCCTTGCCCTTCCATCTAACAAGAACATGCCGGCCCTGAACTCTTCCTATCTCACTTTTAAAAGCCTCCCACTTGCCAGATGTCCCTTTACCTGTAAACAGCCTCTCCCATTCAACTTTTTAGAGTTCCTGTCTGATGCCATCGAAATTAGCCTTCCCCCAATTTAGGACTTCAACCTGAGGACCAGTCCTATCCTTTTCCATAACTATCTTGAAGCTAATAGAGTTATGGTCACTGGTCCCAAAGTGCTCCCCCACTGACACATCAACCACCTGCCCAGCCTTATTTCCTAAGATGAGGTCGAGTGTAGCCCCTTCTCTAATAGGGCCATCCACATACTGCTTCAGAAAACTATCCTGGACACACTTAACAAATTCTTCTCCATCTGATCCCTTAGCACTAAGGCAGTCCCAGTCAATATTAGGGAAGTTAAAATCACCTACCATTACAACCCTATAATTTATATAAAACCAACCACAAATTCTGACTTCAGGAAAACCCTGAGCACAGCAAGCCAGTCAAAATACACTCTTACCAATCAAGAACTTCAAGAATACAGCTTCAGCCGAGGACTACTGGATCATCCACTTTACAGACAGTATTTAAATTCCATTTATTCTGGCCTTTAATCCAATCACCAAATCTGTTTGCCTCTGTAATCTATTTGTGTGTGTATGATTCTCCTGTGAGTTTGTGCGTGAAAGTATAGTATAATTTTAGTATTTTTTAAATCAGGTTAATACCTCGATCTTGGTTAAACTCAAGATTGGTTCTTTTGTAATCACAGTAAAGGTAAAAGGTAAAACACTCACAGAGGTAGTAAGCAGAACTTCTGTTTAAAAGGAATAAACCCTGTTGCGGTCAAATAAGAGGAAAGGGCAAGAGAGGAGCCTGAGACCCCCTCCTCACCTGGTCGTAACAGTATAAAATTAACATTCCACTTGATCCCTAACACAAAACTTCACTTCTGTTCTTTTCTCTTTTCCCCCACTTTTTATGCCTCTGTACTTGCTTAAAATCTGTTATATCTCCAACTTTTTCTTGTTCTGGTGAAAAGTTCTTGACCTGAAATGTTAAATCATTTTTCTCTTCACTGTTGCTCCTGACCTGCTGATTATTTTTAGCATTTTTTGTTCTTATTTCAGATTTCCAGCATTCGCAGTGTTTTGATTTTGTGAAGAAGTGCTTCCCGATATCATTCTTTACTTACTTACTTACTTAGAGATAAAGCACTGAAACAGGCCCTTCGGCCCACCGGGTCTGTGCCAACCAACAACCACCCATTTATACTAACCCTACAGTAATCCCACATTCCCTATCACCTACCTACACTAGGGGCAATTTATAACAGCCAATTTACCTATCACCTGCAAGTCTTTGGATGTGGGAGGAAACCGGAGCACCCGGAGAAAACCCACGCAGACACAGGGAGAACTTTCAAACTCCGCACAGGCAGTACCCAGAATTGAACCCGGGTCCCTGGAGCTGTGAGGCTGCGGTGCTAACCACTGCGCCACTGTGAAAGTTATGCCCTTTTTTTTCCGGACTACCCACCTGAGGAATTAGTTTCTCTCTATCTATCTTATCCATACTTTAGTTATCTTAAACATCTAAATTAATTCATTCCAAATCTTCTATATTCAAGGAAATGCATTGCTAATCTTTGCAACCTGTCATCATAATTTAACCCTTTTAGCCCTGACATTATTCTGGCATCCCTTCTAAGACCAACATATCCTTCCTGAAGTGTGTTGTCCAGAGCTAAACACAGGACCCTAAATGAGGTCTAACCAGAGCTCTATAGAACTGTAACTGTACAACTTTTACCCCTTTGTATTCCAGACCTCTTGAAATAAAGAGCAACATTCCATTAGCATTTTAAATTATTTTTTGTGCCCATCATTATCTTTTAGTGATTTCTGTACATGGACCCCTAAATCTCTCTACTTCCCTCAATTCCTAGCTTCTCACTATTTAGAAAATACTCTGAACCATCTTTCTTACCTCCAAAGAGAATGACCTCCACATTAAACTCCGTCTGCCACAGTTTTGTCCACTAACTCAATCAACGTCATTTTCCAACTTTCTGCTCCCACTTAGTGTGAACATATGACTTTCTATTCCTTTAATCCATTCTGGTACATTCTGATATATTAGTCATTATATTGCACAATATAAACATTTCAAATTGAATCCGCATAAGGATAGAAATCAACTAAGTATTTACTAACTTGTATAGTCAGTGTTTTTTTATTGATTTCTTACATGGGGTCAGTAAATCTAACTCAATTTGAGTAGTACTGTGCAGTGAATGCATCCATAGAAACATAGAAGCCTACAGCATTGGAGAAGGCCTTTTCACCTTTCACAGTGGTGCAGTGGTTAGCACTGCAGCCTCACAGCTCCGGCAACCCAGATTTGATTCTAGGTACTGCCTGTATGGAGTTTGCAAGTTCTCCCTGTGACCGCGTGGGTTTCTGCTGGGTGCTCTGGTTTCTTCCCATGGCCAAAGACTTGCAGGTTAATAGGTAAATTGGCCATTGCAAATTGCCCCTAGTGTAGGTAGGAGAATTGAGGGAAGATGGGGATGTGATAGGTAATCTAGGATTAGTATAAATGGGTGGTTGGTGGTCAGCACAGACTCAGTGGGCCAAAGGGCCTGTTTCAGTGCTGTATCTCTCTATGACTCTATATCTGTGCTTGGTCTTTGCTGGGAGTGACTCACACCGCCTTGCATCCTCCCCATAGCCCTGTATTTTCTTCAGATATTTATCACATTTTCTTTTAAAAGGTGCAATGCCTTTGACCATTCCCTGTGGCAAAGCCATCAACACTCAATGCAATTCCCTTAAGGTCTTTGACTTATACCAGACTTATACCAGGGCGGCACAGCGGCGCAGTGGTTAGCACCGCAGCCTCACAGCTCCAGGGACCTGGGTTCGATTCCGGGTACTGCCTGTGTGGAGTTTGCAACTCTCCCTGTGTCTGCGTGGGTTTTCTCCGGGTGCTCCGGTTTCCTCCCACAAGCCAAAAGACTTGCAGGTTGATAGGTAAATTGGCCATTATAAATTGTCACTAGTATAGGTAGGTGGTAGGGAAATATAGGGACAGGTGGGGATGTTTGGTAGGAATATGGGATTAGTGTCGGATTAGTATAAATGGGTGGTTGATGTTCGGCACAGACTCTGTGGGCCGAAGGGCCTGTTTCAGTGCTGTATCTCTAATCTAATCTAAAAAAACATATAACAGCTACGTTACAGCTTAATTGTCCAACTTGAAACAAGAACTCTCATGTTGCAGTTTAACATATTTGAATGCCATCACCATGCTTTATGAAAGAAAGAACTTGCATCTATATCGTACCTTTCATGACATCAGGGTATCCCTAGGTGCTTTACAGCCAATTAAATACTTTTGAAGTGTAGTCACTGTTGTAATGCAGGAAACACAGCAGCCAATTTGCACATAGCAAATTGGGGTTCCGAAGAAGGGTCACTGACCCGACATGTTAACTCTGCTTCTCTTTCCACAGATGCTGCCAGACCTGCTGAGTGGTTCCAGCATTTCTTGTTTTTATTTCAGATTTCCAGCATTCGCAGTATTTTGCTTTTATTATTGCACATAGCAAGGTCCCCCAAACATCAATGAGATGAATGACCAGATTTTGTTTTTTACTGATGTTAATTGAGGGATGAATTTTAGCCAGGCCATTGAGGATAACTTTTCTGCTGTTCTTTGACAAGTACCAAAGGAACTTTAATGTACCCCTGAGAGAACACACGGGGCCTCAGTTTAAGGCTTCATCTGAAATATGGGAGCTTTGATGGCAGCCTTATTATCCTTCAGTACATAATGTCATAGTTTCTTTCAATTACTGTCTTGCGCTCACATCATATCAATAAAGTTAATCAAAAGAACAATTTAAAATGTATTCCAGAAAGACTGATCTAATTATTTCATTTATCTTTTTATTTAACATGATGCTTTACATGTTAAAGTAGTTGTCTGAAATCACTGCAGTCCTTGTGCCTTGTTCTTTTATTTGCATTTTTGCTCAGATAGAATTATTTTGCATTTTATTTTGAGCTTTGTTCTAGTGACATGTTTTTGCTCATTTATTGGCAGTTTGTGAATATGTCACTTTTGGGAATGTTTGATTACATGACTTTACTGTATTTTCTAAAGATCCATATTTAGTTAATTAGAAGAAAACACTTGCAGTTATGTAAAGTCTTTCATGACTTCAGGCCGCCTCAAAGTGCTTCCTAGCCAATGAAGTGCTTTTGAAGTGTAGTCACTGTGTAATGTACAATGTAATCTAGACTTTGCATGTAACTGAAGTCCCTCATGCCTGGTACCACACTAGTAAACTTCCTCTGCGCCCTCTCTAAGGCCTTGTCATTCTTTCTGAAGTGTGCTGGCCGGAATTGGACATAATGGCCAGAATTCTAACTGCCATGCGGAGGCGGGCACAGGTGCGAGCACAAGATTCAACCCCTGAAAATCGGCATCGGATTGGGAACCTGTCATGATTCTGTCCACTTCCAGGTTTGACCTGGGTGGGTTTGCAGGTGAGCGGGGACCCCCGGCAACTGTCAGGTAAGTGATTAAAATATTCAAACAGGTAATTAACTTTGCCTTCAACCCTGCATTCTGGTTTAAACAGCCAGCGCATGGGTTCCCTGAGTTCTCTACATCTTACCAGGGTCACTGAAGCAAGTGCATAACGGGGCATGATTGTTCAAATGAATTGACAGCCCGGGAAGACTTTAAACACTGAAATAACTAAGCTTGTGGCCAGACACTGTGAAAGGCTTGTGCTTGCAGTATTATTTCACTATTTCACTGAAATCACTAGTTTGAGTGTGAATTTCAACTTTTTCGAGTTACTTTCAGGTGCTTTGGAGTATTCTCACCTTCATCTCAACTTCCTTGCTGTCAGCCTTCACTGCCAGGTGGGCATGCAATGTCAGAAACCATCAAGGACAACACAGACCTGAATTTCTTTGCCTCTGGCTCCTCCCAGCCAGCATCCAAGGAGATGGAGGCGGAGGGAGAGGAGCCATTTGTGGCCATGGTGCCTGCAGCTGCACACCTGGCTGCCAGAGAAAGTGCGATGGAGTCATCCAGTCATGAATCACTAAATATGTATGCATGAAGCCATCTTAGAGTGCCATCAGAAACCCTGTACCATCCTCCCCCCTCACCCCAGTCTGCCAAGACACACCTCATTCCAACAGTCAACTAGCTAAACATCACATTCACACCCTTTCCTCCTCACAAAACTTGCTCAGCCTATTCAACTGAAGGCGGATGCAACAAAGTAGAGGCCAAAAGAATGAGGAGTTCCAATAAAGTCTTTCATTCATTCATTGAAACTACGTCATTATAACTACATTAATATTGGTATAAGCACACAAGTAAGTCCCCTATGCAACCATTATGTCTTACTCATCTTCTTCCTCTCATTCCAACATGGTACTACTCCTGTGGCTTCAGCTGAGCTGGAGGCAGGCTGCTCGTTCCCCTGCTTTGACACGTGAGATGCCCGTGGTGGATGTCCTCTGGCTTTTGGAGCACATAAGAACCCTGTCAAAGACTGCCCCACCTGCCCCTGTGCAGGGCAGACTCAGTCATCGGGGCAGGAGACAGCTTGTGTGGCTCTGTCTGAGGAGGGGGCAAGGGTATGTGAAATGGTGGCACCTTGAGTAGAGTCCCCACTGCTAAGTTCCCTTTCTCCATCTTTCCTCTCAGGTCCCACCTGCACTTCCCTGCTAACCAAGAGTGGGAGAGCACTTGGACACATGTCAGTGAGGCATTGAACCACCAAGGCAAGGCTTTGCTCCATCCCCTGTGTACTGGCAGCCAGAGTGTGCAGGCATCGGTGTGGCCAGTATGCACTTGGTTGTCTGCCATGTTTGATTCTCCATGAGCTTAGCCACTCTTTCCGTGGAGGTGGACAGCAGCGTAAATGCCTGAGATATCATGGCACTATTGCCAGAGATGGACTCCCCCATTCTCTGTGCAAAGGTGTGCACTGCCTCTGGAAATTCTGACAGAAGTGCACACATTTCCCATTGCAGCTCCACAAGTTCCATTTTTGTGGATGACCCCCGAGGCTCAGCATCTATGCCTAGTAAAGCAGAGCTTGAAGTGTCCTGCTTCCTCCGACAGAGCCTCTCCACTGCTGTCCCTGTCTCCAACACCTACTCCTGCTCATATGTGATGTGCTCCTCACCATGTGACAACTTAGATATCTCTATTGCCGTCCCCACTGAGGTGTGTGTAACTGCAATGGCGGAGGGTGCGCATAAGTCATGTGATGGTGGATCCTCAGAGTGCTCGCCCTCCTCCCACTGCAGCTCTGCCGTCACCCTAGAAGGACCTGTGGAAGATGAAACACATGAGCTAGTGCTGACACAAAGGATGGGTACAAACTCAGCATAATGCATATCGTTACAATTGAGTTCGTGGTGCCATCAATTTAGCATGAGTGACTGTTAAGTACCAAGTGGCCTTGCATCATCTAATACTGTCACCAGATCTATGGGCAACCCATATCCATCCATCACTGACACCTAATGTGTGTGCCACCCTGCCGATCTTCAACATGTCCTCCTCCATTGTGGTCAGGGTGGCTGTGACTGCAGGTCCAACCTGGTTCTCTGCCTCTCCCTGGAGTTGTGCATTCTCTTCTCTTCCAATGAGAGAACGCAGGGAGTTATGAGTGTGAGAAGTGGTATGTGTGGGGAGGATGAAATGAGAACATTTGTGGAGAGTGACCGTGAGGGATGGGTGCGAGATATCAATAAAATGAGGGTGAGTGTGAGTGTTAGCTGTTCAGATGGAGATTTGAGGAGGTTCCTGGAGAGAAAGGAATGTACTGGTCAGATGAGTGCTGTGCAGGAGAATGCTAGGGAGGTCAGAGAGTGATAGATGCCACCCGGAAGTGTTCTGACACTCACCTTTCCAGAACTAAAGAGTGTGTACCATCTCCAAGATGCACTGCAGCAACTCACCAAGCCTCCTTCAACAGCATGTTCCAAATCCCTGATCTGTACCACCTAGAATGACAAAGGGCAGCAGACGCATGGGAACGCTGCCACTGCAAGTTCAGCTCCAAGTCACACATCATCCTGACTTGGAACTTTATCGCTGGTTCATCATTGTCACCAAGTCAAAAACATGGAACGCCCTCCCTAACAGCACTGTGGCTGTATCTACACTAGATGGACTGCAGCAGTGTAAGAAGGTGGCTCACCACTACCTTCTCAGGGGTAACTAGGGATGGGCAACAAATGCTGGCCTTGCCAGCGACATTCACAACCCAAGGATGAATTATCTCCAGCTCCTGGGCACTACACTCCTGCTGTTGACAGCCTCTGCCACTTCCAGCCACGCTTGCTTCATTTGGCTGGCTGGCCTTTTCCTCCCGTGCACAGGGATGAAGACTTCCTGGCTGGCCTTTACCACACCCAGCATGAACTCCAGGAAAGAGTCAGGGAACCGGATGACAGCCTTCCCACATCTTCCTTCCATTCTCCTGCTTTCAGAGCGCTCCACCAGCAAGGTCATTCTGACTCCTGCTGGGATCCCTTTAAATAAAGAGGCTTCTTTCACAAAATGCAGGCGGCCATCAAGCCCACACTTTTTGATTGGTCGGGAAACCTGGAGGTGGGATGATAATGGTGTGGCTGAGTTAATCAAACACAGCAAAGCGCAACATTTAAACAAATGTGTTCCAAACCTGCTCCTGGCCTCCCTGGTGCGCACGGGTCAATTCTATTAAGATTCCGCCCAGTACTTCACCTGGGGCTCAACCAATGTTTTATAAAGGTTTAGCATAACTTCCTTGCTTTTGTACTCTATACCTTAACTCTTAAACCAAGGAAACCCCTGTGTCTTTTTAACAGCCTTCTCAACTTGTCCTGCCACCCTCAAAGGTTTGTGTACTTACACCCCCAGGTCTCCCTGTTCATTCATCACTTCACAATTTACACCATTTAGTTTATATTGCCTCTCTTAATTCTTCCAATCAAATTGAATCACTTCACACTCCTCTGCTTTAAATATTATCTGCTGTGCCTGCCATTTGCTGTGTAAATTTTTTTTTTCCTCATGTCGCTGTTGCTTCTTTTGCCAATAACACCTTAAACTGGTGTGTTCTGGTTTTCAAACCTTCCACCAATGGGAACAGTTTCTCTCTTTCTATTCTGTCTAGACCCCTTATGATTTTTAACACCTCTATCAAATCTCCTCTCAACCTTCTCTTCTCTAAGAACAATCCCAGCTTCTCCAATCTATCCCTTGTAACTGAAGTCTCCCATCCCTGGAATCATTCTCATAAATATTTCTGCTCCCTCTCTAAACCCTTCACATTCTTCCTAAAGTGCAGTAAGGAGAACTTTACAGGATCAACAGGGCTGGGTTTGCCGATGTTGTTTCCAGTGCCTAGGTTGATGCTGGGTGGTCCATCCAGTTTCATTCCTTATTGACTTTGTAGTGGTTTGATACAACTGAGGGGCTTGCTAGACTGATTCAGAGGGCATTTAAGAGTCAACCACATTGCTGTGGGTCTGGAGTCACACGTAGGCCAGACCAGATAAGGACAGCAAATTTCCTTCCCTAAAGGACATTAGTGAACCAGATGGGTTTGTATGACAATGATTTCATAGCCATCATTAGACTAGCTCTTAATTGCAGATTTATTAATTTAATTCAAATTCCACCTTCTGCTGTGGTGGGATTTGCACCCATGTCCCCAGAGCAATACCTTGGGTCTCTGGCTTACTAGTCCAGTGACAACACCACTACACCACCACCTCCCCGCCTCTCCTCCATGTTCCTTCACATTGATGACAGGCTTCCTGACAGGCCTGTTAATGCACAAAGCATTTCATTGTACATGCTCATCAGCCTATTTCTATAGGCCACACTATCAAATCCCCAGCTGAGTCCTCTGCAGTAGAACTCAAGTGAAACGTTGCATTCCAGTGAGCTGGCCCATGTTTCATTCTCTCAACAGATGTGCTCTCACTGCAGAACCTCTTGTTCCTAAGACAATTCTATCCCTAATGACATCATCCTTAGGTTGCCCAAACTCTCAAGATTCAGGTAGACGTCTCAGTACAGTCTCATACTGACCAATATTCTCCCACTCTTCCTCAGTTCCAGTGTTAAACACATAGCACTCATACATAACATTAGTAGCGGTTTCAAAGTGGGTCTTCAAGGCCTCCAAAATCTCACAAGCCTTGCCTTTCTTCTGCTCAGTGACATCTAGGATGCAACGTAGCTTGTATCTCTCCTTGATAACAGAGTTGTTACTCTTATCTGTTTGGGTTTCTTGTCCAATTCTGTAGCAATCTCATACTTTTGCCATTGAGACTGGAAGAATTGACAATTTCCTCTTAAATCTCCCTTCATGTCCATCAGAGTAGGTACTGGAAAATACAAAGACATTTTGACTTACCCAGTTATCAATGTCCTGTGCAAAGTTGCAGACAGAAGTTTTATGACCCAGTTCCCACGCAAAATGCAGATGTGGGCCAGGGAGGGCTTCTATGGCTTTTTATGCTGATCCCACTCATCAGCAGGAACGTGACCATGCCCGAGCAGGTCAAACTTCTGCTCAAAGTTGCACTAAAAATCATCCTGCTGGAATCCCATGGGGCATAACTGGCCGGAATTTTGAATTGGGCGGGAGGCTCCGCCCACCGGCCGAAAAGTTGGGGGCGAGCCCACCTCCACCGGGCCTGGGAAGCCAGGCTGGCATTTTTCATTCCCCAGGCCCTTAATTGGTCTTGGGCAGAACTACCACCTCTTTGAGGCAGGAAGTCCTGCCTCATGGAGCTACCAGCCAATCAGCGGGCTGGCAGCTCTTAGTCCCAGCAGCACCAATGGGAGTGGTGGCCACTGCTGGGACTACACCCAGCCATCGATGGCAAGAGGAAGCATGGCCCCAGAACTCAGGTAAGTTTTTAGGGCTTTGTTGGGGACAATCGTCTGGACCACGATGAAGCAAGGGGGGTTGATTGGGTGGGGGGGAAGTGTTGTGCATTGGGGGCGGTTGTGGCTTTTGGGGCGGCCCTCCACGGGGAACAGGGCGCCCGATCAAGAGGGCCACCACCCCCCAACCTGCAAGAAGGCCACCTGGTTTTATCAGGGGGGGGTTTTTGGGGCCTTTGCCATCCAACCGCCGAGGATAAAATACCTGTGGCGGCGGGAGGAGACCCTTAAGTGGCAGTTAATTGTACTTAAAGGCCTTGATTGGCCTGGGGTGGGCGGACTGTTGCTCGCCACTGCCACCCTGCGTACAATTGCAGCAGGGGTGGGAGGGGATCAGGAATGCCCCCCCCCCCACCAGCAGCCTCCCACTCAATTTTACGCCCCGCCTCCAACACCAGCCCACTCGACGTGGGGGCCATAAAATTGCAACCAATTATCCTCTGATGTTTTGCATATTCTGCTGGCTGTCTTACAGCTGGCATACCTCAATCCAAAGGCTATCAAAATCCTCTCAAATCCTGGGGACTCACTTCTGACACCATGTTCCATGTGGTGCATGAATGGCAAAAGCCTATATTTCTCTACATTGATGTCAGAGGTTAAATCATACCTGAGCATCTCATTATATGTGCACAGCAAGCCAAAGTGTGAAAAGGTATTAGCCAAACAGTGCCTGTGCTCCTCACATCCCCTACTTTGGCTGCAGGCCACTCAATGCCCTGTGTCTCTCCATGTGCAGATCCTGCCTTTAAGCTACCCTCTAAAGTATGTGCAATGTCTGATTCTGAGCTGGTGGTTGTGAGTGTGAGAGCAAGTGACGTTGTTTATTCTTCATCACTGTCATCCTGCTCTTCCACTGTTTCACCGCTGATTGGCCAGGTTGCAGATCTTGGATATCTGAAAGGAGAAAGGCACGAGGGTAGGGTTGTGGTAAGGGTATGGGCGGGAGTAAGAGGTGCATGCTCACACCATCTTCAGCTTGTAAATCAGAAGAGATTGTGGGATGAAGGGGAAGTGAGAAGAAGGATTAGGTTAGAGCACATGATGATTTCACCCCTGCTGCTGGCCATGGCCTCAATCATGACCACCCAAAAATGGAGATCACTGCCTCTTTCATAGGAGTAAGGTCATGCAGCTGTGCCTGTTCCACCTCGTGTTAGATGTTGCAAGAGAAAGGGAACTATATCGGTAAGTGTGCTGCAATTTGTTAGGTGATATGACTGTCATGATTGAATAGTGTGTGCAAGCTATGAGTTGTGATTGTGAGGCTTGCAGCAGTGCTAAGTCTTTGAGGGTGAGGTGAAGCTTTGATTGGTGGGTATTAGTCATGATTGATAGAAGTTGTTGGTAGGTGAGTGATGGGGGTGTGGTGAATGGAGCAATGAACAAGGCTAGTGGTGCAGTTGGTGGGGTACGGCGTTTGAAGATTCACTAACCTTGACCACTCATGTGATCTCATTGAACTTCGTGCCGCACTGAATCCAGGCCATCCTGGCTTGACTCCTGTCATTGACTGCCACGACTATCTGGTTCCAATGCCTTTGCAAAGCTTGTCTGGAGGCCTGCTGGTCGCTGTGGATAGATTACATACTTCTTCCTTTCCACCTCCAGTGCAGTGCTGGGAAATCTTGGTGTCTGCTTTCTGCCATGTTGTGCCATCCTTGTGTCTTTCCCACATCAAAATAACCTTTAGTATGACTTCCAACACATGCTAAGACCACAAAATTAACCACCCCTTTAAGAAGTGCAGGTTAGCTTTAAGTAGTGCAGGTTAACTTTAACTCATGCTAATGTCTCACAATATTTTCACCTCGTGCTTATATGTGCAGCCATTTAGCAGTGCACTTACTGCTGGATGCATGCTCCAATCATCTAAATTACCAGACAGCATGAAATTTGTATATATTGAAAGCAACAGTGCTGTTTAATTGCACAACGTAATCCCTACTCCCTTTCTCAGGTATTATCAAATTTCATGGCCAATATTTGTAAGTCAATTTAGGGTCAATCGGAAGGAACATGGCGCTTAGATCAGCCGTCACATCAAATGACATTGCTATTACTTCCAAGCTATTACTCTCAGCATGCTATAATTACACTTGCTGGCAACTCATTTCAAAACATTTTATTGTCCCTCCTGATGCATGTCATGTATTGCCCATGCAGTCCTGACCCATACATTTCATAATGGCCCACAGGATAAACTATCAATTTGTATTGAGTCAGCTGGGACAGAACTGAAGGTAATATAACTCGCACCAGAATCCTTCAACTAGGGAAGACAAAAATTAGTCGCAGTTCTCACTCCCGATCACTGTCCAATACAAGGATATTGAAAGAGGGCTCAGTTGACACCTATTATCACCCTGTCAGTGTCTGACTTGCCCAATAGCTTTCCAGAGAATAGCGAAGAAAATTGCATGCGAACAATGCTCCAGGTTCTGATAGGTATTTCTTTAGACTTTACAATCCTTTTGCTTTCAGCTGGTACTAAAGGTCTTCTCCTGACCTGTGCCCACACTTCGGGGCACCAATCATCATATCCTAATATGATAAGCCTGTTGTTTAGGTTGTTGAATGGTGAACTCTAAATCAACATGTGAGTTCATCAAATGTCACCTTTGATTAAAAGCTGTGCAATTCTTTCAGAAAACCTTGAATTAAAAAAAAGACTTGCATTTATATTATACTTTTCACAACCTCAGGACATCCCAAAGCACTTTACAGGCAAAGAAGTAATTTTTGAAGTGCAATCACTGTTGTAATGTAGGAAATCTGGCAGCTAATTTGGGCATAGCAAGCTCCCATGGATAACAATCTTATAATGATCAAATAATTTGTTCAAGTGATTCTGGTTGATGGATAACTATTAACCATGACACTGGGAAGAACACCACTGCTCTTCTTCAAAATAGTGCCCTGAGAGGGCAGATGGGACCATGGTTTCTTCTGAAAGGCAACACCTCACAGTACTGCACTGCTGTCTCAACTTAGATTCTGTGTTCAAGTCTCTGGAGTTAAATTTAAACCCACAATCTCCTGTCTCAGAGGCAAGCATGCTACCATTTAGACACATCTGACTCCTGAATAGACTGTCTGAGACAAGCATTGATAATGCACATAATTGGTGAAGGCACTGGAGAGGATGAGCGATAAGGATTATCTAACCTCTACTTTTTTTTGAGCATTTGCCATTATAATGCATTCTGACATTCAAGTTAATGGATCCTTGATCAGCTGGCAATGCATTTTGACAGCAGGCCACAAACTAAGGTGCCATTAGCTTCAATCATTACATTATCCTATGGCTTAAGTCTGCTGAATTAGGGTCTTCGCTCATTTAGCTGGTTACGGCAGCAGCATTGACTGCTACGGTATTCTAAATAATGTGTTAGCATGTAAATATCCTCTGCTCTCAAGAGTAAGGGTAAATGGTAATGAGGCTTAGTGCTTTGCTGAAGGATTCATATGGGAAAGCACTAAAAGGCTTCAATGCAGCTGTCGGGTTAAAGTTTTGGATTAAAATGTCCTATTTTAATATTTGAGATTTGGAAATCTCAGTGCTCAACAGCTCTTATTGTGTTGGAAATTAAAAAAGTAAGTTGCTGGCGTCTGTTTTCCTGAAGGGCCTTTTTAAATTGCCTTTTCAGTTTATGAGATAGTTTGAATGAATTGCTTTTCCTTCTTGACATTTTCTTATATCAAAATCAAATAATTTGAGTTGGGTATTACTATCATTTCAATTACTTCAGCTTTTCTCCAAGAGAACAGAGATCCCAACCAGAAGATCCATTGGTCCATTTGATCCAGATAGGAAAGCACATTTGTTCATTTAATTCAGAGTACCAACATTGAGTCATTTCTTAAATTAGTACCAGGTTATAGCTTCAACTACCTTGCCTGCCAGCCCATTCCGGATGTTTGAATCCCCTTTTAAAAGAGATTAATCTTGATACCTTTCCTAAGTTTTCTCATTTAAAACCATGAACCTGTGCCTGCTGTGTATTTTTGAAAATACTATTTCAGATTTATTTCCTGTATCCTAATAATTATCTTACATTATTCCAGAAGGCCTTTAGTGAGGCATCATTCTGAGGCTGAAGAGCTGCAGCTGACAAAGTCAGAACTTGCCATCTTTATGATCTGCATTGTGACCTATATATATCTGCCACAGATGCATCTGCCCATGTTGTATTGGTAGGAGTGGCTACCACAGTCTTTATGTCAACCAAGTCCCATCTTGACACTATCGACACCATTCATCATGTTGTGTGGCACTATCACCATGCTAAGTGGGGTAGCAGTGCAAAAGTACACATCCATAAGGTGCTGTAGGCTATCAACAGCAGATCACAATCTCTAATCACATGGCCTGCATATTCCTCAAATTTCCCGCACCGTCAAGCCAGATGGCCAACCCTAGTTCAATGAGGAGTGTAGAAAAGCATGCTGAAAGCAGCAGCAGGAGTACTAGAAAGTCAGTTGCCACCCCAGTGCAGCTACAACACAGGACTACATACGTGCTAAATATTGGAAACAGTATGCTACAGGCAGAGGTATGTAATCAAGTCACAACTCCAGAGTTCTACCACACTCCATTGCAAGTGGTGGTGGACAATAAAGTGAGGAAGAGGTTCATGCACATCTCCATCCTCAACAATAATGGAGCCCAATGTGTGAATTCAAGAGAGAAGGCTGAAATTCTCGCAACCATCTTCAGGCAGAACAGTCAACTGGATGATGCATCTCAGCTTCCCTCTGAAGTCCCCACCATTGAATGCTAGTCTTCAGATAATTTAATTCACTCCACATGACATCTAGTAATGGCTCAGTGCACTGGCATAGCACAGGTGCAGGCCCTGACAACATTCAAAGTGTAGTGCTGAAGACTTGCGATTCAGAACAAGTTGCACCATTACCAAAGCTGTTCCAATACAACTAAATACTAGCATGTACCCAACAATGTGGAAAATTATCCAGGTATTTCCAATCCACAAAAAGTGTGACAGGTCCAACACAGCTATTAGGGCTTCGTCAGTCTACTTGCAACCATTAGCAAAGTGATAGAAGGAGTCGACAAACATGCTTTCAAGTGATACTTTCTCATCACTGTTGGCATCCTTCCATCTATGAGAGATGATGAACATGCAGGAAACAATACATTTAGATGGGCTGTCTTTATATGGTGTTGATGGCTGTTAAGGCCAATCCTTGAGAGGCAGGTTCTGCCACAAGTGCCGCACATGAAGCTGCCAGGAGATGTTTTGGGTTGGGTTGTGCTTTCAGCATTAACACCTGTTGCCAAGCTGCTGTAGCCACTGGTTGTGGTGGTAGTGCCCACCAGCCCACAGGATTTGTCAATATTTCCCTCTTTCACTAGCTCGTGACTCCCAGGTGCGATAGTCGATGTTTAGGGCCTTCACAGCACTCTTGCAGGCATCTCTGAATCAGAGCTGTGAGTGCCCTACTGGTCATCTGGCTGCAGCTACCTCACCATACAGAAGGTCCATAGGTATACAACAGTCTTCCATCCTGTGGGCGTCTGATCCACCGAAGTCACCTCTGTTTGATTAGTGCGAATACACGAGAGCTCTGCCTTTGCAAAGACCGCTGCATTCATGATTCTGTCCTGCCAGGATATACTTAGAATGTGCCACAGACAGTGAAGATGGAATTGTTCAGCTTCTTTTCCTGGTAACTGTAAGTCCCCATGTTTCACAGCCATACAGCAAGGTGCTGAGGACACAGGCCTTATAAGCCATCAGCTTTGTCCTAAGGATCAGCTTGGTGTTATTCCATGTGTATTTTGCGAGTCAGCCAAAGGTGATAGCCACTTTCCCTATGCATATATCAAGCTCTGTATCAAAGTACAGACTGTCAGACAGTCAACGTGGACCCGAGGTAGCAGAATTTGCTAACCAATTCCAGCGGGGTGTTATTTAGTGTGATTAGGGGTGGAGATGCAACACTTTGTCCCATGGCAATGGTTTGCTTGAGGCTTATATTGAGGGAGAACAAGTTACAGGCACAGAAGAGACAGTCCATGACTCTTTATAGTTGAGTTTCCGTGTGGGTGACTAGCACAGCATCATCAGCGTAAAAGAGTTTCCTGATCAGGATGTAATGTGTTTTTGTCTTCACTGTGAGCCTTGATAGATTGTAGAGCTTGCCATCTGACCTAGTGTGTAAGTAGATTTCTTCCATATCTGCAGGGAAGGTGAAGGCCAGAAGCATGGAGAAGAAGATGCCAAGCAGGGTGGGGGCTAGGACACAACCCTGTTTCACTCCATTCTTCACCCTGAAACTGTCAGAAGTGGAGCCATCAAACTGTACAATGCAGTGCATGTTGTCATGGAAGAAGCGGATGAGACTGAGAAGCTTTAATGGACAGCCAATTTTTCACAAAATCTTGTAGATCCCTGCTCTGCTAATAGTGTTGAATGCTTTAGTGAGATCTACAAAAGTAAGATAAAGGGGTATACTCTGTTCCCTACACTTCTCTAGTAGCTGGTGTATGGAGTAGATCATATCCACAGTAGATTTGCTGGCACAGAAACTGCACTCTGTCTCTGGGTACACTTGGTCTACAAATAAATGGAGTCTTTTAAGTATGACCCTAGCCAAGGCCTTCCCTATGACGTTGAGGACTGAGATGCTCCTGTACTTGTTGTAGTTTCTGCTGTTGCCTTTGTTTTCGTATAGTGTGATGATTTTGGCATCATACATCTCCTGTGGAACAGAGCCTACCTTCCAGTAGAGAAGGAGAAGGTCATAAAGGTATGGCAATAGACAGGACTTTCCGTTCTTGAGCAGTTAGGCTGAGATTCTAGCCTTGCCGATGCTCTACTGTTCGCTAGGCTGTCTATGGCCTTCTTGAACTAGAGAAGTTCTAAAGACTTGAATACAAAATCTAGACTAACAATCCAGTGCAGTACCAAGGGAATGCTGTATTGTTGGAGATGCTGTCTTTCAGATGAGACGTTAAACCAAGGCCCCTTACAGGTGGATGCAAATGATTGCATGGCACTATTTTGAAGAAGAACAGGGGAGTTTTCTCAGGTGTCCTGACCAACATTTTCCCTCAACCAACATCACTAAAATAGATCATCTGGCCATTGTCGTATTGTTATTTGTAAGATCTTGATGTGCTTCTAGTTGGCCGTTACATTTACTACAACAGTGACTACACTTCTAAAAGTACTTGATTGGTTGTAAACTGATTTGGGATGTCCGAAGGTCATGGAAAATGCTATATAAATGCAAATTTATTTATTTAGAGATACAGCACTGAAACAGGCCCTTCGGCCCACCAAGTCTGTGCCGACCATCAACCACCCCTTTATACTAAACCTACACTAATCCCATTTTCCTACCACATCCCCACCTTCCCTATATTCCCCTACCACCTACCTATACTAGGGGCAATTTATAATGGCCAATTTACCTATCAACCTTCAAGTCTTTGGCTGTGGGAGGAAACCGGAGCACCCGGCAAAAACCCACACAGTCACAGGGAGAACTTGCAAACTCCGCACAGGTCGTACCCAGAATTGAACCCGGGTCGCTGGAGCTGTGAGGCTGCAGTGCTAACCACTGCGCCACTGTGCTGCCCAAATATTTCTTTATTTATCAGAAGAGTATGTATGTCTTCAATTATTCTGTTCAACATCAGTACCTTGTGTTTCTCAGTATTGAACTGCAGTAAGCATTGTTTCTTTGTAAGATATTGGATGTATCCTCTGGGTTCTTTTATCTTGGTGTCATGTTAGTCTAGCAGTGGTGGATGTTGATTTCAGTTTCAGGTTGCAATAAGTCCAAAATACATCATGTTGAAGTGTTGCATCTAACTAATGTAAAAATATGTCCTGTTATACTTCCTGGAATACCAGTGAATAAGGCAACCATTCATTAATAAAGTCAATAGGCTCTAGTATTAAATAAAATATCATGTGGGAGACATTATTGGAGCATGACTAGTTGATAGCTGTAGATAGAAGATGATTGGAGTTAATTGAGTCCACAAGCTTTTATACTATTTGATTCAGGACAAATTAGCTTGAGCTTTCTTTAATATTTTTTAGACTATTCTTCTTAGTTAGTCTTCTTTCTTTGGCCTCCTTATTTCGAGAGACTAGTTAGTCTAGTGTGGGACCATATCTATGGTAATTGTTTATCTAAAGAAATACAGGTTTTATCTGTTACTCTGGTGTCATGGTAACTACTAAGATAAACTGTAGAATGTTCTGCTCAGACTGTCCCAGTAGCAGTGTGGCTCTTATCACCAAACCTCACCTTGTTCTGAGCTCCTACTCCTCTGCTACATTCTCCTCCTTTGAGCACCTCACATTCGTCCCCCCGAGTTCTCACCTCTCGGTTAAAATCTTTGTTTGCTACCAGCCACCCAAGTACCATAAAAGTTTTCTCACCAAGATATTTTCACCGTTTTCCTACCTCAGCCACTATACCAAATGGCTTCTTATTCTATGTGATTTTAACTACCATCTCAATTCATCATGTTCTCTCTCTCCTCTGAGTTCACTGCTCTCCTATCCTTGCTAAATCTCACTCTTGCCATATAAACTCCCTAACCCATATTCACAGTAACCCCATTGACAGTTCCATCTCATGTGTCCTCGTTACTCCCATCACGTCAATCATAGATAAGGCCATCTCTGATCATTTCCCGTATTGCTCTCCACCCACATCCTCCTTCCCCCTCCAAACCTTACTTCCTTTTGTGTCCACCCCGGGCAAAAAAACTCTCTCCCAATTTACTTACAATTTCATCCTAACTGACTATCCTTTAGGCATCCATTCACCATGACATTTCTACAGCTACCAATTTTTGTGTGTGTACACCTTTAACAGGTGCGGCTGCAAGATTATGTTTGTCATATAAGAGCAATGATGTAACACACATGATTCTGAGTGTTCGGCAGTCTTGAAGAAACACCTGTAGAGTAAACTTCTCAATGTACTAGTGCTCTACCGTACTTAATAAAGAACACACAATATTGCATTACTGATCCCATCTGGAGTGGTCAATCTTTGTGTGAAGTCTTTGCTAACACAGAGGTTCAAGAAACATGCAACATGTTGGCAGCAGTGAGATGAAGACCCAAAGATACAACACATTGATATCGCTGGGTTCTTAGAAGAGCTCGACATGTTATAAGCTGATAACAGTGTTAAGATTCTTTTCCTCTTGGAGCCAGATCACGTTGCAAGTTTTTTATTCTCTCAAATCTGCTCAGCAATGATCTGGCTCTCCCAACACCCCAAACCATCCAGCCTTCTTACCTTCGAAGCAGTGCAGTCAGCAGCAATTGGGTAACATCTTTTCACTTCAGCTATGAAGTCAGGTGGCTACAGGCTCCTGTTGACTCCATTGACACAAGGATTCTGAGGTCAATTGCTCACATCTAGAGCAACTTGAGAAAGTCTGGGCGAATGAATGCTGTACTGAGATAACAGACCCCGTTACATGTGCGAGGTGAATCAGATGGTTCAATGTCATCATGGTAGTGGGCTACCAATTCGAGCACAAAGAGAGCATAGTTTCACCATTACAGTTTGGGCCTTTGATTTTTTTCTTCGTGCCAAATCCACCCTTTGTGGGCAGGTCTAATACAAAAGTACCTGAATTCGGCAACAGCAGCAGAACCTCCAAACCTGTTCAGACGTAATACTACAATAATTCTCCACAGCAAGTAACAGTACCAAAGCCTCCAAGCCTGTTCAGACATGGTACTATAACAAGTCTCCGCAGCAAGTGACAGCGCCACAACCTCCAAACCAGTTCACCAGTGGAACTGCAACTTCTGTTTTCCATTGCAGAAGACAGCAGCGTACCATCCGAGTCTTCTTAAGTGGTACTGCAAGTCTTTCTTTTATTTGCCTTACAGCTTATCTTTTCTTCCGTAGGTGCAATGTTACAGAGTCATTGCAATCATGGCAACACATTTCCCCACCATTAATTGAAAAGCATCTGACCTGCTTTCAAAATTTCTTCTTTTCGAGCAGTGAGTCAAGCTTTTTCTTGATGACTTAGCCATTGCTGATCCACAGAAGCAAGAAAAAAAGATATACATAGCGGTGACAATGAAAGTCTACATCGTCTCAACACATCTGGTCTTAATGATGAAGAGCAGAATGATCCCGCTAAGAATTGGTCCAATTGGTCTAGAAGACCAATTACAGCTCAAACTCAATTTTTGAGTGCACCGCCTTGAATTCATGTCTTTCAGACAACAGCTTAGTGTATCCATAGACCAGTTTCAGTCATTGTCATACCAAAGACCAAGAGTGCAATTTTACTGACACTGAACTGGCAGATCGCGTCATTGAGCTTGTGATTGCATCCACCCTGATGAAACTATCAAAAGGATCTGTCGGACAAACCCAAAGATTACCTGGTTGATGCCTTATTGAAGGATGGCCACATATTTGAGGCCATCATCGTAGGTCAACAAAGCCTTCAGTCTCTGTTGCAAAGACCATAGGTGCATTGAACAGGATTTCCAATCCAATACACCATGTAGAAGGTGCTGGCTTTTCCATTCGCCTAAAGGTTGTGCAGCACTTAACTCCATATGCAAAGCATGCGGTGTCAGAGGCCACTGGAAGCAGCAATGTCGCAAAGCCAAGACAGACACTACAGGCAAGAGTCCTGAACACAAACATTTGAACAACAGGACAGCTCCGCATCCTGAAAAGATTTGCAATTCTCCGTCACGGCACAACTGATTCATCCACGATGTTTCGGGTGACGCTAACATTACTGATCCTGACGATCAGGGTATAAGCACAAGTGAACAAGCGGAACAGACACTCCATGTCATCAATATAACCAAACACATTGATTCCATTACTCTGCTAGAAGCATTTGCATCCATTCGTATTTCCTGTTCAGGAAAAGAGGACACACATTTGCTCCAGGCAAAAGTGGACACAGGTGCCAGTGCAAACATTTTACCCCAATGCATCTTAAAATGCATGTATCCTGGAAAATGGAATTCCAAGATAGCTTCGACCAACGCTCAGCTAACTGCTTACAATGGGTCCCCAATCCCATGTCTCAGATCCATTACGATTAAGTGCTGTTATAATGATTCTGATTGGATACCCCAACTCTTCTATGTTGTTCAAACAAATAGACCTGCTATCAGTGGACTGTGAACATGCAGTGACCTAGCTTTGATTACTATCAATGGCACCAGGCAACGCCATCTCCCTCCTGTCCGTAGATGGTAACTAGAAGGAGCCTTGCAACAAAGGAGTGCAATGTGAGCTGTGGTTCCCCCGTTTTCCGATGATTTTCCAATTCTGCCCATACTGTGGTCAGAAGATAGAATCTATTTTCAACCTCTGTGCAGCTTGTGATTTCAAAATTCCCAAGGGTGAGAACGAGGACGAGGCACAGCCTGTTACATCCAACATACAGCGGCTCTAGTGTTAACTGTATCCAGTGCATGAAGATAGAGACGTTCATCCAGAACAGAGAAGGAAAATGAAAGAAATGCATAGCAATCACGCTGGGAGTTAACTTCCCAACTTAGCTATTGGCCAGCAACATACCATCCAAAGTCCTATCATTGGTATCTGGAATTCTGAAACAGTCTCCAAAGTCAGACCAGAACTAAGTTCTTATGAAGTCACTACACCTACTGGCGTTACACTGCATGGTAACCGGTGTCCAATCAGAGCTATCATGATTCTGAGTCCATAGAAGACTCCAGTGCAACTCATACAAAATCGAAGACCAGATCTCAGACAGAATCGGCACAGTCTTCTTCCAGGAAATCCAATTCACAAACATCTGTTCCAGTATCTGAGAACTACTACCCTGTTTCGAAATCTGGCAGATTTATCAAACCACCCCTACGTTTTCGCGATTGATTTTCTTCCATATTCTTCTTGCCTTTTTTGTACTATCTTCTCATACTTTTCTGTGCATGTGCATAGTTAACTTCTACTTGCCTAAGGGAGATGTTCAAATGTGTAAATATGTTCGTCTTTTCCTTTTGGGAAAAGGGGGATGTTGTGTGTGTACACCTTTAAGAAGTGTGGTTACAAGATCATGTTAGTCAAGTAAGAGCTCTGATGTAACACACCACGTGATTCTGAGTGTTCGGCAGTCTTGAAGAAACACTAGTACAGTGAACTATACTATATCACTATACTAGTGATCTATCATTACTCAATAAAGAATCCACAATATTGCATTACTGATCCATCTGGAGTGATCAGTCTTTGCATGAAGTCTCTACTGACCCAAAGGTTCAAGGAACACACAAACACCAATCTATTCAATTACGCCCTCACCTTCATTTTGATGCCTTAGTACCCATTACGTTCATTACTCTTTCTCATCCTGCTCATTGTCTCGGTATGGCCATCATCACTACTCAAGTCCAAGGGACACAGGTTTAGTCATTCATCAGCAGATCTGGCTGTACCACCTAAAGGTTGTACTCCCATCTGTCAAAGATGATCACTATTTCAGGATCATCCTGGAATGCAAAGGTAACCCCTGGCTTCTTTTCTCTACTGTATGCCATTTCTTAAGCCCCTCTCCACTGTCACCACCACCTGCAAGTTGCCCTCCAAGCCACACACCATCCTGACTTGGAACTATATCGCTGGTCCTTCACTGTTGTTGGGTCAAAATCCTGAAACTTCCTTCCTAATAGCACTGTGGGTGTACCTACACCAGATGGACTGCAGCAGTTCAAGAAGGTGATTCACCACCACTTTCTCAAGGGCAAATTAGTGATGGACAACAAATGTTGGCCTTGCCAGTGACACCCACATCCCAAGAATGAATTTAAAAAAACAAATAAAACAAAAAACTCTGAAGTGGGTAAAGTAACCTACTTTTATTTTCAGAATTTATGTTCTGGTTTGGTTATTGTTGTAAATTATGCTTTGTAGAACTTGTCTAATCTGAGTCCAGTTCTTGAACCTTTGAGTGCTTTTTGTATTTGGCTTAAAACAATTAATGCTAGTCAGTATAAGTTCAAAGGGAAATGATTTGCCATTTGCATAGACCTGAATTATGTGACCTCAGCAATGTCAGCTGAGTTGATAATCTAAAACAGATTTCAGTGAACTATTGTCTCTTCAAAGGTTCAAAATGAGAACATGTACGAGCTCAAAGCAGAGGGATTGCAAATTACAGAATTTGAATCATTATTCCATTTCAATTTTCAACCCTACTCTCTAAAAAGCTTGAAATATGCTTCCACTGACAGTGACAACTTTTCACACTGTTTAAGTGATGACCAATGGTGCAATCAGCCCAACAGTTATCTTTTGCATTTGTTCAAGTAAATTGAATTCAATTGCACTAAAAAAGGTATGTGAGGAAGAAAGCAATCAGATCTGACATTATTACAATGATGACACTTCAAAAGTTTTGCATTAGTATCTGTTATAATGTAGCATGTGATTAGCTTCTCCCTAACCTACATTGTCATGGTGCAATTGAATTCAGTTTATTTGAAAAGATTTCTTCAGGAGCTCTTCATTGGGTGTAAAACACTTTGGGATGTCTTGAGGTCATGAAAGATGCTGTATAAATGCAGGCCTGTCTGTTTCTTCTTCTCATGTTTCTCTTTCTTAATCTCACAGTCCTGGTGCTTCTGTGATGCGGTTTCATGTCTGGCACTGGCTTACTATGATGTTCAATGTATCAATCAATTCAGTAGAAAGGTGGTAGTTAATGGGCACTGAATCAAAGGAAGGACGGAAATAGAGGTTAATAGACAAACCAAAATGAGGACATGATGGGTAACTTTTTGATTTTGAAGATCCTCAACCACCAAGACTACCTAGTGGATATTTGCATGCATGCTGCACATTGTTTTCTAAATGGTTGGAAAGTCCTGGGCAGTGTGTGCCCAAATTTCTGACACTTTCTTGGTGGGCACAGCTCTTTGCCAGCAGCACAAAGTTGGAAAATTATGGCTGATCTGTTGTGGCTGGAACAAGAAAAAAGTTGTGAAGGAACATAAAAATTAAGGCTGGAAAGGATGGAGAAGATCCTGCCATATGTTTTGATTCTAGCTGACTAAACATCGAAGTGTTAATGCTTCCAGAATTTTTTACTCAAAGTAGAGGATACAAATAGTATCTCGCATGAAATGAGCTAAGATTAGGGGCAATATCATCTAGAAACATGGGAATTACTGGATGAAGAAAAATCAACGTCCATCTAGTTGGCCTTCTACCATCCTGATAGTTGCATGATACAATGCTAATGGAGTCGCTGACTATTCAGAGCAACCAATTTCTATCTATTAGTTTACAACAGATCCAGCCATGACACAAGAAAAATCCCAGTGCTGGAAATCTTTGGGAACTATATGTTCAAAATCGTCCATTCCTCTCAAACATGCCAGAGTACCACATGTCATATCTTAGATTACTCATCCTGAATCCCAAAATGTTATTTCTGAAAGAAATCTATCTAATTTACATTTGATTAATCAATACTAATTGCTTTCATCGATCTCATGAGGAAGCCTGTTCCATAGATTGACTATTGGATCAGAAATATTGTTTCCATAGATTAGTTTTGAATTTACCTCCCCTTCAAGTGCAGGTCGCAGGTTTTACTGTTCCAGAGGTCTGGCAGGTATAACAATGAGGTCCACGAAGACAGAAAGTACCATACCAGAAGAGAAGGGACCAAGGAGTGATTTGGTGATAAATACCATCCTGCCAGCATGGTGGATTGGTCAGCAGAGATGTCAGAAAGTATAATCCGGTAGAGAGGCTTCAGTAAGGAGCAAGATGTCACCACCAATGGGCCAAATTATCAGTCAAATCAAAGAAGTCACTGCAATCATTCACAATAAAATCATTGAAGGCAAGGGCCTTGACAACAAGTGAATAGACATTCTGGAGGGAAACCAGAGAAGGGCAGTGATTCTTGGTCTGCTGGCAGGGTCCAAGCTGACAATGACGGGTGGGATTAGAGAATAGGAAGAAGGTTTACGGAGTTAATCTGTGGAGAACGAAACAGAGTTAACGTTTCAAGTCATTTTTTTGTGTGCTTATTTTATTTTAGTTTGTTTAGTTTGTTTCTACTGTGCCTACCCATTGTTTTTTCATGTTTGTGCTTGGGGCCAGGGCTGTACAGATTTCTGTCAATTAACACCCTCTCTGTACTAACGCTTTGTCTTTCACCACACCATTGACATACCGTTTGCCTTTGCTCCATGACCTTCTGGTCAGTTATTCTCTATGGCCTTGTCCTATCAACACTTCTTTTGTTATCTCTTGCCCCACCCCCGCTTTACTTGCTTAAAACCTATTACATTTCTAATATCTGCCAGTTCTGATGAAGGGTCACTGACCTGAAATGTTAACTCTGCTTCTCTCTCTAAAGATGCCGCCTGAGTATTTCCAGCATTTCTTGTTTTTATTTCAGATTTCTAGCATCTGCAGTATTTTGCTTTTATTTTAATGTTTCAAGACAATGCCCTTTCACCACAACTGTAAGAAGTTAGAGATGTAACAGTTTTTAAGCAAGTACAGAGGCAAGGAAAGGGGCAGGGGACAGGAGGAAAGAACAAAAGAGAAGACCTGTGATAGGGTGGAAGCAGGAGAGATTAAATGACAAAAGGGATGATGATACGAAGCAAAATGGGGTAGTAATTGGAGAAGAAAAGGAGCAAAAGATAGATCCAGAGGAGCTGCAAATGACAAAAGCAGAATCAATACCAGCCGTGGTTGTTGGAAACATGGAAGCAGTTATGATCTAAAATTGTTGAACGCAATGTTGTGTCTGGAAGGCTGTAAAATGCCTAATCCCAAGATGAGGTGTTGTTTCTCAAGCTTTAGTTGACCGTCATTAAAAAAGTCTAAGAGGACGAAGGTAGAGAGGTCCGAATGGGAGTGGGGCGGACCATTAAAATAACCTGAGACTGGAAATTCAGGGTCACACTTATGGACCGAATTGAGGTGTTCCACGAAGCAAGCACCCAATCTGTGCGTTGAGGGGACATGGGGGAGCAATAAAGATCAACAGATGGACTTTTTCTTCTTTGTTGATGTGAAACCATGAGACTTCATGTGGTCTGGATTCAATACTGAAGACATCCAGGGCTTCACTTGCCCGACTGCATATTACCGTACACACACTACTGGTGGAACATCACCAGCAAGAACGGTGATGGATGAGTCTGGGATGTCAGCTGATAAGTATGACTATGGGTACAACTATGTAAGATTGTTACTTTACATGTCTGTGCGCCAGTCCTCCAAAATATGCGAACAGATGTTGGGTAGGACTTTGTACGGATCGACTGGACTGGATTTGTTCAACTCCTGTCCTGCTCTGATGTCTGGATCGTGACCCATTGGACTGGACATTATATCCCTATTGTTCTGTTTTATGGTGTTTGTTTACAATTGAGTTGCTTGTGAGAGCATTTCAGAGGGAATGAAGAGCCAACCACATACTATGGGCCTGAGCCCCCCTCAAATCTAAATCAGGGGACATAATCACTGACCAATGCAAGCAAATGGACCGCTGGGTTGAGCACTACCTAGAACTGTACTCCAGGGAGAATGCTGTCACTGAGACTGCCCTCAATGCAGGCCAGCCTCTACCAGTCATGGATGAGCTGGATGTACAGCCAACAAAATCAGAACTCAGTGATGCCATTGATTCTCTAACCAGCGGAAAAGCCCCTGGGAAGGACAGCATTACCCCTGAAATAATCAAGAGTGCCAAGCCTGCTATACTTTCAGCACTACATGAACTGCTTTGCCTGTGCTGGGACGAGGGAGCAGTACCCCAGGACATGCGCGATGCCAATATCATCACCCTCTATAAAAACAAAGGTGACCGCAGTGACTGCAACAACTACCGTGGAATCTCCCTGCTCAGCATAGTGGGGAAAGTCTTTGCTCAAGTCGCTTTAAACAGGCTCCAGAAGCTGGCCGAGCGCGTCTACCCTGAGGCACAGTGTGGCTTTCGAGCAGAGAGATCGACCATTGACATGCTGTTCTCCCTTCATCAGATACAGGAGAAATGCCGCGAACAACAGATGCCCCTCTACATTGCTTTCATTGATCTCACCAAAGCCTTTGACCTCGTCAGCAGACGTGGTCTCTTCAGACTACTAGAAAAGATTGGATGCCCACCAAAGCTACTAAGTATCATCACCTCATTCCATGACAATATGAAAGGCACGATTCAACATAGCGGCACCTCATCAGACCCCTTTCCAATCCTGAGTGGCGTGAAACAGGGCTGTGTTCTCGCACCCACACTGTTTGGGATTTTCTTCTCCCTGCTGCTCTCACATGCGTTCAAGTCTTCAGAAGAAGGAATTTTCCTCCACACAAGATCAGGGGGCAGGTTGTTCAACCTTGCCCGTCTAAGATCGAAGCCCAAAGTACGGAAAGTCCTCATCAGGGAACTCCTCTTTGCTGACGTTGCTGCTTTAACATCTCACACTGAAGAGTGTCTGCAGAGTCTCATCGACAGGTTTGCGGCTGCCTGCAACGAATTTGGCCTAACCATCAGCCTCAAGAAAATGAACATCATGGGACAGGACGTCAGAAATGCTCCATCCATCAATATTGGCAACCACGCTCTGGAAGTGGTTCAAGAGTTCATCTACCTAGGCTCAACTATCACCAGTAACCTGTCCCTAGATGCAGAAATCAACAAGCACATGGGAAAGGCTTCCACTGCAATGTCCAGACTGGCCAAGAGAGTGTGGGAAAATGGCGCACTGACACGGAACACAAAAGTCCGAGTGTATCAAGCCCGTGTCCTCAGTACCTTGATCTGTGGCAGCGAGGCCTGGACAACGTATGTCAGCCAAGAGCGACGTCTCAATTCATTCCATCTTCGCTGCCTCCGGAGAATACTTGGCATCAGGTGGCAGGACCGTATCTCCAACACAGAAGTCCTCGAGACGCCCAACATTCCCAGCTTATGCACACTACTGAGTCAGCGGCGCTTGAGATGGCTTGGCCATGTGAGCCGCATGGAAGATGGCAGGATCCCCAAAGACACATTGTACAGCGAGCTCGTCACTGGTATCAGACCCACCGGCCGTCCATGTCTCCGCTTTAAAGACATCTGCAAACACAACATGAAGTCCTGTGACATTGATCACAAGTCGTGGGAGTCAGTTGCCAGCATTCGCCAGAGCTGGCGGGCAGCCATAAAGGCGGGGCTAAGGTGTGGCGAGTCGAAGCGACTTAGCAGTTGGCAGGAAAAAAGACAGAGGCGCAAGGGGAGAGCCAACTGTGTAACAGACCCGACAAACAAATTTTTCTGCAGCACCTGTGGAAGAGCCTGTCACTCTAGAATTGGCCTTTATAGTCACTCCTGGCGCTGCTCCACACACCACTGACCACTTCCAGGCGCTTACCCATTGTCTCTCGAGATAAGAAGGCCAAAGAAGAGTTCATAAGCCACATCAAGTGAGGATGGAGGGGTTGCGGTGGGTTCGTTGGTGATGAGATTACCTTCCCTGAAGGATGAGTGAACCAGTTTTTTTTATGGCATTTTGGTAACTTGTCATGGTCATTGTTCAGGTCTATCTTCCAAATTACTACATTTATTAAATTCAGTTTCACAACTTGTATTTTAATGGTTCATGTTTCCATTCTATTCAGCCCATTCAGTGGGAGTGGTAGTAAGCTGCAGCATGGCTACTCCTCCCAAGTGTGGTAATAACTTATTGCACTGATGGTAAACTCTTCAACCTCAACCAGCTGAAGGCCAAAACCAAGACAACAACCTGGAATAGAGCTACAACATACTGACGAAGAACAAGTTAATGATCACTCGGAAGAAGAAGCACAATAAATAGTTGACTTATTCACGGAAGCTAACAAGAGCATGGGACTTGCCCTGAACACCAGGAAGACCAAAGTCCTTTACCAACATACAACAAATATGTCAAATCCAATGCCTTCAATTGAGATTCATGGTGAAGAGTTGGAAAATGTGCCTCACTTTCCATATCTTGGAAGCTATCTATTCCAAAAAGCTGACATTGGTGAAGAGGAACATCACTGAATCCAAAGTGCTGGCTCAGCCTCTGGTAAATTATGTACTTGAGTTTTCGAGAATCATGATATCAGACCTGACACTAAACTAAAAGACTATTGGGCAGTGATTCTCCCCACACTTCTCTATAGTACTGAATCGTGGAAAACTTATAGAGGGCATATCAAGGCCCTAGAAAAACATCATCAATGTTGTCTTACAAGGATCTTACAAAAGAAACGTTTCAAAGACAATCTCAAAGCCTCCGTGAAAGTCTGCTCTATTAACATCAACACATAGGAAGTAGATGACCAATCGCCACAAAATGGCATTCTATCATCAAAAATGATATCAAGATGTTCCAACCAACAAGAGCAGCAACTGAGAGAGAGCGGCAAGAGAGTTGGAAAGACAGGACAGCTGCTCGAGCCAACAATCCACCACCACCTCATCTGGCCAACAACCAATGTCCTCATTGTGGGACAGCCTGAAAGGATAAGGTAGGGCTCATAAGTTATCTGTGAACACATAGCCAACACTGGCTTCTCACTTCCACCCAGCTTTCCTCAAGGAAGAATCATCCTCGACACGAGGGATTGCCAATGGTGATGATGGGAGTGGCAGTTCAGGGAAGTAGAGTCAAAAGGAGTGTTCCATACCAACTAAATATGTACATCATGGCTACAATAAACACAGTAATGAGAGAGAGTGCAAAGGATTGAGTAATCTATCACAAAGACAAATACCTCCATCTCAAAGATAGCTTTTCTGTGTCCACCATCCATGATGTACTAAAATAAAAACAAGAAATGCTGGAAATACTCAGCAGGTCTGGCAGCATCTGTGGAGAGAGAAACAGAGTTAATGTTTCAGGTCAGTGACCCTTCTTCAGAACTGACAAATATTAGAAATGTAAAAGGTTTTAAGCAAGTAAAGCATGGGGTGGGGCAAGAGATAACAAAAGAGAAGGTGTTGATAGGACAAGGTCACAGAGAATAACTGACCAGAAGGTCACAGAACAAAGGCAAATGGTATGTTAAGGGTGTGCTGAAAGACAAAGCATTAGTACAGAGAGGGTGTGAATTGACTGTAAAGCACAAAGCACTCCAAGCACAAACATTAAATTCTTTGTAAAAAAATGGAAACAGTGGGTAGGCACATTAGAAACAAACTAACCAAACTAAAAAAAACTAAAATAAAACAACTAAATAAAAAAGAAAAAAGAGAAAAAGAAAAAATAACTAAACAAAGAAAGGGGGGGGGGGGGGCGCCATCATGCTCTGAAATGATCGAATTCAATGTTCAGTCTGGCAGGCTGTAGTGTGCCTGATCGGTAAATGAGATGCTGTTCCTCGGGCTTGCATTGATGTTCGCTGGAACACTGCAGCAATCCCAGGACTGAGATGAGACCGGGTGGGGGGGGGGGTGGTGTGGGGGGGTGGGGGGTGTTGAAATGGCCAGCAACCGGAAGCTCGGGGTCATGCTTACGGACTGAGCAAAGGTGTTCCGCAAAGCGGTCACCCAATCTGCGTTTGATCTCCCCAATGTAGAGGAGACCACATTGTGAGCAGCGAATACAGTATACTAAACTGAAAGAAGTACAATTGCTGCTTCACCTGAAAGCAGTGTTTGGGGCATTGGATAGTGAGGAGAGAGGAGGTAAATGGGCAGGTATTACACCTCCTGCGATTGCAGGGGAAGGTGCCGTGGGAAGGGGATGAGGTGGTGGGGTAATGGAGGAGTGGATAAGGGCGTCGCGGAGGGAACGATCCCTTTGGAATGCTGACAGGGGAAGGGAGGGGAAGATGCATTTGGTAGTGGCACCACGTTGGATGTGGCGGAGGATGATCCTTTGGATGTGGAGGCTGGTGGGGTGGAAAGTGAGGACAAGGGGAACCCTGTCGCGGTTCTGGAAGGGAGGGGAAGGGGTGAGGGTAGAGGTGCGGTTAATGGGCTGGACACAGTTGAGGGCCCTGTCAACCACAGTGGGGGTGGGGGGGTGGAATCCTCGGTTGAGGAAAAAGGAAAACATACCAGAAGCACTGTCGTGGAAGGTAGCATCATCAGAGCAGATGCATCAGAGACGGAGAAACTGCGAGTATGGAATGGAGTCCTTACAGGAGGCAGGGTGTGAAGAAGTGTAGTCGAGGTAGCTGTGGGAGTTGGTGGGTTTATAATGAACATTAGCAGACAGCCTATCCCCGGAGATGGAGACAGAGATGTTGAGGAAGGGAAGGGAAGTGTCAGAGATGGACCACGTGAAGGTGAGAGAAGGGTGGAAATTAGAAACAAAGTTGATAAAGTTTTCTAGTTCCGGGCGGGAGCAGGAAACGGCACCGGTACAGTCATCAGTGTACCAGAAAAAGAATTGGGGGACGGGGCCTGAGTAGGACTGGAACAAGGAATGCTCGACATATCCCAAATATGTTGCTGAAGATGTGATTCAGGTTCCAGGACAGATCTGGATGCGTCCTTCAGTTAGTACCAGCAAGGGCGTCAGGAATGGTTTGGTTTGCTGTACCCTTCACAACATCGTGCTGCAGAAAGGAATGGAGCTTCAGGAACAGGAAGGTGCAGAATGATCCACATCAGAGGAGAAGGAGAAAGAAGTGGACGGAGAGGTGGAGCCAGATGAGGCTATGGTGTCTACAACCGCTCACTTGGCTGTCAGAGAAGCCCATGACAGCCTCATTCAGGCAGCATCCGCTAATCTGAGTGTGTGAATTCATCTGGCAGTACAATCATAAAAACAATGGCCCCAGCCACTCCAACACAAATCATTCCAACAGTCAAAACCCCAACTGTTACATTCACACCATTTCCTCCCTTACAACCTGGTCATACCATTCTCCTGAGATGGTGGGGAGTGTGGTGTAATGGCAATGTCACTGGACTGTAATCCAAAGGCCCAGGTTAATGTTCTAGGGGCATGGGTTCAAATAGAAATCAATTAATAAATGAATTAAAATCTGGAACTGAAAGCTAGTCTTAGTAATGGTGCCATGAAACTATCATCTATTGTTGTAAAAACCCATCTGGTTCACAAATGTCCTTTAGGGAAGGAAATCTGCTGTCCTTACCTGGTCTGGCCTACATGTGACTCCAGACCCACAGCAATGTGGCTGACTCCTAACTGCCCTCTGAAATGGCAAAGCAAGCCATTCAGTTCATGGGCAAATAGGGATGGGCAACAAATGCTGCCCTTGTCAGCTATGCCCACATCCCATGAAAGAATATTTAAAAAATTCTCCTGAAGTCTACCGTCCTAGTAGAATTCAGGATGCAACAAAGCAGAGGCTAGGAGAATGAGGAATTCAAAGAAATTGTTTCATTCATTGAAATGAACATATACATTACGCCATGAACATTGTTATGCATACTCAAGTAAATCCCCTTGTGCAACTTATCTGTCTTTCCACTTCTACTTGGTTCTATCCCTGTAGCTTCAGCTGAGCTGGAGGCAGACTGCTCATTCCTCTGCTCTGACACGTGAGATGCCCATGGCAAAGATCCTCTGGGGTTTGGAGCCTTTGCGGGGCTCCGCCAAAGACTGCACCATGTGCACCTGTGCAGGGCAAACTCAGTCATTTGGGCAGGAGGCAGCGTGTGGGACTTTTTCTGGGGTGGGAGCAAGAGATGAGAAGTGGGAGTGCCTTGGGAAGAGTCCCCACTGCCATCTGCCCTTTCTCCACCTTCCCTCTTAGGGCCCACATGACCTTCGCTGCTAGCCAAGAGCAGGAGAACACTTTGCTACATGTCAGTGAGGCACCGAATGGCTGAGGCAAGGCTTTCCTCCACCCTTAGTAAAATGACAGACTGAGTGTGCAAGGCATTGCAGAGGGCCAGTATGCACTCGGTGGCCTGCCAAGTCTGATTCTCCTTGCAGGTGGCATTCTTTCCATGGAAGTGGACGTCAGAGCAAATGCCATCTGCAAGGAGCCATCATGACACTCATGCTAGAGATGGACTACTCCAATCTCTCTGCGAGGATACATATTTCCCCTGGAATTTCTGACAGAAGCACACACTTTTCTCATTACAGATCTGCAAGTACCCTTTTCATGGATGACCCCTGAGGCTCAGCATCTATATCCAGCTGAGCAGTGTTTGGAGTGTTCCTACATTACAACAGTGACTATACGTCGAAACCTTCATTTCTATAATGTGCTTTAGGACATCCGGTGGTTGGAAAGGTACCATATAAAATACAAGCTTTTCTTTCTTTCCTGCACCATCCAATCTTCATTGCTGTCCCTGTCTCCAGCACCTGCTCCTGGTCACATGTGATGTGCTCCTCACCACGTGACAACTTACCTATCTCTATTGCAGTCTGCACTGAGGAGTGTGTATCTGCACTGGTGGATGGTGTGCATGAGTCATGTGACAGTGCATCTTCAGAATGCTGGCCCTCCTCTGAGAGCTATTCGGCCTCCTCCTGCTACAGCTCCACTGTTACTTTAAAGGACCTATGGGAGATCAGACATGAGTTGTTTCTGACACAGGCAAAGGGTACAAACTCAACACAATGCATATCATGACAGTTCAATTAGTGGTGACATCAATTCAGCACAAGTGAATGTTAAATGCCAGGTGGCAGCGCCACACCTAATTCTGTTGCCAGGTCTGTGGGCAACCCCTATCTCTCCACTGCTGACACTACAATGTGTGTGCTACCCTGCCAGCATTCATTTCTCCTGCAATAACAGAAAGCAGAGAGGTAGGAGTGTGAGAAGTGCCATATTTAGACAGGAAGGAATAACAATATTTGTCAGGGGTGACTGTGAGGAATGGATGTGAGATGGCAAGAGGATGAGGGTGAGTGTTGTCTGTTCAAATGGAGATTTGAGGAGTTGCCTGGATAGAAAGGAATGTGTGGAACCGCAAGGTATGTTGGTTAGGATTGCTGTGCAGGGGAATGCTGGGGAGGTCAGAAATTGATGGCTGACATCTAAATGTGAAATGCCACTCACCTTTCCTGATCTAATGAGGTCATTAACACGGTATCCATGTCTTGGGCACCAAACCTCTGCTGCACAACTTCAATCCATGCCTGATTTGTCAGCTGGGCTGCCCTCTTCCTCCTGTCCTGAGGAACAGTACATACCTATGGACCCTCACCACCTCCAGCATGACCTCCAGGGAAGCATCAAAGAACTGGAGTTGGAGGTTGGGGTGGGGGTGTTGGTGGTGGGTGGAATGCAGCCTTCCACACTTTCCTTTTGTTTCTTCTCTTGCACAAGCCTTCACAGTAAAGTTTGCCTGTAGCCATTCTGATCCCTACCAGGTCCCCTTGAAATAGAAAGCATTCTTTTGACAGAGTGCAGGTCATCATCATGCACAGATGCTGTGATTGGTCAGGAAACCCAAAAGTGTGATGCTAATTTTGTGGCTGAGTTAAAGAGCCACAGCAAAGCCTGCTAATGGAACAAATGGGTTCCCTGCCCCCTGCCAGCAGCAACGCCCGCCCCCTGCCCCCCACAACCCTGCTGCAGGTGGGTCAGTTTCAATAAAATTCCACATGATGAGTCTGTTAAAGACTGGCAAATATAAACATCTACTGTGGAGAACCCTGACCTGCTAGATCTTAAGGCAACAGGATACTAAGATCAGAGTCAAATATCTTGCCCTGGACAGACAGAAGTGGAAGAAATGGATTGCCTCATGCGCCACAAGGCACAGGAGACTCTAACTAATTAATTAACACTCAATGAACAATAAGCATTGCAGATGCTGGAAATCTGGAATTGAAACAGAGCATGCTGGAAAATCTCAGCTGGATCTGAGGAAAGGAAAGGAGGAAACTATGGCTGGAATTTTCCTAGTCCCGTGGAGGCAATGGGTGGGGTGGGGGGGAAGGGGGGAAATTCTGAAAGAAATGCAGCAGCCTGGCTCCCCCACGTGTTCCTGCCTCCTGACGCTTTTTCCGGAGGCAGGCTCCGAACTGGCAACAGCTACCTGCCTGACAGTGGAAGGTAGCCAATTAAAGCATTTAAAAGTTCAATTACCCCCTATTTTGGCACCTCAGTGATATTTTCTGAATGTCGCATTGGATCCCCACTGTGTCATCTCCTCACAAGGTTCGAGCGTTATGGGAGGACAGAGCACCATGACAAGTATATGCTGAGGTTACTTTAGAGGAGCCAAGTTGTACTTTGTAACACACCCACTGGGAAATGCTTTCAACTGGGAGCGTTTCTCCTGCAGAAAGATTGAACAGATTGTGCTTGGTGTCAGAATGTGACTGCCAGTTCCAGTGTTAGCATCAACCCTGCACCTTGTGCCACTCCCTCCTTCCCTGTATACCTGAGCAGCATGCGCCATTCTCATTGGGGTTGCTGGCCACCCTTCTCTTTGGCTGTTTTAATTGGCCCTCCCGTGTCTGGTGCCTGCTCGGGACTGCGAGTGTGGAGGCGACCTATTAATTGGCTGCGTCCCTTAAGATCGCGCCGGAGGGTTCACCGCTGACATGACCTGGGTCGGACACGGAAATGGTCCTGACACGTGAAAATTTTTTAAGTGGAGGAAATTCTGGCCAATATTTCTGACAACAGGTCATTGTCCTGAAACAATCAGCCAAAGGAATGGGAGCGGCCTGAGGAGAATGTAAAGGGCAACCTGATGCTAATTACAAGAGAGATTCAAACTGTCTACAGAGATAGACCTTCCCTTCACGTTATGAGCCCAGTGCACTAACCACTGCAGCAGCATACTAATTCCCACACATACAGTCAAGCTCCCATTGAGAGATGTTCCCAATGCTGAGAGCTCGTCTGTTTTTTTCCAAATAATCATTACCCTGGGTTAGAGCTTCTGATGTAGGATAGGAGAAAATCCTACCCTGGATGCAATCATGCCTCAACAGATAATCTATGCTTTAGGGTGTGAAAGCAATGCATTAGATACTTAGAATGTTCAGAAGGAGCTTACAATAAGACCCACTGAAGGTGAACAAAATTACTGCAGTATGATATATGTTGCAGAGCACTGCCATAGACAGTCTTACAGTAGAGCTGAGTAAGGAACAGCAACAAGTCATAATAGGCAAGGAGGGGAGGTGTTAGAGGTTTTCTAAAGAGGTTTCCTATGGCATAACATTCTATTGGGCACATGCATAAATCAGAACTCCTTTCTGTAGCTGTATTTCCATTACAACAAACCACAAATCAATGATCCTTTTGGAGTTTTGGGAGACTATCATGTGGCTAAACTTTGACTTTCTCTGCTGTTTAAGTGTACATGGGTAAGAGTGTATAGTGAAAGAGCTTTGGTTAATACAACCATTACCATTGTTATATTGCCTTAATTAGCCGAGTGCCATTTCTCATAAGCACCAGTGATCAGGTAGGCATATCCTAGATCATTACAAACATTACTGAGCGCTTACTTTCAGACACTGCATCATCCTCTTTATTGTGGAGATGCCCATTCCCTGTGCCCCCTTAGACAATACATGATTTACAATCTCATATTCATCCTTACAATCCCAGGTTCAGCAGAAAGCCATTTTAACTCATCAGTTCAATATGCGCTGGTCCCACAGGCTGCCCAGGACATTGTGTGCACTCTCGTTCTCACAGATGGCAGAAATGCCACCTGGGGTGCCAAAACAAATGGTAACAAATGATGAGGCTGCTAGCATGGCACTTCAGCATGGATGGTTTGCTGTCCCTACAGGTCTTCACACTAAGTTTGAGACTAATCATGCAGAGCTTCAAGAAGTCCAAATAGCTGCATCTATGTTGGTAAAAACAGTCCTTACAATAGTTTGTTGTTAGTGGTGGTCTTCCTATGCCCTACCCTTCTTATTTGATCAGAGGCATTGATGGATGGCACTATCAGTGGATAGCTCCATCAGTGAACAACCCATCGGTGGACACTCCCATTGGTGCAAATTCACATCAGCGGATGCCTTCATTGGCAACAGCTCTGATCGGTTACTGCACTCATTGAACAATGCCTTCATCGGTAACCATGTTCATTGGTGATTTCTGTCAATGTTGCATTGATATTTGACAATCTGTCCTTCATTAACAGCATCCACCCCAGTCCTGACCTATAGTTAGGACACAATTTTCATTGATATCGCTTTGCCAATTCTCATGATTGGTCTTTAACAAGAACTTTAAAAGGACCTTAAACAAACTGGTTTATTCTGGCTAATGTTAACACATTTTAGACCAGGAGTAAAAGATTGTGGCAAAAACAAATGAAAACTCTTTTAACTGCTTTCCCATTCACTCATGTCTCCTTATATTCAAACCACAAAATTTTCATCTTTAAATATAATGTGGTCATGTGAAAGAAACTTTCCTTTTTAATGCATTCAGAGCTGAGATGAGGCTCATGCTGCTGAGGTCTCTCATTAACCTCTTGAAACCCATTATGATTCCTCTGTGCTTTCAATCCTATAATCTATTTTCCATTAACTTGATTTTTTCCATATGCTGCCCTACATTTAAAGAGCAGTTTGTCCTGAACTTTGTTTTGAGATAATCAGCTAAAAATACATGCACTATATTGGCCAGCATAGAGGGAAAACAAGACGGCTGATCTATTCATGTGTAGAATCATCTATAATACATTCGTTGAGATTTGGATTCTGGTACAGCAATTTATGCATGATTGTTCCTCATGGGTATTGGTAAGGTCTTGGATGTGATACAAAATGAATTCAAAAATTGTGTGGGATGACTTATTAGACCAGATAGGTGGATACTATCTGCAGGGAATGGAGGAGGCTTAAGAAGCTTTCTGCAGAATTTGATACAGATGCCCTAATGTGTTTTGCTTTTTACTTTAAAGGAACGACTACTCAAAGAAACTTCATCCACTTGTACCAATACAAGAGAAACAAACACCAAAATTTAAATACTGACAGATTATAAACTCCCAACTCTGGTAAACTTGAACTGGAGGATATGGGAGTAGAAGTAATTAATATATATTAACATTTACTTTTGTCATGTAATTAACACTATTAAAGGATATAACTTTGAAGAAGAATCTTGTAAAAGGAAGCAGTTTTGAGCGTGCATAGAAATTCATATGTCTGACCTGATAGCCATTACAGAGACATGGCTACAAGGAAACCAAAGCTGGGACCTGAATATCCAAGGGTATGTGACATTCAGGAAGGACAGGAAGCTGGGAAAATGTGGTGGGGTAGCTCTGTTAATTAAAGAGGGCATTAGTACTGTAGTGAGAGATGACCTGAGTTCTAAAGATCAAGACGTAGAATTATTTTTGGTGGAACTAAGCAACAGCAAGGGACAGAAAACATTGGTCAGAGTTGTTTATAAGCCACAAAACAGCAGTGGTAATGTAAATCAAGTACAAATCAGGAAATTAGAGGCATGTGGAACAAGGGTAATATGGTAATCATGGGGGAATTTCAATCTACATATAGACTGGGTAAACTTTATGAGTACTAATGTTTTGGAGCAAGAATTCTTGGAATGTATGCAAGATAATTTTCTAGAGCAGTACATTGAGGAACCAACTAGGGAACAGGTTATTTTAGATGTAGTATTGTGCAATGAAAAAGGGCTAATTAATAATCCTGTTGTAAAGGAACCTTTAGAAAGAGTGACCATAATGTGATAAAATTTTACATTAAGTTTGAAAGTGATGTAGATCAATCAGAAAGTAGGGTCTTAAATCTAAGCAAAGGAAACTATGAAGGGATAAGGGGCAAATTGGCTATGGTGGATTGGGAAACTACGTGAAAAGGAATGATGGTAGACAGGCAATGGCTAGCATTTAAAGAGCTAATACATAGTTTACAACAAAAATACATTCCTGCAATGCACAAAAACCCAGCAAGGAAAGTGTTCCAACCGTGACTAACAAAAGAAATCAAGGATTGTATTAGAGCAAAGGAAGAGGTGTATAAAGTTGCCAAAAAAATGGTAAGCCTGAGAATTGGGATCATTTCAGAATTCTGCAAAGGAGAACCAGGAAAAAAATTAAGAAAGAGAAAATAGAATATGAGAGTAAACTAGCGAGAAACATAAAAACGGACTGTAAAATCTTATATAAGTATGTAAAAAGGAAAGGAGTAGCAAAGACAAATGTGGGTCCATTACATGCGGAGTCAGGAGAATTTATAGTGGGGAATAGGGAAATGGCAGAGAAACTAAACAATACTTTGTGTCTGTCTTCATGGAGGAAAATACTAAAAACTTCTGAGAAATTATGGAGAATTAAGGGACTAGTGTAAACAAGGAACTGAAAGATATTAATATTACTTTAAAAAAGTACTAGAGAATTAATGGGACTTATAGTAAATAAATCTACTGGACCTAGTGATCTACATCACCGAGTGTTGAAAGAGGAGGCTGTAGAGATAGTAGATACATTGGTGGTCATCTACCAAAATTCTATAGACTCTGGAATGGTTCTTGCAGATTGGAAGGCGGAAAATGTAACCCCACTATTTAAGAAAGGAGGGAGAGAGAAAACAGGGAACTACAGATTTGTTAGCCTAACATTATTCGTAGGGTAAATACTAGAATCTATAATAAAGGATTTGATTACAGGACATATAGAAAATAATGGTAGGATTGGGCAGAGTCAACATGGATTTATGAAAGGGAAATTATGTTTAACAAACCTGTTGGAGTTTTTTTGAGGATATAACAAGCAGAATAGATAAGGGGAACCAGTGGACCTGTTATATCTAGATTTTCAGAAAGCTTTTGATAAGGTCCCACACAAGAGGTTAGTAAACAAAATTAAAGAACATGGGATTGAGTGGACTATACTGGCATGGATTGAGATCTGTTTAATGGACAGAAAACAGAGAATAGGAATAAGCAGGTCATTCTCAGGTTGGCAGGCTGTGACTAATGGGGTATCACAAGGATCAGTGCTTGAACCCCAGCTATTCATAATTTATATCAATGATTTGGATGTGGGGATTAAATGTAATATTTCCAAGTTTTTGGATGACACAAAATTAGGTGGAAATGTGGGTTGTGAGGAGGATGCAAAGACGCTTCAAGGGGATTTACAGCGCTAAGCGAGTGGGCAAAAATTTGGCAGATGGAATGCAATGTGGACAAATGTGAGGTTATCCACTTTGGTAGGAAAAACAGAAATATAGAGTATTTCTTAAATAGTTAGAGGCTGGGAAGTGTTGAATTTCAAAGGGACTTGGATGCCTTTGTTCATGAGTCACTGAAAGTTCACATGCAGGTGCAGCCAGCAATTAAGAAGGCAAATGGTATGTTGGCCTTCATTACAAGAGGATTTGAGTATAGGAGTAAAGATGTCTCACTGCAATTATATAGATCCTTGGTGAGACTGCACCTGAGTATTTTGTGCAATTTTGGTCTCCTTACCTAAGGAAAGATATACTTGCCATAGAGGGAGTGCAACAAAGGGTCACCAAACTAATTCCTGGGATGGAAGGATTGTCATGCAAAGACAGATTAAATAGACTGGGCCTTTGGAGTTTAGAAGAATGAAAGGTGATCTCATTCAAACATATAAAATTCTTACAGGGCTCGACAGGGTTGATGCAGGAAGGATGTTTCAAATGGCTGGGTAGTCCAGAACCAGGGGGCACAGTCTCAGAATAAGGGAAAGGCCATTTAGGATTGAGATGAGGAGGAATTTCTTCACTCAGAGGATGGTGAATCTTTGGAATTCTCTGCCCTAGAGGGCTGTGGAGGCTCAGCCACTGACTATGTTCAAGACTGGGATCAATAGATTTCTACATATTACTAACATCTAGGGTAATGGGGATAGTGCAGGAAAATGGTGTTGAAGTAGAAGATCAGCCATGATCTCATTGAATGTCAGAGCAGGCTCGAAGGGCTGAATGGCCTACACCTGCTCTTATTTCTTGTGTTTTTGGGTGAGAGAGAGTACAGCATGACCAGATCCAGTCAGACAGAGATTCAAACTTCCAGGATCTGGCATTCAGGTTCCCTGAACTGTGTCTGTTGCCAAATTCTTGGCTCCGATGGTAACAGGGAGAGTGGGGGGGAAGCTGGTAGTGGAATGAAAAAACTGACAAGGCCAAGGACATGGAGGCCCTGATAATCTTAACGACAAGGCCTCCTTTGAATAATTTTGGGCAAATCCCACATGACAGCAGAAACTAGCAGCAGGGGGATGCAGCCAGAGTGGGGATGATCCCATCAGTCAGTAATTGGTAGGGGGGGCGGGGGGGGGGGGAGGGGGGACGGGATTTGGGAGGAAGTTAAAAGATTGTGGCTGAGGAGGTCATGGTGGCTGAGGGGGGAGGCCTCCTGGCCCAGAAAGGTTTCTGAAAGAAACCGGGGTTGCGGTGGGGCGGAGATTAGATTCTGCTTTGGGCGCAAATTGCATTGGTTAAGTTATAGTTCAAGTTTGCGGTACAATTAACTTGCATAATCACAAAAATATAACCTTCCATGAATCAGCGCAGTCAGCGTAATAGAATGCAATTTTTTTTACATTAAAAAATATTCATTAATATATTTAAAAGTGGCAATCTGGTGCAAATTTACATCTTTTTTCTTGCCAAATAATTAAAGAGGACAAAAAGTAATGTACTAACAAATATTAACTGACTACAAAACAAAATTATCACTATTTAAATTTAAACATTGAGCATGTGTTAATAGATACAAATAGTTATGGGCATGCTTACCTGGCAATTGGAATAACAAATAAAAGACAGAGTTACTTCACAAAATGGATAGAGGTTGTAATGAAAGAAAAAAAAGAGCTTGCCAGCTGCCTTATCAATGATAAAGAATGTTTGCTTAAATGAAGATCACCCACATGGGTTTATGAAAGTCTTGTCAATCTAATTCACTAGTTTTTTTTCATGACAAAGGAGTTTGATAGGGGGACAGTAGTGGATGTGGTGTACTTGGATTTCAGTAAGGCCTTTGACACAGTTTCTCTGTAAAGGTTAGAACTGAAACTAAAGTGGTAATCAATGGAAATATTTTATAATGGATACATAATTGGTTAGCCAATGAAACACAGAGGGTAATAGTACATGGATTGTCATAAGCCTTGGAGAATGTTACCAATGGGGTCTGTTTTGGGACCTCTTTAGTTTAATATCATTATAAATGACCTGGAGCTAAGTAATCACAAGCACAGTAACTTTGGGTGCTATTTCATTAATGGCATGTCGTTCCTGGTGGCGGAAGTGGAAGTGGGCAGCACTTCCGCTTTTGGGTCGGGAGCTGGTTCCCACGCGATTGAAGTTAAAATATCAAGAGCCGGGCAGGCACAGAAGAAACATGGAATCACACTTCATAGGAAGCTTTTCATTTCACAATGCAGAATGTACGGCCGGGCTACAAAACAGCACCCTGTACAATCAGGGACACTCAGCATCACGGCTATAATGTCACTGGCTAGCTCCTGAACCTTAGTAAAGTATCTATTATTTTTTTAACCTGCAGTTCTTGTCCCTTAGCCCCATTTTAATTTTGCCTCCCCATCATTCATCTTTCTTTTGGTCTTTATTGTCATTGATCTCCCCCCATCACATCCAGTGTCTGTGATAGACATAGACCGGCCCTATAGTTCAGTGATGCCTCCTTGCAGGTTCTCCTCCAGGCCATTATGGAAAGACGGGAAGTGCTATTTCCCTAAGATGGCACCAAGAGACCCTCCCGCCTGACCGAGATGGGCTGCATGGAGGTAGCAGAGGTGGGGAGCAACTGTGGGGTACATCTGAGAACATGGGTGCTGTGTAGGAAATGGGCCAACAAACTGTTCCAAGCCACCAAGGTAAATGTACATTTTGTACATGCATTGTACCAAAGGGTCTCTCGTAGAGTTGACAACAATGTAAATTTGTGAGCAGGCAAGTATGCCAGGCATTGTAACAGGTGGTCAGCCTCAATGCCACATGGTAATTGAAGCCAAATAGTGTGAAAGTCTGGCAGATGTGAACGCTTGGATGCAACTTGAGACTGATGGGGCAGTGTGTGTGATGGGGATGCGTGCAGACTATGGCGTTGGGTGTAACTTGATATGTATTAGCTCTGCACTTGGTCATGCAGGACAAGCAGAAACATAATGCCAGAGAAAGATCTAAGACAGGAGGTGGTGCTCCTGACCTGAGGCTTCTCACCCTCGCTGAAGAAGAGGCTCTGCAGCTCGCAGGAGAAAAGGGAGGAAGAACAGTAGCAGATGGTGAGGCTGGAAAGGCCAGGCGTAAGCATTGAAATACATTTAACCTGATGATGGCATACGGGCACATCGGTGGAATGTGAAGAGATGTGCAGCTCTCATATTATAATAAATATTAATGTGATTCTGTTTGTTCTCTACTGCAGTTCATCATAATCCCAGGATCAGGCCTCAACCGCGGGACGAGCCTGAAGACTCCACCTCTGGGGATGACAAGACCACTGTCCCAGAGGATGCACCGTCACCTGCCTCTTCATCAACCTCCGCCAGCGCAGTTACACCCATGTGGGTCACAGAGAGTTCATGTCTGGAATCGGGGCCACAATCTGGTGATCAAAACACAGACAGTTTACAGCAGCGGATGGAAACTGAGACAGCTGGGTTCCCTGACACTCGGTGGGCTGCTGAGGACCAGGCCCCTGCTGAGATCCACGCTGATGACGGGCCTCTGGTAGCAGTCACAAGTAGCCTGATTGACATGTAGCAAAAGGTAGTGGAACGTATATCGAAGATGCCAGAGGACATGCGCAGATATGCATGGGCGATGGAGGAGTCCATGCAAACCATGTGTTCTGCCATGTCTCAGGCATGTGAGCACATCGCTTCGTCCATGGAGAGCCAGGTAGATCACTCAATCCGTACACGCTCTGACCTGCATTCCATCGCTCTAGCCATGGGGTCAGTGCAGCAGTGGCAAGGTGAGAGGGGGACAAGACACATAGACCTCCCTCCAGGTGTCCCTACCCCTCAGGGAGGCAGGCTGGTGTCAGTGTACACCCAGATGGATGAGGAATGATTGCCAACTTCCCCAGGGCCATCATCTCAGGACACCCCCGGGGTGAGCAGCCTCTCCTCATTCCCTCTGACACTGACTCCAGTAGGTGACGTCACGGTGGATGCCCCTGCACCAGTGCAGGCGACCTCCATTAGGCTGGACCCCTCAAGGCCTCAGACCTCCAGAGGATGCACAATGGGACAGCGCACAGAGCAGACGGCCTCCATCTCAGCTGCTGATGTCAGGCTTGTATCAAGATGTAATGATCGTAAACATAAACATAAGAGTTATTGAGACCACGATGGTGACATGGTGTCCTTCAACTATTTTTGTAATGTGTAAATATTTCACAATGTATCTGTTTTAAGTTACTCATATGTGCATTAACTTTATCTTGTTTGGACTAGCTTAGTCGGAGAGTTAAATGTAATGGCATGCCTCATGGTTGGCACACTTTGACGGTTACAGAGGAGGTACAGACATTGCATTTAATGTGGCAGTCACAATATTGAGTGTCAGCAATAAATCTTTAATGAATGATTATGTTAGTGTCCAGTTTTGAACTTGACAGTCTGTCGGATGTGGCTGCACCTGAAGGCTCAGCTGACACTCCCATTTGTGCACTGTCGTGCTGCCTGCTGTGGATTCAGCTGTTGAGCAGCAAGAGTCCTCCTTAGCAACGTCCTTACCACCTGCTCCCCAGTTTGTGCAAAAGTTGGGTATATGTGAGCTGTATTATTCTAACAATGCAACTGTGTTCATAAGGCAGACAGGGAAATGAGCACATCTGTGTCCAATGCTTTCATCCATAGAATTGATAAGCATTGAGTTGCTAAACTCCTCCCATTGTCCACACACACTCCACCCACCCCACTCTGGCCTCCTCCTAATTCGATCTGCAATCCTTGAAACCCCATGTGCATCTTGAGATATTCTGAGTATATGGTGTGTGTGAGCTGTCAGTTAGAAGCCGTGACCCTCCACACTACTCCTGTCATCCATCACTCTTGACCCTCCCAACATCATCTTGCACCTTCCCTCTTTAACCCTTCAACCACACCCCATTACCCTGGACCCTGTCACCATCCAGTTGGATGTGCCCTCTGTTCCGCTCCCCCTCCCAGTCTACACCCTGTTGACATATCCCCTCTGATCCTAGAACCTCCTCGCAATATCCTTACAATACTTGTTCAATCCCATGAGCCGCCCTATGAGACCTTTGAATACCCCAACCTCAGACTGGACCTGCCCCCCCTACCGAATCAACCTCCCCGTGACAGTGATTGTTCCCTCTGCCAGCCAGCACCCTGAGTTTAACCCACAGGACCCCAATGTGGACAGTGCTGACCCCTCTATTTAGGCTCCTCATTTCCCTTACCTTGACTGACTGTTCTCCCCTCCCCCCCTCACTGCCCCACACCACACCCAGATGCCAGGCCCTTCCCATTTCACTTCTCCATTCACCTGACCCCTACCCTCTGTCTTCCCTTTGATCCCTCTGCAGCTCCTCCAATCACCCGAGCCAACCCACTGACCTCCCTTTAATCCCTCTGCCACTCCTCTGTTCACCCGCAACCAGTCTGGAAGGTAGGACATAAATGCATTATATTAATTACAAGCAAATGGGTATTCATTGCATGCAAATGTATTTCAAGTTGGAACCCACCGGGGGACGCGTGAAGACCAACCCACCATAAAGAAACCGCTAAGTTAAACCCAGATTCTTAAGCACGCTGTGGGGAAAAAGAAATTTCGACTCGTGCTTTATTAAGTCATCCCGTCCGCCACGTTTCCTGCTCTTGCAGGCCCCATAAAATTTCCTCCCCCAATTTGTGGATGATATAAAGCAAATGAAGGTGGTAAATTGCAAAGCTGAACAGAAAAAGTTACAATTAGATTTGCATAAAATTGGGAATTTGGCAGACAGGTGACATGAAATTCAGTACAGAGAAATGCAAAGTGTTTCATGTGGAGACAAAAAATCCAGACAGGGACTATCACTTAAATGGAAAGAAAATAATGGTCATGGAATAGAAAGAGATCTTGGAGCCCTCAGTAACTATAAACAGACACCCTCACGACGTGCTCCATGGCAGTGAATAAAGCAAATGGGATGTTGGGATGTATTAAAAAGGTCAACATTGAGTTAACTTAATTAGTTAATCCTGCCACTTTACAAGTCATTGATGTGGCCGCACTTCAAATAGTTTTAGTTGCTACAGTACTAAAAGAACTTTGCAGCTATTGAAAGGATATAGAAGAGAGCAACTAGTATGATTGAGGGGATAGAGGTATTGGATTATGAGGAGCAAATACGTATAGAGCACTGACTTTCAAAACTGAGGTCATCAAGTCCTGAAACAGGCCCTTCGAGTCTGTGCTGACCAACAACCACCCATTTATACTAATCCTATATTAATCCCACATTCCCCACCAACTACCTAAACTAGGGGCAATTTACAATGGCCAATTTACCTATCAACCTGCAGGTCTTTGGCTGTGGGAGGAAACCAGAGCACCCAGCAGAAACCCACACAGTCACAGGGAGAACTTGCAAACTCTGCACAGTCAGTACCCAGAATTGGAACCAGGTTCCTAGAACGGCGAGGCTGCAGTGCTAACCACTGTGCCACTGTGCCGCCCAAGTCTCTCTAAATAAATCAGTACAGGTATACCTCTGATAGTAAGGTGGTGATATTCATTTTTCAATTTTCATGTTTCTACCACTCCATTCACACTGAAAAGCAGGGTGGCGGGCTGATGAAAGTCAGCTGCAAACAGCCTTTTAAAAAATAATAATTACTAAAGCTAGTTCCATCAATGAACCTTATCAAGCATTCATAGTTTCATGGTTTATACAGTTCATGGTTTCTAGTTTCCAATGTCTTATTTATATAAAAAAATCATAAAACTCTAATTATTCAGGAAGGATTTTTTAACTGAATGATGGGAATTAATAATCGATCACTGTTGTCTTATCGAACCAAGGAAGAAACCATTATCATAGATATTGCTGTTTACAGGTTCTTGTTATTATGAACTGCTACATTCTGAAAAGGAAAAGATTGCAAGTCCATGGGGAAAGAACGAGAGAACTGGACTAATGAGATTGCTCTTTCAAAGAGCCTCCCTCCTTCTATGCTGTAAGGTTCTAAGTAACAGAATTTTTAGCATTCAATCCCTGCTTTTCTTCCAGGTTGGGGATGGCAGACTATCACATTCAATGTATGATAACATTACCTATTTATGAACATCACAGTTCATCAAGTGGTGTCTTTAGTGGCACATGGATTCCACCGATGGCCTCCTGGAAGCTGATGGAACTCTCCCTTTGCTGTGCTGGGTACAAGTCACAACTGACAAAGTTAGTTGCCCTGTGGCAGATAGCATTTGTAACTTGATGAATATGCAGTCCTGAGTGATGTTGCAGATATCACTGTTGCCTGCTTGAAGGAACTACATGGATAGAAATTGAAGGCTGTCATTACCTTCATTGTCACTGACAAGGCCCTGCAGGAGGTAGATCCTGGTCCCTGACTGACGGTTCTCTTTTAGGATGTCACACAAGTGGATGATTGCCTCTTTATTGAACCACAGCCTTCTCAGACAGAGCTCCTCTGACATTGTCTCAAAGAAAATTCTCTCCCTGCAGAGTTTCTGGCTATGGTCATAGTTTGTTCTAGTCAGCCTCCCCTAGCCATGGTGCCTCACACAATGGGCCTGTTCACCTGCTCCTCCTCCAGGTCTTCCATTAAAATTAAGAACTGTGGACACAAGTAGGTACACCATCATGCTGCTTTCACCCTCTTTGGAGTATCAAAATAGCTTTGTGTACTGAAAATCATCACATTCCAACACTAGCAAGAGTGTGGATGGCAATTGATAACACCACGACAGATTTGGGGCATAAAAAATCCTTAAGAACAATTCACTACCTGCTGGAGACAGAATCCATAGTTTCAGTGTTCCCTTTCCGGGCCTCCAAAGTTGAGTGTCATGCAGGAACCTAAACTACAACATTACATTCCCAGCAAATTCTAGCTCATTATTGTAATCTAACAGTAAAACAATAGCTTCACATAAAATAATAGTATCAAAGAAAATCAGATAGAATGTGACATATTATCAGAACAGAATGCAGCATCACATAACATTGACCAAAAAATACTAACAGCTTATCACTTCTGCCCTCACCCTTTCCCCTCCCTCCCAGAACACGACAGGGTTCCCTTTGTCTTCACTTTCTACCCCACCAGCATCAACATCCGAAGGATCATTCTCCACCATTTCTGCCACCTCCAGCGTGATGCCAGCACCAAGCACATCTTCCCTTTCCCTCCCCTGTCACCATTCCGAAGGGATCATTCCCTTTGTGACACTCCTCCATCACCCCTGACATCTTGTCCCCTTCCCACGGCACTTTCCCATGCAATCGCAGGAGGTGTAATACCTTCCCTTTTACCTCCTCTCTCCTCACCGTCCAAGCATGACCCTGAGCTTCCGGTTGCTTGCCTTTTCAACACTCCCCCCTGCTCTCATGCCAACATTTCTGTCTTTGGCCTGCTCCAGTGTTCCAGTGAACATTAATGCAAGCTTGAGAAGCAGCACCTGATCTTTCGATTTGGCACTCTACAGCCTTGCGGACTGAACATCGAGTTCAATAATTTCAGAGCATGACTGGCCTTTTTATTTTTTTTAATTAATTTTTTTTTTAACCATGTGCCTTTTTTGCATGTAGACAGAGCTGCTCATTATTCATTAATACTCTCTCTGGACATCTTTCTTTGTCTTTCACCACAAGCAGGAACACACTCTTTGCCTTTATCCCATGACAGCTTTGTTATTTGATCTCTCCTGTCCTCTGCCCTATTACACATCTTCCCTTTTGTTCTCTTCCCCACCAAACCACCCCCTCCCCACCTTTCACTTAAAACCTCATTCTTTTCTAAACTTTGATAGTTCTGAGAAAGGTCACAGACCTGAAATGTTAACTCTCCACAGATGCTGCCTGACCTGCTGTGTATTTCTAGCACTTTCTGTTTTTATTTCTAACAGCTTAGCTATCTGTTTGCTTCTGCTTATCAGTGTCTATTTAGCGTCAAAACAGGCTATGGGATTGTATGATTATCTTAATCCAGAGGTCAAATCTCACTCATGGCAGTCTGAGAATTTGAGTTCAGACTTATTAGTAAAAGTGACAATGAAACTGTCATATTTTGAAAAACCCAACTGGATTACTAATTCTTAACTGCTCTAATTTATATGCGACTCCTGTCCCACACCAATGAAGTTAACACTTAACTGCCTTCTGAAGTGGTATAACAAACCACTGAGTTGTAACAAACCACCAGCAGTTCAGGGTGAGGCCCCACAAACCATCTCATCAAGGCAATTCGAGATGGGCAATTAATGTCAGACCTTCCAGAAACACCCAAATCTTCAGCATGACTAAAATCAGATCAATTGTTAGTTACCAAAATCGTCATATTGCAATTAAGCAATTCCAGCCTCAACAATACTTGTGATTCTCAAAGGGAGTCCTGCCACAATATGCAAGAAGTGACTCAAAGAAGCTCTGAAGAGGAGCTGAAGGATGATGTCTCTCAGCTATGTTTGGACTCCTAGTGAGACACAGTGTAACAATTTCCTTTGTGATGTGCAAAAGTTCGCAATGCTCAATTCTTGAGCAACATTCTGTCCTGAGAATCATGCAACCAAACTGTCAAGTCCACGAGTTGAGATTGATTTGACACTCAGGGCAGAATTTTAATGGAACTGACCCACTTGCAGTGAGGGCACCAACAGCGGGTTGGGGATTCAATCATTGCAGCAGCCGGCTTTGCAGTGGCTGTTTAACTCAGCCACGGCATTGGGATCCCACCTCCAGGTTTCCCGACCAATCATGGAGTGCGGGCCTGATGACAATCCTCACTTATCGATGGAAGGATTTCTACTAAAAGGGACCCTGACAAAGGTCAGAATGGCTGCATCCTGCATGTTGTTCTGAATGGTTCTGCAAGGAAATCATTGAAAGTGAGACATGGGAAAATTGTTCCCTAATTCTCTGACTCTTCCTTGGAGGTGAGGCCGGAGGCAGCGAGGGTCTGCAGAGAATTGGTGCTTCCCGCTGATGGGAGGAAGAGGCCAGCCTCATATACCAAACAGGCATGGCTGGAAGTCGTGGAAGCAGTGAGCAGCAGGAGTGTTGTCCCTAGACTCTGAATACAGTGCCGCAAGATGTTCAATTACCTTGTAAGGGCAATAAAGGTGAGTGACATCCCACTCTCAGGTGCCAAACCCTACACTCTGACTTGGGGGTGGGGGTGGGTGGTGGGGTGTGGGGAGCCAGAGAGTTTAGCTTTGTTCTGCCGTATGACTTCACATTCTCAGGTTATCTGAACCGTGCTTGTATGAGCTCAACGTGAGTTCCTCTGGCAGCCCAGCTGCAGGCACCCTGACCAAATTATCATCCTCATCATCATCTGAGATTGCAGTATTGTCTGCACCTTCCTCCTCCTGCAGCTCCAGTCCTCTCTGCAGTACAGTGTTGTACAAGACACAGCAGACCACTACCATTCTTAACACCATTGTTGGTGAATACTGAAAGGTGGCCCCAGATCTTTCCAGGCACCTAAAATGCATCTTCAGCAAACCAATAGATTGCTCAATGATCACTCTTCTACTCATGCAGCCCCCTTGTGGCTCCTGTTGATCCTCACCTCTTCATTTGTGCTTGGTCTCCTCACAGCTGCCATCAGCCAGGTCCTCAGAGGGTAACACTTGCCTCAAGGAATCACCAGCTCACTCTGTTTGGAGGTGCGAGCACCTGTGGGAGATGTGACTGTCACAGAATGAAGGAATAGTGCCAGCTCCCAGGATATCTTGTATAGACATACATGAAAACCTTCTGGTGGTCACATTCCAGCTGAACATTGAGGGCGTGGCATCCCTCCTAATTTCTAAATACTCCAGGAAGTTCTGAGGGCACCTGTGGAAATCCAGCCACTGCAGCAAATCAGACAGCCCTCTGTTTGACTGGTCTCATCATCAGTGTGAAAGTGGACATAAGTGGCAGCCTTGGCAAACAAGGTCACCTGGGAGATGTACTTGCGGACAGCAGATTGAGACACCCCGGAGATGTCACCAGCAGATTCCTGAAAGGAGCCAGAGGTGAAGAAAATCAGGGCAATGGCAATCTTGACAGCCACTGACAATGTATGCAAACCAGGCCCGTTTGGAAAGAGGTCTGGTTCCAGAAGGCTGCAGATGTCAGCAACAACCTGCCACAAAGGCCTGAGCCTCCTGAGGCACTGTTGCTCCATCATGTCAAGGAAGTTGATCCTCTGCCTAGATGTCCTTTACTGGAGGTATCACCTCCTTTGAGCTGAAGATCTATGTCCATCCCCTTTGTCCTGTGGAATGGCATGTGGCTGTGGAGAAGATAGCTGTTCTTGTTCTTGGTCCTGCTGGTACAGTTGATGTTGGTTTGGCTGCTCCTCTTGTTCCTCAGAGGTCCATTGTATAGCTGCAAAAGCTACTTACATGCTGCAGTGGGAGCTGACAGCAGGGAAGTGCAGAACATAGTGGACCAAGTTCAAGTTAGGTGAAATGATTTCCAAAAAAGTTGGAAATCACCTGTAAAGCAGTGAAAGCACATTCCCTGAATAAGTCCTGTGAGCACAAGCCTTTCACATAGGCAGGGAAGCAGCTGTGCAGTTTCACTCTTTAAAGGCTTTCCAGCCTGTCAGTTTCATTGATCAGTGACTCACTGTTGTGCTCTCACCTTGTTGACCAGCACAGGAAACCAGTGTGCTGGCTGTTAAAGCCAGAATTCTGGCATAAAGGCACAATTATTTGGACATTTACATATTGAAAGTACACACCTAACAGCTCAATGAAAGTATCCCGTATACTTAAACACACTCCAGTAAAATCCAAAAGTGAGCAGGATCATGTTGGGTTTCTAACATGGGCTGCCATTTTTCAGGGATTTAACCCAGCCCACCCACAAACCTGCCCTCCCAGCCCCCTTGACAGTTAAAATTCTGCCCTCAGACTCTGCACATATTGGAACTTCACCTTTTTGAGGTTAGTTTAACAGTCAGACTTCAGTAAGTATTTTCCTGTGGCAATGTTTTTAAGTTTCAACAAGTAAAATATAATTGTGCAAACTCAGTTCAACATTTTTGTTTTTTGAACAAAAACAAAATTCAACATCCAGTTCCCTGAAAGTGGCAACACAGGTAGACAGGGTGGTGAAGAAGGCATATGGCATGCTTGCCTTCATCGGCCAAGGCATTGAGTACAAGAGTTGGGACGTCATGTTACAGTTGTACATAACGTTGGTTAGGCCGCATTTGGAGTACTGTGTGCAGTCCTGATTGCCACATACAGGAAAGTTGTGATTAAGCTAGAGAGGGTGCAGAAAAGATTCACAAGGATGTTGCCTGGTTTGGAGGGCTTGAGTTATAAAGAGAGATTGGATAGGCTGGGTCTGTTTACCCTGGAGCAAAGGAGGCTGAGAGGGGACATGATAGAGGTATATAAAATTATGAGAGGCATAGATAGGGTAGATAGCCAAAGTCTATTTCCCATGGTAGGGGTGACTAAAACTAGAGGGCATAGATTGAAGGTGAGAGGGAGGAGGTTTAAAGGGGATCAAAGGGGTAAATTTTTCACACAAAGAATAATGGGTATCTGGAATGAGCTGCCAGAGGAGGTGGTGGAGGCAGGAACAGTAGTAACATTTAAGAGGCTTGTGGACAGGTACTTGAATGAGCAAGGCATAGAGGGATATGGAATTAATACAGGCAGGTGGGATTAGAATAGAAAAGCATTATGGTCGGCATGGATGCAGTGGGCCGAAGGGCCTGTTTCTATGCTGCATGACTCTATGACTACCTGGCATATTTCCTTCGGTGGCTACAGAGATCAATTCGTTGATAGGACTTTAATGTGGTATTTCACAGCAAAGGAAAATTTGGGTAGAATACATCAAATACCCATTCTACTGCCAATTCCATACTTGTCATCAAAGTAAAAGTTCAATATCTGACATTTTAATCATTTCAGAATCAGTCAAATAATACACTTGTCAAAGCATTACTATAGATTAAACAATATCATGAGGAATACCAAATGGGCAAGAAACTCTTACTTAAATCACAAGAATCCTCTTTATGACTTAATTAATAATCTTCATACTTTAAATCCTATTATTTAATTCTGGACTGGTAAACATTATTTATTTTAAACTAATTATCACATGCCTATTAAAGTAGTATGAAAATTTCCTTTAGCATGCACCCCAGAATAGTAGAATGTTATAGCCCAGCCTGGTCAGCTAATCATGTCACCACTCTATTTCTCCATCTTCATCTGATATTTAGGTAGAAATCACAGCCCATGTTGCATCTGTCCAATTAGACTGAACGTGAGTCATGTGCTGAAGGAAAGTTTTAATAGAATGTCATCTTCATCCCATTCGGATTTTCTGTGCTTTTTCTGCTTCCATTTCTTGGATCAGAGCACATATAAAGTGTTTTTTGAACAGCAATTTATTCCCTGGAGTAGAAATTCATTTGCACAGTTAAGTTAGCGTGAACTGGATGCAGGGAAATATCCCTGCTCATGACCCAGGTTGGCCTGAGGCATGAACGAAACTGGACCTCAACTGAATAATTAAAGCAAGCAGCCTCCAGAGGCAAGTTGTCCATAACAAGGGATCCAGTTTAGGTCTACTGCCTCATCTGCAGCAGCCCTCTGTGCAGGTGCTGTAGGAGTCTGGTAAGAACGGGAGTTGGGCAATCTTGGGTTGGCAACAGCTCTCAGGAATGTTGCAGATCCATGAGTAATACTTTCTGCTTCTTCTGGCTCCATATGAAAGTTATTTTTAAAATTAAAAACTCACCTTTTGTTGACAGCTGCTTGTAAGGCATGTCCATGGCAAGACAACCATAACACACCAGGCCTGGTGTTCTCCTGCCAATTTCAAGAAAGGGTCCTAAAACTGGTGTTAGACATCTCATTAACATATGCTACAGATCCCTCATTGATATATGCAAGTGGCCTAATGCCTGTTTTAGGTTGCCTCAAAACTAACCCACCCAATATGAGGTTGCATGCATTCCAGGCACCTTCGAGATAGCCCTGCAAATTTAATCCATTCTGTCCCCATTTTCCATCTGAAAAAAGAAATTGGACTTTGTTGCTATTTTAACTCCCTGTCTGCAACATCAACCAAAAGCATTTTCAAGAGTTCAATGGTACAGGAAAATCGTTAAAGAGAGGATCTGTCAAGTGATTTCTGAAATGTAAACCGTTTCTCCAGCTCAAGGAGTGACAAAGCCACTGCAAACTATAGAATCCAGTGCTGTTTGGCAAGTCAGGCTAAGATTTGTGTGGAAGCAACTATAATATTTCAAGCTTGAGAATTTTCCAAGGTGCCAGGCCTTCAGCAGGTACCAGAGGTAGACTGCCCACACCAATTATAGCACCAACCATACATACAGCCCTTAACACACTTAATGATTCAAAGGCAGTTACCTGCACAGGCAATGAGTGAGCAGTTGCACAGCTGTTCCATCTGCTGCAAGAAGATCTCCAGGAAACCTCCACCGTAAGGACAGCATTGCCATAGGCTGTTAAGGTCATTTCCTCCCTCAACTGGTAAAAGGATCATCTGCAATACAAACTCATTTGCTGAGCACAGACTTGGCAAACAAGTGACTGACTGATGTTTTGTTCAGTAGTGTTGGCAGTTGAAAAGTCTTTCTCACTGCATGGAAGCAGGACACAGCCATCTGATTTTATTGTAGGGCTACATTTCCCATGTCCTGTGGTTATCCAGACAGCAGGCTCCTATCGTCCTTGCCGCCAGTACATGTACCCCAAACCTGTGCACATACAGCAAGTCCCTCAGCACCTCTTACAGCACTCCCTGTAGATGTTCAAAACTTGAAAGAAATATGGAAAGTGCCAAACCCTTGTCAAGTCATAGCAATAGGCAGAAGAAACCAACCATCAATTGACCTGTAAATAGTTACATTTCCTTTTAAATAGCCCTTGTGGGGGGTCTTTACGCTGCTTACATGTGTTCAGCAGTGCACGGCTAAAAAAGGGTGTCAGCTGGAGCATTGAGCTCCAAAATGGCACCCCTGCAGTCAAATCAGTGTTGTATGCTGATTGACATTATGATCTGCCTGCTCTGCATACTTCCAGCAGACACTAGCTGCATGCCTGCTAATGCCCTCACCAGTATGGTGAGATTGGAATTATTGCGTGATTCGCAGCAGTGTGCAAGCATGCATCAGATGCTACTTTGGTCCCAAATGGCACTGAGCCCAATTTTGCAACCGGAGACTTGAATAACCTTTGCACAGTGCTCAGGTGCAGAACATTAAGAAATGATGGAACCTGCATTATCATGCATTCTGCATCCATTGAATCATACAGAGTAACTGTTGGACTCTTATACACCACAGGTGTAATTTTATGCTTTCCTTTGGAGGGTTTGGAGGTGGGGAGAACACAAAATAGGGTGGCATGGTGACGTGGTGGGGGGGATGGGGCAGGGGAGGTTGGGGTGCCCACCATCAGTCCCACTCCACCAAATTTATTCCGGGCCAGGAAGGCGTGTGAACAGCCTTCCTGTCTCGCTGCCAACTGAGGCCCTTAACTGGACAATTAATTCCCAATTCGGGGCCTCATCCCACCACTGCCGCAATTAGCCATGTGGCAGGCAGCCCTTTCATATGAACATATGAATTAGGAGCAGGTGTAGGCCACTCGGCAATTTGAACCTGCTCCGCCATTCAATAAGATCATGGCTGATCTGATTGTAACCTCAACTCCACATTCCCGCCTACCCCGGTAACCTTTCACCCCCTTGCTTGTCAAGAATCTATTTAATTCTGCTTTAAAAATATTCAAAGACTCTGCTTCCACTACCTTTTGAGAAAGAGTTCCAAAGACTCACAACCCTCTGAAAGAAAAAAATTTCTCCTCATCTCTGTTTTAAATGGGTGACCCCTTATTTTTAAACAGTGACCCCCTAGTTCTAGAGTCTCCCAAAAGAGGAAGTATCCTTTCCACATCCACCCTGTCAAAACCCAGTTGGATCTTAAATATTTCAAGCACGTCACCTCTTACTCTTCTAAACTCCAGCAGATACAAGCCTAGCCTACCCAACCTTTCCTCATAAAACAACCCACCCATTCTAGGTATTAGTGTAGTAAACCTTCTCTGAACTGCTTCCAACGTATTTACATTCTTCTTTAAATAAGACCAATACTGTACACAGTACTCCAGATGTGGTCTCACCAATGCCCAGTATAATGGAAGCATAACCTTCCTCCTTTTGAATTCGATTCCCCTTGCAACAAATGATAACATTCTATTAATTTTCCTAATAACTTGCTCTACCTGCATACTAACCTTTTTGCAATTCATGCACTTTTATTTTCTGCAATAACCTTTGATGTGGCACCTTATCAAATGCCTCTGGAAATCTAAGGACAGTACATTCACTTTATCCACAGAGTATGTTACTCCAATAAATTGTTTAGACATGATTTCCTATCACAAAACCATATTGACCCTGCCTGATTGCCTTGAACTTTTCTAAATGCCCTGCTATAATTTCTTTAATAATAGCTTCTAACATATTCCCTAAGACAGATGTTAAGCAAACTGGCTTGTAGTTTCCTGCTTTATTCCCTTTATGAATAACGGAGTTACATTCACTATTTTCCATTCTAGTGGAAGCTTCCCTGAATCTAGGGAAGTTTGGAAAATTAAAACCAACACATCAACTATCTCACGAGCCACTTCTTTAAAGACCCAAGAATGAAGTCCATCAAGACCTGGGGACTTGTCAGCCTGCAGCTCCAAGATTTTGTTCAGTACCACTTCCCCGGTGATTGTAATTTCCTCAGTTCCTCCCTCCCTTCTTTTTCCTGATTTACAGCTATTTCTGGGATGTTATTTGTATCCTCTATGGTGAAGACCGATGCAAAATACCTGTTCATTTGCCATCTCCTTATTTTCCATTATTATTTCCCCAGACTCACTTTCTATAGGACCAACTCTCACTCTTATCTTTTTTAAATATCTATAGAAACTCTTACTATCTGTCTTTATATTTCGAGCCAGCTTTCTCTCGTACTCTAATTTTTCCCTCCTTATTAATCTTTTAGTCACTCTTTGCCATTTTTATATTCTGACCAATTCTGACCTGCCACCCATCTTTGCCAAATTATATGCTTTTTCTTTACGTTTGATACCATCTTTAACTGTTTTAGTTAACCACAGAGATGGTGGGTCCTCCCCTTGGAATTTTTCTTTCTCGTTGGAATGTATCTATTCTGCGTACTCTGAAATATCCTCTTAAATTTCTGCCACTGCATCTCTATTGATCTATCCCTTAACCTAATTTGCCAGTTCATTTTAGCTAGCTCTGCTTTCATGCCTTCATAATTGCCCTTATTTCAGTTTAAAATACTATTCTTAGACCCACTCTTCTCTCCCTTAAACTGAATGTAAAATTCAATCAGATTGTGATCACTGCTGCTGAGGGGTACCTTCACTATGAGGTCATTAATTAATCCCATCTCGTTGCACAACACCAGGTCTAGTACAGTCTGCTGCCTGGTTGGCTCCAGAACATGATGTTCTAAGAAACTATCCAGAAAACATTCTATGAACTCTTTGTCTAGGCTACCTTTGCCCATCTGATTTTTCCAGTCTATATGTAGATTAAAATCCCCCATGATTATCGTTATGCCTTTCTCACAAACTCCCATTATTTCTTCCTTTTCTACCCCGTCCTACTATGTGGTTACTGCTAGGGGGCCTGTATATCACTCCCATACATGACCTCTTGCCTTTATCATTTCTCATCTCTACCCAAACGGCACGGGAAGCACGGCATGGAAAACAGTGTGGGCTGCTTCCATGCTTCGGGGTGGAGATGGGGTCTTTTGTTAAAAGGCACATAGTGCCTGAATGAGGGACCTGGCATCGGGAAGGAGGTTGCACCCCACTGTCCTTGTTAGCGACCCAACTACACCTCCCTCGCCCGCGACCCCACCCCGCAAGAACCTTTGCACCCTGACCTACCTGTGGCCTGGGTCTAGCACCAGTCCTGGGCCTCTGGTCGTTGTTCTTCTGGCAGCAGCCACTGCCTCTGCGCAGGTGCTGCTCAGTGGAAGAGTGCTGGCAGCTCGCCAAGGACGAGACGTCCGGTGACGGGGTCCTTGATCCTATGGAAGGCCCACTGCTGTCTATTTAAGTACCTGATTGGCACTAGATTCGGCGGGCCTTCCAGAGAATAAGTGACCCAGGGATCTCAGCAATGCTTTTTTGGGATGTCGAGACCACTGTCGCAAGCATAAAATCCCAGTCCACAAGTTTAACCTGAATTGGGGCTTTGCAGATACGACAAAAGAAAAACTGTTCTTCAGTTCTTCTCAGGTTCCAAAGGGCCCAGGATGAAGTTTGCATCCACTGACACCAATGTGAATCAAAATTTGTGGCAGATGTCCTTGAATCTTCCAAACAATATTGTCCCTATGAACCTGTGCTAAGCCACAATATTGAATTTTGGGACATTCACCATTTTATTTCACTGTTTAGTTTATTGTTAAAGATAGTAAGTATGATAACTGGACCCCAAAGTCAGACAACTATCATCATATGGTCATCTACAAAGGGAGGCACTGAAATATCTGGAGAAACATCTGGAATAGACAGTCCATGTCTATCCAGTACCATCCAACACAATATTGAACAAAGAACAAAGAACAGTACAGCACAGGAACAGGCCATTCGGCCCTCCAAGCCTGCGCCGATCATGATGCCGGCCTAAACTAAAACCGTCTGCACTTCCAGGGTCTGTATCCCTCTATTCCCATTCTATTCATGTATTTGTCAAGATGCCTCTTAAACGTCGCTATCGTATCTGCTTCCACCACTGCCACTCCCACATGTCAGATGTTGATTTACCCTCAAACAGCAGCCCCAATCTAAATTCTTCAGTTCCTGCCTAATATTGTTATTATTAGCCTACCCCCAATTTAGCACCTTCACCTGAGGACTGCTCTTATCCTTATCCACAAGTACCTTAAAACTTACGGAATTATGGTCACTGTTCCCGAAATGCTCCCCTACTGAAACTTCGACCACCTGGCCAGGCTCATTCCCCAATACCAGGTCCAGTACGGCCCCTTCCCTAGTTGGACTATCTACATATTGTTTCAAGAAGCCCTCCTGGATGCTCCTTACAAATTCTACCCCATCCAAGCCCCTAGCACTAAGTGAGTCCCAGTCAATATAGGGGAAGTTAAAATCATCCACCACAACAACCCTGTTGCTTTTACATCTTTCCAAAATCTGTCTACATATCTGCTCCTCCATCTCCTGCTGGCTGTTGGGAGGCCTGTAGTAAACCCCCAACATTGTGACTGTACCCTTCCTATTCCTGAGCTGTACACATATTGCCTCGCTGCATGACCCCTCCGAGGTGTCCTCCCACAGTGCAGCTGTGATATTCTCCTTAACCAGTAATGCCACCCCTTTTACATCCCCCTCTATCCCGCCTGAAGCTTCTAAATCCCGGAACGTTTAGCTGCCAATCCTGTCCATCCCTCAACCAAGTCTCTGTAATAGCAACAACATCATAGTTCCAAGTACTAATCCAAGCTCTAAGTTCATCTGCCTTACCTGTTATACTTCTCGCATTGAAACAAATGCACTTCAGACCACCAGTCCTGCTGTGCTCAGCAACATCTCTCTGCCTGCTCTTCCTCTTAGTCTTACTGGCCTTATTTACTGGTTCCCCCTCAGTTATTTCACCTGCTGACCTACTGCTCTGGTTCCCACCCCCCTGCCACATGAGTTTAAACCATCCCGAGTGACACTAGCAAACCTCGCAGCCAGGATATTTGTGCCCCTCCAGTTTAGATGCAACCTGTCCTTCTTGTACAGGTCCCACTTGTCCCGGAAGAGATCCCAATGATCCAGATATCTGAAACCCTCCCTTCTACACCAGCTCTTCAGCCACGTTTAGCTGCACTATCTTCCTATTTCTAGCCTCACTGGCACATGGCACAGGGAGATTACAACCCTAGAGGTCCTGTTTTTTAAACTTTCTACCTAACTCCCTGAATTCCCCTGCGGGACCTCATCACTCTTCCTGCCTATGTCATTAGTACCAATGTGTACCACAACCTCTGGCTGTTCACCCTCCCCCTTCAGAATGCCCCCTGTCCGTTCAGAGACATCCTTGACCCTGGCACCAGGGAGGCAAAAGACCATCCTGGAGTCTCTTTCACGTCCACCGAAGCGCCTATCTGTGCCCCTGACTATCGAGTCCCCTATAACTATTGCTCTTCTGAGCTTTGTCCCTCCCTGCAACCAAAACTTGATCAGAAAGCACAATCGTGAGAGCTGTAGAGTCATTGCCTAAATTTTGAGAAGCAAAACTTGTCATTTTTTAATAAAGTTTTCCTGAATTATTACACCAAGTAGCTATCCTGCTGGCCATAGTCTTGTCAGGACAAGAGTTAAAAAGTGAGTCAGGCTGAATAAAAAGAGAGTTTTCACATATTGAAGGACCTGGGGGTGTACGTAAATAGGTCTTTGAAAGTGGCAGTGGATATTGAGAGAGTGAGTAATAAAGCATATGGGATCTTGGGCTTCATAAATAGAGACATTGAGTACAGAAGCATGGAAGCTACGCTGAACCTCTATAAACGTACGAACTAAGAACAGCATTACACCATTCGGCCCCTCGAGCCTGCTCCACCATTATATATGATCATGGCTATCTGTTTGTGGACACAACTCCACTTTCCTGTCTACCCCGATACCTTTTGACTTCCTTGTTGTCAAGAATCTCTACCTTAAAAACATACAATGACTCTGCCTCCACCATCCTCCGGGGAAGAGAGTTCCACAGACTCATGACTCTCAGAGAAAAAAATTCTCCTCATCTGTCTGAAATGAGAGACCCTTATTTTTAAACTGTGCCCCCTATTTTTAATCTTTCCCACAAGGGAAACATGCTTTCAACATCCATCCTGTCAAGTCCCCTCAGGATCTTATGTGTTCAATAAGATCACCTCTCATTCTTCTAAACTTCCATGAATACAGACCCAACCTGTTCTCATAAGATAACCTTCTCATCCCAGGAAGCAGCCGAATGAACCTTCTCTGAACTGCTTCCAATACAATTATATCCCTTCTTCAGTAAAGAGACCAAAACTGTACACAATATTCTAGATGTGGTCTCACCAATGCCCTGTACAACTGTAGCAAAATATTTTACTTTTATATTTGGGCTCCAACTGGATTATTGCATCCAGTTCTGGTCACCACACTTCAGGAAGGATGTGAGGGTCGCTGAGAGGGTGCAGAGGAGATTTACCAGAATGGGTCCTATGATGGAGAATTTTAGTTATAAGGTTAGGTTGGAAAAGCTGGATTTGTTGTCCTTAAAACAAAGATTAAGGGGAGAGTTAATGGAAGTGTACAAGATTATGACAGTTTTAGATAAGTTAAACAAGCAAAAGCTGTTCCCAATAACTAATAGCACAAGGACTAGGTGACACAGATTGAAAGTTTGGGGCAAAAGATGCAGGGGAAATATGAGGAAGTACTTTTTTATGAAGTAGGTGGTAAGGACATGGCAGTCGCTGCCCACAAGGGTGGTGGAAACAGAGACGATCAATGACCTCAAGAGGAAGTTGGATGGCCACCTGAGAGAAATAGACTTGCAGGGCTAGGGGATCAAGCTGGGCAGTGGGACTGGCAGCATAGCTCCGTGGAGAGCCGGCATGGACTCAATGGGCCAAATGATCTTCTGTGCCGTAAATGACTTTATGGGCTGAACTTTACCAGCCCTCCGACATCGGGGTTGTGGTTGGGAGACCTAGAAAATTCTTTCGGGAGAGGCCTGCCTCGACCCCCGAGGCTGAGAAGGCCCCGCCGTGTTTTACCAGTGGCGGCGAGGCCTCGGTGCGGCCCTCCCCCACCACCCCGCCACATGGCAGCAGGGCCTTCATTTTAATAAAATTAATTAAACGCATGCAAATAAACCTATCTGGTCCCAATGGCCGTCCCACGCCGATATTCTAGCTGCTGGAAGGAACTCCCATGCCTTCGGATGTCCGCACAGACATCCAAGGCGTGACACTGGTGGGGAGGGGGGAAGCAGTGAAATTCTCAGGGTGGTGGGGGGAGCAGTTAACAGTCTATTGATTGGTGGGGGTGATGGTGGGAAGAGGTTAAGGTTTAAAATTAATAAATGTTGGGGGTGGGGGAGGTCGGAATCTGCACAAAAGTTTTTTGGGGGGAATGAGAAATTAATAAATCGATTCTTCCTTGGGGGTGTGCGTGAGGGAAGTGAAAATGTTATTACATATGTAACTTTAATTTTGACCATTTGTTCCCTTGCAAAATGCAAATGCTAGTGAAGGTCTTGAAGCCCTTTAAAAATGGCGTGTGCGCTGTGGCACCGGATGCCATTGCTGGGGGTGGAGAGGCCGCCCCCTCTACAACATCGGGGGTGGGGGGGGGTGGTGGCATTTCACCCTCTCCATTTAAATAAGCCCCCGTGCCTAATATTGCAGGGGCTCAGCGACAGCGCTTCCGCGTGGGTGGACAGCCATTTCAAAGCGCGCCGCCGTGATTTGCAGCGCGCTTATAAAATTCAGCCCTGTCACTCTATCAGTGATATTGGTTGAGGGATAATTGCATTGCCTGGCGTCACTTAAACAAGATTAACTTTCCATTGAGTATTCACACGACAATAATCCCATGACAATACCATGTTAATTGGTTCATTAGTTGCCTGAAAGTAATAAAGGAGCACCATTAATTCATGATTTTCATCACTGCTAATTAAATCCCATTCTCAGGAATCATTTCGAGAATGCCATTTTAAATATGAGCCAACAATAGAACTTTAATCCATTCAAAATCAAATCCATAAAAAACAATTTATGTTTCAAGTCTATAATTTACCATGTATTTCAAAAGAAAATGTGACAACTTATTAGCATACATCCATGGTTCTTTTTTCTTTTCTATTCAGCTGCAAATGAATGACAGAACAGAAACTGCTGTGCTGCGAAATAATTATTTGTTTACCCCAGTTTTTAATATCGCCATAAGCTGATGTTCAATATTACATAAAATATATAAGATTACATAATTTTTAACTCAACTCTCAAATTTTCTTTGCTGCTACGTAGAATCTGAGACTATTGTGTATGGGGGTATAATGTACACATATATTTATCTCAGAAAGATGGATATCCACACATGGGAGAAATTCACAGCAATATACAAACTGTACATCTTATGCATTCACAATAATGCTTGCATGTTTAGTCAGTAACACAAAGGACAGCTCAAACAACCATGAATTATTATTAATGACTACATTGGCTAGTGTCATGAGCTGATATGTTTATTATTCAACACTGATACCAAGTTATAAAATAATCTTGAATATTGTCTTTGAATAGGTGACATTTCTGGCCTTAATGTGTTCAAAATAACTTTCCACTTCACTGAATTTACAATTCTGAACTGAGAATTGGTGGTCAATCTCCAATACCAAGGGGAGCCGCATGTATGTACAGTAGAGGGGGTTTGGGAATTAGAAATGGCCATGAAGACTGGCATACACCCGACTGGACATGATATTTACACGGACGGGTCCAGTTCAGTGGCGGCCAGGGAGCGTAAAACGGGGTTCGGGATATATGATCCAGAGAGAAATATCAGAATGGCTATCAGGCTGCCAGCTGCCCTAAGTGCCCAACAGGCCGAACTTCTTCCGTCAGGTACATAGTATCATATCCGGAAGAGTTTCCATCCCCATACACAATAGTCTCAGATTCTACGTTTACTTGCAACTCCTGCACTGAGCCATCTGGTCTTGCCGAGGCTTTACCTACCAGATGGAAAACCAATGACGATTGCCCCTTTATTAAAGGCTATATTGCAGGTTGTTCAAGGCTCAGAGGATTATTACATTCACAAGGTGAAAGCACAATCTAGAAAAGAACTAAAAGGGGAAGGAAATAGAAAGGCGGATGATTTGGCCCGCTTGGGAACAGAAAGTGGTACGCCATGGGATCCTTTCCAATCAGGGAAAATAATGGCCATAACCACCAAAAGCCACGACAGCAGAACAGACTAATCCGCTACCCCTTGACTTAAAGGAGGTCCAACTGAGGGATGTAACTTTTCAGGCAATAATAGCCGCTAAAGAAAAGGGAGAAGCAGTGGATGGGCCTTTGGGAGCTTCTGATGTCATCCTTCGAGAAGGAATGCTATTTAAAGAGGACAAGTGGGTGGTCCCGATAAGACATCAGGAGGTGGTGATGCAATTAGTGCATGGCGGCCCAGGAGCGGGGCATCCAGGCCCCAATACCACCATGGAAAGTATTGCACAGTTAGGCTGGTGGCTAGGAATAAGGACAGCTGTACAGGAGTATTGGAAGTCTTGTTTAGTCTGTGCAGCCAACAATCCTGACCCACAGAAGCGAAAGGCACCTCTGGGATGGATGGTGGGTCCTTGGCGGTGTGCCCAGATCAACTTTATAGGTCCCCTCCCCGTTCATGTTAAGGGCACATAGGGCATGAAATTCTTGAACTACATTAAAAGAAAACTTTTTTAGCCAGCACATAACAAGCCCAAGGAGAGGGGGTGCAATTCTAGTTTTAGTCTTCGGGAAGGAAGCTGGGCAAGTGGTTGAAGTAGCAGTGGATGAACATTTTGGAGATAATGATGATAATACAGTTAGTTTTAGCATTATTATGGAAAGGGACAAAAATAAAACAGGAGTAAAAGTTTTAAATTGGGGGAAGGCAAATTTTACGAAGCCGAGGGGTGATCTAGTGAAAGTGGACTGGATACAGCTACTTGAAGGAAAATCAATGGCAAACCAATGGGAGGGATTCAAAAGCAAGATTATACAGGCACAGTGTCGACATGTCCCCACAAAGATAAAGGGTGGAACAGCCAAATCTAGAGCCCCCTGATTATCTCCAAGAGGACAAGTGGGTGGTCTTACAGGGTAAGATAAAGCAGAAAAAGAAATTTTATGACAGTCACAAAAAACATTAATACTTTAGAAAGCCTACAGGAGTATAGAAAGTGCAGGGGTGAAGTAAAAAAGAAAATTAGGAAAGCAAAGCGGAGTTATAAAAAATTATTGGCAGGTAAAATCAAGGAAAGCCCTAAGATGTTTTTTCAGTACATTAAGAGCAAGAGGATAACTAAGGAAAGGTTAGGGCCTATCAGAGATGTGCAAGCAAACTTATGTGTGGATGCAGAAGACGTGGGCACGGTTCTTAACAAGTTTTTTGTCTCTGTCTTCACAAAGGAGAGGAATGATGCAGACATTGTAGTAAAAGAGGAGGCGAAATATTAGATACGATAAGCATAATGAGAGAGGAAGTACTAGAAGGTCTGACATCCTTGCATGTAGATAAACTGCCAGGATCAGAGGGATTGTATCCCAGATTGCTAAAGGAAGCCATGGAGGAAATAGCGGATTCTCTGAGGATCATCTTCAAATCCTCACTGGGTACAGGCGGGGTATCAGAGGGATTGGAGGCCTGCGAACGTTATATCTTTGTTGAAAAATGGTGCGAGGGATTGGCCAAATGATTATAGGTCAATAGAAAAATGCACCAAGTCTTCATCTGAGAGTTGCTCTATGCTAATGATGTCACACTAGTATTCCATACCAAGGAACCCCTTAAGTGGTAAATGGATGGACTCTCTCATTTTTTTAAATTTATTTGTTTCTGAGATGTACTGTGGGAACAGAATTTTCGAGAACAGAATAATATGGGGACATTTAAGGTGAAATAATTAATCAATCATTAACTACTAATAAACTAACTTCGGAGCTGCCGGGAGGGACAGCTTATCAGAAATGACTTCATAGCTTCAGGGCTGCACAGACAGCTTATCAGTAGGAGTAGACTAACAAGAGAAAACTAACAGGACAGTTGTAAGCCGCTTCATAGTAGCCTATTGTAGAGCAATCAGCCTAACATTCCAAGGAGATAGGGGGGATGAGAAACTGCTAGAAGGCAGTACCCCAATCAGGCCATGACACCAAGGAACTGCAGAGTTTGTAAACCAATTGGGAACATAAAGGGGGTGTCACTGATTTGTATGAAGAACTATAAGAAAGGCTTGATTTGCCTGCTCGGGCAGGAGAGGAAAGGAGAGGGCAGGAGGAGACAAGGGAGAGCCCAGATGTTGTTGCTGTTTGCTTTGCTGATGATGTAACCAAAAAGTACTGCAATAAAGTTACTTAAAGCTACAGTCGGACTTCGTCTCTCTTTGTGTAACTAATGGGATCCAATAGTTTCTGAGATGTAGGCATCGCTGGCTAGGCCTGTATTTATTTCCCATCCCTAATTGCCCTTGAGAAGGTGGTGATGAACTGCTTTCTTGAACCATTGCAGTCCTTGGGGTGTAGGTACACCAACAGTGCTGTTAGGAAGGGAGTTCCAGGATTCTGACCCAGCGACAATGAAGGAACAGCAATATAGTTCCAAGTCAGGATGGTGTATGGCTTGGAGAGGAACTTGCAGGTGGTGGTGTTCCCATGCATCGAGCTTCTTGAATGTTGTTGGAGCTGCACCCATCCATCACACTCCTGACTTGTGCCTTGTAGATGGTGGACAGACATTGGAGAGACATGAGGTGAGTTACTCACTGCAGAATTCCCAGCCTCGGACCTACTCTTGTAACCACAGCATTTATGTGGCTAGTCAATGGTGACCCCCAGGATGTTGATGGTGGGTAATTCAGAGATGGTAATCCCATTGAATGTCAAAAGAAGATAGTTAGATTCTCTCTTGTTTGAGATGGTCATTGCTTGGCATTTGTATGGCACGTATGTTACTTGGCACTTATCAGCCCAAGCCTGGATGTTGTCCAGGTTTTGCTGCATATGGACATGGGCTGCTTGAGTATGTGAGGAGTCACGAATGGTGCTGAACATCGTGTAGTCATCAGTGAGCATCCTCACCTCTGACCTTATGATGGAGGGAATGTCATTGATGAAGCAGCTGAAGATGGTTGGGCCTAGAACATTACCCTAAGGAACTCCTGCAGTGATGTCCTGGAACTTAGATGATTGATCTCCAACAACCACAACCATTTTCCTTTGTGCTAGATATGACTCCAGCCAAAGGAGAGTCTTATCCCTGATTCCCATTTTTCCATATTTGATGCCATATTTGGTCAAATGCTGCTTTGATGTCAAGGGCAGTCAGTCTCAACTCATCTCTCATGCCTCTAAAGAGTTTGGTTTGACCATCAGCATCAGGAAGACGAATGACATGATTCAGAACATCGCTATACCACCATCAATCAGCATTGATAAAGTGATGCCGGAAGTTGTTGATAGCTTTACATATCCAGGCTCCACAATCACCAGCAGTCTATCACTTGTCACTGAAATCAACATGCGCATGCAAAATCTGTAGCTGTTATGTCCAAGCTAAGTAAGAGTGTCAAACAGCAGCAACCTGAAGGGCAACACTAAGCTGCAAGTCTACCAAGCCTGTGTTCTCAGTGCAACCTTTTCTTCTCGACGGAGAAGAATCTAAATTCTCCAATCTATCCATGTAACTGGAAACATTCTCATAAATGTTTTCTGCACTCCCTAAATCCTTCACATCCTTCCCAAAGTATAGTGCCCAGAATTGGACACAATGCTCAAGTTGAGGGCAAACCAGTGATTATCAAAGGTTCATCATAACTTCCTTGCTTTTCTACTCTATGCCTCTATTTATTAAATCCAGAATCCTGTATTCCTTTTTAACAACTTTCTCAACTGGCCCTGTCACCTTCAATGAATTGTGCATATATACCCCCACGTCACATTGCTCCTGCATCTCCTTTGGAATTGTATCCTTTATTTTATATTGCCTCTCCTCATTCTTCCTACCAAAATATATAACTTCACACTTCTCCGCATTAAATTTCAACTGCTATATGTCTGCCCATTCCACCAACTTGTCTACGTCTTCTTGAAGTTTATCACTATCCTCCTCATGATACTTTCAAATCTTGTGTCATATGCAAATTTTTAAGTTGTGCCCTGCACCCCAAGTTTAAGTAATTAACATACATCAAGAAAAGTAGCAGCCCTAGTACAAACCCCTGGGGAACCCCACTGCATGCCTTCTTCCAGTCTGAAAAACAACCGTTCGCCACTACTGTTTCCTGTCACTCAGCCAACTTTGTATCCGTACAGCTACTGTCCCTTTTATTCCATAGGCTTCAACTTTGCTAGCAAGCCTACTATGTGGCACTTTATCAAACATCTTTTGAAAGTCCATGTACGCCACATTGACTGCATTACCTTCATCAACTCTCTGCTACCACATCAAAAAACACAGTCAAGTTAGTTACACATGATTTGCCTTTTACCATCCATGCTGGTTTTCCTTAATTAATCCACGCATGTCCAAGTGAGTATTAATTTTGTCTTGGATAATCATTTCTAAAAGCTTTCCTAGCACCGAGTTTATACTGACTGGCCTGTACTTGTTGTGTTATCATAGAGTCATAGAGAGATACAGCACCGAAACAGGCCCTTTGGCCCAACGAGTCCGCACCGACCATCAACCACCCATTTATACTAATCCTACATTAATCCCATTTTCCCTCTCACATCCTCACCTTCCCTCAATTCTCCCACCACCCACCTACACTAGGGGCAATTTTTACAATGGCCAATTTACCTATCAACACGCAAGTCTTTGGCATGTGGGAGGAAACCGGAGCACCCGGAGGAAACCCACATAGTCACAGGGAGAACTTGCAAACTCCATACAGGCAGTACCCAGAACCGAAACCGGGTCGCTGGAGCTGTGGTGCTAACCATTGTGCCACTGTGCCGCCCACAAAATCCTGGCTCTCTGGGTTACTAGTCCAGTGACATTACCACTATGCCACCGCCTCCCCTAACCCCCCTACACACTTTTTTGAACAAGTGTGTAACATTTGTAATTCTCTAGTCCCCTGGCAACATACCTGTATCTAAGGAGGATTGGAAGATTATGGCCAGTGCCTGCACAATTTCCACCCTTGCTACCCACAGCATCCTCAAATGCATCCCATCTGGTCCTGGTGACTTATCAACTTGAAGTACAATCAGCCTTTCTAATATGTCTTTATCAATTTTTAGCCTATCGGTTAGCTCAACTACCTCCACTTTCACTATGACTTTGGTGGCATATTCTTTCTTGGTTAAGATATATGCAAAGTACTCATTTAGTACCTCAGGCATATCTTTGCCTCCATGCATAGATCCCCTTTTTGGTCCCATCTCTCCTCTTACTACCCTTTTACTATTTATATACTAATGGAAGACTTTTGGATTCCTTTTTATGATAGCTGCCAGTCTCTTGTCACACTCTCTTTTTGCCTCTCATTTCCTTTTTCACTTCCCCGCTGATCTTTTTATATTCAGTTTGGTACTCACTTGTATGATCAAACTGATATCTGTCATATGCACACTTCTTTTGCTTCATCTTACTCTCTGTCTCTTTCATCATCCAGTGAGTGCTGGCTTTTTTTTACCCTACCTTTCCAACTCATGGGAATGTGCCTCAACTGTGCCCATTATCTTCTGTTTAAAGGCAGTCCATTGTTCCATTACACTTTTGTCTTACAATCTTGGATTCCAATTTAACTTGGATGGATTCATTATCACTCCACTGAAATTGACCCTTCTCCAATTAAGTATTTTACTCTAGATTTCTCCTTGTCCTTTTTCATAGCTACCCTGAAACTTATGACACCATGATCAATGTTCCCTAAATGTTCTACGACTGACACTTGATCCATTTGACCCACCTCATTCCGCAGAACCAGATCCAGAAAGCTCTCTTTCCTCATTGGGCCAGAAACATACTGCTCAAGAAAATTTTCCTGATTACACTTCAGAAATTCTTCCCTCCACCACCCACCCCCCCCCCCACCCCACCCTTTACACTATTACCATCACAGTCTATAATAGGATGATTAAAGACCCTCATTATCACTACTCTATATTTTTTGTACCTCTCTGTAATTTTGCTGCACATTTACCCCTATATATCTTTCCCACTAGTTGGTGGCTGGTACTGTAATGGTACCTCTATTGTTTCTTAACTCTAATCAAATAGATTCTGTCCTTGACCCTTTCAGGACATCCTCTCTCTCTCTCCAGAACTGTAATATTCTTCTTAATCTATAGGACCACCTCTCTTCATACAAATGCATTTCTTTTCTTTCTTTACATATCTTTCTTGAATACCTCATATCCAGGAATATTTATTACCTAGTCCTGTCCTTTTGAGCCACAACATCATAATCCCAGATGGCTATTTGTGACTACAACTCACCAATCTTATTTATCACGCTTGGTGCGTTTATGTACATGCACTGCAAACCTAATTGAGACCTTAGTGTACTCCCTCTTATTCTGTCCTGACCTAATACCTTACTTTTACTTACTCCAGTGCTAGTCATCTCTCCCAATTCTTTGTACATCTTGCTTCTCCCTTCTAATGTTACATCCTTGTTCCCATCCCCATGCCAAGTTAGTTTAAATCCTGTGCAACAGTTCTAGCAAACTGCCTGGTGAAGAAATTGGTCCAGGTTCTGTTGAGGTGCAACCCGTCTGGCTATACAGGTCCCACCTCTCACAGAACCAGTCACAATGTCCCAGGAATCTGAAGCCATCTCTCCAGCCTCAGAGTGATCTGCTCTTTCCTCCTATTTCTACACTCACTAGCGAGTGACACTGGGAGTAATCCAGAGATTACTACCTTTGAGGTCCTGCTTGCTGGTCTCTTTCCTAGTTCCCTAAAATAAACCTGCAGGACGTCATTCAGGGAGGGGATAAACAGAATGGTCAGGGGAAGATAAGAAGGGGCGGGGTTGATTGCGAAGGTTAGAGAGGAAATCAGAAGGGTTGGGGAGAGATCAGAAGGGCCGGTGGATGATCAGAAGGGTCGGTGGTGATGAAAGGGTCAGCAGGGCAATCAGAAGGGTTGGGCAATGATCGGAATGGTCGGCGAAGATCAGAAGGGTCGGGGTGATTGGAAGGGTCAAGGTATTAGTGTCTGATAAGTTCTGTTAATGGATATTAAATATCTAGTAGTTGAAAGTAATAGGGTGAATAGGTGTTGGTTGTTGATTAGCTAATTATACTCAAATGTATTTATAAAGAAGAGCCAGCCAGCACTGGTGAGGTGTTGTTAGGAGTGGAGAAGTAAGTTCTGTGGCAAGCAATAAACATCTCCACCAAAGCATCCCAGTCTCAGTGTCTTCTTCATAAACAGGGTTGGAAGTTTCTCTAACATTGGTAGCAGAGAATAGTTGCCTGTAAGTGAAGGTTGAAGAATGACTCGTTTTCAGACAGATTAGAATTGGAGTTGTTTTTCTTTCTTGAGAAGACTATAATTGGAGGGTTTTTTTTGAAAAAAAATGACTGAAACCAGGTGTTGGGATATGATTTTTCCATTACTGTTTTGTGAAGCTGAACCTTAGAATCAATGGAAGAATGAAGTTCATCTATGGACACGGGTTATTCCTTTTACAATAAAGGAAGCAAGAAATAGCCCTTGCACTTTCACTTCCCGCCAGAAACAAGATCGGGGCAAAGTGTTCTCTAACATAGACGCTCATCATTTGGACAATGAGGAAGGTTTGGACAATCTCTCCAAATTTATGGATTAAAATTTATGTAAAAGATGACTTAGATTGCCTATGAGGTGTGGTTGGATTTTGATAAACTTAGAAAAATGGAAGGTTCTTCCATAGAAGGATATACTATGGAGTTTAACTGACTATATACAAGGTTGCAGTGATTCTACTTGGAAATTCCTAGATCAGTATTTGCCTTCAAATTGTTGGATTGTGCTAGGATATTGAACATAGATAGGCTCTTGGTATTAACTTGAGTTAGATTCAAAGAAAGAGATATGCTTTTTGATCAGATGTTGGACAACCTGAAAAAATTTGGGGGAAAATATTCCTTTCTGGCTGCTTTCATGGTGCAAATGGGCCCCTCAGTGGTGACACCAAAGGTGGAGGATACCATGCTTCTAGCATTTTGAGGCTGCTCAAATGAGGCCCAAACACCAGTATGACAGGAAAATCACACAAAACTAATAAGGATAGAGACCCTTTTGACAGCTATAACAGATGGCAGAAATTGGGCAATTATGGTAGAAGGATGAACCCTAGGAATATCCAAGGGGTAATCAACAAGTGTTTCCGATGTGACTCAAAGTATCACTACGCATTGTATTGTCCAGAACGGAATAACTGGGTTTTTGAGATGACACATGATATGGAAGGTGAGGATGATGCTACTGATCAATCAGAAGGAATTGTACTGGTCATAAGAAATTTCAGTCCAATAATGAGTGTCCTAGTCACAGATTTGTTCAATCGTGCAGCACTAGACAGTGGGTGTATGTCTACAGTATGTGGAGTGGATTGGTTAAGGTGCATGGATTCCTTAAGTAAGGAAGACTGAAGTAAGGTGAAAGAATGACCGTTCTACCTGTTTCAGGTTGGGGATGGCAACATGTTGAAATCACCAAAGAAAAGTGGTAATTCTCTGTAAAATAGCCCGGTTAACCATTTTATTAGTATGGATGTAGTATCCAGTGAAATACCTTTGCTGTTAAGTAAACTGTCAATGAAAAAGGCTCTGATGAAATTGGATATGGAACATAAGGCAATTGTCTGAGAAATCTGTAGCTTTGCGGTTTAGAGTCGGGACATTATTGTATTCCTTTAGCGAGACCTAACATCTTTTAGCAGGATGTTACAGGTATTAATGGCATCCGGGGGTAGGAATTTAAAGGAGAAAAGGCAAATTATTTCAAAATTACATTGACAGTTTGCAAATCCATCTCAACATATCTTGAAGGTTCTGTTGCTAGATGCAGGAGTAATAGATGATGACTACAATAAACTCAGGATATCTGTGAAAAATATTTGTAAAAAAAAAACAGGAGGTTGCCATCGCAACCCATAGTGAGTCTCCCATTAGCAAGGGACTTTAATAAAACCGTATTGATGGACTTGAATGTATCGGATAAAGACAAACATTTTTCTTCTGCACTTTATCAACATAGCAACTAGATTCAGTCTGTCAATGGTAATTTATAGTAAAGACAAAAAGTAATAGTGGACCAGATCAAAAAGGTGGATAGGAATGGGTCTGGGAGCACTGGCTAGATTTCTTACTGGCAAATTCTCCCCCTTTGTCAATGATGAGTTCGGGAGTATGTGTGAAAATGTGAATATTTTAGCAATTCTCACAGCTGCAGGAAAGTCCTTTTTATTAATGGGATTTGTGAGAAATCTCACCGTGATTAACTAAATGCTCTGAAATTTTAGCCGACCAACCAAATTGTAAATTGACGACTGCTCTGGTGTGGGCAGTACATTTGAAAAACATGCTTCAAATGGTTGGGGGCTACAGCCCCTATAAATTAATTTATGACAAGAATCCAAAAATACCTTTGATAATGTGGGATCATCCCCTGGCTTCCGAGGCGACTACAATTAGTTCAATTTTTGAATGCCATGCATGCAGGGAGAAGAGCATTTATTAAGGCTGTTACGACCAGGTGAGAAAGGGGTCTAGGGATTCCCTCTCTGCTTTTGCCTGGTTTGACCGTAACATCAAACATATTTTAAATGGGTATGCCTTGTCTTCGAGCAGCCAGTAAGTCTGTTCTGAGGTGGAAAGAAGTGAAGGAGGGTGGACTGCTGCAGGACAAAAGCATCATCGCAGCTGCCTGCAAATCCTGAGCATAACTGCATAAAGAACTTGTGATTTCCTACCAGCTGCATATTGATCGAGTGGAAGCCATGTGGTTGACGAACACTGCATGGTGATCGATGGGTGCCTTTGGGCCGATGACACTGCATGTGTGGGAAGCCAAACCCAAGCACCTGTTCATTCTAATTGACATCATCACAGACAAAGTTCACAATGAACAAACCATCAATTCCCATTTATGCGCCACTGACTGAGATCCTGCAAATGCCTCTGGCAGAATCTGGAAGGATCCAGAGACAAAAATGTTGAGGGTGATGGTGTATTTGAAGGCACTGGTAAAAGATAGCCACCAGGCTCAGTTGGCATGTCATTTTAGCAGGCTGCAAAAGTCTGCTGCCATGGGACACCCAGAGCCTCCTCAGCCACTGATATTCCCACATGTCGAGGATGTTTATACTCTGCAAGTAGACCCTGTGTGCTGTGTTTGACCTCCTGCAAGTTGCACCTCTCTATTGATTTCCCCCTCTCCTGCAGAGCTGCAAGTCTAAGTAGCAAGCTGCTGGTACTGCTCACAACCTTGATATCATATCTGACCCCCACATGACCTACCACATGACCGCACCATCATTAAAACTGACTATTTCCACCTCTGTAACATAGTCCAACTTCACCCCTGCCTCAGCGCATCTGCTGAAACCCTCATTCACGTCTTTATAACCACCAGACTTGACTATTCTAACACACTCCTGGCTGGTCTCTCTCATTCTACCCTCTGTAAACTTGAAGTCATCCAAAGCTCGAACCAAGTCCTGTTCCCCTATCACCCCTGTGCTCGCTGATCTACACTGGCTCCCTGTCAAGCAGTGTTTTGATTTTAAAATTCTCATCCTTGCTTTCAAATCCCTCTATGGCCTTGCCCCTCCCTAGCTCTGTAATCTCCTGCAGCCCCACAATCTTCCGAGATATCTGTGCTCATCTAATTCTGGCCTCTTGAGTCTCCCTGATTTTAATCACGCCACCATTGATGGCCATGCCTTCAGTTGCATAGACCCGAAGCTCTGGAATTTTCTCCCTACATTTGTCCACCTCTCTAATTTACTCCCTTCCTGGAAGACACTCCTTATAATATAGCTCTTTGGATAAGCTTTTGGGCATTTGCCCTACTATCACCTTCTGTGGTTTGGAGTCTAATTTTGGTATATAACAGTCCCATGAAGCACCTGGGATGTTTCATTACGTTACAGGCACTTTATAAATATAAGTTGTTCTTGTTTTTGCTGCTGCTGGCAGTCAACTTGTCCAAAGTAACACATGCTGATCTGATCAGACTTCCAAAGTACATATGAAACCTCCCAAGCCTCCAATGTTCAGATGGCACCACCAGAGGGTAAATTTACCTGTTAGCCAAAAAACTGAACAAATCTTTTCAGACAAGCAAGTGGGAAAGCAGCTATTAGTCCTGAGTACTGGCACAGAACTATTTTTTTTCTCATCTCTTAAAAAGAGTGTGCCTTTAAGACTGAGCAATGTGCCAGCAGCTGCACCTGTTTCCTAGGCACAGCAGGAGAGAAAGATGGTCACATGGTGTACTGTAACTATTAACTGTGTGTAAAAACCAGCTTCAACCAGTTTGACCTAGTCCAACAAAGCATGCTGAAGAAGCTGTCTATTTATCTTAGCAGAAAAACTACATTGCGTTTACAGGCTGTGTTTGCCCAAGTAGAGAGAAAAACCCTGGAAAAAGATCATTTGTGTTAATGAAGGTAGTAAATTCCTTTGCACTTCAAAACTTTAAGAATTCTCTGCCTTGAGTGCCTCCCTGTCGTTTTGTTTGTATTTGCTGGAATTTTCAGCAACGTTTCCACTGAGACTGCCAATTTTAAAATCTGAGTGGACCTGTTTCTATAATTCTTGTTAAAAGAACTGTGATATCTGCTGCAACCGAAGTGCTTTGAACACCTATCAAGTAAAGACTGTTCATCAAATTCGCCATGGAGACTTCGTGTGGCATCTGATTATTCTACACTAGGATACCTCACCCATCGGGACCATAACCCACAGACTTACAAACCAGTTATTTATTTATTCTCAAACAACTAATTCTTAAAACACCATTTTTAAGACTGGATAAGCATTTTTGAAAGAGGGAGTTAGGAGAAATAAGAAATTATAAGGTCATTAGACATAAATGTATCTCAATAGTGTTTAAGATTTATTTTATTAATAGTTAATCTATTCTTGCCTAAAGATATCTGGGTTGGTCTGTTTTATTCTGGGGGTTACCAAAGGTTTTAATTTGGCTAATTTCCAGTAGGTGGAAAAACTTTATGCTGTGACCTGTGGAGTATTGGAACTGAATTGACAGTGCATTACTCCTGCATCGGTTGTAAAAGTACTGTCAGGCAAACCCCCCCACCTACCAAGACAGAGGCACACGTTATTTCGCCACATGAACACTAAAACTTAAAATTGCAAGCCCTGACTAGAAGGATATTTGCATAATACCAGCAACGTTGGAACAATGGGGACCAATAGACAGAAGAAGTGGTCAGACCAGTTTTAGTCACATGACTTCAACAGTTCTGATGAAGGGTCACTGACTGAAACATTAACTTTGCTTCTCTCTCCACAGATGCTGCCAAGCCTGCTGAGTATTCCCAGCATTTCTTGTTTGTGTTTCAGATATCCAGCATCTGCAGTATTTTGCTTTTATTTTAGTGTTTAAAATTAAACCCTGTTACAATAAGACCAGGTAAAGACAGCAAAGGACCCCTAGAAACATTTCTCACCTGGTCATAACAGTAATTATTGGCATATTTCCCTGTCATGTCTTCATGCCCCTGAATTGCTGAGATCTTGCCTTGCTTTCACTGGTAAGCTCCAAGAAGTCCAGGAAACCTGCGAAACCAAGGTTAAATTGCAAAAGCTGTTTTTTTTAATTTATCTTATGGGGATGTGGGTGTTGCTGGCCAGGCCAGCATTTATTGCCCATCCCTAACTGCCCATGAGAAGGTGAACCGCTGCAGTCCATGTAGGGTAGGTACACCCACAGTGCTGTTAGGAAGGGAGTTCCAGAATTTTGACCCAGCGACAGTGAAGGAACGGTGATATAGGTCACACTCCTGACTTGTGCCTTGTAAATGGTGGACAGACATTGGGGACACAGAATTCCCAGACTCTGACCTGCTCTTGTAGCCACAGCATTTATGTGGCTGGTCCAGTTCAGTTTCTGATCAATGGTAACCCCCAAGATGTAGATAGTGGAGGATTCAGCAATGGTAATGCCTGTGAACATCAAGGGGAGATTGTTAGATTCTCTCATGATTGAGATGGTCATTGCCTGGAACTTGTGTGGTGCAAATGTTACTTGCCACTTATCAACCTAAGCCTGAATGTTGCCCAAGTATTGTTGCATATGGACATGGACTACTTCAGTATCTGAGGAATTGCAAATGGTATTGAACATTCTGCAATCATCAGCGAACATCCCCACTTTGGACCTTATGATGGAAGGAAGATCATTGATGAAACAGTTGAAGATGGTTGGGCTGAGGACACTACCCTGAGGAACTCCTACAGTGATGTCCTGACAGATTTTTTTTTTATTCATTCATGGGAGGTGGGCGTCACTGGCCAGACCAGCATTTATTGCCCATCCCTAATTGCCCTTGAGAAGGTGGTGGTGAGCTGCCTTCTTGAACCGCTGCAGTCCATGTGAGGTAGGTACACCCACAGTGCTGTTGGGAAGGGAGTTCCAGGATTTTGACCCAGCGGCAGTGAAGGAACGGCAATATAGTTCCAAATCAGGATGGTGTGTGACTTGGAGGGGAACTTGCAGGTGGTGTTCCCATGCGTTTGCTGCCCTTGTCCTTCTAGTTGGTAGAGGGCGCGGGTTTGGAAGGTGCTGTCTAAGGAGACTTGGTGCGTTGCTGCAGTGCATCTTCTAGATGGTACACACTGCTGCCATTGTGCGTCGGTGGTGGAGGGAGTGAATGTTTGTGAATGGGGTGCCAATCAAGCGGGCTGCTTTGTCCTGGATGGAGTCTAATTTCTTGAGTGTTGTTGGAGCTGCACCCATCCAGGCAAGTGGAGAGTATTCCATCACACTCCTGATGTGCCTTAGATGGTGGACAGGCTTTGGGAAGTCAGGAGGTGAGTTACTCGCCACAGGACTACGAGCCTCTGACCTGCATTTGTAGCCTCAGTATTTATATGGCTACTCCAGTTCAGTTTCTGGTCAATGGTAGCCCCTAGGATGTTGATAGTGGGGGATTCAGTGATGGTAATGCCGTTGAATGTCAAGGGGAGATGGTTAGATTCTCTCTTGTTGGAGATGGTCATTGCCTGGCACTTATGTGGTGCAAATGTTACTTGCCACTTATCAGCCCAAGCCTGGATATTGTGCAGGTCTTGCTACATTTCCACACAGACTGCTTCAGTATCTGAAGAGTCACGAATGGTGCTGAACATTGTGCAATCATCAGCGAACATCCCCACGTAGACCAGTTAAGGCACTAGCGAATAATGCAAGGCTGGATTGCATCTATTTTAACGCAAGGAGTCTTACTTGTAAGGCAGGTGAATTGAGGGTGTTGCTTAACACATGGGAATATGATATTATTGCTATCACAGAGACATGGTTGAGGGAAGGGCAGGACTGGCAGCTCAATATTCCAGGGTATAGAATCTTCAAGCATGATGGGGTGGGGGTGGGCAGGGGTGTAAAGGAGGAGGTGGTATTACACTATTGATCAAGGAGTCAATTACTGCAGTAAGGTGGAATGATATCTTAGAAGGATCCTCAAATGAGGCCCTGTGGGTAAAACTTAAAAACAAAAAGGGGCAATCACTTGGCTGGGAGTGTACTACAGGCCTCCAAATAGTCAGGGAGAGATAGAGGAGCTGATATGTAGGCAAATCCCAGAGGTGTAAAAATAATAGAGTAATAGTAGGGGATTTCAACTTCCCCAATATTAACTGGGATAGTCTTAATGCAAAAGGTTTAAACATAGAAACATAGAAAATAGGAGCAGGAGTAGGCCATTCGGCCCTTTGAGCCTGCTCCGCCGTTCATTGTGATCATGGCTGATCATCCAACTCAGTAGCCTGTTCCCGCTTTCGCCCCATACCCTTTGATCCCTTTAGACCCAAGAGCTATATCTAACTCCTTCTTGAAAACATACAACGCTGCTTTCTGTGGAAGGGGGCGGAATTTTTAAAGTGCATACACAAGAGCTTTTTGAGCCAGCACATAGAAAGTCCTACAAGAGAAGGGCAGTACTTGACCAAATCCTAGGGAATGAAGCCAAGCAAGTGGTAGAAGTGTCAGAGGGGGAGCATTTCGGAATAGTGACCATAACGCTAAGATTTAAAGGTAATGATGGAAAAGGACAAAGATGGACCAAAAGTAAAAGTACTGAATTGGGGGAAGGCTGATTTCAATATGATCAAACAGAATCTGGCCAAAGTGGACTGGGAAGCTACTTGTAGGAAAGTCTACATTAGACCAGTGGGAGTAATTCAAAAAGGGATGAGTGAGAGATCAGGCCTAATATGTTCCTGTAAAAGGTGAAGGGTAGGACCAACAAGTCCAGGGAAGCCTGGATGTCAAGGGATATAGAGGATTGGAGAAAGAAAAAAAAATAAAAGGAGGCTTATGACAGATTCAGGGGGCTGAAAACAGTGGAGGCCCTAGGGAAGTATAGAAAATGTAGGGGGGTACTTAAAAAAGTAATTAGGAGAGCGAAGCATGCAAAAACACTGGTGGGCAAGATAAAGGAAAATCCCAAGGGGTTTTATAAATATATTAAGGGCAAGAGGATAACCAGGGAAAGAGTAGGACCCATTAGGGACCAAAGTGGCAATCTGTGTGTGGCGTCAGAGGACATGGGTGAGATTTTAAATGATTATTTTTCATCTGTGTTCGCTATGAGAAGGACAATGTAGGTGTAGTAACCAGGGAGAGGTGACATTCTCGAACAAATTAGTATTGAAAGGGAGGAGGTATTAGCGGTTTTAGGAGGTTTAAAAGTGGATATATCCCCAGGCCCAGACGAGATATATCCCAGGCTGTTATGTAAGGCAAGGGAGGAGATAGCAGGGCTCTGACACATATTTTCAAATTCTCTCTGGCCACAGGAGAGGTGCCAGAGGACTGGAGGTCAGCGAATGTGGTTCCATTATTCAAGAAGGGAAGCAGGGATAAACCAGGTAATTACAGGCTGGTGCTGGGATCCTTGCTGTAGGTAGTGTACATTAATGATTTAGATGTGAATATAGGAAGTATGATCAGTTAGTTTGCAGATGACACGAAAATTGGTGGTGTCGTAAATAGTGAGGAGGAAAGCCTTAAATTACAGGATGATATAGATGGGCTGGTAAGATGGGCAGACTGACATAATTTCTCTTCTATATTTGGCTGTGCATCACCCCTTACTGAACCTCCACTCTGTATCCCATTCCCCTGCCAAATTAGTTCAACCCCACCCCCACCACAACAGCACGAGCAAACGTCCCAGCAAGGATGTTGGTTCCGTTCCGGTTCAGGTGCAACCCATCCAACGTGTACAGGTCCCACCTTTGCCAGAAACAGACTCAGCGATCCAAGAAACTAACCCCTCCCTCCTGCACCATCCCTTCAGCCACACATTCATCTGCTCTATCCTCCTATTCCTATACTCACTCGCACATGGCACTGGGAGTAATCCAGAGATTACAACCTTTGAGGCCCTGCTTTTAATCTGCTACCTAGCTCTCTAAATTCTTGTTGCAGGACCTCATCCCTCTTTCTACTTATATTGTTGGTACCACTGTGAACCATGACCTCTGATTGTTCACCCTCCCCCTTCAGAATGTCCTGCAGCCGCTCCGTGACATCCTTGACCCTAGCACCAGGGAGGCAACATTCCATCCTGGAGTCACGTTTCTGGCCACAGTAACGCCCATCTGTACCCCTTACGATAGAATCCCCTATCAATATAGCTCTCCCACTCTCTTTCTCCCCTCCTGTGCAGCTGAGCCCCCATGGTACCCCATGGTACCACTTGGCTCTTGCTGCATTCCCCTGAGAAACTATCTCCCCCAACAGTACTCAAAGTGGAATATCTGTTAGAGAGGGAGATGGATCCAGGGGACTCCTGCACTACCTGCCACGTTCTTCTACTCCGCGTGGTTGTCACCCATTCCCTTTCTGCCTGAGCATTCCTTACTTTCGGTGTGACCACCTCCCTGTACGTGCTGTCCACGGTGATCTCAGCCTTGGATGCTCCATAGTGTCCCCAGCTGTCACTCCAGATCCAAGACGCAGATTTGGAGTAGCTGCAGCTGGAGACATTTCCTGCACACATATTCGGCTTGGATACTGGAAGTGTCCCTGTCTTCCCACATTGCACAGGAGGAACACTCCACGTTGCCGAACTGCTCTGCCATGACTTACTCTTAATTTACTCAAAAAAATTGAGATTATTTACACTAAAAAACACGACTTACTATATACAAACAAAATTTCTAATTTCTTCAATACTCAATTTTAAGCAGTTTCTTCTCAATCACCACTACTTTAGGAAGGATATGAAAGCATTGGAGTGGGTGCAGAAAAGATTTACAAATGAAGCTGCAAGGGATGAGAGGCTTCAGTTACGTGGATAGATTGTCAAAACTGTGGTTGTTTTCCTTAGAGAAGAGAAGGTTGAGAGGAGAGTTGACAGAGGTTTTCAAAATCATGAGGGGTTTGGACAGAGTATATAGGGAGAAACTGTTCCCATTGATGAAAGGGTTGAGAACCAGAGACACTAATTTAAGGTGATTGCCAAAAGAGTGAGAGATGACATGAGGATAAGCTTTTTTATGTAGCACGTGGTTAGAATCAGGAATGCACTGTCTGAGTGGTGGAGATATATTCAATTGTGGCTTTCAAAAGAAAATTAGATAATTATCTGTGGAGAAAAAATTGCAAGGTTACAAGGAAAGGGCGGGGGAGTGGAACTAGCTGAGTGGCTCTTACAGAGAGCCGGCACAGGCCTCCTGTGCTGTAATCATTCTATGGATTTTTTTGTTTATTTCCAAAATATACTTTATTCATAAAAATCTGTAAAAATTACATTCCCAAACAGTTTAAAACAGCATCAAGTCAAAAAAATACAAACAGTGCAGAGGTGATCAGTTTCCTTCTATACAATTATGAGTTGCCTCACAACCATTCTATTTCACATTTGCCCTGCCAGATACATTTTTACATTATACAGGAGACAGAAATTTTCCCGATGCAGTTCAAGGGGTTTCCCATGGATCCAGCCCCTCAGTTCAGCTTGGTGGGGGGACCTTACACTGTGGTCTTTCCCCATTGAGCCTTTGCTGCGGCTGCTCCAAGCTTTAGTGCGTCCCTCAGCACGTAGTCCTGGACCTTGGAATGTGCCAGTCTGCAACATTCGGTGGTGGACAACTCTTTGCGTTGGAAGACCAGCAAGTTTCGGGCAGACCAAAGGGCGTCTTTCACCGAATTGATAGTCCTCCAGCGACAGTTGATGTTTGTAATCATTCTATGGATCTCTGTTAACTACTTTAGTGTACTGCAATAACAGTGATGGAATGTTGATTATACCTGCAGCTTATGTTGTGAGATTGCCTTTAAGAATAATGTACCTTTCAGATCTTAGTATGCTAATGAGCCAAGTACCAGGATGTAGTCATGTGACTACATGCCAGGCTCACTCTGTACTATAACACCAAGAGGCAAGACCTGAAAATAGATAGCTCTGTTGTTGAGATCTTCAATCAACCTGGACTCCACGCATCTCATTTTATGTTGCATCAGACAACATAAAAAGCTTCTCATTTCAGCTTTAGGTTATGAAAAGTCCACATCCAACTGCACCTTCGCTCTAAATCTGTCTTCATAATCTCAGATATTTGTTTAAAAACTTTTGACTTGTCAGCTTTATTATTTCAGGCTGTGTTTGCAGGTTTTAACTAGCTTTTCCTCTTTGTCTAGTTTTGGTTACCCCCTCATCTGCTATTCCTATAGCTACTTGAAACAGATTAATGTCACGTTTGCAATAACGGGCATAGAAATTGTAGGCTAACAGATAACGAATTTGTCCATGAAGAGACATAAAAGAGAGTAATGGTGAACAGTTGTTTTTCAGACTTGAGGGAAGTATACAGTGGTGTTCCCCAGAGGTTGGCATTAGGACCACTGATCTTTTTGATATGTATTAATGACCTTGACTTGGGTATTTTAAGTTTTACAGGGAATATGAAACTTGAAAATGTAGTAAACCATGTGAAGGCAGGTAGTAGACTTCAGGGGACATCGACAGACTGATGAAATTGACTGAAACATGGCAAACAAAATTTAAAGCAGAAAAATGTGAAGTGATACAAAAAAAAAACTGCAGATGCTGGAAATCTGAAATAAAAACAGAACATGCTGGAAATACTCTGCAGGTCTGGCAGTGTCTGTGGAGAGAGAATTTGCCCTCTTGAAAGGTCACCAACCTGCAGCGTTAACTGTGTTTCTCTCCACAGATGCTGCCAGATCCACTGAGCATTTTGAACAATTTTGTTTGTATATGTGAAACATTTTGGTATACTGAGGAGAGGCAATATAAACTAAATGGCATAATCATAAAGAGGGTACAGGAACAGCAAGACCTGAGGTGCACGTATAACAATCTTTGAAGGTGGTAGGACAAGTTGAGGAGGCTGCAAAAAAAAGCATATGGGATCCTTGTCTTTATTAATCGAGGCATAGTGCGCAAAAGAAAGGAAGTTATGCTAAACTTTTTCGACAGTGTATTGTGATCTGGAATGCATTGCCTAAAGAGGTGGTGGAATCAGCTTCAATAGTAACTTTCAAACTGGAATTGGATAAATACTTAAAGGGGAAAAAATACAGGGATATGGGGAATGACCAGGGGAGTGGGACTAATTTGATGGCTCTACCAAGGATCTGGCACAGGCACAATGACCTGTGCTGTTTGATACTACGATACATTAATCTTGGCAGGACATAATTTCAAGGCCAGAAGCCTTAAAGTAATTCATTTTTAGCTATTAGCCAACAGAATCACCGAATCATTACAGTGCAGATGGAGGCCATTTGGCCCATCATGTCCGCACTGACTCCCTGAAAGAGCAACTCCCTCAGTTCCATTCCCCTGCCTTCTCCCCATAACCCTGCACATTCCTCCTTTTCATATAACTGTCTAATTCCCTTTTGAATGCTTCAATTGAACTTGCCTCCACCATGCTCTCAGGCAGCGCATTCCAGACCTTAACCACTTGCTGCATGAAAAAGTTTTTCCTCATGTCACTTTTGCTTCCCTTACCAAATACTTTAAACCTGTGCCCTCTCGTTCCCGATCCTTTCACAAGTGGGAACAGTTTCTCTCTATCTACTCTGTCCAGACTCCTCATGATTTTGAATACCTCTATGAAATTACGTCTCAGCCTTCTCTTCTCCAATCTATCTTCATAACTGAAATTCCTCATCCCTGGAACCATTCTCGTGAATCTTTTCTGTACTCGCTCCAATGCCCTCACATCTTTCCTAAAGTGTGGCTCCCAGAATTGGATGCAGTACTCCAGCTGAGGTCGAACTAGTGTCCTTGCTCTTGTACTCTATGCCCCTATTAATAAAGCCCAGGATACTGTATGCTTTATCAACTGCTCTTTCAACCTGTCCTGCCACCTTCAATGACTTATGCACATATAAACCTAGGTCCCTCTGCTCCTGCACCCACTTTAGAATTGTACCCTTTATTCTACATTGTCTCTCCATGTTCTTCCTACCAAAATGAATTACTTCACATTTCTCCACATTGAACTTCATCTGCCACCTGTCTGCCCATTCCACCAACTTGTCTATGTCCTTTTAAAGTTCTGCACTACCTCCTCACAGTTCACAATGCTTCCAAGTTTTGTATCATCTGCAAACTTTGAAATTGTGCCCTGTACACCAAGGTCTGGGTCATTAATATACATCAGGAAAAGGAAGGATCCCAACAATGATCCCTCGGGAACTCCACTACAAACCTTCCTCCAGCTCAAAAAACATCCATTAACCATTACTCTGTTTCCTGTTACTCAGTCAATTTCGTATCCATGTTGCTACCATCCCTTTTATTCCATGAGCTGCAAGTTTGCTCACAAGTCTGTTGTGTGGCACTGTATCAAAGGCCTTTTGAAAGTTCATGTACACCACATCAACTGCATTGCCCTCATCAACCCTCTCTGTTACCTGAAAAAAACTCCAGCAAGTTAGTTAAACATGATTTTCCCTTAAGAAATCCATGCTGGCTTTCCTTAATTAACTCTCATTTGTCCATGCGACTTTGATTTTTGTCCTGAATTATTTTTTCTGGAAGTTTTCCCACCACCGAAGTTAAACAGATTGGCCTGTATTGCTGGGCTTATCTTTACACCCATTTTTGAACAAGGGTGTAACGTTTGCAATTATCCAGTCCTCTGGCACCAGCCCCGAGTCTAAGGAAGACTGAAAAATTATGGCCGCCTCTGTGATTTCCACCCTCACTTCCCTTAGTATCCTTGGATGCAAATCATCTGGCCCTGGTGATTTATCCACTTTAAGTACAGACAGCCTATCTAATACTTCCTCTTTATCAATTTTAAACCCCTCCAGTGTCTGACTTACCTCCTCTTTCAACATTGACTGGGTTGCATCTTCTTCCTTGGTAAAGACAGGTGCAAAGTATTCATTTAATACCTCAGCTATGCCCTCTGCCTCCATGTGTAAATCCCCTTTCTGGTCCCGAATCAGCCCCACTCCTCCTTTTACCACCCTTTTTTCTATCGGCATATAAATAGTAACTTTGGGATTTCCTTTAATACTAGCTGCCAGTTTATTTTCATGCTCTCGCTTTGCTTCTCTGATTTGCTTTTTCACTTCTCCTCTAGACCTTCTATATACAGCCTGGTTCACATAACATAACAATGTGGTTGTAAAACAAATGAACACAGTCTTTCATGAAAGGATCTTTGTAGTAAGCTAAGAGTGAAGTAATATTTAATATATCAGTGCACTTAGGGCCATATTATGTGAGGCATTGCTTTAGGCAGCAGACCAGATGTAACATTTAACTGAGTTTAGCAACATCTGTCCTCATTCCTGTTAAATACCACAATGATAACCATGAGCTACTCCAATAAGTCAGTACCATTATCATTGCATTGACCTTGACAATTGCAGCAAACAGGAAATATTACTCTTTATTTCCAAATACATATCTGAAATGTAATTTCAAAAAGCCAAAAGCATACAACACACTTCCCTCCCCATCCCTCAAACTGTGTGCAGAAAGGGTAAAGGGGATGATATCAGTCTTGGGCACAAACCAAGAAATACCAGATCAGCAGCCCATTTTACAGCCCACCTATTACCATTAGAGTCTGGTTTAATCTAAGATGGGGACCAGGAAGGATGATGGAATTAGTGGCAAGGGTCTGAAGTTTGTGTCAGAATGAAGACGACTGCTTTGATCTTAACGGTTAACTGGAAGAAACTACTTCTCAATATCACTGTTTGACTGCCCAGAGGCAGTGGAGGGGTTGAGGGAGGTGGCAGAGATATAAAATCAGGTGTCCTGAGCGTACATGTAGATGCTAACCTATGTAGATGGGGAACAAGAGAGTCATGAATGGTTCTTTTGAGGACTCCTGAGGTCACAGTGCAGGGGTGGGAAAGGACGCCATTGGTAGAAATGTGTTACCTACAATAGAACAGGTAAGATTGTGACCAAGCAAAGGCACTCCCACTCAACTAGACAACAGAGGAGAGACATTGGAGGAGGCTGATGTGACCAGGTTGAAGGCTGCAGAGCAGTTGAGGAAGATGTGGAGAGATAATGCAGCCGAATAAGTCACAAACTGTTCATGACTTTATTCAGAATCATTTTGGTGCTGTGGCAGAGATGGTAACCTGGTGGAAACAGGGAATTGCAGGAGGGATGGGCATGGATCTGGGAGGCAACACATCCTGGAGAGGAAGAGAGGTTGTAGATGGACCAATAGTTTGCAAGGTCATGGAGGCGGAAGGTTTTTTTATTTCATGGGTGGGGGCAAAGATATTTTGAAAGTACAGTTTCTGAACAAAGGAGGCATTTACCATGTCAGCTAACACAGAGGCCAAGAAGGCAATTTGGAGGTCAGTGGTTCAGTGGGAATTTGAGTTGAGGGAGCAAAAGGTGCATCTCATGGATGAGATAAGATTGAAGAGGGCTTGGAAGGAAATTAGCGAGATTCAGGGATTCAAGACTAGAGTAGTGAGGGCCACTGACAGCACTTGGGTTAATTCATAGGGAAGGATGGGAAAGCAGCAGAGGCAGCTGATTAGATACTCTTTACCTTGGTGACCAATGAATCCATGAGCTCTTTGCCTTCATTAGAGATATGAATGGAGCAGGTATGAAGTGGGGTTTAAGGAGGCAGCTTATAATAGTTAGAATGTGATGGGGTTATCTTTACTTCTTTGTTCTCAATCACACACTGATTGTAGTGTGATGGGATGTTTTGGCATAGGACAGTGAGGCCTGTCAAATTAAACAATATCAGTTGTGTACTAAATAAGCACAAGTTTTCTCAATTTGTGACCAGATTGACTTTTAATTTTAATACATTTATTTTATGGGATTAAAAGTTGTGCATTTCAAAGACGCAGACATACGAACTCTGGGTTTGATGCCATCTATCTCTGGAACCTCCTCCAGCTTTGCAACCCTCCAAGAACTCTGAGATCCTTTAATTATGGCCTCTTTTTCATCCCTGGGTTCCTTCAGTTGTCTAGAGTCCAAGCTCTGAAATTCCCCTGCTAAATCATTTTGCCATTCCAACTCTCCCACTTCCTTTGAAGACAATTCTTAAAATCTATTACTTTTCACCTATCCTAATATCTCCTTCTTTGGCTCGGTGTCAATTTTTGTCTGATTACACTCTTGTGAAACAGCTTGGAACATTTTACTGCATTAAAGACACTTTAAAATGCACTCAATGGTACAGAGGACGATTATTTGTGGAATGATGAAGCCAATGACGACAAAACTACTGCTGATGATCCGTATGATGATGTGATTCAAGTAGGTGATTGTGAAGAATTATTCAGACTTGATGACGATGACAAGAGTGATTTTGATGGATTTTAATGCATGTTCAGTGCTAACCAGTTTTCATTATTAAGTTGCTCCATGTACTGTAATAAAATTGTATATGACTTTTGTTTAAATATGTAAGTGTACACTGATGATATCTGTCTCCATGGTGGCTGTGATTTTGTTCATAAAAGTTTAATAATAAAAATGAGGAACAAAAGAAGAAAATGGATGGCAACAATCCCATGGACATCAATGGAGAGAGGAGGAGTGAGGTGGTGCAGTGAAAGGGAGGGGAGTTGGCCTGCTGTTGTGAGTTTTGCCATGTTGATAGTCACATAGCAAACTCTCCCCCTGCCCCCACAACATGCATCCCTCACTCTTTGATATCAGTTGAGCTTTTGTTTCATTTATTTGGGGAACTCAAAATGAGTATGGATGTCAACCCCTTGAAAATATTATTCGTGTAATATTTGACCCCTTAAATTTTAGCCTAAAATATTCAACTTTTACACGACTATAAATGATTTTGCTGTGTAGATGACGTGACCCGTGCTGCTGATTGGCTGCAAGCTCAGTAGGGAACCCAGCAACATGTGTGGCTAGCATGTGTTTCAGCTATCCTGCACATCTTAAAGGCAACCTGCCCCTCTTAAAGGGGAGCTGCATTTATGCAACAGGAACGAATACAATTGTCTCTGGAAGGCTTGACTGAAAAGAATTGCACAGCAAATGGAGCAACAAGTGAGAGAGGGCAGCCAGGTTTCTTATACAGCACTGGAAGCAATAATCCAGGATGTGTAATGTGCTCACAGGGGACCAAGAGGCCCACAAGGCACACTCTGAGCAGGAATGGGAGCGGGTGGCCAGTGAGATCAGTTCCCAGAGTCTGGCCCCAAGGATCTGTCAGTAGTGCCAGGAGAAGTTCAGCAAACTCTCACAGGTGGTACAGTCAGTGAATACTTCAAATGTTCAAATGCCATCTCCCACCCACGTCACCACCAACCTCTCACTGCTTAGTGCGCCACACCCACATCACTCACCCATCAGTAATTTTAAGCAATCAGGACTCATGCTTAACATTCAGATACTCCACCTGACTCTCACTCACCTACTAATGCTGCCAGCCTCACACCCTCCTCTCACTGCTTCCACATTTCCACATACTCCAACTATTCAGCTATGGCAGGCACATCACCAACACACTCACTGACACTCTTCCCTCTCTCTTGCAGGACAAGGTGGCACACAATCGCAGGGAGCAGAACAGAACCAGTGTGGAAGAGGCATGCTTGCATCATCTGACCCCTCTGGAAGAGATGATGCTCCACATTACGGGGCTGGCCGTGCTAAAGCCATTGCATCTAGCATTGCCAAGAACGTTCAGAATGATGGCATGTTCCTGCCTTATGCCTCTTCTCAATTATCACCTCACCTTCATCCTGTTACCTGGCATGAAGTGCAAGCTGCAGCTGGTGTAACTATGGACCTCTTGCTTTCCACCCAACCCCTCCTCCCTTACCCCAACTGTCCCCTTCACATTTCTGCTTTTAGATACCCAAGAACTGCCACCTGGTTATCCAGTGCATGCTCAAGAGGAAAGGTGACCACCACATCTGACCCCTGATGAAGAAGTACTTCACTTCTGATGGCCCTGCTTGGTGCATTGGCAACCCTTCCAGACAACCTCTTGTCACTGTGAGGGAGCATGGAGGAGTCTGGCTCCAAAGTGGCAGAGGGCTTCCTGCAGAGCTTGGTGCCCATCACTTTCCAGCGTGGAAGTGGTGGCCAACTCCATGACAGCATTTGCCAACCCACCCATAATGTAGTGTCTGGTGGCCGATGTCTCAGCTTCCACTGCAGCACAGGCAGAGGGCTCGCAACATCTCAGTGCTGCAGTGGAAGCTTAGGCCGAAACTGATGCTTGCTGCCATGCAGGCTCATATTGCTCCCACCATCACTGTGGATAACTGTGCTCAAAGGGGTATGCAGGCTCTCACAACAGTCCAGCAATCTGTACTCCAACAGATTACTACAATTGCTGAGGTGTCACTCCTGGGGATTGGCAGCGGCTTCTATGAAACATGAACCTGCTGTCCTCTCTCAGGTTGATAGTATTCATCCTCCCACCCCGCCACTCCACCATTGCCGTTGCTGTTGCCTGTCAGCCAGCTAGCACCAAGTTGGCATCGGACTTTCTGCAGAGCTTGGAACCCATCCTCTTCAGCCTGGAAGTGGTAGTCAACTTCATTTGCTCACTTGGGGACCCACCCATGATGCACCATTTAATAGCACTTTTGTTGCTTCCATTGCAGCACAAGTAGCAGCCACCCAATGTCTAAATGCTGCAGTGGAAGCTCAGACTGCTGTCAATGCAAGGTCAATGTGCTGACATCATGGTTGTGGATTGCAGTATTCAAAATGGCTTGCACGGTTTCACAGCAGTCAAGCAATCTGTCCTCCAAGAGATTACTCAGATTGCTGAGGTGCCCCTCAAGGACAGTGGCAGTGGCTCTATGGAGTACTAACCTACTGTCCTCTCTCAGATTGGCAACATTTGTCCTCTGAGCACTGCCACTCTGCCTGTGCCCTTTTGCTGTTGCCTGTTGCCTGACTGCTGTCACCCATGCCAAGATGGTGCAGTCCATAGCCAGGCCTTCTAGTCCTAGAGTTGCTTGAGGTCATCCTCCAAGATTATCTGGAGTCTCCTCCACTGAAAGTCAGCAGCCTTCCACCAGCCATGCTGCAGTCAGTGAGGTTGCACAGCATAGGAGCACCAGGAGAGGGAAAGGCACATTGAAGTCAGATATGAAGGGAAAGCACAATGGTGGTTAGTTGACATTTATGTGCAATATGGCAATGGCAAGGTCAGATTTATAAATTTGGTTTAGAATGTTTATTTTGTGGTGACTTTTATTTTTGCATTGTGGCCAGATGAATGATGTGATGGTCAATAACAGAGGGAAGGTGAAGTGTGGAACTGTTGGTGAATGGGGAATTGGGGTTGTGGTTAATATTATTTTACTCCAGGTAGGTCTTCAAGGACTGGCTGAGCAGAAAGGGACTGTCTAGGTTGCTTCCTTCCTTCCTCTTCCTTTCCTTTCTCATGGTCTTGCTCCTTTACTGCTCACTGTAAAGCTGGTGGTAAGCATTGTTTCCTCATAATGGTGAGGTTGTGTAGCATACAGCAGACCATCGCAAATTTTGGCATACATTCTGCTGAGTACTGAAGGACCCTTCCAGAGTGGTCCAGGCAGCGGAACCGTTGTTTCAGCAAGCCAGTAGTCTGTTCTATCACATTTCCTGTGGCAGCATGGGTTCTGTTGTATGCCCACGGAATACATATGCACGGATTGCACACTGGAGTCATGAGGCATTGGCTCAGTGGCAAGAAGTGGTTGAAAGGTGTTTTTGTGATTGCAAGGCTATTTCCAGTGGGGTTCTGCAGTGCTCAATACTGGGGCCCTGGCTGTCCGTCGTACATACCAGTGATTCAAACTTAAATGTAGGGGGCATGATTAAGAAGTTGTTAAAATCCATGTAGACCACATCAAATGTGCTACCCTCATCAACCTCCTTGTTAACTCATCAAAAAAATGAAATCAAGTTAGTCAGCTATAAACTTTTCCTGAACAATTTCATGCTGACTGCCTTTGATTAATCCATGCCTTTCTAAATGATGATCAACACCATCCCACAGAATCTTTGACAATAATTTGCCCACCACCAAGATTAGGCTAACTGACCTGTAATTGCTTGCTCTATCCTTTCCTTCCTTTTTAAACAGCGGTGTGACATTGGCAGACCCCCAGTCCTCTGGCAACGTACCTGTAGCCAGAAAGGATTGGAAAATAGCCTTCGCTATTTCTGCCCTTGCTTCTCTTCACAGCCTGGGATATATTTCATCTGAGCTTGGCCTAATTTCAAAGATGTTAAACACCTTTAATATTTCCTCTCTCACTATGTTTATATCATCCAATATTTCACACACACCTTCCTTAACAAGGTCTCCATCATCCTCCTCATTTGTGAAGACAGAGGTAAAATATTCATTAAGAACCATGCCCATATTTTCCCACCTTCACACACAGGTTATCTTTTTGGTCTCCAATAGGCTCTTCTCTTTCCTAAGTTATCCATTTTCTTTTTATGTATTTGAACTGGACCAGGCACATAAATCCTCCAGCTACAAGAGTAGGTCAGAGGTTAGGAATTCTGTTGTGAGTAACTTACCTCCTGTCTCCCCAATACCTACAAGGCACAAGTCAGGAGTGTGATGGAATACTTTCCACCTGCCTGGATGAGTGCAGCTCCAACAACACTCAAGAAGCTTGACACCTTCCATCCACCAGCTTCAACATTCACTCCCTTTACCACTGATGTATAGTGGCAGCAGTGTGTACCATCTACAAGATGCACGGCAGCAACTCACCAAGGCTCCTTTCTCAGCACCTTCCAAACCTGCAACCTCTACCACCGAGAAGGACAAGGGCAGCTGATGCATGGGAACACTAGCACATGCAAGTTCCCCTCCAAGTCACACTCCATCCTGACTTGGAACTATATTGCCGTTCCTTCACTGTTACTGGGTCAAAATCCAGGATCTCCTTTATTACCAGCACTGTCGCTGTACCTACCCCAAGGACTACGGTGGCTCAAAAAGGCAGCTCACCACCACCTTCTCAAGAGCAATTAGGGATCGACAATAAATACTGGCCTAGCCAGCGATGCCCACATCCCATAAACTAATTTTTAAAAAAGGGAAATGCTATTGAGTTGTATGATAACAATCTGAAGACTTGTTGTTGGATTGTACTACAGAATTGTTTCACACAAGGATTGAAGTTAATCGTGGTATTTCTCCCATTTTTAACTGATTTTTTAAATAATAGGAGTGGATAAAAATGTGTTCACACTTTTGTGCCATTGTGGCTCATGTTTTGAAAATCGGAAGTAAAGGAGAAGTTGAAATTTACTTTTGAATTAAATTGCACCAAGACATTGTGTGTAAGTTTTAAACGATACAAAGATTGGAATAAAATAGGTGAAATGGCATTTGTTTTTTTTTCAATTAGGCAAGTTTTCTTAAATTTACATGAAGTGAGGCAATGGCATCTCACAATGTTTTACTCTGCTTCCTTAAAAACCCTTTCCGCTGACAGCTTTTTAAAAAATTCACGAAGCAAAACTTTTGTATTGCTGAATGTAAATTTGTATTTTTAATAATACAATATTAAATTTAAGATTCTTAATTTAAGTGACCTATTTCCCCACAATGACAGAAGGAAATTATGAATTGATAAATTAACCCATTGGATTCTTAAGCAGAGCCACCGTGGATTCTCTTTCTTTTTTCTTTTAAACAGGGACCATGGTTTCCCGGATCTCATGGAGGTTGATGGCACAGCAAGAAATGCCTGGCACTTGTGTGGTATGAATGTTACTTGCCACTTATCAGCCCAAGCCTGGATTTTGTCCAGGTATAGCTGCATCTGGTCACAGGCTGCTTCAGTAACCGAGGAGTCACGAATGGTGCTGAACATCATACAAACATCCCCACTTCTGACCTTATGATGGAGGGAAGTTCACTGATGAAGCAGCTGAAGATGGTTGGGCCTAGGACACTACCCTGAGGAACTCCTGCAGTGATGTCCTGCGACTGAGATGTTTGACCTCCAATAACCACAGCCTTTGTGCTGGGTATGACTCCCTGGTCCCCACGGACTCCAGTTTTGCTAGGGCTCCTTGATGTCACACGCGGTCAAATGCTTCCTTGATGTCAAGGGCAGTCACTCTCACCTCACCCCTGGAGTTTAGCTCTTTTGTCCATGTTTGGACCAAGGCTGTAATGAGGTCAGGAGCTGAGCGCCCTGGTGGAACCCAAACTGAGTGTCAGTGAGCAGGTTATTGCTGAGAAAGTGCCTCCTCATCCTAAAATTCCTAAAAAGTGGAAATAGTTTCTCTCTATCTACCCTGTTCACCTTAATGCCTCAATGGCTTTGATCAAATCACCCCCTAACTATCAAAATTCCAGGGACCACAACACTAGCTTGTTTAATCTCTCCTCTTAGCTTAACCCTTGGAGTCCAGCTATCATTCTGGTAAATCTACACTGCACTCCTTCCAAGGCTAACATTTCCTTTCTAAGGTCAAAAGCAAAATACTGCAGATGCTTGAAATCTGAAACCAAAACAGAAAATGTTGGAAATACTCAGCAGCTCTGTGGAGAGAAAAGCAGAGTTAACATTTTCGGTCGATGACCTTTCATCAGAAACTGAAACATGAACTCTACTTTTCTCTCCACAGATGCTGCCTGAGCTGCTGAGTATTTCCAGCATTTTCTGTTTTTGTATCTTTTCTAAGGTGTCATGCCCATAACTTTTCACAGTCCTCCAGCTATGGTCTTACCAGGGCTTTGTATGCCTGTAGCATGTATTCTAGTTCACTAGGCAGGAGAAGTGCTCCTTGAAGCCACTAGGTATAAAGGCCAACATTCAATTAGTTTTTAAAATTATTTTCTGTACCTGTGCATGACATTTTAATGATCTATGAATATCGACCCCCAAGTCAATTTGGACCTCCACTGTTTTAGAAAGTACCCTGTTTGTGTCCTTTTCAGTTCCAAAGTTGCAGACCTCACATTTGCCAAAATTAAAATCCATTTGCCCATTCACTTAATCTATCCAATATGTCTTTTTAATGTTCTGCGTCAATCTATACTGTTCATATTACTGCCTATCATTGTGTCATTGGCAGATTTGCAGTAACAGTATTTGTTAGCGCTCAAATTGTTTTAAAATATGACCACACATCTTTAAGATCAACTGCGCAAATCAAGAGCAGGTCTTTATTAATCTAATCCAATTAAAATAAAGTGTTTTGAAGTGTTCAAATTGAATTTCTGCAAGGCACTACAGCAAATGTAACTTCAGGGCTGAAGCTTATCTTTTGTAAAACAAACTCTTTGATGCTTTTCAAAGTTGCCAAAGTAAGTTTTAGTCAAATTAAACCATATCAGCATCTTTAATTTGAAAATAATTGACCAGAAAACATGTAGAGACGTTAATGAGTGCCACAATCCTGGACCCTGCTATCAAGCAAAAGTACTGCATTCAGTGTTGTTGGAGGAGTTTGGAAAAGTTTTTGGATGCAGAAGGAAGTGGTGCCTGAACTTTGACAAGGAGGTCAGAGGAGTTTGGAGAATTGTCAATTGAAAAGCCCTCTTGGGCTGCACCACAACAGGGACGTGGAACACAGGCAACAGGGAGGGGAAGCTGTGCACAGAGGGAGGAGGCGGAGGGCTCTCAATAGAAGGCTGTACCCAGCAAGGGGCTTCAGGGAGCACTTCTCCTACCTCCACCTCAGCCACAGCAGTATCTGAGGAGGCTAAGTTTCACCAAGCATATGGTTACAGAACTCTGCCACCTCCTACAATCGGACCTACAGCCATACGGCAAGGTGAGGATTGCGCTGCCAGTGGCTGTCAAGATCACCCTCAAGATGACCCTCAATCTCCATGTCAGAGGATCCTTCCAGGTAGGAGCAGAGGACATTGCCAACTTATTACAATTCACCATGCACTTCTACATCAGGGAGGAGACAGAGGCCTGTATGCCAGGAGAGGGGAGGGATTTCATAGTTTTCTCTCTTACCAGAGAGAAGCAGGAGGAGTGGGCACATGGCTTAGCCAGGCTAGTTGGTTTCCAAATGTTGCAAGGAGCCATCAACTGCATGTGGCTCTGCAGGCCCCACACATTAACAGCAAAAGCTACCATACCGCAAGGGCTACCACTCTGTATGTAGAGTTGGTATGTGACCATGGGTGGAACATAATGTTGGTGTATACTAGCTATCCCAGCAGCAGCCACAAAGCTTTCCTCTTGTGACAGTCAGCTGCACCTGCCATATTTGAACAACTATGATGAACCAGAGATAGGCTGCTTGGTAACAAAGGCTACCTGCTCGACACCTGGCTCATGACTCCCCTTTGCCACCCGACCACATGTGGACACTGCACGTACAATGAGAGCCATGTTGCCGCCAGGGTTTTCGTGGAGCAAACCATGTCATTCCGAAACAACGGTTCAGCTACTTGGACCATTCAGGGGGAGCCCTCCATTATTTTCTAAATTTGTTGTCGTCTGCTGCATCCTCCACAACCTTGCTCTCATGAGGGCACATCTCTTGCTACCAGGCCTTTGGCGGGTATCTTGGGAGAAGGAAAAGTAGGAGGAAGAGCAGAAAGAGGAAGAAAAAGGGAGGAGGCATCTGGACCACTTGTTCTGAAGAGGCTGTCAGTGAACAGACTCGGATTCTCCTAAAATCACATCCTCACATCACCAGCACTTTGCAATTCCCTAACTTTCTATCCCTCTGCTACAGATCATCACAGCATCCTCTTGGACAAATTCTTGAAATGAAAGACAACTTTATCCAACAACACTTCCAATAATGCACTCAAAATTGAACCATTTCCTTAATGCCGGTTCAAGTGCACCTATGCAGTACTAGCCCAGTGCTGCAGCTTAGCTGATGGAAGGCTGCTAACTTCAGAGGCTGAGACTGCAGATGGTCATGTAGGGTGGCCTCGAGCAGCTCTGAGTCATGAGGGCCCAAGTTTGGACAGCACTACCTAGGCATGGATGGCAGTAGTCTGGGCTGACTGGCTGAGAGGCAACAGCAGGCATACTAGTGGCGTGGCAGTGGTGGGAGCACGAACGCTGTCATCCTGAGAAAGGACGGCAGGTTCATGCTCCAGGGAGCTACTGCCACTCCCTGGGGCAGCACCACATCAATCGTGATGATCCACTGGAGCACAGATTGCTGCACCACTGTGAGAAATTGAATGCCCCTTTGAGCACTGGTATCCGCAGCCATGATGACAACAGTCTGAGCCTGCATTGCACCAAGGAAAGGAAGGGCTCCAACCTCTGTAGTGAGCCATGTGTCAAGTTGGAGCCGAACTACTTTATGATCCTTGACAGCGACAGGAGACTCTCTGGCAAGTCATTAATGCACGAAGCATCTTGGTGTGTATCGCCCGCCATCAGAGCTGTCCAGTAAACGGCCCTATCAAAGTCCTCACTGTTGTGATAGTGTATTTGTTAGTATGTTAAATATAATCATTTAAGTATAATACAGCACTCATCTGAGTCTCCTGCAGCAGGACCAGTCTGCAACCTTGCCCTCCGGTGGGCTGGAAAGATGCACTACCTATTTCTCCTGGCCTGGCTACATCCCACACTTGCCCAGTGACTCACCATATGCTGATTCTGACTCTATAGTAACTTCTAACATACACGCAGTGCCAGTATCTGTGGGTGTCAGATCAAGTGACAGTGCTTCTTCATCAGAGGTCTGCTGTAGGTCATGCCCTTCAGGGTGAGGATGCACTGGCTGGCCAGGTAG